>NW_024080882.1:1166834-1766834 GCF_003009895.1 Hyaena hyaena | reverse complement strand
AGATATCATCTCATTTAAAACTTATACCATCTCTTAAGTTGAAAGAGTTAAAGATTTACTCAAGGTCATAGGGGCATGAAGGAACAAAGTCAGAATGTAAAGCCAAATCTGTGATTCAAAATTCTTGTCCTGGGGGGCATAGGTGGCTCAGTTTGCTAAGCATCTGACTCTTGATTTCGGCTCAGGCCATGATTTCATGGTTCATTAGTTCAAGCCCCACATCAGGCTCTATGTTGACAGCGCAGAGCCCACTTGGAATTCTCTCCCTCTCCCTCTCATCTACACCTCCTATGCATTCTCTCTCTCAAGATAAAAAGATAAACTTTAAAAAAAAAGCCTTGTCCTTTTCATGACACAAAAGCCAAAGGTGACTCATTTTATTTATCTATTTTTTAATGTTTATTGATTTTGAGAGATGAGGGGAAGGGCAGAGAGAGAGGTGGACAGAGGATCTGCAGCAGTCTCTGTGCTGACAGCAGCAAGTCCGATATGGGGCTCAAACTCGGGAATCGGAAGATCATGACCTAAGTCAAAGTCAGACCCTCAGCAGACAGAGGTACCCAGGTGCCCCCAGAGGTGATTCATTTTAACCTGAGCAGCAGATGTGTATATGGGTTGAACCAATAAATAAGTTCAACTTTCAAATAGTCCTGTGAAATATACATTGGGTTTTTTTTTTTTCCTGTTTCAGAGAAAAGTACACGAAAGGTCAGAGAAGTTGAATATCACACTGAAGGCCAAGGGCATTCATGAGCATCAGCACTATCATTTGGTGCATACCACAGGCAGAAGGGTCCCCAATTCTCTGAGCATCTTGCAAAGAGGTGAGCTAGGTAGGACCAGGGTGTAACTGGGTATGTAACTGGGCTGTGCTTTGAAAGAGGGATCCCACCCCTTGGTGCTCTCCCTTTTACAGGGCAGGATGAGACTGGACATACAAGCAAGAGACATAAAGTCTGGGTTTGAGCACTAAATGTCTGAGCTTGGGAGCCAGGTGCCTGTGAACACTAGTTTTACCTCGCATTGGAAGTTGGTTTGGGGTTTAGATCTTCCCGTCAGAGAGAAAGGAAACCACTGGTGTCACAAGAAGTTGTTTCGGACATGGCCCCTTCCACTGGTGAGGGGAGACGCATCCCCTGCTCCAGCTGGTTCCTCTAAACAACCCAGAAAGAACTTCTAGAATCTTTTATTGTATAATCCAGCTTCTCTTTACTCATTCACCAGAAATAGTGGCAGAACCAGGACTCCAATCCAGGTCATTTGACTTCAGAAGCCAGGTAGGAGTTGGACAGGAAGCCATTGTTGGGTGAAGGTGACAGCCAAAGCCAATGGTTATGGGAAACTCAGGGTTTTGTCACATGACTTATTTGCGTTTTCATGTGTTCAAATGGCAGGTGACAGTCAAGCAGTAAATGCCAGCATCCTCATCCCAAGTGATGGATCCACTCACAACACCCCAATACAGCTAAGGACTTGAGGAGAAAAATGTTTCCAACTGAGAAAGAAAGGATACCTCAGGTACTAACAAAGGAAGCCACAGGAAACCTTTTCCATTAAACTCATTAGCTGAATTAAAGCACAGCTTTATAAAGAACTGTATTCTCTGTTCTTCACCAGAAAGCTTCCTTGTGAAGAAATTTTTTGTACAAGTACAGAAGATCAAAGGGCGCTTCTACTTTAAGAGCTTTGGATCTTTCCTACTAATTTATAATATCATTTTTCTTGGTAAAATAGACTACATGTAAGGACTCCTATTATGAGGGCTTTTGTGAATAACTACCCCATGTTTTACTTTAATTTCCAATTAACTTTTAACTATAATTCATTTTTATGTATTTATTAATGTTTATTTACTTATCATTTTTTAACATTTATTTAATTTTGATAGAGGAAGCATGCAGGCAAGAGGTGAGGGGACAGAGAGAGAGGAGACACAGAATCCAAAGCAGGTCCCAGGCTCTGAGATGTCAGCATAGAGCCCGATGTGGGGCTCGAACTCACAAAACATGAGATCGTGACCTGAGCCGAAGTCCGTCGCTTAACCAGTTGAGCCACCCAGGTGCCCCTATTAATTAATTTTTAAATACAGGCTTCCTTATACTAAGTTTGCAGTTTTCTGTTAGGTTCTCATTTTATCTCTGTAGTAGATTTAGAGCAAAGACGTGTATTTCCTTGTATTCTCTAAAAGGTCGTGAAGAACCATTCTTACGAAGCTAGTACTGATCTGGAATGCTCTTATTTTCATTTCTTTCTCTCCTAAAACTAAACTAGAGATGACAGGTAAGAAAGAAAATAACTTTTTATTAATAACCCCCAAAATTTTTTTCTACAAATAACTCATTTGATGAAGTGATATTACCTCCTTTTTTGCCTGAGATCAAAATCCAGGCTTCAGCATTCATTTGTTCCTACATTTGATCCTTGAAGGCATGGATTGTGGGTCAAATGACGCATTGCTAATGTGTGTGATTCACAAAGGCCATTTAAAAATGGAACATTCACCCTGTAGACAGATTTGGTTCTTCTATCTTTATTTCCTTCCTTTTTCGCTTCCTTCTCTTTTTCCATTCTTTTTCCTTTGGATATAAACAACTTATAATTTAACTCATAAGTATACCTTATATTAATAGTAAATTTCTATTTTATGAAAAAAATGGAAGGTCTTAGTGTTAAAATGTAAATATAAAAATGAGGACTACTTTTGTCTCACTGAACTTGTACTCCATTTTGCTTTCTGAATACAGCTTACTACATTATTAATTTAACATTGTGCTTTGAACCTTTATTTTGGTAGTTTGCACAAGACCATTTCATGGAACTTGGGATCAGCAGAGAGGTAGGGAGTTAGATTAGGTTTCCCTAGAAGTATATCCTGAGACATGGATTTTGAATGCAGGCAGTTAACTTGGGAAATGAATCTCAGAAGCACGGGTGGGGGAGTGGAGATGGGAAGGTGAGACAGGGCAGATTTTATTAAGCAGATTACAGCTATGGGCAATTGAGGCTCAAATCTTCTAGGTAACACTAGCACACAGGTAGAATTTGGTTTTGAGTTGTCCCACTGAACACCTAGGCACTCCTGAGGGAGAAGGAAGATAGATATAAATATGAAAGGAGGTACAATAAGAAAGACTGTGGTATCTGACTGAGACTATAAGTATTAGTATGACTCAAAATTTGTAAACAGCACGTGTGTGTATGCACACAGAGTGGTCACATATCTAGTGGGAATTTGAAGTTTTGTCTACATCCGGGTAGACGGGACATTTTACAGGAAAGAACCTATATCTGAGGGAGCTAAGATATGTGGTAGCATTCTGAAAGAATATGAGAAATTCCCAAAGGGAAAACCCAGAGGAAAAGAGTTTTCTCTTCCTTTTTGGCCAGTATCCTTCCAGAGCTCTTCTCTGCTCTAAGCAGGAAATATTTTGCATTTTTATTTTTATTGTTATTTTTTACTTTTTTAATGTTTCCTTATTTTTGAGGGAGACAGAGTTGAGTGGGGGAAAGGCAGAAAGTGAAAGAGACACAGCAACTGAAGCAGGCTCCAGGCTCTGAGCTGTCAGCACTGAGCCCAAGGCAGGGCTCAAGGCCACCCAGAGACCGTGACCTGAACCAAAGTCCATAGCCCAACTGACTGAGCCACCCAGGTTCCCCATGCATTTTTATTTAATGAGGCGTTTGCCTAAGAAGTCAGTTCTCTATTAATCAGTTCAAGAAAGCGGGATAGCATTTGCCATAAAAGAAGCTTTTCTTTATTTTTATAATATAAACATGGGGGACTAATTACACAAACTCAATATTTGATAAATAAGAGAGCTGTTTTAGGAAGAGGAGGAGCATCAAGTAAAAGATGTGATCCTTTGTTTAAAAAACAGAATGAGGTCAGGGCACCTGGGTGGTTCAGTTGGTTAAGCATCCAACTCTGAATTTTGGCTGAGATCATGATCTTGAGGTTCATGTGATGAATCCTCCGTTGGACTCTGCACTGACTGCATAGAGCCTGCTTGGGATTCTCTCTCTCTCGGCCCCTCCCCTGCTCTCTCTCTCTGAAAATAAATAAATAAACTTAAAGAAACAAACCCCACACAGAATGAGGTCATCTTGAGACAGGGAAACTGAAGGGATCCCGTGAGAAAAAAAAAGTCACTTTTTTTTCCTTCCTTGTTTTACCAGCTTCTATTCTTGCTAGGACCTGTACCCCTCATCCAACTCTACACACCCTTTGTAATGCAAATAGATAAGTCCTCTCGGTAAGGGACAAAGAGATAATGATGCTTTGGAGTCTTCCAGCACAACGATAACATATAAAGAGTAAGCAGGTGGGGTCATCACAAACCTTCTCTAAGACTACTGGCCCCAAAGCCCTTGACACTGAGACGCCTGGCTGCAGAGAATGACTGACTTATGAAGGACACCTGGACCCTGTCCTTGTTCTGCCTGTTCCTGGAAGCCTAAGAGGACACAGGCACCAGAAAACAAGCACAACTACAAAGCCCAGACCCCAAGCAAAGAAGGCAGTCACGCTCTTATCCTTTCCGAGTCTCCCAGATGCTCTGTCCGTATGTCTCTCTACATATTTTCAGTAAACTCTGCTTTCACTTCCTACTGGCTCATGTTTGATTCCATCCTATGCGAAGCCAAGGACCCTCTTGGCTAGTCCTGCGGGACGCCCTCTCTGGGTCGTTGGACCTGGCCTGCCAGTATCAATATGATTCTATGAGGGGCAGAGAAGATCATTCAAATGAGCCCTTTCACTGAGCCTATAACTCTGCAGGAAATAGAAAACACCTGAGGGTGAGTATCAGCGTGCTATGAGTGAATGAAGAACTGGGTCACTATGGACACCAAGAACACTTCCGTGCAACAGTTACTGAAGAGGTAGATGAGAGTCTGAATATACTGATATTTATAAATGATGTGGAAATGTTGGGGTTCAGAGCAAATGGTCAAGAAAGAATTCCCAAGACATGTTCGGTGCAAAAAAGTGGTTTTATTAAAGCACAGGGACAGTTCTCGTGGGCATAAAGAGCTGCACTGGGCTTGTGACAGGTGACTGATTATGTACCCTCAGGCTGGGAGGGGGTTAAGGATAGCATAAGTCTCAAGAGATTTTGGAAGCCAGGTTTCCAGGACCTTGAAGGGGCTAGCTACTGTTAGGAAAAGGTCATTTACACTGTTTAGTAAGATCTACTGAGACCCTTTAGTAAAATCATGACAGCCTTCAGATGTATATCAGGGAGCCATAAACTTGCAGTATGATTGCCAACATATATCTTGGGGGATAAAAATAAAGAAAGTTTCCAAAGGAGTTTTTTCTTAATATTTTAATGTTTATTTATTCTTGAGAGAGAGAGAGAGAGAGCAGGAGAGAGGCAGGAGAGAGAGAGACATCAAATCCAAAGCAGGTTCCAGGCTTTGAGCTGTCAGCACAGAGCCTGACATGTGGCTCAAACTCACGAACTGCAAGATCACGACTTGAGCCAAAGTTGGATGCTTCACAGACAGCCACACAGGTGCCCCTCCAAAGGAATTTTTATATGTCAAAGTAGGTTTACAAGATCCTGGAGATTGGGATAATGTTAAGCTAAGATTGTCTTTTGCCCTTAGCAAAGTATTAATATCAAGGCAGTTGAGTTTCTAGAGGCAGGTCACTCTGCCTATCTTAAGAATGTGCCAATGGGCGTAAGCTGTAAGGAAATTTAATTACGGGCTATAAGTTTTAAGGAAATTAAAATTTTTCCTTTTGTGTTTGTTTTCCACACCAATAAATATATACTCGCTCTTCTTTCTCCTCTTAGCTTCTTTAGAAGATTTTACATTATCAAAGTAATAATTTTAACAATGTATTTATTGTTGCCTTTGTGACATTTATAGGATATGTTAATAGATGTTAATACCACAAAAGGTGGGAAATGGAATAGATGTCTATAGCAGTAATATTTTATATCTCACTGAAATGAAATTAGTATAAATCTGGAAATGATACTGATAAATTAAGATGTATATGGTAAGCCCTAGAGTAGCCAGTAAGGTGATACAACAAAAATAGTGGAAAAATCACTAATGAAATTAAAATTTCCACTTTTTATAGGCCATACGCATTTTGAATTAGGGCCCACCTTCATGACCTCATTTTTTAAAGTTTATTTAAATAAAAACTTAAAAAATTTTTTTTCAATGTTTGTCTATTTTTGAGAGAAAGAGAGACAGAGGGCGAGTGGGAGGAGGGGCAGAGAGAGAGAGGGAGACACACGATCTGAAGCAGGCTCTAGGCTCTGAGCCCAACACGGGGCCCAACACGGGGCTTGAAACCAGGAACTGTGAGATTATGACCTGAGCTGAGCTCGGACGTTCAACTGACTAAGACACACAGGCATCCCAAAACTATTTTTTTAGAGCAGTTTTAGTTTGATAGCAAAAGTGAAGGAAAGGCTCAGAGATTTCACATATACCCTCTGACCCTACAACGCATGACCAGCCTCCCCTAATATCCACATCCTCCTGTGTCACATGATTGATGAACCTAGATGTAACTACATTTTTATTTTCACGTTTTGAAGTTTATTTAATGATGTAAGAAAATACGCGGCACGTCATGAAATGTGCAAAACTGAACACACAGCAGGCAGGTTTCCACATCAGCTAGAAAATGTAGATGCTTGGATCATTTTAAGAATGGAAGAACTGGTGCACCTGGGTGGCTCAGTTGGTTAAGCATCCAACTTCTGATCAGGTCATGATCTCACGGTTTGTGGGTTTGAGCCCCGTGTCGGGCTCTGTGCTTACAGCTCAGAGCCTGGAACCTGCTTCAGATTCTGTGTCTCCTCTTATCTCTGCCCCTCCCCTGCTCATGCTCTCTCTCTCTCTCTCTCTCAGAAGTAAATAAACATTTAAAAAATTTTTAAAAAGGAATGGAAGAAAATGTCCCATAATATTTATCAAAGATTATTTCTAGGTGATGAAATCATATGCCATGTCCTCAATTATCTCCATAGATTTTTGTGCCCAATGACCTCATCTTAACCTGATCGCCTACAGAGACCCTATTTCCAAACAAGATCACATTCACAGATACCAGGGCTTAAGGGGTTAAGACTTCAACATCTTTAAGGTGAAATACAGTGCACCATAGCATAGTAATTACACAAATTAACTAGGTAAGACATGGTCTTTGGATCAAAGGGCCCTTTATGAACATAAAACAGAGCAATTTACCTGGTCCCACATAATCTTATCCTCATCAGCCTGGGACTGAAAAAAGAGTAACAGTCCAACAACTGTATTCCTCTGACTTGGGCTCTAACCACTTTGCAATAACTCCAGCCTTGGGGTGCCTGTGTGGCTCAGTTTGTTAAGCCTCTGACTCCTGATTTTGTCTCAGGTCGTTATCCTAGGGTCGTGGGATCAAGCCCCACATCAGGCTCCATGCTGAGTGTGGAGCCTGCTTAGGATTCTCTCTCTCTGCCCCCTCCCCTGCTCTAGCTCTTTCTCTCTAAAACAAATAAACAGGAACACTTGAGTGGCTCAGTTGTTTCAGCGTCCGACTTCAGCTCAGGTCATGATCTCATGGTCAGTGGTTTTGAGCCCCACATTGGGCTCTATGCTGACAGCTCAGAGCCTGGAGCCTGCTTCAGATTCTGCATCTCCCCCTCTCTCTCTCTGCCCTTCCCCCACTCATGCTTTGTCTCTCCTTCTCTCTCAAAAGTAAATAAACATTAAAAAGCAAACCTTTCAAACAAAAAAACAAAAAAGAAACAAACAAGAAAACTTGAGCTCCTTAATGTCTTGCAAGTTTTAGGGTCCTCAGGGGGCAACTCTGTTCTATTGTGTTCCTTGGTATGCGTATAGCATCCATCATTTTCCTGTGCTGCTTCAGCTGATTGAAACAATATGTGCTGGCTGATATCCAAAGCTGCTGCCACTTACCTTCCCAAAGTATCACTGCTGCTAGAGGATATTGTATCCACCCTTTCTGCACCCCTGAAGAGTTCAACATAGTTCCCACATACTGCTATATATCTGTTGGTATATTTATTCAGCTATATGCCAATTCTACAGGGTCTTAATAAATACAGCTGTGTAATATGTCTTATTCTGTGATAGGGCAAGTATGTCCACTCTCACCTACTTCTCTTTTTTCCCCTTCTTCTCCAGGAATGTCCTGAGTGATCTTGGACCTTTGCTATTAGAATCAGCTTGTTAGATACAAGGAAAAGGTTAGAGTGAAGGTTAGACATTGAAATGTCTTTGAAACAATTGACTTTTTCAATATACTGAATCTTCCTGCCATGTGAGGAATTACCTTGATGCAACAGCCGCCAAGTATTCTACCAGACAAGCTATCTCAGACATCATAGGACAGAAAGGCTCGAGGCTAAATTAAAAAGCTCAGATCACATGCTGTATTAAACCACTTTAAAATACACAGTGAGAAATAGGGGAAAGATGAGGGTAAGTTAACACACTTAGAATAGGGCCAAAGATGATGTATAGTAGCAACAACCTGGCTCTTGTTCCCTCCCTCCCTCTCTCTCTCTCTTTCTTTCTCTCTCTCCCTGTCTCTCTCTCTCTCTCTCTCCATATATATATTCCCCATGTGGATGGATGGTGTGGTTTTGAGGATCAGCGTTGAGGTTTGAGCATAGTGGCCAAAGACCAACAATATATAATTGCTCTATTGGAGAGACTCAGGGGCAAATACACTTGGTCACAGCTTTAGCATTTCAATTTAATCTGTTGAATAATCTTGGGTTTTACTTGTATTATTGGGTGCAAGATACATCTGGCCACAATAAGGGTTAAAAATGGGTGGTTGGGGGCACCTAGGTGGCTCAATCAGTTAAGTGTCTGACTTCAGCTAGGTCATGATCTCCCAGTTCATGGGTTCGAGCCCTGTGTCAAGTTCTGTACTGACAGGCTAGAGCTTGCAGCCTGCTTTGGATTCTGTCTCCCTCTCTCTCTGCCCTCCTCCGCTCATTCTCTCTCTCTCTCTTTCTCTCTCTCTCTCTCTGTGTCTCTCTCTCTCAAAAATAATTTAAAAGCATTTTAAAAATGGGTGGTTGAATAAAGACCTCAAGAATATTGAGTGCTTAAAAAAAAAAAGAATATTGAATGCTTTCATACATTATGTATTACTATATCCTGAATATTAAGTGCCTCTTGCATAGTTAACATATCATGAATATTTAGGTCTTTAGTGCCTCATGAATATTAAGTACCTCTTGGTTCTTTCATCCTTTTCTACTTAACACGCACGTGTGCTACATATTAACTTCCCATACATACTTAATACATCTAAAGGCTTTCGTTGATCTCATTTGCTTTTTTTTAAATAGCAAAATGGAATATTCTCAAACAATACCACATTACATTAAGATCACTGTCTTTGTCATTTGGTTTAATTTCTTTAAATCACCTTTAATATACTTTATTTGTGTTTTTCCCTCCTCGAGGGACTCATGCAACATGTCTTAATGATTCATTCCCAAGGACCTCGTATCTTTCATAGATATTATAAATGCATCCTCTAAATCTTCAGTAACACATTTGCTGACCTTCTCTCACCCTACTCAGGCAATGCATTGGAGTTGAAAGAGTGTGATCTTTAAAGTCAGATAAAACCAGGTAGTCCACTTACTAGTGATGTGCTTGTGGGCTTGTCAACCTCTTGGAAGGTCAGTAGATTAAGCAAGAGCAATAATACCTAACCCATGGTGTTACTGTAAAATATGAGATACATTTTGTTGTGCTGAGCTGTGCCTGTGCCTTGTAAGCTATTCAGCAGCACTCATAATCTTAGGCACTGCATGCTCCCATTTCTGTTAAAAAACAAAAAGTGGAGGCGGGGAGCCTGGGTGGCTCAGTCTTAAGTTCCCAACTTTAGCTCAGGTCATGATCTCACAGTTTGTGAGTTCCAGCACTGCATGGGGCTCTGTGCTGACAGCTTGGAGCCTGGAGCCTGCTTTGGATTCTGTGTCTCCTCTTTCACTCCTGCTCACTTTCTGTCTCTCTCTCTCTCTATCAAAAATAAATAAAATATTTTTAAAAACTGAATGAGAAAATGTATACAATGTACATAAAACTAGCAAGTTCTCAGTTATTATTATTAATGGGCCATTCTGGGCATCTGGATAACTGAGTTTTTATATTTTTTGAGCCTAAATCTCGAATTTCAAACAGCGTAGAATATGTCCAATAAATATCCATGTCCAAAGAGAAAATACTTGGGAGTCATCATTTTGAATTCTTGTAATTTCAATAAAGAGGGTAAGGACTTTACACTCGGATGTCTGTAACATTCTGGGAAATTTATGTCCATTATAGGATTTAATCTGCAAAAGCTCTCAGAAGCAGGCACTATTTATCCCTACCTTGTCTAGGAGAAAGCTGAATTGCATAGAAAGTAATCTAACGAGAAGTCACTGCTCAGTGACCAGTCCCGTCTGATTCCAAAGCCCATGTCCTATTTGCCCTGCTAGGGAGCTACATCATATATCCTTCAGAATGAGTAACACATGTGGGGTATTTGCCCTTACACAAAATGGTCCAGACCACTGTGCTTTTGACGGTGTGTGTCTTGATTTGCTCTGCTGGAGATGTGTGCGGTAAACCCTACTGATTCCTTAGGCCATGCTTCTCTACAGCCCATACTTTAGATTTCTTCCTTGCTAAGAGAACCCCTGCTTGCTCAGGGCTAAAGTAGCTTTGTGATTTAAGGGAGGCTAGACTCTTCCCTGACCCCAGTGATTGTGATGAGTGCTGATGACTGTCATTCCGTTCCTCTTGTCAATGACTGGGTTAGGCTTGGGCAAGGGAAGCAATTTTGGACGAGACATGATAAGAAACCTAGTAGGGGGGTGTCCAGCAGCAGTTTCTCCTAGCTGATAATAATAGACCCGTGGAAGAAAATGACTCCTCTTCATCACCTTGATAACGTATCATCTAGTGGTCATAAGGAGACAAGGCTCCAAGCAAGAACAGGCATGCCGAAGGTGAAAGATTGAAAAATGAAAATATCCCGAGCCTCTAATGATATCATCGAATTAATACACAGCACATTCCTAGGAAGAACAGCCTGGGTCATGCAGGTGCTGTTTTGTTTTGCTCTGTTTTGATCTCCCATACACCATGTAATCTGCTGAACATCGTGTAATACTTTCATATGCCTTTTTTCCTACAGGTGAAAACATTTGGAAAATAAAATCAAAGCTAAAAAGGTAATAAAATGATTGAGGGCACACTGCACCCTTTTTCTTTGTTTTTGCCCTATGAAGTTATTTAGGAAAGAGCCCTGTCTCAAGGCTATTCTACACTTTTAAACAATGTTAGGGTGGACTGCTTCGTCATTATGGAAAAGGCAGCAAGGAATGAGGTAAGATGCCAGGTGTTGTGGAGAACACTGAAAAACCATTCCCTTGGCCTTAAAGGAGTGTGTCACCCAGGAGGTGGGTGGCAAAACATGAATCATGCTTCGGAGTCTCCCAGGCAGGTGCGCTCATGTGTTACACCAGAGCTCCTACTAGGAACAAATCGGGTAGCCAGGTTGTCTTAAGCATTTTAGGTGCAGGATAACACTACCAGTGCTGGTCATATTATTTTTGCTTTTCTTTCATTTTCCCCTTATCCTGGAGGCTGAGAGCAGCATGTACACATGTGCAAGCAGAGAGACACAGAGAGGGAGAGAGAGAATCTTATGTGGGGCTTGATCTCATGACCATGAGATCATGACATGAGCCAAAATTAGGAGTCCAAAGCTCAACTCACGGGGCCACCCAGGTGCCCCTAAAAGTATATTAATATGAGACACTGTGAGAGCTTTTGACATAGTTGTAATAGTTTGGGATCTACCCATGGGTCAAGTGGAAGGGCTTTTCCATTCTTACAATCTATCTAACTGAGATTCCCTTGTACATAGTCACAGACAGACACTCAATATATGAGTGAATAAATGGATGCTAGTATAAAACAAGTGTATATAAGTTTTGACTAACATATTCATTCATTTATTCTCCTTGCCTTTGAACAGCTTTTATAGAGTCATGATGAGGTACATGGATAATTACAATAAGGAATTGTAGGTATTATGCTAGAGGTGTACAAAGGGTACGATGGGAGAAGAATGACATTTTTAAGTTGTGTATTTCATGAAGAGGAAACCACATATTCAAAGGGAAAAGTTGTACATTGTCATTTGTGGAGGGAGTGAAGAGCTAATAATGATCTGTTCACACATAACATCATTCCCAGAACCACTCTCCTGATTATGTCAAACTTTATGCCTCTCAAACCTTTATTACGCAATTTGACTCTGGAAGCAAAATCAGAAAGATCACAAACTAGGAGAAGGACAGATGGGCATTAATGAGCCATGAGTGAGCTGAAATGATGTAATCCATGGGGTAAGGAAAATATATGGGCATAAAAGAATAAAGAGTATGTGAGCCAATTGGTAATTGGAGGAAGAGTAAACAGACACCCTGAAATGAATTCAAGGAAAGCAGTAGGGTCATATTAAGAGGGAGCCCATTATTCTTATAGACTTGGATTCCTGCAGTATCACTATTTTCCTTACTGATAATTACCTTCTTGAGAAAGTTGGCCTGAGTGAGTTTCTGTTCATTGCAACTCAAAGAGACTAATGAAAACCAACCCCTGTAATATGCATTCTTTCTGTTCCTGCCAAGTAGGATTCTTCCTTCATTTTCCCACAAACATGCCATTGTCACTTCTACCTGCTTCCGTATTTTGTTTTTTTATCTTACAGGATGTTGCTTTTCTTCTCTCCACCTAGTCATTCACCTGACATCTTGAGCCTGAACAAAGTGCCAGACACTTTGCTGGATGCTGGGGGCTACAGCCATGACTCACAGATGGTCCTAGCCTTCAAATTTAGAAGCAACCTAAATGTCCAAAGAGACACGGTCAAAGTAATTATGGTATGCCTAACAAAACAGACTACTTTACAGCCCTTAAAATCATTTTATGAAGGACACATGGTGACATGGGGAGATTCACACAATCTAGTGGCAAATGACAAAAGAAGGTCAGGATAATGGTGGAGAATATAGGGTGTGAGCTTTGTAGTCAGATTAGCTAACATTCTAGAGTCTGCTCAGACACCAATGAAAATGAAAAGGCAACTTTCAGAATGGGAGAAAATATTTGGACGTTGTATTTCTGGTAAGTGGTTAATATCTGAAATATATAAAGAAATCATGTATGCCAGTAGCAAAAAATAAACAACCCAATTAAAAATGGGCAGAGGGAGTGAATAGACATTTTTCCAAAAGGGACATACAGGGGCACGTGGGTGGCTCAGTAGGTTAAGTGCCTAACTCTTGATTTCAGCTCAGGCCATGATCTCGTAGTTCATGAGTTCGAGCCCCACATTGGGCTCTGCTCTGACAGCTCAGAATCTGCTTAGGAATCTCTTTCTCCCTCTCTCTGTGCCCCTTCCCCAGCTCTCTCTCTCAAAATAAATAAATAAATAAATAAATAAATAAATAAATATGAAAAAACAAAAAGGACATACAAATGGTAAACAGGTATACAAAACGGTGCTCAGCATCACTAATCATAAGGGAAATGCAAATCAAAACCACAATGAAATATCACCTCACACCTGTTAGAATGGCTACATCAAAAAGACAAGAAATAACAAGGGTTTTGAGGATGTGAAGGAAAGATAACCCCGGTGTGCCGTTGGTGGGAATGTACATCGGTGCAGCCACTAGGGAAACCAGTATGGAGTTTCCTCAAAAAATAAAAAACAACTACCATATGATCCAGCAATTCCTCTTCTGGGAATATATCCAAAGGAAATGAACACAGGATATTGAAAAGATATCTGCCCTCCTGTGTTCATCGCAGCATTATTCAAAATAGTGAAGATACGGCAACAATCTAAGATTCTCTCAATGGACAAACTGATAAAGAAGATATACATATACATATATATATGTATTTATGTATGTATCTATGTATGTGTACACCCACACATAGTGGAATATCATTCAGCCATTTAAAGAAGGAAATCCCAGCATTTGCAACAACATGGATAGAAATTAAGAGTATTATGCTGAGTGAAGTAAGGCAGACAGAGCAAAACAAATACTGCATGATGTCACTTATATGCGGACTCAACAAACAAACCAACAAACAAACCAATTGTCAAACTCATAGTAACAGAGAATAGAAAAGTGGTTACCAAGGGCTGGGTGCTGTGTGGGAAATAAGAGAGGTTAGTAAAAGAGTTCAAACTTTTTTTTCTGAGAGAGAGAGAGAGAGACAGCGTGAGCAGGGGACGGTCAGAGAGAGAGGGAGACACAGAATCTGAAGCAGGCTCCAGGCTCTGAGCTAGCTGTCAGCACAGAGCCCGATGTGGGGCTCGAACCCACAAACCATGAGATCATGACCTGAGCCGAAGTCAGACGCTTAACTGACTGAGCCACCCAGGTGCCCCAAGAGTTCAAACTTTTAGCAATAAGATGAATAAGGTCTGAGGATATAATATAAAACATGGTGACTATAGTTGATAACACCATTATGTATAATTGAAATTTGCTAAAAGAGTAGAACTTAGAGTTTCTCACCAAAAAAAAGATAAACTTGCAAGGTGGTGGTGGATGTGTTCACTGGGTAAGGGGATGAATCTTTTTACAGTGCATATGTTTATCAAATCACCATGATATACACTTTAAATAAAAGAAACAAAATATGGGCCCCTGGGTGTCTCTGTCGGTTGAGTGCCCAGCTCTTGATTTCACCTCAGGTCATGATGTCACAGTTCATGAGTTCGAACCCCACATATGGCTTTCCTGGCAGCTTGAAGCCTGTTTGGGATTCTCTCTCTCCCTCTCTCTCTGCCCCTCCCCCAAGTGCAGGAGCACTGGCATGTTCTCTCTCTCAAAATAAATTAAAACACTTTAAAAATGCCTTTAAATAGAAACAAGCTAGGAATTTTGTAGTTTACTAACTATTCCTATTACTGATTGACACAGGAGGCTGCCTTAAAGATTTATACTTAAAAAAAAAGACTACTATGTACTCATTTTCAATAGGGCAAATATTACAAGAAGTGAGTTAAAAAATAAGAAAGGGCAAGTGGGGGTGGTTTGCAATGGCCTTAATTTTGCTCCTCCTTCCACAGGGACAGAAATACTTGCAGAGTACTCTGTATGTGCTGATAATTTCCAAATTTACATCTCCTGAAAAAAGTCTTGTTTTCTCTTCATCCCAAACTTCCTCTTGCTTGTTCTCAGATCTCAGCTTACCAGTCAATTCCCAGAGAGCCTTTCGTTAGACCCAAGACTAGGCCAGTTGCCTAAGACAAAAGCTTTAAATCCTTATGACTCTTACCCACAGTAAGAAATATATTTCATATCATGACCTGGTGCTCAGACAGGCAAATACTCATCTTTTTAAATGTTTATTTATTTCTTTTGAGAAGTGGGGAAAGGGACAAAGAAAGAGAGAGAGGGAGGGAGGGAGGGAGGGAGAGAGAATCTCAAGCAGGCTCCACACTCAGTACAGAGCCCAGCATGGTGATCGATCTCACAACCGAGAGATCCAGACTGAAGCAAAATCAAGAGTGGGCCACTCAATCGACTGAGCCATCCAGGTGCCCCAGCAAATACTCATTCATGAATAAATCATTATTTCTATGTGCCAGTCACTGTTAGAAAGCACTAAGGATGCAAAGCAAGTAACACAGGGAAACCCTCTTGCCCTGAAGAGAGAGGTTATATTCTGTTGTTCCTGCTTGTCTCTGCCTTCCTTAAAACTTTTTTTAAGAGAGCAAGAGAGGGCAGAGTGAGTGAGAGGCAGAGAGAGAATCCCACAACGGCAGAGAGAGAGAGACAGAGAAGCAGGGCTCATGGTTTTCACCCAAAGCGGGGTTCAAACTCACGAACTGTGAGATGCCAGCCAAAGTCAGGTGCTTAACCAACTGAGCCACCCAGGTGCCCTGCTTAAAACTATTCTTAATGCGGCTAGAATGATCCTATTAAAATGTAAGTCAGATGATACTCTTGATCAATATCACCCAGTGGCTTCCCATCTCACTCGAAAGTCAAAATCAAAACCCCTGCTTCAAGCTACAAGGCCTTGCATGACCCAGAGCCCCCATTGGCCCTTTTTCCTTATTGCCTTTTCACTTCCCATCAGTCACATTGGCCTTGCTTCATCTGCAAATGCAAACCATCAGTCAGGCCCACTCAAGGCCTTTACACTGGCTATGCCTCCTGTCTGGAACATTCTTCCTCCAAACAGTGAGTATGGGTCACTCCCTCAATTCTTTTAGGTCTTTACTCAAAAAATACCTTCCCAAAGAAGTCGTCATTGACTGCTGTCTCTAAAATTTCAACTCCTACCCCTGACATTGATAGACTCCTCCTTGCCTTTTGTTTTTCAGTTCATCACCTTCTAATATATTCTATGTTTTACAGAACTATGTTGTTTATTATCTTTCTCCTAGAAAGCACACTCCTCAAGGACCTGGAGTTTTGTCTGTTTACTCACTGATAAGATAAACTGTCACAAAACTTTTACCATTCTTATCCTTGCTAGGTTTGATTTATTCTGATATTTTCTTTTATTTCTTTTGTTTAAAAAGGATACTGGTTTTAGGGGCACCTGGGCAGCTTAGTCAGTTGAGCGTCCAACTTTGGTTCAGGTCATGATCTCAGGGCTTATGGGTTCGAGCCCCGCATCAGGTTCTGTGCTGACAGCTCAGAGCCTGGAGCCTGTTTCGAATTCTGTTTCCCTCTCTCTCTGACCCTCTCCTGCTCATGCTGTCTCTCTTGTTCTCTCTCAAAAATAAATAAATATTAAAAACTTTTTTTAAAACAATACTGGTTTTACAGAGCACCTGGGTGGCTTAGTCAGTTAAGAATCTGACTTCTGATTTCAGTTCAGGTCATAATCTCAGTTCATAAGATTGGGCCCCATTCGGGCTCTGTGCTGGCAGCACGGAGCCTGCTTGGGACTCTCCTTCTCTTTCTGTCTCTCCCTGCTCCTTCCCTACTCATGTTGTCTCTCTCCTTCTCAAAATAAACATTAAAAAAAAATATTGGTCTTGGGGTGCCTGGGTGGCTCAGTTGGTGAAGCATCCAACTTGAGCTCAGGTCATGATTTCACAGTTAATGAGTTTGAGCCCCACATTGGGCTCTGTCCTGACAGTGCAGAGCCTGGAGCCTTTTTCGGATTCTGTGTCTCTCTGTCTCTCTCTGCCTTCCCTTCCTTGTTCATGCTCTCTCTCTCTCTCAAAATAAATAAACATTACAAAAAGAATACTGGTCTTAAGTCACTAGGTTGATTTCATGGCCCACTCATGGATCATGAGCTGCAGCTTATATTCCACTGACCTCAAGTAGGTTCTCATTGCACCTTATGTGTTTGTTTCATAATGTAAAATCCCTCCCTCCCTCCACCCCTCCCACCTGTCTAGCTCACTGGCTCTTGCTCTCTCGCTCTCTCTGCCTTTCTCTCTCCCNCATGGATCATGAGCTGCAGCTTATATTCCACTGACCTCAAGTAGGTTCTCATTGCACCTTATGTGTTTGTTTCATAATGTAAAATCCCTCCCTCCCCCCCCCCCCCCCCCCAGTCTATTCCCTGCCATACTGCAAGTCCCATGAGGAGTCAGGGTCATCTTACTCACTGCTGTATTTCCAGCACCCAGCCTAGGACTATAACAAGTACAAGTTATGTGCAAGCAGAAGTTGAAAGGTAGAAACCGTAAGCAGAAGTTAGCCACCACGCAGATGCTAACACACCCAGAAGGAAGTAGAAACTATGACCCAGTAGACAGAAACAGAGCTGTAATCTATTTCTAAGTCTGTATGTATCTTTACAGGAAACTTCTTTTTTTTTTTCTCATAACTGCATTTTATTTTATTTTTTTATTTTTTTTATTTTTACAAATAGTTTATTGTCAAATTAGTTTCCTACAGGAAACTTCTTTACCCTCTCTCTTAATTAAGGGGAGGTTTTGTTTTTTGAAAATAATGCTAGGGGAACCTGGGTAGCTCAACAGGTTAAACATCTGGCTCTTTGATTTTGGCTCAGGTCGTGATCTCGCAGTTCGTGAGTTTGGGCCCCACATCGGGCTCTGTGCTGACAGCATGGAGCCTGCTTAGGGTTCTCTCTCTCCCTCTCTCTGCCTCGCCTCTGTTCTCTTTTTCAAATAAATAAATAAACTTAAAAAAATAAAGAAAACAATACTACATAAATAGGTGAATTAAACATTTTGATTAATCAGAGCAAACAGTCTGAATGCTTCTCTAAAGTGAATATCAAGTTTCTAAATCTCACATGGGGGTTGATGGATAAACGGAGGAATTACTTTAAAGCCTGCAGATGGTTAAGGCAGGAGAGTAAGCCTGCTCCATTCAGCCCTCCTGTCCTTCTATCCCCCAGCTGACTTCCTTCTTCACTCTGCACTCTGCATGGCTCTGCCACACAGGAAGGGCTCCAGAGTGACTCTTGGCCCCGTAGAAGAAAGGATGCTCTAGATTTATTGGGAAGGTGCTTTCAAAGGTAAATACAACCACAGAGTCATCTCTCTTTGATAGTTCTAAGGGTTTAGGAGAAACAGGCCGGATCCCAGGAAAGCATCTAAGTTGATAAATAACTGGCTCACTCCAGTTTAGGTTCTGTCTCATTCTTTTGCATTCTGACATTTTGCACTGCCCTAGACCTGATTTTATGTAAGATTTATGAAATCTGAGAATCAAGTTTGAGCATTGAGGTGGTCCAGTCTAATGCAAGATTCTACACTGGAGATAGGAGGCAAAAATCCCAGATAGAAATAACATGTGCCTATGACTGTATTGTTTTGGGTTTTACACACACACACACACACACACACACACACACAATTTGAGGGTACATATTTGTATATATGTGACAAATTTAACCATGACGCTAACAAACGTTAAACTTCAGCGCTTTTCATTTGCATGGACCCCTTCTAAGAAATGAACCTAATTTTGTCTATTCTTTTTAAGAGGCCTTCAAAAATGGATAATCTTCCTGCCCCACAAAATCTGAATCTGCCCATGCCTTCAGGAATGCATGCAACTATACATGTTTTAGAAGCCCAGGTCGGCCCAGTAACACCAGCTGTGGAACAAGTTGATGAGTTGCTGCTGAGACATTAGAAGAAAAGAAAAGAAAAAGGTTGGAGCAACTTTTGGTTTCTTCTTAGCCACTGAGGTGAGTAAATTGGGGCTCATAGGAAACTATAAACAGAGCTGAGATACCATGCCTTAGCACCTGAGTAGAGAAGGAAGTGCCAATATCCCAAATAAATTTGGTATACAAAATATACTTGGAGCACCTGGGTGGTTAAGCGTTTGACTTTGGCTCGGGTCATGAACTCATGGTTCATGAGTTTGACCCCTGCATTGGGGTCTGTGCTGACAGCTCAAAGCCTGGAGCCTGCTTCAGAGTCTGTGTCTCCCTCTCTCTCTGCCCCTCTGCTGTTCTCTGTCTCTCACAAATAAGGAAATATTAAAAAAGTTTACAAATATTATATATATTATCATCATTATTTGACTTATAATTCATATAGGTCTTTAGTTACTCTTGTTATGTACAATAACACTGTTAAGATAACTCGATTTTTCTGTAAATCTAAAGCTGTTCTAAAAAAATAAAGTCTATTATTTAAAAAAAAAGGTTGTCAGTTATTCTAATAAAAGCATATCATTTACACACTGCATTATATTTTCTATGTAATGGAAATACTTTTTGTGAGACTAGTATTTGTTAATCTTAAAAAAAAAATAGGCTGCAGACAGGTTTAATTCTACTTAACCAAAGTGGAATGAGCAATTGATCTAATTAATTTAATTTATGGTAGGCTCTGGACATTGTGTGGATTTTTAAACTTAATTAGGAAACATTTTTAAATTAAATCCAGCACTGAATGTTTGTTTTTTTCCCATTTATTTTATTTAACCTAATGATCAGAAGCAGACAGAAGGTATAAAACTTTTTAATGAGATATTTCATTTGGAGGGGAGGTGGGTTGTTCCCCCCCACCAATATAAATAGGTTATTCTAGAAGTGGTCTATAATGAAACTAAACACCTGTTTGAAGTTTTATAAGACTATATTTTGAAGTAAGGCTCTCTAACCTTTTAATTTTCTAGCACCTTTTATATGTGCATTGGAGCATTTCACAAGCACCTTATGGTGCATTTATAGTGACATTTCCTAAATGAGAGAAGTAGATGAGTCAAATGACTAATACCAGATTCTCCATGAGTCAGAGGTGGAACTGTTCCATTGAGTCATTACCTGTCAGTCCTAAAGCAATTTCCAGGAGAATTATTTAAAGAAACCATCTGAAATCACCGCATTTCAATAGGAAATAAAATAGCAGCCATTTTCCTACCAGTTGTCAATAGTGGGTTGTTTGAAACTAGATTTGAGGAGATTCATTTACCTAAAGATACTGCTAAACTGAAACACAAAGATATACTTCTCTCTTTTAAAAACACATACAAACAGGGGCGCATGGGTGGCTCAGTTGATTAAGCATCTGACTTTGGCTCAGGTCAGGATCTTGTGTTTGTGAGTTCAAGCCCTGTGTCAGGCTCTATGCTGATAGTTCAGAGCCTAGAGCCTGCTTCAGATTCTGTGTCTCCTCTCTCTGCCTCTCCCTTGCTCATGCTTTGTCTCTCTCAAAAATAATAAGCATTCAAAAATTTTAAAAATATATACAGACAAATACCTTTTGCATTTATGCTATTCTTAATGGCAAATGGTGGCTTATGACACTAATATATAGGAAGTATATTAGAAAGTCAATAGCTCTCTATTAATTTTCTCAGTATCCTATCTCAGTATCCTAGCTTCTAAGATAACCACCTTAATAGTAACGTAACAACGTTGTAGCAGAAAACATTATGAGTTTTTTTAATGCTTTCAACGAAGAATATCTGACCACAGAGTTTTTGGTGCCCCTTCCTTTAGTGATGAGGTCTCTTATGAGAATACATACCAGAAATAGAACATCAATATTTTGTATACAATTCCAAACTTTTACTAAAATTAGTTCTTACTTATACCCCAAATAGGTTGGGCCCAGATAAGCTTGTTTTCAACTTACGAGATACAAACTTGTGCTAGTAAAAGACTTTATTTCACGTAACCCATTTAAAGCAGTATGGATTTTAAAATGAGTAATAAGTAGAAAAATACTTGATCTGAAGCACACTGGGGGAAAATATATTAACACAGATGATCCATTAGTTCTTGAACTGCTTGACATTGTCACAGGAGTTTCTAACCTTGTTAGCAGAGAACTTGAGGGCAGTGAGAATTGTTGTGTCAAGCAAATGGCAGATTCTAATAAAATCCCTGGTTGCCTACTTATGATAGTTGATAATGAAAAAAATAAAAGCACTGTTCCTATTAGTACATGTTCTGTTAGCATAAATTTATGGTATCAGAACTAATAAAAACCTGAGACCTTGCCCTAAGTCTGTATATAGTTTAGCATGAGGAAAAGCCTCTTTGAATCCTGCGAAGGTAGGATTAACTCCTAGAAATACCCAAAAACCCTCCTCAGAAAGTTATCTTATTGTGGACTGATAGCATGTGCCCTGAGAAGAATACCCTGCCTTATATCTTCACTATAACACCCTTCTCAAATACAATATTCCTTATGGGCCAGAAACTTCCTTCATGATAAGCTCATAAATAATCCACTCTAGTGGATTCTAGGAACTGCAACATCAAGGAAATTCCAATTTCACTAAAAATCTGACTCAAGTTTTCATTTAATTAACCAATTCCCATATCCAAGCAAATGACCCATTAATATTAAGGTGGGTGATACAGTTCAGCAAATTGCATTGAATGGAAAGCTCCAAATACAAGTATTGTTCCCGGGGGACACCTGGATGGCTCAGCCAGTTGAGCATCTGACTTCAGCTCAGGTCATGATCTCACATGAGATCAAACCCCGCATCAGGCTCACTGCTGTCAGTTCAGAATTTGCCCCTCCCCTGCTTGCACTCTCTCGAAAACAAATAAAACCTTTCTTAAAAATTAAAAAAATAGAAAGAAGTACTGTTCCCAAATGCAAATGTATCCAACATGACTATTACAGAGTTCTTTTTTCTTTTTTAATGTTTGTCTGTTTGTTTTTTTCTCAAGTTAGTTAACACAGTGTACAGTGTAGTCTTGGCTTCAGGAGTAGAATCCAGTGATTTATCTCTTACATATGACCTTCAGTGCTCATACTGAAAAGCGCCCTCCTTAATGTCCATCACCCATTTAACTCACCCCCAATGCCCCACCCCCACCAACCCTCAGTTTGTTCTTTATATTTAAAAGTCTCTATGGTTTGCCTCCCTTATAGAGTTAATTCTTGATGCTGTGACTGTGTTTACATGCTGAGATATTGATGGGCTCCAGAACAGAGGAGAGATAGGGAAGTGAGGCAAACATGGCTAGAGAAGGTATAAAACTTAAATGTAAAGCTCAGGTTAGAAGAAGTAGGCTAAGGACAAAGTTATCACTAAAAACATGTGAAAAAAAGGGATAGGTAACAGAGGGGACAGTATAAGAAGCTTAACATGACATAGGACAAGACTAACGACAACAAAAACAAGTAATTTCCTAACATAGAAGTCATCCTCTTTCCTGACAGACATAAGAAAAGACACTGCTTCTTTCTTTCTTTCTTTCTTTCTTTCTTTCTTTCTTTCTTTCTTTCTTTCTTTCTTTCTTTCATGTTTAATTTATTTCTGAGAGAGAGAGAAAGAGACGGCATGAGCAGGGGAGGGTCAGAGAGAGAGGGACACACAGAATGTGAAACAGGCTCCAGGCTCTGAGCTAGCTGTCAGCACAGAGCCTGACACAGGGCTTGAACCCACAAACCGTGAGATCATGCCCTGAGCTGAAATCGGACGCTTAACCGACTGAGCTATCCAGGCGCCCCTCTTCCTTTCCTTCCTTTCTTTCTTTCTTTCTTTCTTTCTTTCTTTCTTTCTTTCTTTCTTTCTTTCGAGTTGCTGTCTGGACTCTATAGCAATTGGTTTTCTCTTAAACAATATTTAAATTAATTAATCCCAGCAATCTTGACACTTTATCAAGGACATTCGAATGGGAATTTAATTATGTTAAATTTTCCCATTTTGTGAGTCAATTTATAGCAAATGGCCAGCAGGGAGAAACTCCTTTAGGAAAAACCAGAATTTGACGTTCAAGGGCTGAGCCAAATGTCTGTTTAGATTAAGAGAGATGTGTCAAAAATCACTATGAGGACATGTCTGGAAGAGTACCCAAAATGCAGTAGTTATCCCCAGGAACTGGGTGGCTGGGAGACAAGGGCAGGGAAAGACATCTCCCTCTATATCCTTTTGTACCTTCTGGGTTTTAAACCCTATGATTATATTATCGATTCAGAAAAGGAAACATGATTTTTTTTAAAGATTGATGTGTTTCCCTTAAAATATTAACAAGACTGACAAGAGCATAATCTAGTGAGAAGATCCTATTCTTGAAACAGTGAAAGACAGAGCAAATGTCATTCCATCCCTCAGGTTAATGAGTTCTGCTATCTTGCAGTCAGAAAGAATGCATTCAATCAAATGTCTTTTGGAGTCAAAAAATAGGACACTCCTAAAAGACATTTCAACAACTGTATTTCATTGTGTCATCATACATTATTTAATATAGTCTTGGGGGCAAAATATAGGTGTGGTTCCAAAGTTAATACTTTTAGCTACTATAGATAAAAGGGAAAGTTACAGTATATAGAGAAAGCAATGTTGAGCTTCTTTATTTTTCTTTTTATGTCTCAGAAGATTTTACAGTTCCTGGAGCTGACAAAAACATAAAAAATTAAACTTTGAGGTAGGAGAATGGACATGATCATATATGATAGACCTGTGAATTATTCAGTGTAGCCAATTTCAAATCTTATATTAAAAAATATTTCCAGTTGGGGTGTGAGGGTGACTCAGTCAGTTGATCGTCTGACTCTTGATTTTGGCTCAGGTCATAATACCAAGGTCATAGGATTGAGTCCCTTTTCAGACTCTGCGCTGAGCATGCAGCTTGCTTAAGATTCTGTCTCTAAAAAAAAGGCGGTGGGGGGGCGCACCTGGGTAGCTCAGTCGGTTGAGTGTCCAACTTTGGCTCAGGTCATGATCTCATGGTTTGTGAGTTTGAGCCCTGGGCCCTGTGTCGGGCTCTGTGCTGACAGCTCAGAACCTGGAGCCTGCTTTGGATTCTGTCTCCCTCTCTCTGCCCTTTCCCCGCTCATGCTCCGTCTCTCTCAAAAATAAAGATTCTCCCTGTCCCTCTGCTCCTCTTCCCCATTCACATGTGTGTGTTCTCTAAAATTAAAAAAAAAAAAAAAAAAAAAAAGATTTCCAGTTGACTGTATTACTACTGATGAGGGTCAAAGTTACTGAATCTCGGGGAGCCTGAATGGCTCAGTCGGTTAAGCAACCAACTCTTGATTTTGGCTCCGGTCATGATCTCATGGTTCATGAGTTTGAACCCCACCCTCCTCTCAGGCTCTGCCCTAACAGGGCTAAGCCTTTTTGGGATTCTCTCTTTCCCTTCCTCTCTCTGCCCCTCCCCTGTGCCTACTGTTTTCTCTCTCTCTCAAAATAAATAAACTTAAAAAAAGAAAAGCTACTTAATCTGTTCATGACAGCTAAGAAAACATCTTAAGATTACTTCTCTTTAAGACCAGGTTCATCAAGAAATTGGATAGAGACATAAAAGTGCAGCCACCGGGGTGGTATATAGAAGGTGGGAGATCATAATGATAACACTATCTTCCTAGACTTGCATCTCTGACTCTGGCTCCATACAAATGGCATCCTCCCTTCCTCTCTTCCTTCCTCCCCTCCTCCTTCCCTTCCTCTTCTCTTTCATTCCTTTCTTTCTTCCAAGAAGACATGATCCCAGGCGGTGGTAGTTCTCAGACCTATCTCCTGGATAGGTACACAAATAGTCAAACAAATTACATACAGCAAATCAATGATAAATGCCATAAACAAAGACCTATGGACATAGAAGTACAGATTCTGGTGTATTCTGACCTGGCCACGTTCTGGTGCCTTGAGTTCCAGTGCTGCCACAGCAACACCCTAGATCCAGCTCAAATGAACATTCAGTTTGGATCAAGGCTTCTGGTAAGGGAAAGGGGATTTAATACATGACATGTTGTAAGTATATGAATGGGTAAACACAATTCTGCTTCCCTTTGGGAATTAATGACCAATGTTTTCTGCTAAAATCATTTGTTAATCTGTTATAACAATTTAAAGTATTTATCAATTTAAATGATCAATAGTGGAACTTTGAATATTTGAGAGCAACTAATAATGTAAAACTACCATTTTGCTTTTGTAAGGCATTTGAGAAAATTGGAGCTACAAGTTTAGTGTCATTAAATTTTACTTCAGCTAAAACTAAAATTAATTTCACCTATTAAGAAGCTAATGAGCTTTAAGAAGAGTAAATTGCATGAAAGAAAATACTAACTAAAATTTTGCAGGAGTTAGCCCAAAGAGGAGGTCATCCAAGCTGCAATACACATGCCAGGCATTTAAATCCAATCTAATAACATCCTGTTCTTTTCCTGTTACTCTTAAAAACTTTCCCCAAACCCTTCATGCATTTTCAGTGAATGCCAACTAGCTATGGCTTCTTTTAGCTGCTTTGAACAGATTCAGATCAAGACCAGATTAGATACGGCAAGACCTAGTGATGGCATAAACAACCTCCCACAAGCTAAACTGACCTGAAATAGGACAGCAAAACAAAGAGTCTTAAGAAAATGATATGTGAGGTTCACAGAGGAAAACAGTGCAGTCACAGAGGTATTCATGTACCAGTATTTATGTAAGTGCCTACTATGGCCCAGGCATAGGATAGTTCTAGAATTTTTTCCAAATCTCTACATGTACAATGAGAAGCCCCTATTCTGACCACATTTAAATTTGTGACAATGGTAGTTACAACTAGGACTATTTGAATGGGACTTATATGCCTTGCTGTTTTACTTATAGTGACAAAAACCACTAACATTTATTGTTGATAATGTAATATAAAGTGTTTACAGTTGGTCAGAAACTGCTAATCACTTTATTGGCATTATCTCATCTAAACCTCACACCAACTCTATGAAGGAGGTACTCCATTTTACAAACGGAGAAATTAAAGCAAGGACATGCAGTGTCATGACTAACTTAAAAGCCCACGCACTTATTCTCTGTGCTGTACTAACTTGTAATACTAGTAATGAGGAAAGAAACCTGTGTTATTTATGTGACTATATAATGATTCACTTTGGTGTCCTGATGGTGTGTGTGTGTGCTCATATACATTATTTCAAGTTAAACCAGGGGTTCCTGGGTGGCTCAGTCGGTTAAGTGTCCAACTTCAGCTCAGGTCATGATCTCACAGTTCATGGGTTTGAGCCCCACGTCAGGCTCTGTGCTGACAGCTAGCTCAGAGCCTGGAGCCTGTGTTTGGATTCTGTATCTCTCTCTCTCTCTGTCTGTCTTACCCTCCCCTACTCACACTGTCTCTCTCTGACTCTCAAAAATAAATATGGGGCACCTGGATAGCTCAGTCAGTTAAGTGTCCGACTTCGGCTCAGGTCATGATCTCATGGTTAGTGTGTTCAAGCCCCATGTCAGGCTCTGTGCTGACAGCCAGCTCAGAGCCTGGAGCCTGTTTCAGATTCTGTGTCTCCTTCTCTCTCTGACCCTCCCCTGCTCACGCTGTCTCTCTCTCTCTCTCAGAAATAAATAAAACATTAAAAATTTTTTTAAATAAATAAAAAACATTAAAAAATTTTTTTTAAAAATTAAACCAACTTTGTCCTCCAATTTTACCTTTCAGGTAAACCACATTCCAGTTAGGCATACAGTTTTACCTGCAAAACTAAAAGGTAATATTAACTGAGCCTCTAGCATGGTCCAGGTGTTGGTCTAATTCATGAAACAGGTGCTCTTTTAAGCCCTGACAGGTTAAGTGCACATTGCTCATGAGCACCTGAGCCAGGATTCAAACCCAGGCAGTCTGGCTTTAAGGATCTAAGTCACTGCTCTATATAGCCCTCCCACTAAAGAGCTTAATAAGCCTACATACTGAGACAAATCTCAGTGCTTTGAGAAGGGTCAAAGAAGAGAGACTTAGAGGACCCAGGAGTTCCATTACTTTTACAGCATACGATTTCCTCCTTTGTTGCTAACCCATTGGGGGAGCTAAATTTTAAGTCAGAATCAGGCATCGAAAGGGGGAGGAATGGCCAAGTTTATTCAGGTGGCTAAAAATCCACAGAATCAGATCCCACTGAAGATCTTGCCATTAGCGCCACCCACTTTCTAATGGAGCAGCTGATAAGGCTCACTATTTACTGGAGAGGAATAAACATGAAATTCTTCAGAGAGGATAAATTTCTTGTCATTGTCCATCAGTTAACAGAATTCTGTTCCTCCTGTCTTACCGAGTCTATAACTTTGGGTAGGTTCAATGCTCTTTTGTTCATCTTTGAAATGTCTGAATAATGCCTGAGTGGAAGGCACGCTATTCATACAAAATACCAATTATACTTGTCTTCAGGATTATAAACATAACTACAGATTTTAATGAGGTGAGATAAATGAATAACATTTATTTAGTGCCTTAAATTTTCACAGTCTTATTTGCAAACAGTTGCAATGCCATTTCTATTCCCTAGGTGCAGAAATGGAAGTAACAGTTTGGCAAAGTGACTTACTTAAAGTTACATAGCATATTGGTAGTAGATACTACTATCTTGGATTGCAATTTGTCCAAATTCAAAGTTCTAATGCCATTGACAGTTCTTAAACAGTAGCAAAATAGTACTGAGCACTTATCATGGACTAAACACTGTACTAAGCACTCTAGGTGCATAATCCATTCTAATAATAACTCCACGCTGAGGTAGCTGTTATTATTCCCATTTTATAGATGAGAAAAAGGAGTCTCAGGGAGGTTAAATCATTTACCCAAGATTACATGCTTATTAGTGGCAAAGAGTCAGTATCAAAATCCTGATTTCTCTGATCCCTAGGACTCCCATTTCCTGGAAAATGGAAGTACATGTGTAAAAATGTCAACGTTACCTAAAATTTTTAAAAGTGAGGGGTTGGTGGAAAGGTTGCATAAATGATGGCAATGTGCCAAGAACAAGGAAGTATGATTATTAGCTTAAACTTACACACCTGAACTACAAAGAAAGGAAAAGAATGCAAGGATACGACACACTCCTGTGTCTGTCATTAGGTTATTTATAATATTGCTTATGTTGTAAATAAAACCCCACTGAGTGAGTACACTGAACTGTGGTTTAGTTTATTGTAATAGCTCTCTCCCTGTACAGTGTTTACTAACAACAATGTTACTTAATAATAAATAGGAAGCCATTAGATGATAGCCTAGAATGTTGGTTTTAGGTTTATGTTATAAAGGATACTACATAAGTAAAAATGATACATGTGGGTACACATCAACAGCTACATGCAGGTACACAGACACATATACGGATAGAATATTCATTGACCATGCTTGTAAATTATTTTCTGCACCCGAATATTAGAGCATGACTACTTTTCCAAATGAATAGCATCCAGTTAAAAGTAGATTCATTTGCACCAATTTATACCTAACCAGAATGAAGTTTAAAATATTTGCAGCGACTAGATTAAGGTAGGAGAAAGGGTGTTAGTAGACTTGAGCATGTAACATAATTTTTAAAGTCGACTTAGGGCAGTTAAAGAAATGAGTAAGAGTATCAGGATCAAGATACAATTGTGAAAACAGAAGCTTTGAAAAGATAAAACACTATTTTTTATTTTATTAAAAAAGGTTTTTTTAATGTTTATTTACTTTTCACAGGAAGAGAGAGAAAGAGCGAGAGCAGGGGAGGGTCAGAGAGAGAGGGAGACACAGAATCTGAAATAGGCTCCAGGCTCCGAGCTGTCAGCACAGAGCCTGACCTGGGGTTCAAACCCACAAACGAAACATTGAAATCATGACCTGAGTGAAGTTGGAAGCTCAACCAACCTGAGCCACTCAGGTGTCCCAACACTTTTTTTAAATAAAGAATTATGCTTTTACCAAATTACTTCTTTCCTCTGAATTGTTTTATTCGAGGGATCAAGGGATCACGATACATACATTTTCCACAATAAATTTATCATCTTTGGCCAAGGCACAACCTCTGCTTGAGCTTCTCACTTTGTCTAGAAAGCACTCCATGCTCTCTTTTCACCATCATCTTCCAAAGATTTAACTCAAGGGTACCTTCCCCTGAGCAACTGTTCCAGATCCATTACTACTCTACTTCCTTATTTAAGAACTAACCATTTCCTCCATATTCCATTTCCCTAAAATTTTATCTATGGGTTATTTTTCATATTTTCATGTCCCTTATTGTATTTACTAACTTAAATATTCTCTCACCTGGCTAGACTGTAAGCTCTGTTGAATGCTGGTTTGCTTTCTTTATTATTTTTTAATGTTTATTTATTTTTGAGAGAGAGATATAGAGATAGAGCAAGAGACAGACTGAGTGTGAGCAGGGGAGAGGCAGAGAGAGAGGGAGACATAGTCTGAAGCAGGCTCCAGGCTCTTTGCTGTCATTAGAGAGACAGACAGAGGGCTCGAACCCACAAACCAGGAGATTATGACCTGCGCAGAAACCAAGAGTTGGATGCTTAACTGACTGAACTACTCAGGGGCCCCTCTGTCTTTTACTTTTTAAAGTTTATTTTTTTATTAATTTTTAATTTAATTTTTATTAAAAAATTTTTAATTGTTATTTTCTTTTTTAAGTTATTTAATTTTGAAATAGAGAGACAGACAGTGTGAACAGGAAAGGGCAGAGAGAGAGAGAGAGAGAGAATCCAAAGCAGGCTCTGCATTGTCAGCACAGAGCCCACCTCCAGGCTTGATCTCAGGAACCCGTGAGATCAGGATCTGAGCCGATATCAAAAGTCTGACACTTAATCAACTGAGCCACCCAGGCACCCCCAATCTGCTGACCATTCTTAACTGGGCTCCTCCGAAGGTGAAGATCTCTCTGTCTCCAGAGCACTTCAAGGACTACCCCAAAGTTTATCTATTATCCTTGTAAACGTGAAAGCTTTTATCGAGCCAATAAGCTCTAGTGAGCACATTGAGTTCTGTCATCTGAGCATATTTTTCTTCTGGTAAAGGGTTATATTCTAGGACTAAAGTGACTTTGTTCTTTGTAGTTTATTTTACCTAACATTTTTCTGTTTTAGTTTTTCAGTATGACCCATCAGAAAAACCAAGGTGAAGTCGGCATTTTCTAGAAAGATTTCTCATAAACCTATTTAGGACACAGATTTCACAAACAGAGGTCAGATGGTCATGAATTTCCTCTTTTTTAGGTAATGGAAGGAAAGTAGCAGGATTTAAAGTATTATAACAATGATCAGAAATATGTAACAGAGCAGGTAATAGGATTTCATAGGAGGCAAGCCTCATTGCTAAGAAATGGGGTGTGTTTTTTAGTGAAAATCAAAGATTGTACAGCAGGAAGGAACATCAGATTTCAAGGAGGCTCCCCAGACAGGCTGCCTCTGGCAGTTTAGCCACTGTGGTCATTGTTATTACACAAACCACAATGAGAGGCTGTTGCAGGGCTCATTTTAACTTGCAAAAGTTTGGTTCATGTTTGGGTTCCCAAAGCGGAGGTTTCATTACCCAAGGACTTAATTAAGTCGTACAGCTGCTTTCAACAGACACTGTTTAAAAATATTGCTATTTGAAGAATTGGGAACCCACGATCTGAAAAAGAGAGCACCACTCAAGAATCTTCATGTGTCTTAGTTCCTGGCCTGATGAGCTTTTGAACAACCCATAAACTGTCAGAAGCAAAGGATTTATCTCTTCAAGATAAATCATATTGTAACTAAAGAACCTGACTGATAAAACTATAAATTCTCATTGGGAAACTTACAACCCTTCTGGTAAAACAGGAAGTAGACAGAAAGAATCACAGAAAAATTTACTGTCTTTGAGGTTTTGGTTGTAGAATTACGTTAAGTCGGAGTCTGACTGAGTCACATTCCAGGCATAATTGTCCAGGATAATTTTTGATTTTCCCTGGAAAAGGCAAACAAGCATTAACTATTTGGATATAAGGGAAATATCAAACAGTGGAAATTCCTGACTCTTCGATAGATATCAGAAAATAGCTCATGTCCCGAGACTCACCAGAAAATCCTTACCTTTTGTGTCCGCTATTTCTGAACTATAACATCCATGTAAACTATACAATGATTCATACCCAATACTAATCATCATGCCCCCTCCTGCTGGATGGAATTAAAAAAAAATGCTTTACGACAAACTTCAAAATCCCAATAAATATCTCAACTTTGCCCTTCCTTCTCCAAGACTGACTACAGTATTTTGAACTCTAGAATGTTCACCAAATTGGCAAGTCTTTCTGAGAGGGGGCATTTCCCACGATGAGTGGAAAACTATTGGGTTAGGGATGCCGGATTTCACATATAAAAATATAGGAAACTGTGATGCCTCGGTGGCTCAGTCAGCCTTGATTTTGGCTCAGGTTATGATCCCAGGGCTGTAGGGTTGAGCCCCATGTCGGGCTCTGCACTGAGTGTGGAGTCTAAGATTCTCTCTCTCTCTCCTTCTGCCACTCTCCTCTGCTCTCTGTCTCAAATAATAATAATAATTTAAAATATATACATATGGAACTACTCTCTAAAATACTATAATCCTTGATAAATGTCATTATACATTTGTCCATGCCCATAAAATATACAATACCAGGATGCCTGGGTGGCTCAGTAGGTTAAACGTCTGACTTTGGCTCAGGTCATGATCTCACAGTTCGTGGGTTCGAGCCCCGTGTCAGGCTCTGTGCTGACAGCTCAGAGCCTGAAGCCTGCTTTGGATTCTGTGTCTCCCTCTCTCTCTGATCCTCCCCTGTTCATGCTGTCTCTCTCTCACACAAATAAATAAAAAACATTTAAAAAATTTTTTTAAAAAGAAGGGAAAAATATACAATACCAAGAGTAAACTTTAATGTAAACTATCATCTTGATAGTTGTCAATGATAATGTGATAATGTGTCAATGTAGGTACATCAATTGTAGGAATTCTACTAGAAAGGAACATTCTGGTGATGGGAGAAGGTATGTATGTGTGAGGTATTGGGGGAAGAAATTCTCCTCTGTTTAAAGTTCTTCTGGCTTTTCTAGAAAGTCTGTCTAAATTGACATGAGACAGATTAACAAGAGAAAAAAACAGTTTAGTTATATGCACAGAGGCCTAATAATGAAATTAAGACCTAGAGAAATCACGAAGTCAGGCAGTTATACTTTTTAGATAAAGAGACAATCAGTGAAGTACTAACAAGACAAAGAAAACTGATGCTTGGGAGCTATTATTGTTAATGAATTCTACACAGTTTGGGCTGAGGTAGTAAATAGTAAAAAGCAGCAAGGTTTATTTATTATATAGCCTTCTTGGCACCAAATTCCCTGTCTCTGGTGATAAGGATGTCTCTTTACCTCCCGGCACAGGGAGGATACGTTTACATGGGAAGATTCATTTCCTACTTTACACTCTGATAAAGAGGGGTCAGAGTGTTCTTCTTGCACTGGCTGTTTGCTAAGTAATTTTTAATTCAAAATAATGAATATGCCAAAATGGCACATTTTGGGATGGCCTCCCCTTGGTCCCTATAGGGGAAGTGAGTATACGGAAAAACTCTATATCTTTCTCTAAATTTTGCTATATACCTAAAATTGCACTAAAAGAATAGTCATTAAAAAAAATACAGTAAGCCCTGTTAAATTTGAATTTCAGATAAATAACAAATTATTTTTTAGAATAAGTGTGTCCCACGTAATATTTAAAACATTCATGTACAACAAAAATAATCTGAACCACAGATTTAACTGGGCTTTATTTATTTTACTTGACAACCTTACTTCTAATACATGTAGGGTATTTCTGGCTGACATACTGTGAGATGCAGGCTCGTGGGTTGTGTAAGTACTACCGGGAAGAGCCAGGGACACTTAATGTTTAATTGAAACCTGCTCATATTGAAATTTCCTCAAGCAAATCTTTTTTGGGTTTATCATTCTTTTTTCCAGGGTGTAATGCAGCAGACAGCGTGGTTGCATACCCAAAGCCATTTCCAGCCCCCTCCTTTCTTGCACTTCTATCCTGAAAGCTAAAAAATCAGTTATTTATTTCCCAGCCTCCCTTAAATCTAGAGATTTGCATTGTGATCCATTTTTTATATTAAAACATAATAGGAAGTTTGCTTGGTAGATTGCTAGAAAGATTTTCTTCACTGGAAAAAGTAAATCAAAAGTGAGGAGAACACCTTTTTTTCCCCCATCCTTCCTGCTTTCCTGTTATGTTTTCTGATGAGGAAAAATTTGGAGCTGCTAAAACCAGCATGTGCCCATCAGGAGAATGCCTCCATTTTGGAACCCTATGACACAATTACGTGTCTTTATTATTTAAGCCACTGATCGTTGCATACTCTGTTATATACAACCTAAAAATCATTTATGTATTGGAATATTTAGTATAACCATCATGTTTGCATTTATTGATTAGGAAATGTGTGGTTACGGTCTTTTTGTTCCTTCCTGGAATGACTATAATAGAGTTGAATAGGTTTTGTGCAACCTAATATTTCGATGAGAAGTGAAAAGGGGAACACATAGACAATTGCAATGACTCCATATACAAGGAACATTCAGGGGACCTGTAACTGGAAACTGCCATGCAAGGGCACCTGGGTGGCTCAGTCAGTTAAGCATCTGACTTTTTTTTTTTTTAATATTTATTTATTTTTGGGAGAGCACAAGCGGGGATGGGGCAGAGAGATGGGGACAGAGGATCTGAAGAGGGCTCTATACTGACAGGCTGACAGCAGTGAGCCCGGTGTGGGACTCAAACTCACGAACTGGGAGGTCATGACCTGAGCTGAAGTCGGCCACTCAAATGACTTAGCCACCCAGGTGTTCCAACCATATGACTCTTGATTTCAGCTCAGGTCATGATCTTAGGATCTTGAGATTGAGGCCTGTGCTCAGCCAGAGATTCTCTCTTTCACTCCCTCTTTGGTCCTCCCCCTGAATCCCATCCATCTCTCTCTCTCTCTCTCAAAAAAAGAAACTGCCATGTTCATAGTATTAAACTCAATATTTTGTTCATCTTATCCCATTTCTTAGATTCACTCCTTTGTTTAGAATTACTTGTTCTAGTTCTATGAAAATTGCTGTTGTTATTTTGATAGGGATCACATTGAATGTGTAGATTGATTTAGGACATTTTAACAATATTTGTTCTTCCAACCCATGAGCATGGACTGTCTTTCCATTTCTCTGTGTACATTCATTCCTTTTTAAAATAGTTTTAATGATGGGGCACCTGGGTGGCTCAGTCGGTTGAGCGTCTGACTTTGGCTCAGGTCATGACGTCATAGTTTGTGAGTTCCAGTCCCACATGGGGCTCACTGCTGTCAGTGCAGAGCCTGCTTCAGGTCCTCTGTGCCCCTCTCTCTGCTCCACCCATACCTTGCGCTTGTGCTCTCTCTCTCTCTCAAAAATAAACATAAAAAAAGAATTTGTATCTTACTTTGTAGAAAGACTTGACGACTATCAAGCTGAACCTTTATTACTTCACCTCCACCCTCTCTAGGTCTCTATTTCTACACTTACCATTTCCAAGTCCAATCCCTCCACCCTTGATTCCTTATATCATTGGTCTTTGCTCTGTTAAGAATCTTTTAAGTTGGGGCGCCTGGGTGGCTCAGTCGGTTAAGCGTCCAACTTCGGCTCAGGTCATGATCTCATGGTTCGTGGGTTCGAGCCCTGCGTTGGGCTCTGTGCTGACAGCTCAGAGCCTGAAGCCTGCTTCTGATTTTGTGTCTTCCCCATTCTCTGCCCCTCGCCTGCTCACTCTCTGTTTCTCTCTGTCTCAATAATAAATAAACATTAAAAAAAATTTTTTTTTCAAGTCTTTCTATTTGTGTAAGGAGCTAACTCTTAGATGAGTCTTTCCAAAGGAAGCATCAGCAGAGGGTGTTGACACAAATGAGGTTAGCTAAGCAGTGTGGTCAGTCAGCAAGAGGTCTGGGCAGGGCACAATTGCTGACTACTTGGAGACTGCAGGGCTTGGCAGGCTTAGGAAACTGAACAGGCTTTAAAGCCTCTTTCCAAGGTAGCAATCAAGGTCAGAAAAGCAAACTAATTAGACTCTTCAGGACAGTGGTCCAGAGCTAGAGCTAGAAAGAACTTGTTACTGAGTGAAACCTAGGAAACTACTGCCCTCTTACCTACCTTAGCCCAGGTATTCTCTAGTCAGCACCTTTCCTTGTCAGAACCTTCTACATACCAAGGAAATTTAAGTACTTCTTAATCTTTAACAAACAAAAAGATTTTAGAAGAAGTATGGAAGGCAGGAAAGAAAAAAGAAAGAAGGAAAAAAGGAAAGAGAAAGAAGATACTCCATCTTCATCTATTCAGGAGCCCTCAGTACCCAGTTCAGGTTCAAGGCTTGGCTGGAGGACTGTCTCTCATGGTGGGCTAATTCTTCAGAGCCTTGTACTTTTCTTCATAGTTTTCCTCTTTCAGGACCCAGCTTGAGGATAGGACAATGAATAGATACAAAGGCCAAGACAATTTATAGATACTGCTGCCAGTCAGTGAGTCTTTACATCCTCTCATGAGTTCCTGCAGGTCACCAATGACCTAAATCCTAAATCCAATGCTCTCTTCTTGGACTTAAATATCTTTTTACACTCTGAGCAGCAAACTTTTTTTTTTTCCAAGCAGCACTTCTTCTTTTTTTTTTTTTAATGTTTATTTTTGAGAGAGATAGAGATAGAGAGACAGAGCACAAGTAGGGGAGGGGCAGAGAGAAAAAGGGAGATACAGAATCCGAAGCAGGCTCCAGGCTCAGACGCAGGACTCGAACCCAGGAACTGTGAGATCATGACCTGAGCTGAAGTCGAAGGCTTAACCGACTGAGCCACCAGGAGCCCCAAGCAGCATACTTCTAAAAGCTCCTCTATGGTTCCTATATGACCTTCCCACCACCTGACTATATTAGGGCAGTTGACCCCTGACCACTACTTGGTAGTCACTAAGCTTTAGTTCTTGTTTCTCCACTGCTTGCTGTCTTTCTCTTTTCTCCCGGGGAAACTACCTCATTTCCTGAGGGTAAGCCCTTGACATATTACCAGCTGTGTAATCATTCCTGAGTTACAATCCATCTCCTTCTTACCCTGGATGTCATATGATTACTTCAAATTCACTTTTTAATTTTATTTATTTATTTATTTATTTATTTATTTATTTTGGTGGGGGGGGTGGGTCACACACAGAGAGAGAAAGAGACGGAGAGAGAATCCCAAGCAGGTTCCATGCTGTCAGCACAGAGCCCAACATGGGGCTAGAGCTCACAAACTGAGAGATCATGACCTGAGCCAAAATCAAGAGTTGGTCACTTAATCAACTAAGCCACCCAGGTGCCCCTGATTACTTCAAATTCAAAAATCGGCCTTGGCCTTACCCATCTAAAAAGGCTTTTCCTGCTATTTTGTCCCCATTGTTTTACTATATTAGTAAAATGGCATTTCCTTAGTCACCCAACTCAGTTAATCAAAAGCCTGTCTCCATTCTCACTTTTCTACAAGAAAAGGTCAAAATCTAGCCCTTCTTCTCCAGGGCTAGAGAAGAATTTCCTAAGAAGAATAGCAAGCAAACAAATGTATCATTGTAGACACCAAAGTTCATTATCTACAGTAAAAAGTTAGAAACATGTAAAAATATCATCCTATATTTTTTAAATTTCATTTTTTAAAACACAAACTTGCTGAGATTTTTATTTCAGAAATATATGCAGCAAAAGTGACCTTTTCATGTATAGTGAAAAGGCACTTCTTTTATCTACCTCGAGTTTTCGATAATCAGAAAGCCAAAGACCCTATTTACTGAAAATCCATTATTGATTCAGACAGACGTGCTTTAATTAAAGTACTATTTACAACTGGGAGCTCACTCACTCTCTATGAATTCTTTTGATCCAAGAACTATAATCAAAAGCCTCTGCACTGAGAATATGGCAGTTTTTCCAGAGCACAGGGAAAGAAAGGTACAGTAGCCATTTGAAACTTTAGCAATTTCAGATACAGAAATAAGGGTTTGTAGGAAGCTGTTTACTGAATTTTCTTCTTAAAAAGGTTCTCTGTTTTTTACCTCTGCTATAAAGAAAAGTAAAAATCAGCAGGTGAAATATATTCCTCATCTCTGCTTTCTTCTATTTGTTTAGAGTTCTGCCAGATGCTTTTCTGTGGAATTAATTTTCTACCTGGTGTCTATAATTCTTTTATTTTTCCCCTAAATCCTACTGGCAGCAATTGTACCATGTTAGACTTATACAGAGAGCACTTTTCAGGAATGGTATTCTTTTTGGCTTTTTTCCTATCTGATGTTCTCTCTGCTAATTCACATGCTAAAATTTTCCGAAGATTCATGGGGGTTGGCACTCTTGTGTGGTTGGAGTGTAAGTTATTGTATATTAACATTGGGACTCAAAGTGACAGAAATAGAATTAAAACTCAACCCCACTTAAGGAAAAAAAATAAAGCAGGCAGGGAAGATTTGGGAATCACATAATTGGGCAAGAAAGGCATGACACTGGACTGGACCAAGAGTTCAAGTGAGGTTGTCATGACATCCTCAGAGTTCCTACCAAAAATAGCACTTAGCTGATGTGCCTGGGTGACTCGGTTGGTTAAGCGTTTGACTTCAGCTCAGATTGGTTCATGGGTTTGAGCCCTGTGTAAGGCTTTGTGCTGACAGCTCAGAGCCTGGAGCCTGCTTTGGATTCTGTGTCTCCCTTTCTCTCTGACCCCCTCCCTCTCTTTCTCAAAAATAAGTAAACATAAATTTTAAAAAACTTTTTAAATAAAAAAACCCCAGAACTTAGCTCTACTGTTCTTTGTTCTTCCCTAAAACACTCAGTCATCATGTATGCTCAGGGATTCTGGTTCTTTCTTTAAACAATGCAAGAGGGGCACCTGGGTGGCTCAGTTGGTTAAGCATCCGACTTTGGCTCAGGTCATGATCTCATGGTTCGTGGGTCTGAGCCCCGTGTCGGGCTCTGTGCTGACAGCCAGCTCAGAGCCTGGAGCCTGTTTCAGATTCTTTGTCTCCCTCTCTCTCTGATCCTCCCCTGCTCATGCTGTCTCTCTCTCTCTCTCTCTCTCAGAAATAAATAAAACATTTTAAAAAATTAAAAACTATGCAAGAGCTCTCTGCTACCTGCAGTGGAAAGACCCCAGAGAAGGATTTTGACCCACCCAGCCGGGGTCCGTTCCTAAGTCAACTACAATGGCCAGGTAACCCAAGGTGAGCAGTACTGCCCAGCAATTAAGGGCACGCAGTCTGGTAGGATTTTGTTGATTTCTGTAACCTATTTCCAGTGTATTCTCCGACACTTGCCAGGCTCATAATCCTGTTTTCCTGAGAACTACCACTACCAACCCCCACTTCAGGGTAGGGCCCAGGAGTGTAAGCATTGACCAGAGAGAGGCAATTTAGGTTGTGTTCCTTTCATCCATTTCTCTCTAGTACCTATTTCTATTTCCCTAGGCAGAAGGAGGATGGCAAGATGGTAAAAATCAGGGTACACATAGTCCAATTCTTTCTAAATTTGGGATTATGTTTGAGAGTTCTTATGATGTGTCTGGGAGAACCACACTAGGCATCAGCAAATTTTTGGACTTGTACACTTGGCCATCACTTTTTCTGGTTTCTCTCATGAGGTTGTTTTTCCTCATGTGGTTGTTACTGACAAAGTTGTGCTGTTTTTAAAAACATTTGGGGGGGGGCACTTGGGTGGCTCAGATGGTTGAGCGTCAACTCTTGATTTCAGAGTCCTTTTTAGGAAGGGGAAGAGAAAATGTTTGGGGAAGATGGTTCTTCCTAATAGAGAAATCACTGAAGTGACTGACTTAGAGAGGTCATCTCATCTCCCCTGTCTCTTCTTACCTTGTCGGCGAGGAGGGAAGTCGTAGACTCTGACTGTGGTCACTTTGGGACTCAGGGGTCTTTGGAAAATACTTACACAGCCTTTGCAGCCCAAGAAATCTGAGTTCAAACCTTTGGGTGGTATGATCCAAATCAAATACAATCTTGGGCAATATATAGTTTCTTTTTAAGTTTAGGTTTCTTCACTTGTAATACAGAAATATGACCTTTATAGAGTTTGGTGAGATTTTTTAATTTTCATTTTTAAAGTATGTTTGTGCATTGGAGCCCCAAGTTGGGCTCTGTGCTGACAGTGCAGAACCTGCTTGGGATTTCCTCTCTGCCTCTCTTCTCGCTGCTCCTCCCTTGCTCATGCTCATGTGTCCGAGCATGTGCACTTTCTCTCTCTCAAGATAAATAAATTTACCAATATATATATATATTATTATTTTGTTAGATATTGGTGGATGATGTATGACTCAGCTTCACTCATCTTTATGCAGAAATAGCCTCACTTATATTGTATAATTAAAGGGGCCACTTACGTGGTTCTTACTGAGACACAGATTGCTTCAAGGGCACTTAGCTACGTTGTCTGAGGAAAAGAGGCTGGTAGTTTCTTTTGCTGGAAAATTTTATGTTCTACCTCATTAGTTATTCCATAACACATACATGGTTGAGTGCAACCACGGTTCCTGATAAGTTTGTTTTCCCCTCCGCATGCAACTTCAGTTTTCTTTGCTCAGAGAATATTTCAATATTTTGTAATTATTCCTTGCCATGCTTGAGAAACATTCCCACATTTCTGTTCATTAATTTACCTTCCTTACCTCTTCTCACCCTTCTAGATAGAAGGAAGTGGTATGCTCTGAAGATTTCCAAATCTTACTCCCCATTCTTTCTTCTTTTTTTAAGGCCATTTTTTAAAAAGTTTATTTATTTTGGGGCACCTGGGTGGCTCAGTTGGTTGAGGGTCTGACTTCGGCTCAGGATCTCATGGTCGTGGGTTCAAGCCCCGCATTGGGCTCTGTGCTGACAGCTAGCTCAGAGCCTGGAGCCTGCTTTGGATTCTTTGTCTCCCACTCTCTCTCTGACCCTCCCCTGCTCATGCTGCCTCTTTCTCTCTCTCTCTTTCTCTCTCTCTCTCAGAAACAAATAAAACATTAAAAAATTTAAAAAATAAAAGTTTATTTATTTTGAGAGAGAGAGTGAGTGTGTGCAGGAAGAGGGAGAGGAAGAGAGAGAGGGTTTTTTTTCCAGGCTATTTTTAAGAGAAGTTTTAATTTCTCAGAAAAATTAAGAGGAAGGAACAGAGATGTCCCAAATAGTCCTGCTCTCACATGCGTAGCTTCTTCACTACCAACATCCTCCTCCAGTGATACAGATTTTTAAATGTCTGTTTAATTTTGAAAGAGAGAGCAAGCAGGGCAGAGAGAAAGAGAGGGAGACAGAGGCCCCAAAGCAGGCTCTGTGCTGACGGCAGAGAACTGGGGCTTGAACTCATGAACCACGAGATCATGACTGGAGCCGAAGTCGGATGCTTGACTGACTGAGCTGTCCAGACACTCCCAGTGATAAACTTTTTTTTACAACCAATAAAACTACAGTGATGCATCATAATCACCCAAAGTTCATAGATTAGGGTTCACTCTTGATGGTATACATTCTGTAGGTTTGGACATGTATCCATCTTGATAGTATCATCCAGAATATTTTTAAAGCCTTTTGGAAAAAATCTCTGTGCACCACCAGTTCATCCCCCACCCTTGATCCCAGACAATCACTGATCTTTTCATTGCCTTCCTAGTTTTGCTTTTTTCAGAATTTCATTAAGTTGGAATGATACAATGTGTAGCCTTTTCAGACTAGCTTCTCTTACTTAGTAATATACATTTAAGATGCCTCCATGACTTATCATGGCTGAATAACTCATTTCTTTTTAGCACTGGCTAACGTTCCAGTGTTTGGATGTGCCACAATTTACTTACCCATTTATCTTCTAAAGTACATCTTGGTTGCTTCCATGGTGGGCAATTATAAATAACATTGTTATAAACATCTGTGTGCAGGATTTTGTGTAGACATTCATGTTCAACTCCTTTGGGTAAATACCAAGGAGCCTGACTGCTTGGTCAAATGGTAAGAGTTTATTTAGTTTGTAAGAAAGCACCAAACTAATTTCCAATATGACTGTACCATTTTGCAGTCCCACTAGGAATGAGGGAGAGTTCCTGTTGCTCCATATCCTCACCAGCATTTGCTGTTATCAGTGTTTCAGATTGTAGCTGTTCTAATAGATGTATAATAATATCGCAAGTTTCTTGTTTTCTTATTGTTGAGTTTCAGTAACAGTCTTTTATCAGCTATGTATTTTTTGCATCTATTTTCCTCCCAGTGTATGATTTGTTTTCTCATTCTCTTGACGTGTCTTTCACAGAGCAAAAGTTTTTATTTTAATGAAGTTCACCTTATCCATTGTTTCTTTCATGGATCATGCCCATGGTGTTATATTTAAGAAGTCAACATCAAACCCAAGCACCTCTAGGCTTCTCATATGTTATCTAGGAACTTCATAGTTTTGTGTTTTGCACTTAGGTCTGTGATCCATTTTTGAGTTACTTTTTGTGAAGGATATTTAAGGTCTGTGTCTAGATTAATTTTTGCACATCGTTGTTGGTTTTTTGCATTTGTTGCAAAGACTATCTTTGCCCCATTGTATTGCCTTTATTCCTTTGTCAAAGAGCTGTTGACTGTATTTATGTGGGTCTATTTCTGGGTTCTTTATTCTGTCTCTTTGATTTGTTTGTCTATTCTGTTGCCAATACCACATTGTCTTGATTGCTGTAGCTTTATAGTAATCTTTAAAATTGGTTACTGTCAGCCCTCCAACTTTGTTCTTCTTCAATATTGTGTTTGCTGGTTGTGGGTCTTTTTCATCTCTATAAAACTTTAGAATCAATTTGTCAGTATCCACAAAATAACTTGCTGGGATTTTCATTGGGATAGTCCCTTTTCTTCATCACTTTTCCAGAGTCTATTCCCTCAAGTTGCTCCTGCCTAAACAAAGCTCCCTCCTGCTGTCTCCCATATGGCCTCTCCTTTCTATACGGCCCCCCCTTTTTTTTCCAAACAAAAGCTCGTACATATTTATTACAAAACCAACCTGTTAGTGCAGAAGCATTAAACAATAAAGAAGCATTCCCCCAATAAAACATGTCTAGCTGTCCAGATGGTAGTGATATTTTCAGTGATATAGTAAGATGTAAATGATCTTGAAACAGCATAAGTGAGCGTCATCTCATGTGACTCCTTAGAGTCCCAAATTAGTCTTCTCCAATGTCTCCTCTTTGAGTTATACCTGATTGTACTACCAGTTTTCAGCCAAATCCATTGGGAAATGGGACAATTACATTTTTTTTCTTGGCCAAGAATTGTTTGATCTTCAGTCTTGTGAGAAGACACAGCAAAGAACAGTCAAGGGCACACACCACAATGGCAGAGAAACGGAGAGAGAGCAAAATCACATCTCTCAACTTCTACTTCCCTCTGAAGAAAAGCCCCAATAGGCATGAGGACAATCACAGTCTGATTAAAGCCACAACTGATGTTATGTGACTTACTGGTAATTCCAAGATTTTCCTAGAACTATTTGCCTTTAACCAGGTGAGTATCTACCTAATTGCATGAGTATCAGGAGTCTTTTGGTTGGAGATGTTTATTTTACCTTTCAACAAAGCATGGTGTTTATAGTTTGAGAGTGAGTCAATGTAAGGTCAGCTTTTCTTCCATCTTTAGGAAGGGGAAGAGAAAACTGTTTGGGGAAGATGACTCTTCGTACTAGAAAAATCACTGAAATAATTGACTTAGAGAAGTCATCTCACCTCCCCTGTCTCTTCTTACATTGTCAGCTAGGAGGGAAGTGGTAGACTCTGACTGTAGTCACTTTGGGACTCAGGGGTCTTTGGAAAACACTTACACAGCCTTTGCAGCCCATGAAATCTGAGTTCAAATCTTTGGGAGGTGATATGATACAAATTGAATACGATCTTGGGCAATATGTAGTTTCTTTTTAAGTTTAGGTTTCTTCACTTGTAATATAGAAATATGACCTTTATAGAGTTTGTTGAGATTTAAAAAATTTTTATTTTTAGAGTAGGCTTTCATGCCCAGCATGGAGCCCAACATGGAGCTTGAAATCATGACCCTGAGATTAAGACCTGAGCTGAGATTAAGAGTCAGACATTTAAACAACTGAGCCACCCAGGTGTCTTGAGAGTTTGTTGAGATTTAAATGAAATAAAACATACCTATGACAGTGTAGAGTGGGTGTTTAATAAATAGTTGCTTCTTATAAATAATTGCCCTTTAAATGCTTATGGGTGGAGAACTCTTCAGCTGAGCTAGTGAGCATAAACCAAGAGTATTTAATGGCAATCTCCAAATTTTAGAGGTGTTATAATTAATTTTTCTATAGTAACACTATTATAAATGATGATTAGGGTCCTATTTCATTGCTCAAATACCTAAATAACCTGTAGTATCCCGGATAGACTCTGCTATAGCAAAGTTGCATTATCAGTTCAGGCAGGTTCCTGGAGTAGTCAGTATCTTAGATGCACCAGAGACCCTCAAATCATTGTGATGAAATAGTAAGTTCAAAATGCTTGTGTGAAATTCCAGCAACACAGTTCCCCTAATTCAGCCTTAGATATAGGATGTGGGACTCTGTTTACTTCCAACCTCCTTCATCAACTGAGTGTTGGCAGTGGGGACAGAGCCCCAGTTGGTAGCTTCCATGGCACAGGCATTAGGAAGGTAGGAAGTTATATTAAGGAATTTAGGATGAGGGTGGCAAGGAGAAGGGTAATGACAAGAATTTCAGGAAATCAGGCATGATTCCTTCTCAGTCTTAGCTGGCTTCATATGTATTCCTTTTTTGCCTCCAAGGTCTCAGAGATTAGCCTGTTGCTGTTTACACTGTCACCACCCACGGAGTCTAAATAAATTCTTCCCACCCCTTTAAGACTAGAACTTCTCCTGCATTGTTCAATGGCTAGGTACACTTAACTCTGCCTTTGTAGAGTGAAAGCAGCCATAGATAATACCTAAATGACTATGTATGGCTGCATCCCAATAAAACTTTATTTAAGGACATGTGAAATTCATCTAATTTTCATGTGTCATTAAATATTCTTAAGTTAAAATTTTTTTAATGTTTATTTTTTTTTTGAGGGAGAGAGACAGAGTACAAGAGGGAGAGGGAGAAGAGAAAGAGAGAGAGAGAGAGAGAGAGAGAGAGAGAGATACACAGAATCAGAAGCAGGATCCAGATTCTGAGCTTTCAGCACAGAGCCTGATGCGGGGCTCAAACTCACAAACCATGAGATCATGACCTGAGCCGAAGTCAGACACTTATCCAACTGAGCAACCAGATGCCCCAAATATTATTCTTCAATTGACTTTTTTTATATTTAAAAATGTAAAAAGCATTCTTGGCTCAGGGTTGTATAACACCAGACAGTAGGCCAGAGTTTCAGTAGAAGAAAAAAGATAAACTACAAGCATTTTGTTGTTTCACTGAAACAGTTCATCTGCTTTCTATCAAAGACAGGTTGTGTAATGGGCAATTTAATAAAGTAGTAGAAGTATTTCTGATGAATAAGAAGCTTTTTCACTTGGTATTGTAGGGCCATAGTTTTAAGATAGACTAGAATGTCCTCAGAACTTTGGTGGCAATCTTAAGCATCCCTAGAAAGTTTGATTTGTGCTGGGGTTTGACACTATTTGGAAAACCTTAGAAAGAGTAAGAATATGTCATAAGGTTAGGTTTATTTAATGATAGTAATAATAGTAATAATGGCTAACATGTATTGAATTTTATGCACCAAACACTGTTCTCACTTAATCCTCATGATAATTAAATGAAGAAAGTCTACTTTTATCTCCTGTTTATAGATAAAGAAAGTAAAGCACAGAGAGATTAAATAACCTAAGTGAGTGGCAAGGCCAGAATTCAGACTCAGGGAGTCTAATTGAAGGCTGAAGGAATTTAATAAAAAGTAACAGATGTACTGAGTTGCAGGAATGAAAATGTTGACTGATTAAACTTGCTGATTTTACAGATGAGGAAAATGCGTCTGAAAGTTAACAAAACTTTTCCAGGGTCATATAGCCAATGTGAAATTAGGACTAGATTTTAGATTTCCTAACTCCTAGGTCACTTAATTTCTTTTATTCTGCTATACTGCATGCCCTAGAAAAGGAAAAACTGGGCAGGACAGAATGAGTAAACATGCTGGGCCAGATATACAATTTATGTGGGACACAGAAAACTCCATTTAGAGTCTAAAATATAATAGTAACTTAAAGCCACTCTGAATATTTTAAATTAATCAAAATACAGATCAGGTTGTAAGTATGTCAGACCTCAATAAAATAGTTTTTTTGAAAAAAAAAAAACAAATTAAGTTTTAAGTCTCTTATTTTTGTAAAGAGACTGGGATAAATAATGGAATTCATCTACATCTTTCAAATTGAAAAAGGGAGATGGCTCTAAAACCTGCTTTTTAAGTAACTTTCTGTTGCAAGATAAACTAAATGTACACATTGCAAAACATGTTGGCAAAGCATAAATAAAATTAATGCTCCTCCCGTCCCAGTATTAGTGTGAAAGTGTTTTTTTACCCCAGAAAAAGGATATAAAAATCAATTTAGCAGTTTTTTTTAAAGAAACTACTCCTTTTAGGTGGAGACTTCTTATCTACATTGACTCGTATAACATTTACTCAACGCCTGCATTGGAGCCGGCACTGCGTCCCACACTCCGAATACAGAGGCGAACCGGACATTCTGTACTTAAGAGGCTTAAATATACGGAAGGAGACATATAAGCAGACCTTTATCAATAATAACACACAGCGGGGCGCCTGGGTGGCTTAGTCGGTTAAGCGTCCGACTTTCGCTTTCATGATCTCGCGGTTCCTGGGTTCGTGCCCCGCGTCGGGCTCTGCGCTGACTGCCAGCTCGGAGCCTGGAGCCTGTTTCAGAGTCTGTGACTCCCTCTCTCTCTGACCCTCCCCTGCTCACGCGCTCTCTCTCTCTCTCCCCTAGAAATAAATAAATAAATAAATAAATAAATAAATAATAACACACAGCTTGTGTCAAAATACACTGAGTATCTAGCAGTTGCAACTGTGACACTAGTCATTTTGGAATCCTTAGGTTTTTCCCAAACAAACGCTCAACGGAGGGCTGCTGCAGTATTATTATCAGCACCAGTTCGAAAAGTATGTTAAGGAATACATAGGTGAAAACGCTTCATTTGAACACTTGTAGAGAATTTAAGTCTTTCAAAATAACCCTGTTTGGCGCGCTGGAAATGCAAGTAGGGATAGAAAAACCAGACGCTGGGAAAGAGACGCTAGACCGGTCACATTTACTCAGAGTCTACACGCCCCGCCTTCAAGGAGCGGTGCCTGTTGGGACTTGTAGTTTCTACCAGGAAGGAGGACACTGCAACTCCATTTATAATGCACTTTTCCCTTTCAAGCTTTCTGGCCCGACAGATTAAGTCCTAACCTAAGGCAACATTTGACAACTCTCACCTCATTCTGGGCTCACTGGGTTTCTGCTAGGCTCCTTATTTAGGAACAGACTCACTTAGACTCACTCACCAGCCTCAACGAGATTGGCCTGTCCTCACCGGTGGGCGGGGCCCTACGTGGACTGGAGCTCGGGATTGGTCAGCATTTGACTAGACGAGGCATTTTCGTAGCCACTTGCTGATTTGTAAACTGTGGTAAAAAAAAAAAAAGCATCCTTTACCGCAGTACCTACCCTCATCCCGGGAAGTCTCGCGATATTTCGGCTGCAGGGTCCTAGCGACGCGTAGTGAGCGGCAAAGGCCAGTGGGGGTGACGGGCACCGGAGCCGGGAAGGGACAGGTCAGGGGGAGAAGGCGAGCGCGTGCTGCCTGCGCCACTGGGATCCGTCAGGGCCAGCCACTCGGAGCCCAGGGGAAGTGTGTGGACGTCGCGGCCCTGCTGGCCGGTGAGTCGGCCCGGGGTCTCGGCCCTTGAGTCGACCCCGAGCTTCACCTGGGCCTGCCGCCGGCTGTGACAGGTGCGCTGACGAGCGCGGCGCTGCGCCCCCTCGGCGGCCCGCCCCCTCCGGGCCTCGCCCGCCAGGGCTCGGGATGAACTGCGGGCCGCGGCTGAGCGGCTCCGGCTCCTGGCGCCTGTCGCTGCCGCCGTCGCCGCCCAAGAGCGGCCGCCGCCCCTGAGGGAAGGAGAGAGGGAAGCGGCCGGCGACCCTGGGCATGAGCCGGACGCGGCGTCCGTTGCTGGAATAAGACGCAGACATGAACCTGCACCAGGTGCTGACCGGGGCTGTGAACCCTGGCGACCACTGCTTCTCCGTGGGCAGCGTCGGCGACCAGCGCTTCACGGTGAGTGAGGGAGGCTCCCGCGTCGCCCGTGGCCGGTCCGCGCCCCTGAGTCAGCCGGCATCGGCCCAGGACCACACGGGGCCGAGGCCGAGAACGCCTGGCCCCCTCCGCACTGGGATCCGCGGGTGCGCGCCCCTAGGACCCGGCGGTCCTGGCTTTTGAGAGCGAAGGAGGTAGAAACATGTCGGTCATCGAGGTACTGGCTCGGAAGTTAGAATGTTTCGTAGGATTTTTAAAGTTTCTAGGCTGACGTCCTTACACTGGAATGGTTTCCCCAAATCGTTTATCCAGAAGTCGTTGTTGTAATGTGTAGGAAGGCTTTTCGCTACCCGACTCCGTAGGCTTAAATTGTGAAATTTAGAAGGAGTTGGGATTGGTTTCATTCCTTTATACTAAGTTAAGGTCAAATATCTTGGTAGTTAAAAAAAAAAAAAAAAAGGTGGGCGTCTTAATCACTGATTGCTTGCTATCAACATCTAGCGCCGAGTAATACAGTGAAAACGGTGTTTTCATTTACTTTTCTTCAAATTCACCGATTAATAAGTTTGGAAAGAAAAAAGTATTTTTCATGAATAATTCGCACCCGCCATCCTTTGAATTCCATATATAGCAGTTTAGAAATCCTGGGAAACTTTTATTTATTTTGGATTGCTCACATCAGTTACTAAAAGTTTCGTTACAGTTTTTCAGTAAAACTTACCTGGTATGTATGTAGTGGTAGTTCCAGGTTAAGGTTGACTGAAAATGACTCGTTTTTCATTTGTCTTCCTCAGATATGGGAAGGAAGAGGGCCCCAAACTTAAGGCTGCTTAGAAGTATAGTGGCATTTTCTGCTTCAAAAAAAATTTTTTTTAATGTTTATTTTTGAGAGAGATAGAGACAGAGTGTGAGTGGGAAAAGGGCAGAGAGAGAGGGAGACACAGAATCCGAAAAAGGCTCCAGGCTCTGAGCTGTCAGCACAGAGCCTGATGCGGGGCTGGAACCCAGGAACCACGAGATCATGACCTGAGCTGAAGTCGGACGCTTGACCGACTGAGCCACCCTGGTACCCCGGCGTTTTCTGTTTTAACTGTAATTTTTAGAATAACTTCAAACTATAAGTCGGTATTGGATATGTAAACATGTATGTATATATATATAATGCTGAGGATATTTGCTACAACTTGTGTCACTATCTCTTGGTTGTAATGAAGAGTAAAACTTATTTTTACATAAACAAGTGACACAGAGTAGAAAACTTCACAGATCCCCCCAGATTTTCTTCTCTTATGAATTGTTACGGGATCTTTGTCGGTCAGAATAAATATGAGATTAAATAGTAGTCATGATTTAACATGGTAACAGGTATTCCAAACCTAAATTGTGCTTTTAGATCTGAGGCAACTAAGTATTTTGCTCCTAGAAACAGTTTGTACCTCCACCCTGGAGATATTCGTACACACCTTAGCTTGCACTTGACACTAGCTGCTTTTAGAGATTCTAATTCTAAATGTTAACCTAGTCTTAATAACTCAGGAGGAGATTAAATTCTAAGGGTCTCCCTAAACTATAACAGACTCTCTGTAGCTGGACACTGCTCTCTGCTCTTGCTGTTTAGATACAGGAAATAAATAGCATCCTACGGAGGTTTTCCTAGTGGGAGATTACAGGATGGTAACATCTCCTAAAGTTTTATGAGCGCTTTATCCAGTGTGAATTCTAACAACTTTCTCTAAGACTTTCAGAATCTATATAAGCCATAGGGTGAACTTCAAAGCACATAAGATAGACTGACCTATTAGACACCCAGAAGATCTCTCTAAGTGTATATAATACCTTGGTGAATGCCTCCATGTTATTTTAAAGAAGAGGTGAGGTAATGTGCCAGAGACTATATATGATTATTCTATACCATCATATAGCTCATTGCTCAGGTCTGCGACCTTATTTTAAAATCTGTTTCTGGGGCGCCTGGGGGCTCAGTTGGTTGGGCTTCCGACTTTGGCTCAGGTCATGATGTCAGTGTTCCGGGATTTGGGCCCCAAGCCAGGCTCTGCTCTGACAGCGAGGAGCCTGCTTTGGATTCTCTGACTCCCTCTCTCTGTGCCCTTGCCCTGCTCACACTCGTATGCTCTCTCAAAAATAAATAAACATTAAAAAATAGGGGGCACCTGGGTGGCTTAGTTGGTTTAGCATCTACCTCTTGATCTCAGCTTAGATCATGATTTTAGGGTTGTGAGTTCAAACCCACATCAGGCTCTAGGCTGATAGCATGCAGCCTGTTTGGGATTCTCTCTCCTCTCTCTGCCTCTACCCAACTCGTGCTTGTTGGCGCACGCACTCTCTCTCTCTGTCTCAAAATAAATAAACTTAAAAAAATTTTTTTAAGTAAGAAAATTTAAAAATCTTTAAAATCTGTTTCTCTAAGCTAGGCTTTAATCATCGCCTACCAAGCATACTGCAGATTTCTGCCAGATCTAAAAAAGTAGTCTAGTAAATTTGATAAAAATAAATTTTTGTTTGTTTAGTATAAAGAGATTCCGGCTCTCTGGAATTTGGGTGGTAGTTTAAGGATTAACAGTCATCTTCCTTTGTACCCAATCCATCTCTGACTCTTTAACATTAAGTTGGCAGTTCTGTCATAAACTAAGTTTTTTGCCTTCAGTTTCCTCGACACCATGTTCTTCTTAAATTTATCTCAAAGTTGTCTGTTTCTTTATGTTAATAAGCAAAATCTATTTATTATTTACTCCTTGAATTCTGTTTTTAACATTTTCCAATTTGGACTTGATAGGAAGATAACATTAATGGTAGTTGGTATATATGGACTAAAAAAAAAAAATCTGAATTGCTAGAGGGAGAGACATGAGATCTTCCTCTTGTAGGCCCCCTTGAAGAATGATTTTATTCCTCCTGGTACTTTATGCCTTTTGTGAAGACATCCTGTGTTTGTAATTCCTCCCTTTGCATGTTTGCAGATAACTGTTCTTGTTTTGAAGAATTACAAGAAATGAGATCCTGTTTGCTAAATAAAGTCTGACAGGTTTTAAATTGAAATTGAATGCCTACTCTCATGAATTCTGGATTTTAAAATACGCCCTTACTAATGCAGTTTGTTTGTCTTAAGTATTAAGTACATTTTTACTGCTTAAACTGGCATTGAATATTTTGACTTCCTTCTTAGTATGAGAACTTCTAGAAGGCAGTGACCATGTCTCTAATGCTGTCAAAGCACTTTATTTGTACTTTCATTGTATCATTAACCAGTATTGCTTTGTGTATGTCTCCCATGGTTTCATTCTGATCATCTAGAGCAGTGATTAAAGAACTGGTGACTCCTATTAGTAGAGACATTACTTGGATTTGATTTCCAGACTAGCTCCTTCCAGTTCTTTGTATATCCATGAGCAAGTTCTTTTATACTCTTTAAATTCCTTTTTTTCTTATCTGTTAAATAGGGACAAAGTGGTACTATTCATAGGGTTGTTACATGGGAAGTACTAAGTTTAGTGTTTATGTAAAACCCTCAAAAATGTCAATGATTATGAAATTCAAATCATGCTCATTCTAATGCTTGGCAAATAAATACTGGTTGAATTGATGAATAAGAGATAAAGAAGACATTGGAATATAATTAAAAATCGCTGTATTTTAAAATAGCTTTAATAATTTATATTTGAGCCCAAATAAAATATTTCTGTTAAAGTTTCTTTAGGGGCACCTGGGTCGCTCAGTCACGGGTTTGAGTCTTGATTTGGGCTCAGATTGTGATCTCGCTGTGGTGAGATCTGCCTCGGGCTCTGAGCTGACAGTGAGTAGCCTGCTTGAGATCCTCCCTCTCCCTCTCTGCCCCTCCCTGACTTGTGCGCACACTTTCTCTCTCTCTCTCTCTCTCTCTCTCATATAAATGAATAAACTTTAAAAAAGTTTCCTTTAAATTTTTCTAAGTTACTTGTTACGTGTTTTACCCTCAATATCAGGTGAACAACGGAGAAAAATTTCCTGTGTGCTAAGCAAAATTTCTTTATTTTTTCTTTATTTACCTGAATGCTTCCCTCACTTTTTTTTCCTTGTTAATTTTCTACTGCTTTTAGAGTGAAAATACGTGAGCAACCTGGTCCTGATCTGTTGAAAACTTTTGTTTTTAGAATAAAAACTATTTTGTTTATAAAGGACAAGTGATAAGTTAAAAAGAGTCACAGTTAATTGGAATCTAGATTTTCTAGTATTTCTGTGAATACTGATGACATATGCACTTTGATACACAGTAGATTGTTTTTTTCTTTTCATTTCATAGCTTATCTATAGTTAGTATTGAAACTGTGTTTTAAATGAAATGGAAAGGGAGGTAATTTGTAAGGGACAGATTGTGTTAATATTTAGGACTTCCTGTCTCTAGTTTGGAATTTAAACATCTTTGCTATAGAAGAGAAAGCAAACATGTTAGAGGTCCAGGTTCCCTTTTGTATTTGACAACCCAGTGTTTACAGCCAAGGGGACCCAGATTAGAAGTCAAAAGACTGACTGCAGCTATCCGGAGACAGCTGTTAGTAGAGAAATGGAGGCTGAATTAGCCTTCTCCTTCCAACACTTTCTGTCATAGTAAGCATCCTTTAGCTTTGTGTTTTGTTCATTCTAGGGAAATCTTTATAGGTGGGAGGCTAGAAAGGGTTTTTTTTTTTTTTTTTGGAAGGAGCTTGTGGGTCTTCCAAAAGTAGAGAGAATACAGGAGAGGAAAGTTTGATACTATTCATATCTGGAAAAAGATTTTTGTGATTTTCATGTGGCACCGTATGAGAACTACATTGGGCTTCTTTTTAAAAACGGTCCATTTTTAAATATTATATTTTAAATAGTATTCGTACTGTTAACATTACTGAAGCAGTACTGATTTTTTTTTTTTTTAATGTTTTATTTATTTCTAGGAGAGAGAGACAGCGTGAGCAGGGGAGGGTCAGAGAGAGAGGGAGTCACAGACAGAAACAGGCTCCAGGCTCTGAGCTGGCAGTCAGCACAGAGCCCGACGCGGGGCTCGAACCCACGAACCGCGAGATCATGACCTAAGCGAAAGTCGGACGCTCAACCGACTAAGCCACCCAGGCGCCCCGAAGCAGTACTGATTTTTAACATATGGTTAAACATGAGAGAAATGTTAATTACAACATACCAAACTCAAGTCATTTAACCAGGAAATATACCAGGAAGAAATTCCTTGGAATATATACCTGGTATGGTTGGTTAAAGGGAATCAGTGAAAATAAAAAATCTAAGTGTTTTACAGAAGTCACAAGGTTTCCAGTTTGAACACTGGCTGTTACAGTCTTGGATAATTTTGGAGCTTAGAATATTTGAGAAGGTTCTCTGCCAAAATTTAAAGTTAAAAATCATCATTATATGCTTGATAGCCTACGTATGAACTCAGTTTTTCCTATGCATCTTGTTTAGCTTCAAAATCGGTAAGCCTCTTATATTTATACATTATGTAAAAGAATTTTCATTTGGTAATTTAATTTTCATTGGTTAGTAATAGATTGTTCTGATTACAGATCTCTTGATACAAGTAGCTCATGTATCAGTTGTAATATATGCATATTAAATTTGAAGACCAAGTGATGTTATAGTTTATTTGATAAATCAGTGTTGTTGTTATTGTTTGATAACTTTACACAGTATAGTCAGGGCACCTTTGAGGATAATTTATTTTATCGAAATTTGTCAAACTAGTTTTAGATTTTTGTTTAGAAATACTGTGTATTGTATTACTCCTTAGGTTTCTATTTAAACCAGGTTGATTGATTATTTTAAGAATTTAGTGGTAAATACATAGCCCACTTTAAAGTGGTTTCATTTTTTTGGTGGGGGGCGGGCCTGATATAATTCCATGCTTATATCCTCATCATGTTGTATATACTCTAGAGATTGAATTAATTTTATATTTTTTAAAATTTTTATTTAGATTGAATTAATTTTAATAGTCTATTAGAACTATTCCTAAGAAGATATGTCTATTCTAAGTGATTTTGGGATGATACCTTGTTTGGGTTATCTTTACAGATTCATCTCTTTTTTTCCCCAGCTTTATTGAGACCTAACTGACATACATCATTATTTAAGGTATATAGTGTGAGGATTTGGATACAAGTATATATTGTGAAATGTTTATCACAGTAAGGCTAGTTAACATACCCTTTACATTACCTCATGACCGTTTTGTTGTTATGGTGAGAACATTAAAGCTTTACTCTCACAGCAACTTTGAAGGATATAATACTATATTGTTAACTCCAGTCACCATGCTGTACATTAGATCCCTGGAACTTATTTCTCTAACAGCTGAAAGTTGGTGTCCTTTGACCAGCATCTACCATCTCCCTCAACCCTCAGCCCCTGGCGACCACCATTCTATTCTCTATTTTTATTAGTATAATGTTTTTAGATCCTGTGTAAGGAATACATGTATAGCATATTTGTCTTTCTCTGTTTGATTTATTTCACTTAGTATTATGCTGTCAAGGTTGTCACAGATGTAAGGAATCTTTTTTTTTTTAATGGGTGAATACTATTCCATTGTGTATATATACCATATTTTCTTTATCCATTCGTCCATTTTGGACACTTAGGTTTTTTCCATATCTTGGCTATTGTGAATCTTGGCTATTGTGAATAATGCTGCCCTGAATATGGGAGTGCAGGTATTTCATTGAGATAGTCATTTCATCATCTTTGCATATATACCCAGAACTTTGCTAACTTGTATGGTACTTCTATTTTAAGAACCTTCATACTGTTTTCCATAGTATATACATTAGTTTACATTCCCAACAAGAGTGCACAAGAGTTTCTTTGGTCTGCATCTTCACCAACACTTATCATCTCTTGTCTTTTTGATGACAGCCTTTCATTAGAAAGGTGTGAAGTGATATCTCCTTGTGGTTTTGCTTTATATTTCCCTCATGATTAGTGATGAAAACTTTATTATGAAATAAATAATTAAATAATAAATAAATAAATACCTGTTAGCCACTTGTATGTCTTTTTTTGAAAAAAAAAAAAAAGACAGATTCAAGTTCTCTACTCATTTTTAATCAGACTGTGTTTTATTGATTTATATGAGTTCCTTATGTTTTGGATATTAACTCCTTATCAGAGTTGCAAACTTTTGTCCCATTCTGTAGGTTGCCTTTTCATTGTGTTAATGGTTTCTTTTGCTGTGCAGAAGCTTTTTAGTTTAATATAGTCCCCCTTGTTTATTATTTCTTTTGCTCCTCGTGTTCTTGATGTCATATCAAAAAACTCATCAATAAAGCCAATGTCAAGAAGTTTTTCCTCTATGTTTCCTTTTAGGAATTTCATGATTTCACGTCTTCCATTCAAGTCTATGATCCATTTTGAGTTGATTTTTGTGTATAAGGGTCCAGTTTTATTCTTTTGCATGTGGATGTGCAGTTTCTCATTACCATTTATTGAAAAGACTACCTTTTTGCATTATGTTTTCTTGGTGCCTTTGCTGAAGATTAGTTGACCATATGTGCATAGGTTTGTGTATGATCTCATGATTCTGTTCCTTTTGTCTATGTGCCTGTCTTTATGCCAGTATCATACTGTTTGATTTATATAGCTTTGTAATATAGTTTGAAATCACAAGTGTGAAGGCTTGAGCTTAGTTCTTGCTCAAGATTGCTTTGGTTATTTGTTTGGGGTCTTTTGTGGCTTCATATGAATTTTGGTTTTTTTTTCCTGTGAAAAATGCTGTTGGAATTTTGATAGGGATTGCATTGAATCTGTAGATTGCTTTGAGTACTGTGGACATTTTAACAATACTTTTCCATTCTAAGCACACAAAAATATTTTTCCTTTTTTTGTGTGTCATCTTGTTTCTTTAATCACTGTCTTATAGTTTTCAGTATATCTTTCACCTTTTTAAAATTTATTGTTAAACATTTTATTCTTTTTGATGCTATTGTAAGTTGTTTTCTGAATTTTTTTGAATAGGTCATTGTTAATATATAGAAATGCAACTGATTTTTTTTATGTATTGATTTTGTATCTCACAAGTTTGTTGTATCCCACAAGTTGTATCCCACAAGTTGTATCCCACAAGTAGGGCATTTAGGGATTTCAATATATAATATCTTGTTAAGTGTAAACGGAGACATTTTTATGTGTTTCTTTCTGATTTGGATGCTTTTTTTTGTTTTTTTTTTCCACACCTAATTGCTCTGACAAGGACTTTTAGTGCTTTTTTTAATAGAAGTGGTGAAAGTAGGCATCCTTGCCTTTTTCCTAATCTTAGAGGAAGAAAGCTTTCAGCTTGTCACCATTGAATGTAGCGTTCATATTGCGGGCTTGTCATATATGGCCTTTATTGAACTATCCTTGAATCTCACTTGATTATGGTATATAATCTTTTTAATGTGCTGTTGAAATTGGTTTGCTAGTATTTGTTGAGAATTTTTACATTTATGTTAATCAAGCATATTGGTATGTAATTTCCTGTAGTGTCCTTGTCCAAGCTTCTTTTTTTCCTCTAATGTTTATTTATTTATTTATTTATTTTGAGAGAGTCAGCTTGTGTATGCAAGCTGGGAAGGAACAGTGAGAGAAGGAGACATAGAATCCCAAGCAGGCTCTATGCTATCAGTGCAGAGCCCAATGTGGGGCTTGATCTCACAAATCATGAGATCATGACCTATACCTAGATCTAGAGTCAGATGCTTAACTGACTGAGCCACCCAAGCTCTCCACCTTGTGTAGACTTCTAACAGCAGAATACTGGCCTTGCAAAATGAGTTAGTTTGTAAGTGTTTCTTTCCTCTTCAGTTTTTTGTAAGAGTTTGAGAAGGATTGGCATTAATTCTTTGTCAGATGTTTGGTAGAATTTACTGGTGAAATCACCTGATCTTGGGCTTTTATTTGTTGGAAGATTTTCATAACTGATTTAGTTGGTATATTATGTTTTCTCAGCTTTAATTTCTAAAAGAGAAAGTATTGGTAGTGATAACATACAAATACTAAAGCCCTTGAGGAGAAAAAAGGGAAGAGAGTTAACGTCAATATTTTCTTAAGAGTTCAAAGAATTCCTGAGACCAGGGAGTTTGAGAACAATTGCTTTCTAGTATTCCATTGTATGATTACAGCTTATTTATATTTTCCATTGTTGAAGGGTGTTTGAGTTGCTTCTACCTTGGAGTGTTGATGAATAGTTTTGAATGTTCTTATGCATGTGTTTTAGTATATAAACGTAGGAGTAGAATTGCTGAATTATTGGTTAGGCATGTGTTTAGCTTTCCAAAGTAGTTGTACCATTTTGCTTTTTTATTTTCTTTTAATGTTTATTTATTTATTTTGACCACAGGGGAGGGGCAAGAGAGAGGGAGGGAGAAAATCCCAAGCAGGGTCTGCGCTTGATGGCAGAGGGGGTCAGTCTCATGAACCATGAGATCATGATCTCAGCCGAAATCAAGAATTGGATGCTCAACCCACTGACTGAGCAACTTAGGCATCTTGAATTGTACCATTTTAATTTATATTCCTATCATCACTTATGGGAGTTCTGATTGCTTCACAATCTGAATAAGACATTTTTAATTATGGGAAGAAATTAGAGAAAAATTATTCAATTCATGCCAGTGTTTGTTTGTAAGGCATTGTGTGGCAGCGTAACAGAACAAGTAAGAGCCTGTCCTTTCCCAATAGTTATAACTTGGTTTTGGTCTCAGTTGTGCCTCCTACTGGCTCTAACACTCAGGCCAATTTGTCTAATCTTGTATTTGCTTATCAGTAAAATGGGGTGATTAAAGTGAGTACTTTACAGTATTTGTTGTAGGGATTAAATCTGTTACCAATGAAAAGCACTTTGCTTGGCCTTGCAGTATCCTGCCAAAGAGAAAAAAATAGGCCCAGAAGACTATGAGAGTGAAAGATAAAAGAAAGCACAAAGAAGTCACAGCATTTTTTGTTTTAAATTTTTAAAAACAATTAAATTTTAGATGTTTTTATCACTACATTGAAAATAACCATTTAGAAATAATTTCATACCTAAAAATAGTTATAAAATATATATAATACAAGGAGCACCCATACTCTCTTTACTTAGATTTGACTATTGGCAATAACTGATTACCATTTTATTTATCATTTGTGCTCCTTGGATACGTGTATGCCTACATAATTTTTTTTCCTGAACCCTTTGAAATAATTAACATATGTCGTAATTTTTTATCCTCAAATACTTTAGTTTTATTTCATGATAAGATAAGTATTCTGTTATATAATAACAGTACAGTTATCTGCTTCATAAACTTATATTGGTAAACTTTTAGCTAATGTGTTACCTATGTCCCAGTTCTGTTAGTTGATAGGACAACATTCTCTACAGCATTTATCCTTTCTAGTACAAGATTCAGACCATGGGATTACATTTAGTTATTGAGTCTGTTTAGCATCATTTCTCCAGTTTTTTAAAAAATTTATTTCAACATTGACATTTGAAGAGTATAGTACACATCCTTCCCACTTTTAAAAAACAAACCTTTTCTCATTTTGCATTTGTCTGATGTTTCCTCTTGATTAGAGTGAGGTTATGCATTCTTGGCCAAAATTCTGCACAGATAATGTTGTGTTCTCTAGTTGTACATGATACCTATCATTAGTGATGTTAATTTTGATGACTCTTGAAGGTGTTGCCCAGTATCTCCCCTGTACAACAAATTTCTCTTTTTCCTTCTTCTTGCAACTGATAAGCAGTGTGTGAGAGAGTTTTAAGACCATGCAAATAACCTGACTCCCCATCATAATTTGCCCCTAGGTCAAATAGCCACTGATGATGGCTCTTGCCTGTTTTGTTTTTTGTTTTTTTTTTTAAAGCATCTTCTTTCCAGTATAATGGTATTCTGTGACCTCATTGTGGCTACCCTGCGCCATTGCTGTAATTATTCAAGAGAACTTTTGTTTCTTTTAGTAGAGAATGCTATTGGACATCAAGATCAAGGTGCTAAGTGATCTCATTGCCTCTGGGATGTTTATGCTTCTTGGCCTTTTCAGTGGACAGAACCAGCACATAATGCATATATATATGCATATAGCATGCACATATGTACACATATGCAAACATATATTTACATGGATGCATGGAAATATGCATATTTTGGAAAGCACGGTATTTATACCAATATTTCCAATTCCAGTACAACCTTACTTGACTGTCTTGCATCTTATTTTGTATCTTTGTTCTTCCTTACACCATGAGATCCTTGGCTAATTTGCTCAGTTCTGTAATACATTTAAAATAGTTTCAGAATTGCATTGTCCCTACCAGTATAATTACAAAACAATATACAATAAGCAATCAGGATTTGTCTGTACTTCTCCCCACCCTGCCTGTGAAATAATAGAAAATACATATGTTGGTCTCTGTCCCCAGTTTCTGACACAGAGCTCCTGAAACTCTTCTAAGTTCCTAAGTGATAAGAACATAAGGAGCATCACGTCTTCTAATACTTGGTTCTTTTTTTTTTTTTTTTTTTAGTTTAACAGTTTTTTAATATTAATTTTTCAAAAAAGTTTATTTTTGAGAGAGAGTGTATGCCCATATGCTGCATGGGAGGGAGTAGAGAGGGGGGTGAGAGAATCCCAAGCAGGCTCCTCACTGTCAACACAGAGCCTGAAGCAGGGCTTGATCTCATGATCCTCAAGATCATGACCTGAGCCGAAATTAAGAGTTGGATGCTTAAGGGACTGAGCCACCCAGGCGCCCTAGATTTTCTTTTAAGTAATCTCTTTGCCCAGTGTGGGGTTCCAACTTATAACCCTGAAATCAAGAGTCATGTACTCTGCTGACTAAGCCAGCCAGGTGCCCCCTAATTTCTATTTGGTTCTTTACCCTGGGTCCTACCACAGCTCCTGAAACCCTTGTAAATTCATAAGTTGTAAGGCAATTAGGAGCATCTTTTGTTGTAATGAAACACCTCATTACATTCTCCTGTAATCCAGGAGCTTGCATGGCTCCTGGGATGGTCAGCGGAAAGATTAAGCCAAATTTAGAAGCTTGTGATTTTCAGCCCCATCTCCCATTTTCCAGAGACTAGAGAGGGATTAGAAATGGAGTTAATCATTGACATGCCTGTGTGAGGAAGCTTTTATGAAATCCCAGGAGTATGGCACTTGGGGAGCTTCTAGGTTGGTGACATATCCATGTACCAGGAGAATGATGCTCCCCGAGCTCCATGGGGCGGAAGCTCCTGGTGCTTGGAACCCCCTCCCAGATCCTGCTCTATACATTTATTTAGTTGTGCTTCTGTATCCTTCATCATATCTTTTAATAAACTGGTACATGTAAGTGTTTCCCTGAGTTTTGTTTTAGCAAGTAATCAAATCCAAGGGAGGGAGGTCATGGGAACTTCTGATTTGTAGCCAAATTGGACAGAAGTTATGGGTAATCTGGGGTCCTACTACTTAAGGTTAGCTTCTGAAGTGTAGGACAGTCTCAGTTAAGACTGAGCCCTTAACCTATGGGATCTGACACTATCCCCAGGTAGATAGTGTCAGAATTGAGTTAAATCGTCAGAGACCCAGTTTTTTGTGTCACAGAATTGTTTTTTCTGGTTAAAAGACCCCACATCTGTTGTCAGAAGTGTTGGGAATGTGGTAGTGGTGTGAGAGTAAAGGAGAAACACAGGAGGTGGACTAGTTTTTTCCTTTTCACTGTCCAAGACTGAAAATACACCATCACATTCTGTGTTCATAAGTTACTTAGGTCCTTTGTCCCTTCTTTCTTTAGGTGTGGATATGTATTCATTTGAAATGCAGTTAATTCCTTTGTTTCACTACCTGTCCCCCACTCTGATTTGTTTTTCAATATATATAATGTTAACATGTTTTCAAAAGTCATTTTTTTCCTGTATCTCTTCCACTTTATCCTCCCCATCTTTGTTGGTAATCAGCTTTATTATTGCCTAGTTTTATCCATCCTGTGTTTCATACTATAGTAAGTAGTTCCATGTATGTTTTCTTGTTTTCCTTGTTCCTTGCCCCAAATATAACACATATCCTTTCGTATGTTGATTTTTTTTACTTAAAAGTGTCCCCAAGAATCCACTCCATTTCAGTTCATAGATTGCTTCCTTGTTATTTTTACAGCTGTATTACACTCCATTGTAGGTATGTGCTGCAGTTTAACTAGTCTTCTATGGACAGCAGACGTTTTCGGGAGAGACATTTACAAATTCTTGAAAATGACTGAGAAATGGAGGGGCGCCTGGGTGGCTTAGTCGGTTAAGCGTCCGACTTTCGCTTAAGGTCGTGATCTCGCGGTTTGTGGGTTCAAGCCCCGCGTCGGGCTCTGTGCTGATTGCCAGCTCAGAGACTGGAGCCTGTTTCAGTCCGTGACTCCCTCTCTCTCTGACCCTCCCCTGCTCACGCTGTCTCTCTCTCTCTCCTAGAAATAAATAAAACATTTAAAAAAAAAAAAAAAAGAAAATGACTGAGAAATGGAACATAATGCAAATATGGTTTGTCTTTAATGCAGTCTGTATTTAGTTATGCAGTCAAATAAACTGAAAAATAAGTTCTGTACTCAAGAATACCAGAAAATCTTGATTATAAGCACCAAGCATAATAGTCACTAGTGAGGTATAGACTACAGATGGTTATATTCCTTTTTTCCTGTATAGTAGTTTATTGCCATGCATTACTTACAACTCTAAGAGAAGAAAGTGGGGACTGAAAGAGAGATACTCCAGATAAGATCAGTCATTTTCAATTCACTTAAAGTTTACCAAAAGTAGAGAGAGAAAGCTTTATATGTTCTAGTACTGTCACTCAGGGAAAGTCAAAGGACAGGGAGTAATAGTGTAATACAGCAGCAGTCAAAGAACAAGGGTAATTCAGGACTGGGTTAATCTTTGAATGGTCAAAGATTAATTGTATTATAAATTGGCATCTTTCTCTCTGTAGGGCTAAATGTTTATTTCTGGGATAATGATGCATTTTTCAACTCTGCAGATAAGATACTATTTGTATTAAATAGTAATTTTGTGAGGAACTTCAGGATTAATATAAACTTAATTCAGGATAGACTTGTGGTTGACAAAAGAGTTGCTATACAATATCTAAAAGAAGATAGACCATTTTCAGTATGGTAAAAAGAAGTCTAAGTTGTGAAGACATGTGTTTAAACATTCAGAATTCAACACAGTGTTTTGGGATACGGTGGCAATCAATACTTCATCAAAATTTAATATTGAGGGGGAAAGTCAGTTTCTAAAATATTAAGATATTTACTGTATTATGAATGAAAATTTTTGCTTAACATAAATTAGTTTTTGGAAATTATTCTTGCTAATAATCTTGTGACAAGCCATGTGTTCCGATTTGGATATTTATATAGGTGAACAGACCATCATGAGATTTTTTTTTGTTTGTTTACTGAGCCAAGTTTTTCCACTATGTGACACTAGTAGAACTGTACTTGATTGTCAGTCATTTCTTCTAGGAAAATTCCGGACAAGCACACTTAACTAGGGAAGTTAGTGGTGCTAGGGAACTAGCACTAGGTCAAGAATCAAAAGCAATCAGGATTCTGAGGCCCATTCTGCCACTAAGAAGTTATGTCAGCCTGTTAAGCCTCATTTTCTTATCTGTAGTATGAGCAGATTTATTTGCATGTTCTCTCAAATTTCTTTCCAAATATTTTTTCTGGAATTTTGGCTTTGATAGGAATTAAGGTCATGAAGTATATATTAAGTATAATATTTTTTACATTAAGTGAGGTAAATGTGCAGGTGCAAAAGTGATGAGAAAGTAAATAATTACTAATACGTTGAACTTATTTTTGGATGGGAAACAGTTTGTGATAGATGTTTTATTGTCAGTGTTATACTTCATGCTGGCTTATATAGGTAAATTCTGGGAAGACAGCCACGTACTTTGTAACACAAGAAACTCCTGTGATCTAAGAAGTTAAAGAAAAGGATACAAGGGCGCCTAGTTGGCCCAGTTGGTTAAGCGTCCAACTTCAGCTCAGGTCATGATCTCATGGTCAGTGGGTTTGAGCCCCACATTGGGTTCTATGCTGACAGCTCAGAGCCTGGAGCCTGCTTTGGATTCTGTGTCTCCCCTCACTCTCTGCCCCTCCCCCATTAGCACTCATAAGCACACGTGCTCTCTCTCTCCAAAATAAATAAACATTAAAATAAAATTTTTTAAAAGATAAAAAATGAATTCTGATTGGAAGAGTTCTGCTAATTGTAAAAATCAAAAAGAGCTATAAAATGCTTGCCAGCAAGCCTTGAACTATACCTTTTTATTTGTTTGGTTATGGTGGCTGTTTTATGAAGTTAAATACTTCTTTGATTCCATAGGTATTTATAAAGAAGCCCCATTATTTAGAATTGGAGGATAGAACAGAGAATAGGATATACTTGGATGTTCTCTTTTTGTCTTGGAACTTGCAGTAGTAGAAGTTGATAATAAGCAAGATACTTAAAAATTGTGATACGAGCTTTGAAGAAGTAAATAGTGATGTGATGGAAAGTAATGAGAGACAGAGGGTGTTTGGGAACTAAGACCTGAATATTGAAAAAAGGCTAGCTAGACAAAGATCAATTAGGAGAGAGGTGGATAAAACACACTGAGGTGGAAAAAGATGAGGTATGCCACAGGAACAGAAGGAAGGGCCCTGTATGGACTGGAGCCTATCCAAGGAGGGAAAGAGTAGCTTGAGATGGGTTTAGAGAGTTAGTATAATAATTTAGGGCATTGAACCATGGTAAGGAGTTGATTTATTCCATGTCTACTGGATAAACTATTGAGGTTTAAGCAGGGCAAATTACTTGCTTTAATAAACATTTTTAAGAGAGGGCACTTTGGGGAGCTTGGCTGGCTCACCTGATAAAACATGCAACTCTTGATCTTGGGGTCTTGAGTTTGAGCCCCATATTGGGTATGGAGCCTACTTTAAAAGAATGACTTTTTGTGTGGAAAGCATTTAGAGAGAAGCAAGAATGGAAGCAGTCTCTTAATAGTATTATATAGAAGGGAGGCGCCTGAGTGGCTCATTTCTTTGAGCATCTGACTCTTGATTTCTGCTTGGGTCATGATCTCACAGTTTGTGGGTTCCAAGCCTGGGTGAGGCTCTGTGCTGTCAGCACAGAATCCATTTAAGATTCTCTCTCCTTCTTTCTCTGCCCCTCCCTCGCTCATGCATGAGTGTGCCCAGTCTCAAAATAAATAAACTTAAAAAAAAAATAGTAGTGCAGGAGGTAGATAGCTTAGACAAGAGCAGTACCATTCATTAGCAATGGAAGAAGTGAACATTTTGCAGACAGGACTGGCTGAATTTGCTGATGGGACTGAATATCATAAGTAAAGGAAATATTCTCGTTACACAGATATTTTTTTAAACGGGTATTTAAAATTACTCTGTTAAAACATAATATTTACTTAAAATATAATATATAATGCCAGTATTCTACATAATAAATATGTTCTGACAAGTTTATTCTTTTTGTTTTACTTTGTTCTTTTTTTCTTTCTTTTTCTTTTTTTCTTTTAGGCTTATGCATCTGGATGTGACATTGTTATACTGGGAAGTGATTTTGAAAGGTTACAAATAATCCCAGGAGCTAAACATGGAAATATTCAAGTAGGATGTGTAGACTGCTCAATGCAACAAGGCAAGGTTTGTAATCTTATAATGTGAGATTTGTTTTGAATATGGTTTTTGTCAGGATAATCTCCAAAGTATGTATTTCCTATTGAGTGTGAAGCTTCTTTCTTTCAAGGACAATGTAGCTACAGATTTCTTTGGCTCGCTAACATGCATCATAGAGAACAAAATTCTGATTCTTTCTGATTTGTCTTAGAGATTGTCAGGAATTCTGTTCTTACATAATTTCAAGATATAGCATAAGTTTTTTTTTTTGTGAACATTACCTAGAACAAGTCTAAAGCTTACTTATTTAGAAATTGATTGGATTGAGGTAAAGAAATAACAAACTTTCAATCTGTTTACAAATAAACTCCTGGGGAGAAATCCTATGTTAGAGTCATTCTTCATTGTACACGTATCTCCTTGTAACTTCTGGATAAGCTTTGTACTAAAATGGAGATCAACTCTTCTCAAGTCTGTAGTTTTTTTTTTTTTGTTTTTTTTTTTTTATCAGTTTATTCCAAGTCTATAAGAAAAATGAAAGGTTTTGTTTGGACTTGTATTTGCATGTGGAAAGTAAAAAGTAACCTTGAAAGTAGAACAGCAACAACAAAGAAACAGGTTATGACTGTGTATCAGGTGAAATAGGGTTCTACATAGTAGCAGAATTGGTAGAGTCCTATCTAGTAGGCAGTATAGTATATACCTTAATATAACACCATGGAGGCCTAAGTGGCCAGTCCTAGGTTTATTTGTGGCCATATTGAGCTAAACTTTGCAAATTTATTTAATTTTTTTGCTAGATATTTAAATATGTTGTTTGCCTATATGATTCCACCAGAACATTTTGTGTGAGGAATCACATGGACCCAATTTTTTTTTCCTAATCATTTTCATGAATCTGCCAGTCCAAAAATTTACCCCTTAGGACCTAATTTAGAGATACTTACAGTAGAATAAGTTTTGGCTCTTGAAATCTTGTTTCTTATACTGTTCCTTCTTTGTTATTCCTGTGTTCCTTCTGTTTATAGTTACAAGTGTCTCTCGTGTATATTTCTTTTGTCATAACTTTTGTTCTTTTGTTCTCACTACATTACAAAAATGATCTTTATTATGGAATGCTGTAGATATTTGAGACTTCTCCCCTCTTCATGTTTGTTTGATTCCCAGCTCTATAGTTCTGTAATCTTCATTATTGTATAAAAACTTGCTTATACCATCTGTACTCACATAGAGCTGGTTAATGTTGGAAATCTCATTTTAATAACTTCCAATATGAGTTTTATTTTCATGAGATCATAGATTACATGACAGTCCATGTTAAAATAAACAGGTTATTTGGTTTTATAGTCATTTTCTTAAAGGGCAAATTTCCTTTGTGTCACAGATATTAGTACAATATCAGGAAGAAAATTTGCAGGTTATTGATACCTGGATATTTCTGTTTGCCTTTAAGAATGAAATGTTTCATAATACTATAGACATCCAGTATTTTAGCATTACTATTTTTTTTTCCTCTGTAGTACTACCAGATTAATTCTCATGAGAAAATTTATCTGCATTTATCTTATTCATTTGCTTAAAACTTTCTTTGCTTCCCAGTACCTTGGGAAAGTTCAAATTGTTTGCCTTGGCATGAGGCCCTGTACAACCTGGCTTAGATGTGCCATTTTGGATGCATGTCCTTTATTTTAAGAGACACTCTTCCATCTGGGCTAATGGTCATCTCCAAGCGTACATTGTCTTCTTCTGGTCTTTCACTTGTGTTCATATTTATGTTATACCCTGCTTCTACATTGAATATTCTCTGCTCTTTGAAGTCCTACCCACACTTAAAAGCCCAGACTAAATACTTTCTTCCAGACCAACTCATTGCAGATGATTTCTATACCCTTTGAACTTGGCAGAATGCTTAAAATAGCCATTGAAAGTTTTTTTTCCTGTTTATTTATTACATCCCCATTGCTTACTCCCCTTTTCTCTAGATTATATGTTCTTATATTTGTCCCTCATTCATTTTTTGTACATATTAATCTCATTTCTGATATTTCAGTGTTCTTCAGTCATGGCTCCCTCAAGCTGTAATAATAGCTACCTTTTTGAAAAAATGCATTTCTTAGAGAATTCACAAAGGAATAGATCTAAGTTTTATTTTTAAAAGGCTACACTAATATGCTGACAGAATTTTGAACTTTGAAGAGATAAGTATTTTTTAAGTCTAATTTCCACTTGACAAGGAATATATCAGTATATTTTTTTCTATGAGGAAGGGAATTAATATTTATCATACATCTTATAATTATGTACTAGATATTTTACTGATGTTGTTTTAATCCACAAATTCGACTAGAAAGATAGTGTTATGCATATTGTAAATATAGATAGAGACACTTAGGTACAAAGAGATTAATGCACTAGTTACCCAGTTAGTGACAGTACTGATTTGGGTATGGTGATCTCTTAAAACTGACATTTCAAGTATTGATGAGTGAAATTATGTTGGGGGAGGCTTATTTTTAAGTTATACTGTTAATTTCTTTTGCTCTTTTGTTTCATAAGTAAGTTAACATATCCATAAGTTTTCTTTCTTTTTTTCTTTTTAAAAGATTGCAGCATCCTATGGAAATGTTATCTCTGTTTTTGAACCAGTTAATCTACCGAAGCAAAAGAAAAATTTGGTCAGTAATTTATCATTTTTCTTTTAGGAATTGAAATGTCTTGAGTATTGAAAGACAATGTTTTTTAAGAGTATAAAATCGGAGTGATCATCAAATAAATCAGTATAAATTATACTATACTTATAGATATTAAATGCCACTTCCATATTTAAAATATGTTTTAAATCTTGGATTGAAATAGAATTAAACTAAATTGTGTTGATGAATTGCCTGAAAATACTCTTTTTCTTCTGACATTTTTCTTTTTTAATAAATATTTGAAGAGTTAACAGCTTTAAGTTTGGCACTTCATATATTGCTAGTGGCAAACACCATTATCTAGTCATAGGTGGCTCTTTGGTTTTGATTTTTATTACCTACTTTTATATAGTTCTTCTGCAGTTTCTTGTGTATTTTGTTCTTAAAGTTATGTTTTAATTGCGGAGTCTTAACATATCTCCAGAGATTATTTTTTTGTGCTTATTATATGGTGTAATATAACTGTTAACAGGTCAGTAAATGTTTTTCTTTATAAAGAAACTGTATTCAGAAATAGTTCTGAAAGCTGGTGAAAACACTAGTTCAAAAATATTAAGATTATATATAGTAAATGTCCTGGGTGCTTTAATGCCCTAAATATAATAGACAGGCCAGTTTATTTTACCCATTTCCACTGAAGATTAAGCTAGTGATTTAAACCGTATGAAAGAGTATCAGCATAGTATGGTCTTAAGAGCAGTGCTTTCTTTCTTTCTCTGCTGCTTTCTAGTCATTCAGTCCTAAGCAGGTCATTCTTATGAGGCCCTTTGCTCAATTCTGAAATTGGCTAATAGCAATTCATTCTTTGTGGGAATATTATAACGATGACATGATGTCAGGAACTGTGCAGATGTATGTTAAATGTAAAGAACTAAAGTGTTTTAGTAATAGACACACCTTTATATATATCTTTAATATTTTTCATTTTCTTTTCACTTAGCTCCTTAGTATCTTAAAAATTCCCTCTTAGTATGACAGCTGTTATTTCTTTTTTATAAGTAAGCCAACAGAGGCCTAAAGAAAATAGGTTAGTTAACCAGTGAAACAGCTGCTGAGCCACAGAACTAAGTAAAACTAGCTGTTTTGATTCCTAAGTGTGGAATTTCTTTTCCCTACCTTGTGTTAATGAAAAATATTTTCTCTAGATTAACTGATACTCATTTTAAAATTTCACGGAGAGTCCACAGTTCTCCCCTGATGTATATTTATGTTCTGTTACATAATGAATCCAATAGCAGGAGCCCTAATAACCTGTGAATTAGTAATTGAAAGTAGTAAAAATAAAAGTGCTCTGCTCAGAATGATGTATTTCAAATAATACTCCATAATACTTATTGAATGAGATAACTGACTTTTTAAAAAAATCAGTTATGGTAAAATGCCTTTATCAGTAAGGGTAGAATCAGGAATTTTAGTTTTTGCCCATTTTCTCATGTACTAGTTATAATTGTTTAATATATTGTTAAAAAGTCATTAAGAAGAGGCTGGTTTATTGGTAGGCAACCCTGACTTTGCAGAAAGGGTAAAATTAAAAAAAAAAAAAAAAAAAAAAGCTTGATGAGTAAAGGGAAAACTGGATCAAATAGAAAAATGGACTTTGGAAGGTACATAGAATCTGTAATTCCTGGGTATAGTCTAAGAGAATCTATAGATCCTCATAAAAAAGATACTGTTTCCATTTCTTTGTGCATTCTGGAATACTCTTTAAAAGTGGTGGTTCTTCATGAGAAGAAAACTTCAGAATCACTAGTTGGTCCATGTGTCCATCCTGCCCTCCGGATTTCTGAATCTGTAGGTGTGGGGTTGTGTCTAGGTGCTTCTGTGTCTAGTTCTAGACAGGGTGATGTGCATTGTGGTTAAGAGCCATTCCTGCAAGGTAGTGTTTCATAAAAGCATATTCTGCAGACCACCTGTCTCAGAATCACCTGGGGTGTTGATTTAAAGTACAGATTCTTGATTTTGGATTTTTTGAGCCCAAACCTTTGGATGTGCATCTCAGAAATCTGTATTTTAAGTAAATATCTCAGGTTATTGTACTAAAGTATGAGAACCACTACATTAAGAGATTGTTTATGGGTCTCAATCATTTAGAGTTTAGTAAAGTCAACTTAGGAGGCCATAGCCTGAATTTAAAAGGAAATGAAGTAAAATAGATGTTAGAATGCATCACATGTAGTAAGGGTAAACTTAGATTGCATTTATGTCTATTTGTGTTTTGGGTCCGACTGGAACTTGCTTACAGGAAAAAAGTTTGAAAGATACTGCTTTAAGAAATGAAAAAATCTTATATATATAATGGAAGTGTTAACATTTCTTACTCTGAATTTTCACACATATAATCTCAGGTGAGGATGAAACATTAAAAGAGAAGGAAACCTCAGCACAGGCACAGACACATTTAAAATTAAACCCTTGTAACTGTTATAATAATAAGATAAACATTATAATTTTAAAAGTCTGAGGTTAAAGAGAATGAATGTTATCCAAAGTGGCATATAGTTACTGGTTGTTTACACTGAAGCAGACTTTTTTGGATCTCCAAGAATGGATATTCATTCTCACAATAATCTCTTCAATCACGTATTTCTTATTGTTCTTGACTGAATTGAACATTTTATTTTCCTTAAAAATGACTGCATGGTCGATTGTACCTCAAAAAAAAAAAGATTTTATGTGTTACTATGAATAATAAGTGATAATAACAAATGAATGTATATATTTGACAGAAAAACGCTGCAAATAATAGTTGGCTAAATGACTTTTTTTTTAATTTTAGGAATTATATAGTCAGTGGCAGAAAAGTGGCCAATTTTTTCTGGAATCAATAGCACACAATATAACTTGGGATCCTGCAGGTAAGAACACAAGCAGGATTAACTGAAATGAAATAACAATGTCACTTGCATGGGCTGTTTCCTTTATTACTTTCATGTATTTCAGTTCTGCTCTGTGTGAGAGTATGGGGAGTAAAAAGTAAGTAAAACATTATGTTCTTTTAGAGCTTATACTGAAATGAACACAAATACTCACTGTAATAGTGTACACCTATGGTAGGAATACCTGTTGATTTGGGAAAGAGATACTACTTTTGTCTGGAGAATCAAAGTTTCATTGAAGAAGGAGCTTTTTGACCTGTTAGTAGATAGAGTTTTAGCTTTGAGAGTGGGGATAGATAGGAAGAGAGAACAAGTGAATTCTAAGAAGAGATCACATGTGTATGTAGCGCTTACCTATTCCTGCATTAAAAACAAAAACAAAAACAAAAAACCCATCCCAAAGCAATCTTTATCAGTTTATCACAGTGGGCAAAGTTACAGAGAAACAAAGCATAAGATACATTCTGTTAATAGTTGGGACTTCTTTGAAGCTGGGGTGAGTCTGGTGATAAGGAGATAAGATTGCAACATATTATGGAAGGTCTTTAAAGTCATGTGAAGGTATTTGAATTTAATTCTTTTTGACTATCTAAAAAACTGTGGGTCAAGAAAAGCTAAGATTTAGGGTTTTACCAGATTTAACTTGTAGCAGTAAGTTAGAAGGGCTAGGGTCTGGCAGAAGAGGGGGATAAATATTTTTATTTATAATGGCCTTTGCAAAGTATGCATTCACAGTAGTCTGAATGAGAAGTAGGAATTTATTTCAGTGTCTTTCATGTCATAGGCGCCTAACTAATGTTGAATGACTAATGAAAGGAATGCATAGATATGAAATGCATAGGGGGTAGAATTGACTTACTTGACAATTGGCTTTAGGATTATTTTGAGAATACCTGTGACCACAAGAAGAAGAGTGATATGTAGGAGTTACAGATGGTGGAACATAGGTTTTGTTTGGACATGTGGAGTTTGACATGCTTGCATGTCATACAGCAATATCTGAAAGATAGATGTTTCTAGAATATAAGAAAGAAATTCTCTTTGAAACAGAACTAAGAAATCATCAGTGTAGAGAAAATACAGTTTAAATTTTAATATAGTAGTTGAAATGGCTGAGAAAATGTTTATTTAGAAAACAAACTTTGGAAATTATTTTAGAAGATAAAAGAGATTATCTTTGAGATACTTTATTAAAATCACAGTGTTTTAAAATATTTTTTCTCATAAGGTTAGAGGATTGATGCTTACTAGCTGGTAACCTATATGTATATTTTATACATAAAGTGGAAAGAGAACAGACCTGGGTTCAAATTTGGCATTTGATTTAGTATAGCACTTGGTGTATAACTCTATTGTTACTATAGTGAGACTTATGTCCCAGTTAATGCCTGATGTTCTCTTATGATAATAGTGTAACCTTGTACTCTGAGAAAAGTTCCTACTTGAATGATATACTATATGGTTACTCTCTTATAGCCCTACAGTCTATTGTAATTATTTGTTTATATGGTTTAAATTTTTCATTAGACAGAGCTGAGATTCTATTTTATTTATTTTTAGGGGCTCATCATATATTAGGCTTTCAATAAATGTTCACATATTTGACTGTATTGTTTTCATGAAAAGAATTACTTAACAGATCAAGAATGGTTAACTCACTTATAAATTAAGGTAATGCCTATTTCACCAGGCAATTTTTTAATGATCAGATATAGCAGTGTATTTGAAAATACTTGGTATATGATAAGAGCCCTGTAAAAATACTGTCAGGTAAACTAGCCTCTTGAAGTGTCATACTAATAACTGCAGTAAAAGCATTTAACATTTGAATTGAGTGATATTTCATTAGTGATAACATAATAGTTGCTTGGATATTTTGTACCATTGGTTTATCAGTAGTAATGCTTCAGAGGATAGTATTTATATCAAATTCCTCTAAAATCAGCTTTACAAAGTAATATTAGAAGATAATTATTTGGGCGCCTGGGTGGCTCAGTTGATCTAACTCTTGATTTTGGCTCCGGTTATGATGGGGGGAGAGTCATGAGATTGGAGCCTGCTTAAGATTCTCTCTCTTTCTCTCTCTTTCCCTCTCTCTCCCTCTATCTCCCTCTCTCTCTCTCTCTCTCTCTCTCTCTCTCTCCTCCCACACTTGCCCTCACCCTCCCCATCTCTCTCTTCCTGACCCTCTTGCCTACGCTCTCTGTCTCTCTAAAACATAAAGAAAGAAAAAAAAAATAATTACTTATTTTCCTAACATACCTAATAGTGACTTGACAACAGCTCATGACCATTATCTTTTTGTGATTGACTTATTTTCTTTTCACAATTGAAAAGTTTAAAATTTAGGGGCGCCTGGGTGGCTTAGTCGGTTAAGCGTCCGACTTTCGCTTAGGTCATGATCTCGCGGTTCGTGGGTTCGAGCCCCGCGTCGGGCTCTGTGCTGGCTGCCAGCTCAGAGCCTGGAGCCTGTTTCGGTCTGTGACTCCCTCTCTCTCTGACCCTCCCCTGCTCACGCTGTCTCTCTCTCTCCTAGAAATAAATAAAATATTTAAAAAAATAAAAAATAAAAAAAAAATAAAATTTAATGGTTTGGTTGAGAAATGGGTTATTGTTGTAATAAATAATTTGGAGAAATTAGTATATTATTTTTTCAAATGAACTTTAGTTATTTACAAATAAATTTTAAATATTTTAAGTGAAGTATTAGCATTTTTGTTCTGACCAATATTTACTTACTATATGCCAGGTACTAGGATATAAAGAAATTTTTTCAGATGCCATTACTAAATTGACTATAGTGCTTTTGTGTTTTCTCCAGATCCACTATTGCTTCTGGCTTAAATCATGAGATTTTCTGTTAAGATTTTTTTTTATCTTTTTCCCCCTACTTTCATATTCATACCTCCACCCTTTGTGTTCAAGGTAATATACTGTATTATACATTAACTATCTTTGTATCATTCCATAACTGGAATTAATTATTTTGTATTTTATATTAATTCCTTAATCCTTCATGAGGTACCTTAATTTCAACTTCAGTTTATGTTAAAGAAAACGTGCAAAAACCAAACTCATAAATAAGGGGATTGGCAGTTGCCAGAGGCTGGAGTGAGGAGTGGATATAATATGTGAAGGTGGTTCCAAGGTACAAGCTTGGAGTTATAAAATAAAGAAGTCCTGGGGATGTAATGTACAGCATGGTGACCTTACTTAGTAATACCATATTGTATATCTGAAGTTGCTAAGAGAGTATATCTTAAAAGTTCTTGCATCACAAGAAAAAAAATTATAACCAATGTGTGGTGATGGATGTAGGCTAGATTTACCATTTTGCAATATATGTAAATATCAGGTCATTCTATTGTTCACCTGAAACTAATATAGTATCATATGTCAGTTATATATTAATTAAAAAAAATAAAGACTTGTGTTTTTTGGTAAACTAAGCAGTAGAATAATAACTAAATTTAAATGAAGTGTCTCTTTGGTGGTTTCTAGGCTTTTTTTGTCTGTGAGACCTTCCACCTTGTTGCTACTCTTTATTGAGCTCCTGCTAAGCCTGTTAGCCTGTGCTTCATGGGTTATACATATTATAGGATTATAGCTAATCTGTACACTCTTCTGATTTTACAGATCAGAAGAAAATTGAGGCTCAGAGTTTGCCCAACACGATTAAATTCACATGACTACTTAAGTGAACTTATTTAGGGTTTAGACAGAGATTTCTGATCAGCAGTCTGTGTTTCGTCACAAACTCACTTTCCTTGAAATAACGTGCTCTTCCAGAGAGACACAAATCCTTACTCCTTAATTGCCAAAGTGAATGCCTTATCTTTACCTTTTTGACCACAGTTGTGTCTCTTCCTGTCTTCTTTGTGTGGATGGCAGCACAGTCTTCGGCTCCACTTTCCAAGCCATAAGTTGGGAATTTTCCTTGAGACTTTTTTTTATCTCCTGTTTTTTAGTTGATGTCAAGCTTTGAAAATTCTGCTTTTGAAATGGCTTTCAAATCCTTGCTTCTTTAAATTTGATTCAGATCAGCGCGCCTGGGTGACTCTGTCAGTTAGCATCCGACTTCGGCTCAGGTCATGATCTCACGGTCAGTGAGTTCGAGCCCCACATCAGGCTCTGTGCTGGTAGCTCAGAGCCTGGAGCCTGCTTCAGAAATTGTGTCTCTCTTTCTCTCTGCTCCTCTCCTGCCCATGCGCTCTCTGTCTTCAAGAATAAATAAATGTTAAAAAAATGTTTTTGATTCAGATCTTCATGATTTCCTTTGTGTATATTATAGTCTGTTAACCAGGTCTCCCTGTGTCTTTGTTTTCTCTAATCTCATCTATATCTAGATTTTTTTTTTTTAAAGAATCTTTACCTTTCTTTGTGTATTGGAGCCTTTGAAAGCATGGTGAAAATTAAGGATTATCTCTCTAGAAAAATGTACATACTATACATCTAACTTTTGCATATTTTCTCAGTGCAGGGAGGTTTACAAGCCTCTTCAAGTCCATCTGTTGATATCTACCCATCCTACTTTAGACCCCTTCTAAAATACAGATCCACTTACATAACCCTCCCCACACTTGACACCCCCAATGCCTATAACAAGCTTGAAATTCCTTACAAACTTCAAAAATGCTTTATTCTCTGACCAGAATTGTTTCCACGTCTGCTGTCCACCTTATTCCTTAACCATAAACCAGACTATAAATCATACTTGGGAATATATATGAACTTGCATGAATTCATGCCTCTCTTTACGGATGTCTCTACCAGAATGTGAAATCATCTTGAAAAAGGGAAGTTTTCATTTGTCATTGTGTCTTCCCTCCAACCCAAGTGGTTAGCACAGTTCCTGGCACAAAGAAGATGCTCATTAAATGTTTGTTAAATGAAAGATTACATGATCTCTTCCCTTTTTTCCTAAGCTGCTTCAACAGAATTAAAATACAGCCTCACTCCCTCTACCCCCAGATGTTTTGGTTATTTAACTTTTTTTAGAAGTTGATTTGTTTTTATAGTATTATGTGAGACTCATAACCATGTAACTTAACTAACTAGTTAAATATCTAAATAATAAATGGTGAATAATGTATATATATTTTTAGGCAATCGTCTTTTAACTGGTTCTAGCTGTTTGCAACTGTGGTCCAATGCTAACTTGGAGAAGCCAACTGAAGATGAAAATCCAGATAAAACAGATCTTAATTTGGGGGACTGGAGATGCATTTGGCATTGCAAGTAAGCAATTAATTAGGGGATTAAAGTGATAAACCTGTTCCTGTGGGTTTTGTTATAAATGCATTTTAGTTTGTGTAAAACTATGCTAACATAAAAAGTATTGAATTTTTATTCTGCAGCAGGTCTTTTCATAAATACACAGGATTCACTATTTCCCATATTATACAGATCCAATTTTTAAAAAATTATTGAATAAAACACCTATGGAGAAACATAAAAAATGTGTTAAACCCGTATGATTATCATAAAATAGAAACTTGCTAAATTATAACAAAGGAGACAGACAGTACTTTCCATGCTTTTGACTGGAAGTTTTCCTATTGTGAAGAAGTATATTTTTCCTAAGTATAATTTCCTAAGTATTGAGTATAATCCTTGTTAAAATCTCATTGGAATTTCTACCTTTGATCATAGTTCTAAACTTCTTTTAAAAGATTAAATATGGGAAGATCAGGAAAATTCTGTAAGAAGTAAAATAACGAATATTACCATAATAAAATGAATTCTAAAGCTAGAGGTGGTCAGTTTGTTATTGATGTAGAAACAGATTAGGGTCCAGAATTGGGCCCAAATACACATGGATATTCAGTGTATTAGGTGTCATTTTACATCAGTAGGCAAACCTGGTAGCTTTGTGGAGGAAAAAATTAAATTAGAGTCTGTTTCATACCTCACTCCACAGTAAGTGTTAAGAGAGGGAAACCTTGAATTTCTACACAATGAAACAAATACTAGAAGAAAATACAGGCAGATTTTTGCATTTTGGAATTACAGTGTCCGTTATGGTAGCAACTAGTGACCTACCACTTTTGAGCACTTGAAATGTGGCTAGTCTGAATTGATTGGTGCTGTAAGTATAAAATACACACTGGATTTCAAGAACTTAGCACAAAGGAAAGAAATGTGAGATACCCAGAAAATTTTTTTATTGATTACATGTTGAAATGATAATAGTTTTGATATATTAACTTAAATACTTTCACCTGTTTTTTTGTTACTTTTTAAAATGTGGCTACTAGGAAATTTAACATTCAGTGTTTATGTTCTATCACTGTTGCATGGAAGATGCTGCTTTAAATTAGGGAAATACTTTCTGGTATGGTACCAGACTAGAAACTAAAAGAGAGGGAAAGGAAAACATCAATATTTGTGACCATGTCAATAACAAAATTCTATACAAAAAGTTGAGTATAGGATTTGCAATTTAGAGTTAATGCTTTTTTAAAAGGAGATCTTAAGAATTAATATCTCAGTAGTAAACAAAAGTAGACAACGAAGTGAAAAATTTTTAATGGTAGTACATATGAATAATAGGCAAATTAAGTAAGAGTTAATGGACTTCACTCAAAATCAAGAAATTCGAAATATCCAGAAAGAAGAGGAGGGATAATATCTACTATTAGTGAGTGTTTGGAGAACAGGTATTCTTAAATACTGTTAATAAGGGAGTGCAATTGGTATTTTTCTGTAGAGCAGTTTGGAAGTATGAATCAACAGGCTTAATTTTTTATACCCAGGAGACAGTAACTCCACATTTCATTCATTCATGCAGCAAATATTTGCTGGGCATTTATCATTTTCAGGCAGTGGTAGAAGTGCTTGGAATATAGAGAGCAGTGATGAGGTAGTGAGAGAAAGACTATAAACTAGTAAACCAGTGTGACAGAATGTTAAGTGGAATTCTTCCTGAGTCAGTTTTACATGAAACAGGAGTGGAAATCTATCAGATACCTATGTGAGAGTAAGGCAAACCTGGTATATAGAGTTTAGAAAGGAGATTTCAGGAGATCTGGTTCCATATACTTTGTATCCCTCGACTAGATTCTGAATTTTAAAAAAAGGTTAACATGTGGAGAGAGAGTAGGATTTTGCAAAGAATATCTTTAGAAAGAGTTGTCTTTGCTCTGGAGTCTTGCATGTAAAGTTGTGGAGAGGGGAGCCCTTCATCACAGGGCTTCCATGGGTTGGACTGAGAATTTGAAATGTGTTTTGTGCTTTGGGGAAAGGGGAAGAATCTTAAGTTAATTCAAGATTAGAATCTACAGTAGTAACTTGGACTAGACATAATTATTTATTTGGTATGATTATTTAATTAAGTGAAAAAGCCATGGGACTCAGGTTTCAATTTAGGAGCAGCTGATGATTACACTGACTGACATTGAACTTAATCACACTTCTTTTGTGATGTGTTTAAAACCCTTGTTAAACACATTAGATGGAGACCAGTAGTACCATAGAGAAAACTAAGTACGGTGAGAGGAAGAAGAGTAGAGATGACTTGAGTGTAGACCTGAAGGAAATGAGGGAGCAAGCTGTATGGGGTATCTCTGGGAGAAGAATCTTGGAGACAGAGGGAACATTCAGTGCAGACTCTGTTAGGAGTTTGGTTAGCTTGTAGCTGGAGTAAAGAGAACAAGGTCAGGAGTCTTATTAGAGGTTATTGTGAGGCGTTTTGCCTTTTGTGCTGAGTTGGGAAGCTCTTGAGAATTTTGAGCAGAGGGAGCATTGGGAACTGATTCCCTTTTTAAAAGGGACTGCCTTAGCTATTTTGAGAAGACCTGGACGGAGGTCACAGTCATGGAGATGATTGCGATGGAGATCGGACATTTTTAATGATTTGTTTTAAGAATATCCTTAGAATTAGCCAGATGCATAAAAATGTGTATACATGGATGTTCATTGCACGACTTTTTTTGTAGCAGAAAAAATGAGAAAACAGCGGTGAAAAGTTAAATTATTTTAAGGCAGTGCATATGTATGTAATGGAATAGCATAGCCAATAAAATAATGGAGATCTATACACATCGATATGCACATGAGTTCTTTACGTACTTTAAAATAGATAAATGTTACAAAGCAAACTGTAGTATGACCTCACTCTCCATCCTCTTCTCCCCTATACCCTCCCACAGAAAGTAGACAGAGAAGGAAGATGGAGAGATGGGTCTGGAAGTCTGCATTAGATTGTTGGTAGTGGTTTTACCTGGGAATGGGTGTTGTGAAACTGTAGATGATTTCATTTTCTTCTTTTCATACATACGTATCAATACTTTCTATTACGTAGCTATTACATTTAAGATACAAAAAATTACTTTAATTTGGAAGGAACTGTGACAGAATTCCTCTTTGGCCTGCTTTACAAATAAATTTAAGATGAATGTATCTAATCACAAAATTGGGTAAATAAAAGGAAAGCAGTGATAGTGAGGGTTGTCTTGAGATCAACATAAATGGGTAGCCAGAAGAGAAGGCAATGAAGTGAAATGCACCAAATCTCATTGGAGAAGAAAGGGAAGTGTGCACCACCAGGTGTAGGGGCAGAGCTGGCAGGCAGAATCCGCACGCATGCAAGTCCCCCGGGAACCCACGCGTAATCTTCAATGAGGTAAATGCTACCTTAAGGGAGATTTCATTTCAAAATATTGATTTATTGTCCATGAAAACGTATGATAGAATATGAAAAACAAAAAGGTTTCATTTTTCAATTTGGAAATCTAATTTCCAGAGCTCTCATTAGATATCTATATTCTAAGACGATGAGAGTTGTGATTGTTTTGTCTTGTTTTGAGGACCGAGAAGTCTTTCCTTGTATGATTCTTACACATGATATTTTCATATAAAAATAATTTTTGTACTTAATTTAAAAATGTATATTTTTATTCATTTTATATTTATTAGATGGACTTAAAATTGAGTGTAAAACTTGTGTTATCACAAAATTTTCCATTATTTAGAGCAAGTTCCTGAATATAGTTTAGAGAAGTAATTTTGAATTTTCTCTGATTTTCCTTAAAAATTATTTCTTAATTTGTTTAATTTACAGAACTGCTTCCCAAATTCACTTAATGAAATTTTCACCAGATGGAGAATTTTTTGCCACTGCTGGGAAGGTAATTTTGTGAAAATAGTATTGCTGTTGGTTTATTTTAAAACTTCAAAAACCTTAACTGACTTTGTTGTTATTTAAGCTGAAAATATTATCTATTAAAAATATATTCTAATAAAAATACTTTTTATTTAAAATATAGCAAAAATGGCCTATTATTTTAAAAGTTAGTACAGTATAATTGAAATATAGACTTAAAGGTAGATCTGGATGTAAATCTGCCATTTACCAACTTTGTGATTTGGGGCAAGTAATTAATTTTTTTGAGCAAATATAAGAATTTATAGACTTTCTAGGGGGACATTTATAACCATTTTCATGTTTTTCCCAGCTGATGTCACAACAGTATATTTCCTTGAAATTATTTTATTTGAAATCATTGGATCACCAAATAGTTCATACACATAATTGTCTGAAATTAATTGTTCTCATGGTTCAAACCTTTCTATAGACCAAAGATGTGACCTACTTTAAATCTTCAGTGAGATTTTTTTTAGGAGAGAAATAGAGTTTATTCTGATGGACTTTACCAGTGGAAGTGCAATTAGAGTTTAAAAGCAGAGCCTGGTACGTTGTAGTCCCCCTTGTTTTTCCCATGCTTCCCATATTAGCAGATGCAATTTTAATTATACTTAGAATATTTTGGGGCCCCTGGTGGCTCAGTTAAGTAACTGATTACTGATTTTGGCTCAGGTCATGATCTTGCAGTTCGGTTTATGAGACCGAACTCTGTGTCTGCACTGATGGCGTGGAGCCCGCTGGGAAATCTCCATCTCCTTCCCTCCCTCCCCCTCCTCCTCGGTCATTCTCTCTCTCTCTCTCTCTCTCTCTCAAAATGAATAAACTTGGAATATTTTATATAGTAGTAGCTACGGACTCATCATTACTGTCTTCAACATTTTCTTTGAACATCCACATGATACTGATGAAAACTTTTGTTTAAAAAAATTGGCAGTCTTCGTAAGCCTGCTAGGGGTAATGCTTTCTTATTTGATATTTGGCTAAGTGGGAAAATAAACCCTTTTTCCATCCATCTTTCCACAGTGATTCCTATATGGTAACTAGCATATTCCTTGATCCATTCCTTGCAAAATATACACATTCATACACCTTAATTCTCAGAGCACAGGTATGGAATGCTGATAGAGAAGTTTCACAGTCAGAGATTTTCTTCTCAGTTCCTCTGTGCCAACCACATCTCACACTCCTACATCCCTGTGCCTGGGGAGAGAATTCATACTTTTGCTGTTTGACTTAACCTTTAAATTAATTCTGACATGAATGTTTTTCTCTTTTTTGTTTTTGTTTTTTCATTAGGATGACTGTCTTTTAAAGGTATGGTATAATGTAGAAAACTGGCGGACAGCTGTTACCTCTCCGGATAAAAGTTCAGAAAAACAATCCCAAGGAGAAATGGACTTTTCCTTTATATATCTGGCCCATCCTCGAGCTGTAAATGGATTTTCCTGGCGTAAAACAAGCAAATATATGCCTAGGTCAGCGATTTAGTCATTTTATCTGTGTATTAAGAGAACATCATCTTTGTGACATTGACTGCTCTTCTCACTTTAAGAATCCACAGCTATGGGACTTTGGCCTATAAAGATTTTAATAATGTCAGATAATCCTTGGCCTGCAGATGTCTGGCCATAGTTCACCTATGATTGACACATCAGAGGAGAGCCATGGGAAAGGATAATTTATTCCATCTCACAATAGTGACAGAGTTGTACATCTTTTCTTTTCCTTGTTAAGGATCCAGTTCTTTTGTCCCTTAGTCCTTCTCTATATTGCCATTTACGTGGACCTTTTCATGTTTCAGTCCCTAATCTTGTACCTTCTCTGTGTATCTCCTCTGGTTTCCTTTTTGTTTTTAAACTGCTTTATTGAGGATATACCATGAGACCTCAAACATTTCTTTAACTGTATCTAACATCTTTATGGAAAAAAGAGTGAGTTAAAAGATTCTATGCCCTGAACTAGGTATTAGTTTCATCTATGCATGCATGCATAAGTACACCTGTTAATAACTTCTTTTCTTTCCTTTTATCCTTACCAGACCGGATAACCCATTGAATTTTTGCCTGTACTTAGTATGGTACAGAGACCTATTAGTTAAGTATTAGTAGAAATCCCTTTTTGTTTGATGGCCATTTTCAATTTGGTCACACCATGGAGCATTACAGTTTTTCCCTTAACCTTTTGTCACTGATCTGTGGTAGTGTACCTAGATCATTTCCTGACTTTAGTTTTGCTCTTCTGGGCCAGCAGAGTATATCCAGATTTTTGTTTTTAAAAAATGTGTATTAAGACTGATTTTTAAAGAGTAGTTTAAGGTTCATAGCAAAATTGAGTGGGAGGTATACATATTTCCCATATATCCCTTGCACCCACACATGGATAGCCTGCCCCAGTATCAGCATCCCCACCAGAGTGGTACATTTGTTAAAACTGATGAACCTGCATCAACACATTATTACCTCCATCACTGAGATGGTTCAGTTTTGGTGTTGTGCACTGTATGGATTTAGACAAATGTATGATGACGTGCTTCCATCATTGTTATACCTGATTTTTTCTTTTCTTTTCTTTTCTTTTTTTTTTTTAGCTCTTTTCTAGTATGGTAGTTTCCATTATTCCTACCCCATCTGTCCAGTCTAATAAAGCATGGGAGTAGGATACTGTAGGACCAGCAATGGTGGTGTTGTCAGGAGGATGTGGCAGAGTTTTGTGCTAAGGGAGAGAGTGACATGGACAGTCGGTATGGTTGGTAAAAGAGCTCACCCCAGCTTCACTTGGAGAACTGTTGCTCTGCAATACCTCTAGACCATTGCCCACGTATACAAAAATGTGTTCAGAATGTAATGAGCTGTGGCATGTGTTAATTCTCCTTTTAAAAGTTGCATATGGCCCCAGTAAAAATAGCTGTCATGGCAAACCGTGAAGATTACGTCATTTCAGAGGCTGATTTCTTGTAATACATCTAAATGTTTTCACTTGCACATGGTTGGACCACCAGAATACTGAAAAAGAGGCTTATGAAGTATTGTATCTTTTGAGAGAGGACAGTCACATCTGTACCTGACCTGATTCACTAGGTGTTGATAACAGGGATCGCGGTGGAGGCAGAGGCAGGTGCCTTGCACTGGGCTGTCACGAATGCCTAGTAACACAATGAGGCATAGCAGTTTCTCTTTCTGCCTGTGTTTGTTTTATCTCTTACCAACTACATTCTGCAGGAACTGTAGGCATAGGACTAGAATTTTCTGTTTGTTACAGTACCTTTCAGAGGTCTCAAGAATTTTTCTTTTGGTTTGTGTCATTTAAGAACCAGCTGTGCTGGTTCTAGGTTTCATTTTTCCTTACCAACTGTCTGCAGGTGTGTGGTGGGAGCCCTGAGCTCTTTTAGGTTTCATTTTTCCTTACCAACTGTCTGCAGGTATGTGGTGGGAAGGCCAACCCCTTCTGAGAATGACAGAGATCCCTTCAGAAACCACTGCTCTTTTGGATGGGGTATCTTCACTGGGCTATATAGGTGCTTTGTTTTCACACAAATTTCAGAAACTCAGCCAAATGGTAATGCTGTATCAAGGGTACTGCTGGATCTAGACCAAAGGGAAGTGTTTGTAATGAGCATACGCTTCTTCACTAATTAAACACTGATGGATATAGGATAGGTTGGAAGGTTTGTTATACCCTCCCCTAGATAACTAGTTTCAAAACCATCTTGGCCTGTTGTTACATGAAGATGGGACCCACTGTCTTGTTGCAGCTGACACAGGTGTTACAGACACTTAACCTGTCACATGTTTGCCTTCCATGTGGTTATACCTTTTCTGAGGTGGGGGTGGTTATACCTGACTGTGAGAGAATGTGGTACCCTGATACCAAGTGAGGAAAGGACGAATTGCTAGAGAAATGTCTCACACAGAGCAGAGGGTCTCTTCCAGTCTCTTCTTAGATTGTCTGGCAGCTTTTTATACTGATTGCCTGTAAGGTCTAGTATCCTGAGGAGAGTCACCTGGGGCCACCACACTCCTAGGTCAAAGACCTCTCTGTGCTCCTGAGTTGTGTATCTCTCTTGCTTGTTTCATTGATTTTTGTCTAAGTTCTTATGCCGCCTCTGTTGGTTCTCTATTCAGTCCGTCTACTATTTTCTCTTCTTGTTGTATAAGCCTGCACATTACAGACCAGCTTTGTGAAACTTTAACTTTCCCTGTTGCCTTTTAATGTATTTTCTTCTGTTCCTGATTGCCTACTTTTAATCCCATTGTCACTGCCTTTGTGGTTGTGAATGAACTAGAGGGAGTTGGAGAGAGGGAAAGAGGATAGGTCAGAGGAGGATGGAGAAAAAATGAAAGAAAAGGAGGGAGAGGCCTGAGGAGGGAGAAAGGAGTAGGAAACAGGATTCAGAACGGAAAGAAGGCCCGAGCAAATGGGGACAGGTGGAAAGGGAGAATGGCCTGGAGAGTCTGAAAAGCAGAGAATTGTGGGAGAAGGCAGAGGGCGGGAGGCTCCATAGTGGATGGAAAGGAGAGAAAGGCAGAGGAGTAGACAGAGAAGGGAGAGGTGAGAAAACAAAGGAGAGACGCTGAAGGGGAGAACAATCCATACAAAATACGTGGTTTTCCTTTTTGTTCCCCTTTGTAGTTGTTGTTTTTTTTTTAATCAAGCAGATACGTTTAATAAAGTGACCACTACAAAAGATTTTGATATCCTTTAGTCTTTAACTTACCGAGTTACTTGTTACTTGATAGAAGCCTTGTACTGATTGCTCTTTTTAATTCTGATATGTTTGAGTATGTATACTGAAACAGAATATCCTACTTCAGCAGGATATTGTGACTTCCCTTTCTTGAGCCCCTCAGGCTTATGGGGTTTATTAGTATATATGTAATTGATTTTGCTTTTATTTTGTGAATGGAAAGATAGCAAATTTACTGAAAGTCAAAAATAACTAAGGAGGGAGGTGGCTACTAATTATTTTATCATGATTTTTCTCTTCTTGCACTTCACTGCTTTTAGGATATGTTAAGCATGGAGAGAATAAGTATACTAAATATTGTATACTAAATATCACTTGTTAGTGACTAGTGTGCATGCATCTTCACAGAAAGTAAAAATAAAGCATTATGAAAGAATTCAAGTGGTAACCATTCAGTGGATAAACCAGAAAAATTTAAAAGAAAATGTGGGTTTTTTCCGTTGAGGGATTATGGCATTATCTCAGTCTTTGTTCTTTGGATAGAAGAGAATGTTAGATCTTGAAACAAGTACTACATCCTAAGCAGAAAAGAAACAGGTTAGCTGGCATGTGATGTGATGAGATCAAATACCCACTCAGTTTAATGGTTTTGACTAAATATATTGCATAAATGTATATGACATTTTCTTCATTTGGTACTTTAGTTGTGTGAATTTAAATGATTATAGAAACAATGTAGAATATTATACTGTGTGAAATTTATGTATTTGCTTCTAAAATCTGTTTACTCCTCAGGGCTTCTGTATGTAATGTATTGTTGACTTGCTGCAAAGATAATGTATGTCGTCTTTGGGTAGAAACCTTTTTACCAAATGATTGTTTGCTGTATGGAGGTGACTGCAGCCATTGGACCGAACCAATTAATTTAACAAATAACTTCAAAAGAAATGCTTCTAGTAAAGAACGAGTTCAAAATGCTTTAGATGTAAGTGTTCTTATTAGATGTTATTTCCTACAAGTTTTAAAACCTTTTGTATACATTACCTTTTTTGTAACATTCATCCTAAGTAATATTCAAAGTCATGGTTAGTTATGAAGAAATATATCTATATTAGGAAAATAAATCTGAGAAAGCTATATAATTTGTTTCATTCAAAAAATATTCTTACAGGGGCACCTAGATGGCTTAGTCAGTTAGGCGTCTGACTCTTGATTTCTGTTCAGGTCATGATCTTTTGGTTCATGGGATCAAGCCCCACGTTGGGCTCTGTGCTGACAGCAGGGAACCTGCTTAAGATTCTCCCTCTCTCTCCTTCTCCCTCTCTCTCTCTCCCTCTCTCTCTCTCCCTCTCTCTCCCCCTCTCTTCCCCCCCCTCCCCTGCTCATGCTCTTTCTCTCTCAAAATAAATAAATATTAAAAACGTATTCTTAAGGATTTGCCTGGAGCATAAAAGTACTTATAATTTATGAAGTTAATCTTAAGTTAACTAACGGTAACAAAAAGATTACACTTGACTTAGCTAAAAGAACAAAGTAAATGAAAATCTGAGAATGCAAAGATTTGACTATAAAAATAATTTTTATATATGTATATATACATATTTATATATTTTTGTTGTTCAGACATTGGCATGTTTGGTTTTGTCATAATTACAGGAATCATTAGAGTAGTTTATCAGAGGGTCCCCTGGGTGGCTCAGTCAGTTAAGCATCCAGCTTCAGCTCAGGTCATGATCTCACAGTTGGTAAGTTTGAGCTCTATGTCAAGATCTCTGCTAACAGAGCAGAGTCCAGAGCCCACTTGGGATTCTGTGTCTCCCTCTCTCTCTCTGCCCCTCCTCCACTCATGCTCTCTCTTCCTTCAGAAATAAACAGACAATAAAAAAAAAAAGAATAGTTTATCAGATCCTGCCTATTTTACTAAGTAGCATGGAAAGTAAAAGTAAATTTTTAATGTATAGATTAACTGTAGACTAGTAATACAGATTCTCATTTTCCTGATATTGAAAGCAAAGTATTCCAAACGTGATTAATCTTTGAATGCTTTGTATGATTATGGAATAACAGTTTTTCAAACTTGGAAAGTATTCTAAGGGCTCAGAATATAATTAAATTTATATTTCCGGGAGACTCAACAACTGATAGAATGGTTATGTGTAGTAATAGCTGAAAGAAGTTCTTGACTAGGAATCTGAAGACTCTTGTTCTATGTTTAGGTGACTTTAAGTTCTGTAGAAACTATTTTATCACATGAAAGATGTAAATAACAAAATCAGCACTGTCTGCCTTATGGGTCACATGAAGTGATATCTGAAAAAGCTTTGCAAATTATGGGGTATCATCCTAATGTATGATGGTAATACTATTCAATGCTTTGTGCTCATAGGGAATGGTACACATAGAGACATCATTATCCACAGATACATTATAGTAAAGTTCGATTTTATGAAAGTAATTAGTTGTCAGAAAATAAATCAAATAAACATCACAAAGTATTGTGTGATGGTTAAAAGAAGTTAGGCAGTTAAGTTCCAAACTTATTCTTCAGGTTCAAATTTGCTGCACAAAAGTACTAAAAGATATTTGTACATATAAACTCATCTGAAATAGGGCGTTATGAAATAAGGCAGATACCATATGATTTCACTCATGTGAATTTAGGAAACAAGAAAAGAACAAAGAAAAAAACCAAAAAATAGATTGTTATCAGAGGGAAGTTGGTTGGGGAATGGGTGAAATAGTTGAAGGGGATTAAAAGTACACGTAATCATGACAAGCACTCAATAACCAATAGAATTGTTGAATCATTGTATTATACACCTGAAACTCATAGAGCTGTTAATTATACTGGAAATAGGACTTAATTAAAATTAAAAAATGAAATAGGGTATATGTAATGTCTAGCAATCATCATGTAACTAGATATATGCATGTGCTTATGGCAGCGTAGCCATTGGTTTCCCTTTGTTTTTATTCACACAGGTAAATCTGAGACATTTTCGCAGAGGTCGGAGGCGATCACTTGCCCTTGTAGCACATACTGGATACCTGCCACACCAGCAGGACCCTCATCATGTCCACCGGAATGCTCCCCTGCATGCCAACGCACTTTGCCACTTTCATATTGCCGCCAGCATCAACCCAGCCACAGGTACTAGAGCGCTGTTCCAGAAATGTTCTTGGGATTGAGCAAACTGATATTATCACAGATAAGTTGTGCTTCTAGTTTTGAATAAGTAAAAAATTGGAGGTGACTTGCTTATCTATCTTTCTGTTATAGTCAGCTCACTAAAGACATAAAAATAGGTTTTTGTTTACCTGTTTGCTTTTATCAAAAAACATACACTGACAGTGCTTGTAATATCCAGAGGCAACTAACTCTGAGATCACTGGAATAGTTTTGAAAGTCTCTTCTGAATAAGGGACAACATGTTGAGAATAAAGAAAGCTTGGATTGTTACTTTAATCGAAAAGCCTGAGGGGTTACAGAAAAATAAACAGTAAATTCCAATGTAGCATCTCCTTGATGACCTTCCAATAAGAAAAACTCTAAAACCTTTCTTTAGGGGCACCTGGGTGGCTCAGTTGGTTAAGCGTCTGACTTCAGCTTAGGTCATGATCTCACGGTTCATGGGTTCAAACCCCTCGTCGGGCTCTGTGCTGACAGCAAGCTCAGACCCTGGAGCTTATTTCAGATTCTGTGTGTCCCTCTCTCTCTGACCCTCCCCTGCTCACGATGTCTCTCTCTCTCTTTCAGAAATAAGTAAATAAAAACATTAAAAAAATAAAATTAAAAAAACCTTTCTTTAGAGTATAGGTCCTTTATGAAAAGCCATATATATACATGGCAAAGCAAAATAATATTATTAGCAGCTAGATTAGACACCATGGAGATCTCCTTTCCCTACATTAGACCTTTTGGAATGAGCATTCTGGATGTTGTGTTTGTTTTTTCACGGCCAAACTCTTAGAGCTTCACTTATTTGCCCATCAGTAGATAGAGGAAAGGAGCTCATAGAGTATGTTCACTTAATACGCTTTCCCTGAAAATGGCTCCTAAAAAAATGGCTTTAATGAAATTCTTTGAGGTCAGGAGACAGAAGAAATGTTTCATTTTACCCGGAATGCTTCTGTTAAAAACCTCCATTGGCCCTTCCTTGTGTATTTAACAGCTAGGCCTCTGGTCTCCTAGAGGCATTGCTAATCTCTCTTGTGTTGATTGTAACTTGAAAATCAGAAAATCATACCCATTAGGATTCTTGAGGGCACTCTCACATTCCCTGGGACTAATGTATGTACACCTAGGGATAGTAGGCCTGGCAGTATAGTACCTCAAGACTTTGAGTGTTTGGTCTTTGCCAGTATAGCAACCAGAGATTGTAGGAGCTGGAGGTACAGGTGTGATAGAAACAGATGTGATCCTTGCTCTCATGAAGCATATCTAAAGAGGGGAGAGACAGATACTAATCAGATAATTATAGTAATGAATGTGCAATTAGAAACGGAGCTCTTGGATTGGATATATCTGTCAACTGTTAGAACTTGCCTGCAGCAGAAGGGATAAGAAGAAGGTTTTCTTATCCTTTCTTTTATCATTCATCCCCTTTAATACTGTTTTCATTGGTGTCCGACACAGGTAATTAATTCAGATTATTTATCTCTTCCTTAAAAAAGTCAATAAATTTGTTCTGTGGAAAATTGTTAACCTTCTCTGAATCCATTGTAGCCTTTATTGTTTAGCAGATATCTGCATGATCTGGACTAAGGTTTGATTTAATATAATAGACAAAATTTTCTTCACCTTTCTATTAATTAGGGACTACCATTTGTTACAGTCTGCTCTGAATTTGTACTTCAGTATACTTAATTTAGAAATTAGATGAAAAGTAATACCAAGAAAGAATTTTTTTTAGCTGAATTCATTTGTCTTAAATGCCTTCCTTGAGTATAAGATGGGGATCTCAGTTTCTACTTTACAATTTGAATCTTGATGCTAATAAATCAGAATTATCTAGCTTAGAGTTAGTTAGATATGTGATTTAAAAACTTACTGTCCATCTGTATGTTAAAAAGTTGATAAAATTGAGATAAATATATCCATTGTTCCTTTGACATCATATTGATGGAATGATTTTGGTAGATGAGGTTAAAAGAGGTTTCTTACCAGTTTGTACGTAAATTAAGGACACTTTCCTATTAAAATATCCAAAAATCATAGATTTATTTCTTAATGAGAATATTTTTTGAATTAAAGAAAATATCTGTAAGTGTATATAAATTATACTATAGGGACCTAGAATATATCATTGTTTTCCTTTATAATAGGTATGTTGAATTTATCACTTAAAGCTGTTACCATTAATAATGATAATGGTAAACATTTTATTGGGAATCTTATTTAAAATGTATTACAGAAGTGTAAAGATAAATGTAACAGTTAATAGTAAAAATATAAGACCTGAATATTTTGTATGATAGAAATATTGTGTGTGTGTTTTGTTGTTCTTTTTAGACATTCCACTTCTTCCTTCTATCACATCTCTAAGTCTAAGTGAAAATAATGAGAAGAGTGGGCCTTTTGTGGTACACTGGCTGAACAATAAAGAGTTGCATTTTACTTTGTCCATGGAAGTATTTTTACAGCAACTTAGGAAAAGTTTCGAACAGCCATCTTCTGAGGCCAGTGTAGAAGACTCTAATCAGGCAGATGTAAAATCTGATGAAGGTAAAGCTTTAACAAGGATAAAAATGTTAAGTTTTGTTGAAAATAGCAAAATTTTATAAAAAGAAATTTATATTTGGGTAGTACTAGCTCCTGTCAGAAACTCAGAATTGCAGTGGTGTAATAATAGATTTGGACTAGCTCATTTAATAATCCAATGTAGGTATTCCTGTTCCAAGTGGCTTTCTTTTATGGGATGATAGAGGCTCAGAATTTTCCAACTTACGCTCTTGTCAGCCCCCAGGGCCTTGCTATTTAAAGGACTACCTGTGGCCTAGTAGCACTGACATCACCCAACGCTTGTTAGAAATGCGCAATCTCAAGCTTCAGCTGGAGCTGCTAAGTTAAGAATCTACAGTTTAATGACATCCTCAGGTGATTGTACTAGGGCCTTAAACTCTGCATTCAGCTTCAGGCAGGTTGGGAGCTGGAAGAGTCTAAGGGGGTGGTGGGGCAGGTTTAGCTGTTTTTCAACATCTTTGACTCAGAATTGGCACTTACCACAAACCACTTCTATTCTGACTTAACTGGCAAAAACTAGTCATAGGGCCCTTGTGGTCCCTGACTGGGTGGTCATTACACTGAGTAGGAAGCACGAGTTTATGGTGAGTGGGTAGCCATCTCTGCTGCAGTTTGTAGTTCAAAATATTTTTGTTTTTAGAAAGTTTTGTTTCCATTTAACTATAAGTTTGTATGGTGTCACTAGAAAAAAGAAATCAAACAGTACAGTTAGGTATACAATTTATATATATGAGTGTACTTCCAGATCTTTAATCTGCCAATACAAACATATGCATATGGTTGTTGTTTTTAAGTTGTACTGTAGGTATTCATTTTTTAAACAAAACAGTCATCTGTAGCCTGCTTTTTAAATTCACTAATGGGCACATTTCCACCTTGTGATTTTTACCAGCTCTTGATTATTTCTTATCAAGAGAAAAGTTTAATAATTCCTCTTTGATAGACATTTAAATTGATCTAAATTGTTTTTCACTATACTGATCGTGATACAGGGACACATCTTTGAATCTTTGTGTGAATTTTTACATAAGACGCATTTCCAGATACAGGATTGGCAGAAAGTGTGAACATTTTAGACTTCAGTAACTTTTGTCAAAGTGCCCTCCAGAAGTGTTTATAATACCCTTTTCTAATAGATCCCCCGAAACTTTTTTCACATCCTTGCCAACACTGGATCTTTTCATTATGTTTCATTATATTTTTGCCACTTAATATGGGGAAAATCGCATGTTGTTTTACATATTTTCTTGAGGCAAATTGAACAGACTTATTTTAGCTCTTCTGTGGTATGCCTCTTCATGCCTTTTGCCTATTTTTCTTTTAAATTATTTTTCTTAATAATTTGTATATCTTAATAAATTTTTTAAATCTGATAAAGTCTTAACCATTTTTTGAGTCTCTTTTAAGAAAGGCTCTATTTTCCTAACCAAGAGTAGAGGCCAGGATTTTTGAAATAGAGGTCACAAATGTACCTGTATTCATAAGTTGGTAGAGCAGTTTATTGTTGGTTATTTATGTATTGAAGGGAATCTGGAAATTGGACTGTAAGTGTATTCCTTTAAAACAGTTTCTTCCAGGTGACCTATCAGTTGTAAGTATGTACACCTGGAGCATGGCTAGTATCGTGGACTCAGGTCTTTAAAAATCTAATATTATGAAGAAAGTACAAATTGCATTCCAATAATATGTTTTAAAATTTCATCCCAGAATTATATCCCCAATTCTAACTCCTCCATTTTACTGTGAAAAAACTAAGGTCCAAAGAAGTAGTAGTATGTTTTACTTCTGTGTAAGTTGTGGTAGAACCAGCTTCCCTATTTTCTAGTGCAGTATTAGTTCTCTACTGTCAATCCACTGAGTCAGTCCTATAGGCCCTCTTATTACCGAGTTAACTCTAATGGCCTGATATTCCTGGAGCAAAGTTATTTTTAAAAAGGAGCCACTTTCTACTTTCTTGTTTATAGGAAAGCTGTTATGTTTTTCACCTTGAATGCATTTACAAAGGTGTTTCTTAATTTATCGTAATAGCTTAATTGTATTTACTTGGTTCACGAATTCTTTTCCTCATAGAAATGGATGATGGTGTTGATGATCTGAAACCAAATCATGAGAAGAAGGAATTGGGCAGTGATAAAATGGTACCAAATTCAAGTTTTGTACCATTACCCTCAGCTGCCATTGATCATCAGATTGAAGTACTTCTGTCTGAATGGAGTAAAAATGCAGACATGCTCTTCAGTATTCATCCCATGGATGGTTCTTTGCTGGTTTGGCATGTGGATTGGCTGGACGAGTACCAGCCTGGTATGTTTCGTCAAGTCCAGGTACTATTATGATGATCTCGGGAAAGCTACTTCTTGTTAAATATGGGTACTGTTTTGTAATACCTCTTTTTATTATTTCATATGTTCTAATGCTTACTTTCTTAATTCCAGGTGTCTTTTGTTTCCAGAATTCCTGTAGCTTTCCCCACAGGTGATGCAAACTCTCTCTGTAAAAGCATAGTGATGTATGCCTGCACCAAGAATGTTGACTTGGCTATTCAGCAAGGGAAACAAAAACCTTCTAGTCTCACACGGTCCACATCAATGCTTATCTCCTCTGGTCACAGTAAATCAACTAATAGTTTAAAATTAAGTATTTTTACTCCTAATGTTATGATGATTTCAAAGCATGCTGATGGCTCTCTGAATCAGTGGCTGGTCAGTTTTGCTGAAGAATCTGCTTTTTCTACAGTTCTCAGTATTTCTCACAAATCCAGATATTGTGGTCATCGGTTTCATCTTAATGATTTAGCTTGCCATTCAGTATTACCATTACTGCTGACCACGTCACACCATAATGCACTAAGGACACCGGATGTTGACAACCAAAGGCAGCCTCATGATCCTGTAAATACTGAAGAATGTTCTTTGGCACAACAGAATAAAAGCAGCATTGATGTGACATTTCAGGATCCCAATGCAGTTTATAGTGAGCTTATCCTTTGGAGGGTTGATCCCGTTGGGCCATTGTCTTTTTCTGGAGGTGTTTCTGAACTGGCCCGGATTAATTCTCTACATGTTTCTGCATTTTCCAATGTGGCATGGCTGCCCACTCTTATACCCAGCTACTGTCTAGGTAAGCTTTCTATTTCTTACTTAAGAGGTTTGGATTTTCTTAACATTACTATTTAAGGGTTAAATTGTAAATGTCTGTAAATATTTTGTAGGTGCATACTGCAACTCTCCTAGTGCATGCTTTGTAGCAAGTGATGGGCAGTATCTGAGATTATATGAAGCTGTTATTGATGCCAAGAAACTTCTGTATGAGCTTTCTAATCCTGAAATTTCTGTAAGTAAATGGCTTTCAAAATTAAGTGTATAGTATGTTTTTAGATAAGTAATTTATATTTATTGGGCATGTTCTACAATTGTGACATATAATTTGTAGTAAATAGGTGCATATTTTCTAGTTACTTTATTTTTTTCACATTTGCAAGGTACCGTTGTAGTGGTTCAGAGCTTCTTTAAAAAGAAACCGTTTCTTTGATTCATTCCAAAAATAAGGCCTGGTTTCCTACAATATGTGTTTCTCTAAGGCTTCTTTGCTCAGAGATGAATGAGGATGACTGGCAGGATAAATGTGGAAGTTATGTTGGTTCATCTGCACTGTTTTCAAAGCACGGGGAGCTGGCATAGCAGCAGTGGAATTTTAATCTTAACCAAGAAAGAAAAAAGCTCTCAACTTGGTTGCAACTCAGTTATTGTCCCTTCAGCCCCTCGCAAAGCCTTTGTCTTAGGATAGGCAGTGCTTCTTCCTCGACACATCTAATAGCAGCCCAACATTTGCATTGTCTTTGCACCTCCAGCAAGCCAGCGTTTCCACTCTTGGTTTTGGTGTTTTTAAGTGACCCCTCTGCCCCCCGAGGTAACCTTCAGCCACACTGAGCTTCTTGTTGAGCGAATTCGAGCCATCTCCTCAGCTACCAGTTGATGTTCCCCCTTGTTAATGCTCTAGTTACACAATTGCATAGGCGTCAGTGGTCCGCTCCAGTCCTATTTTTTCCCTAAGTTATTTTTAACGCGTGGTTTTTCAGAATGCAGGGTTTTTAAAAACAAAAACAAAAACAAAAAAACATACAACAGTGTTTAGGAGAAACATGCATATTTGTTGAGGGACTTCTGTTTTTCAGGTATTATTTAAATGCTGGGAATTTAGATGTGAAGAGAATAGACAAAAATCTGAGTTTACATTCTAGTGAAGGGTTATAGAAAAAAAGGTAAAAATACATTAATAAATACAATGGAGAGAAACCATGTTGCAGAAGTAGTAGAGAATGCCAGGTAAGGGGCTGGTCAGGATAAACCTCACAGAGAAGGTACCATTTGAGTAAGGATCTAATAGAGATGAAAGAGCTAGCTATGTGAATATTTAGAGAAAGTATGTTAGGAAGAGGAACAGCCAATGCAAAAATCCTGAGGTCAGAACATGTTTGATTTGTAAAGGAGCAGCAAAGAGGACATTGTGGCTGGAGCCAAGTAAGTGAGGTGGAACGTAGTCAGGGATAAAGTTGGAAAATCAGCCTGGCCAGATCATATAGTGGGCCTTACGGCCCGTTTTGGTAACTTTGACTTTTACTCTGAAGAACATGGAAACCATTGAAGAGAATGACAGCTTGATATGATCTCACTTAGGTTTTGAATGGATCTCTCTTGCCATTGTATAGATTAGACATGGGAGCAGAAGTGGGAATCAGAAAAGCCAATCCAGGAACCTTTACAGTAGTCCAGGAGATGGTCTCAAAGGGGCTTATAATGGTAGTAAGTGGTAGTGATAAAGATGGTAAGAATTGGACAAATCTGGATGTAGTTTGAACATTGAATAGGCAAGATTGAACTGGATTGGGGTTTATATGAGAAAGGAGGATGATGTCCCACATTTGTGTGTGAGCACAAGGAAGAATAGAATGACCTTGAGTTGAGAAGAATGTGTAAGTAGCAGATTTTGAAGAGCATGGGTTTTTGAGAGCCTAGTGTTGGACTTGTTAATGTTGAGATGACTGACACCCACGAGACCTAGTAAGCTCTTCTGTAGTTGAGAGGGAAGCCCAATCTGGAGATACAAGATGAGTAGTTGTCAGAACATAAATTTAAAAGCATGGAGCTGAATGAGATCACTGAAGGGAAAGGAGAAGTGATAGGATTGAACCCTGGGGCATGCCATTGTTGAAAGTGGGGTAAATGTGGTGGACAGTGGAAGCCAAGTGAAGGCAGTTATTTCAAGAAGGGAGTGATCACCAGAATCAAATGCTGCTCATAGATTGTGTTGAAGATCAGATTTAACAATGTGACCTTAACAAGAGTAGTCAGGCCACCAGTAGCTTGAGAAATTAGCATATAGACATAGTATATCAGCTTGTTTCTTTAGCTCCATTGTTCTCACCTTAAAATTAATGCCCGAAAAGCATTGATTCTTAGAATATTTCCACGAGATTGAAGTCGGTCCTTCATATTTATAGATGTCAAATATTCTTCCCCCTAACAATCACGCACTGCTTTTGTTTTTCTCTGCACCAAATGAACCGAAACTCTTATTCATTCCTACTTAATGAACAGTAAGGTAAAGTCCTAGAATGTTTATGATAAGAGCAACTTATGGACTTATTTAGCCCCACTTGAACTTATTATTTATCTACTATGCCTGAAATTTCATATTATCTGTTGATTATTTTTAATTTAATTGTTTAATAAAGGAAATATCTATTTCTTTTAAATAGAAATATGTTGGTGAAGTATTTAACATCGTAAGTCAGCAGTCAACAGCCAGGCCAGGATGCATTATTGCATTAGATCCCATTACCAAACTTGTAAGTATTATTTTTCTGGCCACCTAGCATTAGGTAAATAACATATAGGTCAACTTACATATGTTGGTATTTATTTACATTCAGCAAGGCAGAAAAACCCAGCTGCTTCATGTTTTTCAAGAAGATTTCATTTTGAATAACCTTGAGAAGAAAAATCTGGGAAAAGACAGAATATTATCTGATGCAGGTAAAGAATAATTTTTTTATGTAATGAGAAATATTATGTAGAGTATATTACGCAGTTAATAAAGATAAGTTGATATAGTGTTTTGTTTCATCTTTGTGAACTTAAAAGTTTTCCTATGTAGGCTTATATTTACCATATAAATACCAGTATTTTTAAATTCTTAAAACTGGAAATAAACATGAAAACATTAAAGGGGTTTGGCAACTACATTTTGTAAAAAGCATATGAAAAATGATTTTTATGATTAATTTATGAATACTGTTTGCATGGACAGGGTCCCCCACTAACAATTTGGGTAATAGGGACACCTGACCTTTTAAAAACCTACAATTTAAAGTAGTAGTTTAGGGGTGCCTGGGTGGCTCAGTTAGTTGAGCGTCCTTCTTTGGCTCAGAGGGTCATGATCTCATGGTTGGTGAGTTCAGATGCCACATTGGACTTCGTTGACAGCACAGAGCCTGCTTTGGATTCTCTGTCTCCCTCTCTGCCCCTTTCCTGCTAGTGTTCTCTCTCTCAAAAATAAATAGATATTAAAACAAAAAAAATTTTTTTTTTTTTTTAATTTTTATTTATTTCTAGGAGAGAGAGAGAGAGACAGCATGAGCAGGGGAGGGTCAGAGAGAGAGGGAGTCACAGACTGAAACAGGCTCCAGGCTCTGAGCTGGCAGTCAGCACAGAGCCCGACGCGGGGCTCGAACCCACGAACCGCGAGATCATGACCTAAGCGAAAGTCGGACGCTCAACCTACTAAGCCACCCAGGCGCCCCTAAAACAAAAAATTTTAAAGCAGTAGCCTAAAACTTCAAATTATAAAGACGTAGCGTCTTAATTAATACTTTTAAAATTAAACATTTAAAAAATTATATTAAACTCCTCCATTTAGAATTAACTGTTACTTTGCATAAAGGAAAACAATGAAATGAAGCTAAACTCTCTTGGTCTTCAGTTTAACGTACAGAGCCAAACCAAACTCAGAAATGACTTTCCTTGTAAATGAACCATACAGTGTGTGCCTGCTGCTTTTTTTCTTGTTTTTTTCCTTGATTTGTTTTTGTTTTTCTTTTTGTACCTATTGCTTTTAAAAATCCATTATTGAGGCACCTGGGTGGCTCAACCAGTTAAGCGTCCAACTTCAGCTCAGGTCATGATCTCTGTCTAGCTACTTGGGTTCGAGCCCCCCCATCGGGCTCTGTGCTGACAGCTCAGAGCCTGGAGCCTGCTTCAGATTCTGTGTCTCCCTCTCAGTCTATGCCTCTCCTCCACTCATACTGTCTCTCTCAAAAGTAAACACTAAAAAGACATAAAAGTCCATTATTAAGCCTCAAGTAATATTATTTTCATTTTGTATCTGTTGGTAATTATTTTTCTTCTCGTGTGCATTATTTCTTAATTCCACCTTTTTCCGTTTTCCTTTTCTTTTGAGTTTTACACTGTTATATCAAATGCCTAATTTCTTACCACAATTTTCACTTAGTCTGTCATTTTCCCTGAGAATTTATGAAGTGTGAAACAACACAGTGCTTTGGTAAGGTCTGAATATAAGGATGTAAGGATACTAAAATTGGTAAATAAAGATGTCAGGTACAGGATAAAGGCTTATTTATATCAACAAAATGTTCTTTTTTATTTTTTTATATCTTAGAATATTAATAACATTAATATTGTTAACGATCCAAATCTCTTTAAGGTTTTTTAAAGAAATTACTCTCTTATGCTTGAGGTTGAGTTTGTTTGATCTTAATCTATTCAGCATTTTTTCTATGAGTCTTTAATTTTTAACTTTTTTTCTCTTTTTTTAATAATTTTTTTAATGTTTTATTTATTTCAGAGAGAGAGAGAGAGAGACAGCGTGAGCAGGGGAGGGTCAGAGAGAAGAGAGAGAGTGAGATACAGAAGCCAAAGCAGGGTCCAGGCTCTGAGCTAGCTGTCAGCACAGAGCCCGACGCAGGGCTTGAACCCACGAACTGTGAGATCATGACCTGAGCTGAAATCAGATGCTTAACCAACTGAGCCACCTAGGCATCCCTTTTTTTTTTTTCTCTCTTTAAGACTAAGGATTTTTTTTTTCCTAGTTTTTCTAGAAAAAACTGCTGCTTCAATCATGCAGTTTTGACTAAGAAAAATTTTCTTAAATAATATGATGAATACTTAATAAATGATGAAACTTTAATTTTGATTCTGAGATAAACATCATTAATAGTTGATTTCTTTATGGAAGTTATTTACTTTGAAATGTATTTGGCAACACAATTTTAATTGTGATAATGTTCATTAAAAATTTTTGTTTAATGTTTTTTTATTTTTGAGAGAGAGACACACATACACACAGAGCACGAGCAGGGAAGGGACAGAGAGAGAGGGAGACACAGAATCTGAAACAGGCTCCAGGCTCTGAGCTAGCTGTCAGCATAATACCAGACGCGGGGCTCAAATCTATGAACCATGAGATCGTGACCTGAGCCGAAGTCGGACGTTTAACCGACTGAGTCACCCAGGCGCCCCATGATGTGTTCATTTAAAGTATGTGTCACATAGTTTCCATCTGCTCAGAAATTTCCGTATTGTAGTCTAACCTTTGTGAATGGTATGACAGTGATGACTGTGATAGGTGATTTTTCAAGCCTGTCAATTCAGAAATGAAATTTAAGCGTAGCAAACATGTAGTTGTTAAACTTTCAAGTTAATACAAATTCACGTGGTAAAAAAGTTGTCCTCTGTAATGTTACTTTGTATATAGAACTTTAGGTAAGAGTTTTTAATTTTTTAAAATTCATTTATTTTAACTTGGTATGTTTAATAAGTTGTCTCATTTATCTGTATTAATAGTGAGATATATTAATACCAACAGGCAGCTCCCCCAATGGATTTTCTGAGAAATTCTACCTAATTGTAATAGAGTGCACCCAAGACAGCCGATCCCTGCTACACATGTGGAATTTACATTTAAAGTCCATCCCTGTCTCGTTGGGTGAGTCTTTTTAATTTTTTTCTTGAACTTTAGGTTTAAATTAATAAATTATATAGTTCTCTCCTTATATAAACTATATGAATTAGTTCAGTGCATATTTTTTAAAGCTATTCTCAATGCATGAAGATAATTGTAGTTTATTCAGTTAATTAAAAAAGCAAACTGATTCTCTGATTTTCCTATTGTAAAGAACCAGATTAGTATATTTTTAAATCTTTTATAAGGCTTTTAGATTATAAAATGTAGCAATTTTAATACTTACAGGGATCCACCTTCCCCTCGGGTTTGGGTCTTGTCTTATGTTTTATAGATGAAAAAGTAGATATAAAAATATCTGAAGCAGTTTGGCAGCCAGAAGAACATTACTCGTCTTCTCCAGAAAAGATCCTGTCTCCTTTTTCACAGAAGTATCAGGCTTGCAGAGCAAATCTCCAGAGTACCAGCAAGTTGACTCTGTCTTCAGAAATGGTTTATAGCCAAGAACTGAATTTGCCAGAAGGAGTTGAGATAATAAGTGTTAAGCCATCAGCAGGTTTGTAGAATTTATGAAAAGAAACTATTGAAACTTAGTAATCTGTGAACATTTAGTAAGGTATTCGAAAAGAGGCAAACTACCTGTTGTTAAGTACGCATGGAAGCAGGTATCTTTAAGTACCCTACACTGAAAATTTACATTCTCATTATGTTTTCACATGTCTGACATTTGTCAGTCACTTGTAGCCTTCATGACGCCTTTTTGAAGAAAAACCGAGCATTTCAAGGGCAGAGATGGTAGCAAATCTGTGTCTTATTTGCCAACCTTAATGGTGTTAGTCATGGCTGCCTGGAGCTGTGTGCTCGGAGGGATTCTGAGTGTGTTGTTCCGCGTAATATTTATCATCTTTAATCTAGAGCAGTGGTTCTCAAAATGTGACCAACAGCATCAGCATTATCTGGGAACTTGCTAGAAATAAAAATTCTTGGGCTACAGCTCAGGTGTACTGCATCACAAACACTGGTGTGCTCCTGGCAGGCAGTTTTAACAAAGGTCCCGCATGGTTATAATGCCTCCAGTAGATCAAGAACCAGGATTCTAGGGTATCAGGAAAACCAAGACAAAATCCGCTTTTTGTTACCCACTTCTTTGATTTTGATAGTTACAGTGTGCATTTGGCCTTCTACTTCTCTGTCATTTTTTGAACTAATGACTTTGAATGCTTTTCAATTTGTCATGTCATTTTCAAGTACCTAATCTTTTCTAATTGGTGAAGTTAGGAGCTGAGGTATTAACGTTGCTCAAATAACTTTTAATGTTGTTTCTTTGGATATGTCACTAAAAGGAGCATTAATGCAAAGAAAAAGTTTGAAAAGGAGTGATGCTTGTATTGACACAATTTTAAGAACCATTCCCTTAGCCAGAACAGTTTGATCTATACTACCGAACTCCAGTTAAAATAATATGGCAAATCTAAGAGAAATATTTCTAAAAACAGCCCTCTTATTTAACTTTGGCCCAAGTTGAGTTTGGCAGAAGAGGAGGAGTTCTAGGGAAAAAAAAGAAATTTGTTTTGTTTGGCAAAAACAGCAGGGAGCAAAAGCATTTTTCCTATTCTTATTTTTTTTATATCAAGATTATTAAGAAGGGCTGCTACTCTCTATTCAGCTCAGAAATGCCACCAGACAATGCTAAGTGTGTCTCGTAACACTGTTGTCCTCCTTGAGGACTTAGAAAACCTTTAGTTAGATTATGTTGAAATGCTTTTAAAATATGAAACATATCCTCTATAACACTTCTGTATTGCATGGGTTGGCAAACTATGGACTACCTACCTGTTTGATAAATAAGTTTGATTGAACATAGCCACTCCCATTTGTCTACTTTTGTGTATACCACTTTTGCTCAAGACTACTAGAGTGGAATAGTTGGCAGCAGATCTGTGGCTAGGTTTGGCTAGGAAACCTAAAATAGTCACTACTTTCTTGAAGAAAAAGAAGTTTTCTGATGGTTTAGGAAATTTTTTAAAAGAGAGAGTAATTATATTAAGGACGGGAAATGTTTTGTCCCACTTAGGAATGTTCTCAGCATCAGAAATAATTGTCACATACACCTCTGTTATGGAGGGCCCACCTAGTACTTCGGTAAGCATGGGCTGCTTACAGTATTGTAGTGAAAAAGATGAAAAAGAAGGACCCAAGAAATGTCAACACAGTTTTAAAAGTGTATCGGTATCTTTAAAATGAGATGTATAATAATGTATAAAATGAACATAGTTGTAAAAAGACTGCTGGCTTGAGAACCAGGACTAGAATTCAGGTTTTCTAATTCTGTCTCATCCTAGCTTGTTTGATTTAGTGTAAGATACAGCACACATTTGGTCAAAGGTCCTTACCTATAAAATGCAGGAATTGAAGTAGGCTACCTCACAGTTCTCTTCCAGTTCTAGGTTTTGGTAATATTGCCCTTTATGTATACCTTTTTGACATCATTAAAAGCTTTTTACTGATCTTGTTGACTCTTTAAATATAGGCTGTCATGTTGTTCACAGGTGTTCGTACAAAGACTAAAACCTTTAGTACGTGAAAACGAATATTTAACCAATTTGACATTTTGTTAATAGATCATTTTTGTTTTAGGACATCTGAGTTCTTCTTGCATATATCCTGTGTGCAGTGCTCCTTATTTATTGGCAACTTCCTGCTCGGATGAGAAAGTAAGATTCTGGAGATGCAGAGTAACAGATGAAGAGTCTGCCGCATCCAAGAACGGAAAAATGGATCTCATGTACATTTGGGAAGAGTGGCCGCTACTTATTGAGGATGGACTTCACAGCAATAGTAGCATAACCGTACCTGGTAGGCCTGTAGAAGTTAGCTGTGCACATACAAATCGTTTAGCAGTAGCGTATAAGCAGCCTGCATCTAATAGTAGGTCTTCTCAGGACTTTCTGATGCATGTAAGTATTTTTGAATGTGAGTCTACAGGAGGTTCATGTTGGGTCCTTGAACAGACAATTCATTTAGATGAATTAAATACAGTGTTAGATTCTGGCATTAGTATTGATAGCAACCTAGTGGCTTACAACAAGCAAGAAGTGTATTTATCCAGTAAAGAGAGTATCACATCAAACACAAAGCATTTAGTTCACTTAGATTGGATGTCCAGAGAGGATGGTTCTCATATCCTCACTGTAGGAATCGGATCAAAACTTTTTATGTATGGACCCCTGGCTGGCAAGGTGCAAGAACAGGCGGGTAAGGAAAGCCTCGCATTTCCTCTCTGGGAAAGCACTAAAGCTGTGCCTGTTTCTAAATTTGTGCTATTAAGAAGTATGGATTTGGTTTCTTCAGTAGAAGGCTCTCCACCTTTTCCTGTTTCTCTGTCGTGGGTCCGGGACGGCATCCTGGTGGTAGGCATGGACTGTGAAATGCACGTGTATTCCCAGTGGCAGCCATCTTGTAAACAAGAGCCTGTCATAACAGAGTCATACAATGGGAGCACTCCATCCATAATAAGTTTAATAAAACAGAGTAACTCATCAAGCTCTGGATTACACCCTCCAAAGAAAACTCTGACTCGATCCATGACCAGTCTTGCACAGAAAATCTGTGGAAAGAGAACTGCCTTTGATCCTTCTGTGGACATGGAAGATTCAGGTCTTTTTGAAGCAGCTCATGTTCTTTCCCCAACTTTACCTCAGTACCATCCTTTGCAGCTTTTAGAACTCATGGACCTTGGCAAAGTTCGGAGAGCAAAGGCCATCTTGTCACACCTTGTCAAGTGCATTGCTGGGGAGGTCGTGGCTCTGAATGAAGCAGAATCCAACCACGAGCGACGCCTTAGGTCTCTCACCATCAGTGCTAGTGGAAGCACTACCAGAGATCCCCAGGCTTTCAACAAAAGTGAAAATACAGATTATACAGAAATAGATTCTGTCCCTCCACTTCCTCTTTATGCCTTACTTGCAGCAGATGACGATAGCTGTTATGCATCTTTAGAGAAATCTAGTAATCAGAGTACTTTAAACAACTCAAACCAGTTGTCCAAAGAAAGTTATGATGAGCTCTTTCAGATCCCAGCGTTGATGACTGATAATCAGGTGTTAGAGACAGATGAAGAAAACACAAAGCCCAGGGTCATTGACCTTTCACAGTACAGTCCAACTTACTTCGGTCCTGAGCACGCTCAGGTTCTCTCTGGCCACCTACTTCATTCCAGTTTACCAGGACTCAGCCGGATGGAGCAGATGTCTTTGATGGCTTTAGCAGACACGATTGCAACTACTAGCACTGATATTGGAGAAAGCAGAGACAGGAGCCAAGGTAAAACTAAACTGGGTATGGGATTGGAAGAAAAACTGATCATAGTTTTACTTATTTACATAGAAAAATAATCTTAAGTAATTTTTACAAAAATTATGCCCATGAAGGTTTTTAAATCATTAGTACTATACCTTCATGATAGTTTTAACTTCAATAGATATTATTTATTCCATAAATCATAGTACTTTGAGAGAGCATACAGAGATTCAACATGCCAGTCATTTTTACCTGATGTCTGCTTAATAATGTTAAAGATCCAAATGAATCCTTTTGAGTTTGGCAAAAGTTAACATTCTTATTAAATAATCACTTCAGATACCTGAAAGTAAAAGGTGATTTCTGCTTTGATTTTTCTCCTGTTGTAATCACTGTTATTATTATTTTTTTTAAGTTTGAGAGGTCATGCACATGCAGAGAGGTTGAGGGGCAGAGAGAGAGGAAGGGGCAGAGAAAGAGGGAGGTAGACAATCCCAAGCAGGCGCCGTGCTGTCATTGTGGATCCCGACGAAGGGCTCAGTCCTACAAAATATGAGATCCTGACCTGAGCAGAAACCCATAAGTTGGATGCTTAACCAAGTGAGCCACCCAAGTGCCCCTGTTAATTGGGTTTTTTAAATATTGAGGTTTTTTAAAATTAGCAGTCAGGTATACTCCTGCTTAGAATAACAAAAATAAGTGTAATAAAATTAGGCCTTTTCCTCACCCAGAGAGCATTTTTTCTTCTTAATCTGAGTTATAAAAAAATTGGAATGTAGAATTCCCACCAAATCTCACTAAGATTTGAAATTAACAAGTCTGGCCTTGTGCATATAGGTCAGTAGGATGTACCCCTTAAACTCAACTTGAAAGGAATATATATATATATATACATTTATAACTATTTTTTCCCGTGTTAGCATATTATTGGGGTGGGTCTATGACTTGAATCAACAAGGAAACTGTTTTCACATTTTCTACAGTGAAGGTTAAGCTGTTTTAAAATTTGGTTACATTTTGATTTAAACAAGATCAGATCCGAGGAGGTTAGGTTATAAAAAATACCACTAATCCCGAGTCAATTCATTCTCTTTAATATTTTTCAAAATATTTAACTATACTACTTTTGTCTGTGATATATGTTTGTGTAAGTTGTAAATATTAAATAATAATTAGACTCATAACTTTTGTTTGGTTTCAGAATGTTTCATTCCTGTGTTTGGTGCTATGACATATGCTACATGCCTGAATTACTAACATTTACTTGGAGTTTGCTAGTGAAATGGTTTTCTTTCAAAAAAGTAAATACTTTGTTGTTGTTGTTGTTTATAGGTGGAGAAACTCTTGATGAGTGTGGGTTAAAATTTCTTTTAGCTGTTCGACTTCATACGTTCCTTACAACTTCCCTTCCAGCTTACCGAGCTCAGCTCCTTCACCAAGGTGATTTTAGTAGTAATGTATTAAATGGAAAGGGAGTAAAAGTCAAGAGGCTTGAGAACATTTGTTTGTTTTTGCCCTGATATAACAATGACAAATTTGACACATTCTAAGTTTCCTTTAACTTACATGTAAAAATATTTATATCCACTTAATTTTCTTTACTTAAAATACTGGAATTTTTTTTGGTAGATGGAAAGAGTGAAGAAATAGATGTTGGGCAGTTGGATAATCTGTGTTACATTTTCAAATGCATCATACACTTAAGACCAATTAATACTGTTTTATTCTCTTTAACTTCTTTGGGTTTTCTTCTTTGTCCTAATTAACATTTATTGAAGTTCAGTTTTTTATCCAAAATTGGAGTAACATTTTTGTTCCAGAAATAATACATAGTCAGGTTTTAATTGTCTTACATAGGAAGTAAAAATTTACTCACCCCAAAACTACTGTTAATATTGATGTGTATTTCAGATGTTATTTTATTAACCTTTCAGACACTCTTACATAACTTAGGCCTCGAAGTAACAGAAATCCTTCACTTAAAAAAAAAGTATAAAAAGAAAAAATGTAACGGAAGACAGGGCATTTCTTGGCTCACTGCCCAGGAAGTTCAGAGGTACAGCTGGGTTCCAGCATGATTGGACCTACAGGGTTAAACAGTGTTAGCAGGACAGAGGGGAGCCTCTGCTTATCGATGTCTGTCTCTTGCTTTATCTTTTCCTTTCCTTCTGTCTTTCTGCTTCTTCTTTCCTCTCATTTTGTATTTAGCTCAGACAAGTAGTAAAATTCTAAGTCAAATCATTTAATTATTTGTGAAATATTATTGAACTTGGTTGAGAGACAACAGACATCTAAAAATAGTTGAGAATAGCAGTCCATTTACTGCGTAGGTGTTGTTCTTTTTTTACATTTCTATATTCCTTTCCAAGGAAAGAATATATAGTGGGCACTTCAGATTACTTGGCATTTGTGCTATCAGATTTAAATTTTGAGTCCATATATGTCAAAGCTACATCTTATAATTAAGAATGTACTTCACCCAGAAATACCAAACAAAATGAACTATGAAGAGACCAAATAGAAGTTGAACAGTAAGCCCCAAACGGGCAAGTAGGTTAAGAGAATTGCTGATGTAAATGGTACTATATAAATAAAAAAGTATCTGACTAATGTGGTGATAAGGGGTAATAATAGTTCTTATTGTAAATATCTTAACTCTTATATTTTAAATGCTTTAAAATACTCTATTCTAAATGCTTAAGCTCTAGTATTTTAATCCTCACAACAATATAATAAGGTAGTGCCATGATTATTCGCATTTTATAAATGAGGAAATTGAGGAATCAAGAGTCTAAGTAACTTGTCCACAGTTACATAGTTAGGGATGGTGTTGGGTTTATTGTATCATTCTGATTCCAGAGTCTACAGTCTTAAGTTCTGTTCAGTGAGGTATCCTGTCTACTTGGTGCTCTTTTAATTCCATGGAATTAGATCCACAAAACAAACATTGACCAAACAAGGTGAGATTCAGCTGTGAAGGATAGTTATTCCAGCATAGACGAGTGCTTTAAGTGTTTCTCGTTTTCTAAGGAAAGATCAGGGGTAATAGGTAGTGAACAGAAGTACTCGGAACAGTAGCATTTGCCAGAAAACATTTTTCTTATCTTTTTAAAGATAGATGTTTTAATTATGGAAAATAATGTGCTTATTATAAAAAATAGTGAAATAATAGAATTGTTAGGAGAAGCAAGGAGGAAAACAAAACCCATATTCCCTCCAATCCTAAACACTTAATTGTAACTCTGTGAGTCTAGTAAAAAGTAAAGACATTTTTATGGCAAAGATGGCATGCGTATTTCTGATAATCATTATGTAAACATGTTTATGTTTCTTATGAACATTAGTTTTGACCTTTCTTCAGGCCTGTCTACAAGCCATTTTGCCTGGGCGTTTCACTCCGTAGCGGAGGAGGAACTGCTGAGCATGCTGCCGGCCATGCAGAAGGATGACCCCACTTGGTCTGAACTGAGAGCCATGGGCGTGGGCTGGTGGGTCCGCAACAGCCGTACCCTACGCAGGTGCATGGAAAAGGTAGGTTGTGTTTTATGTTGGTAGAAAACGGATTCATTAGTCTATTTTAGGTGTTTCTTTAAAGAGCATTCCATACTTCCTTTCTTGTTTCTATTTTGTTAATTGAATCAGTAAAATGCTTTTAAATAGCCATTATATTTCAACCTATCTCAATACAGGCTTTTAATGTTTATATTCTCATTCTTAAATTGCTGGTTGATACCTTTACTTAGTACGTGTCTGATTTTTACAAAATAGTGTGTATACATTTTGGGAAAAGTAAAATAGTACTGAAGAGCTTGTCATGAAGAGCATCGTCCTGTGTTCCCACCTCTCTGTACCTTTGGAGGCCATCGCTCTGGATTACTTTGGAAATTATAAAAAATGCATGTGTTTAAGAGTATAATGTGTGTGTGTGTATGTATGTACACATCCATGCATTAGTGTACATATTTTCTTACTGAACATTTCAATAATGTGTGCCAATGTTATATGTGAGAAAAATTATTTTGTTTTCTTAAAAATGGTTTCTTTGAAATTTTGACCAATATTTTCTAATTACAGGTAGCCAAAGCAGCCTTTTATAGAAAGAATGATCCTTTAGATGCTGCCATTTTTTACCTTGCAATGAGAAAGAAAGCTGTGATTTGGGGGTTATATAGGTAGGTAAGAAAACTGTGCTTCAGAATGGAAAACTTTTTATGAGAAAGAAATGTATTTTTAAAAAAGTCAAGATTTGTTATTGTTAATTGTGATTCATGTAAATTCTTAGTTACTTTTGTACTTAGGGAAAGATTCATGGGAAAGAAGCCCAGGTGTTTTCCAGAGCAGAAGAATCTTGATGATATCACTTTATTTGTTTTTAGGCTTATCAGCCCAGGAAAACATTTTCTTACTTATTTTAAGAATTCCTCATGATACCTCTATAGAACAAAGAACTGAACCAAAAACTTGCATCTTTAATGGGGAACAAGATGAATTGGTGGAATCTGGACCAGGCATCTACCCGCTGCTCTATTATAGGCTCAGGGGCCAGGCTCTCCCTCCCTCCAGACTCCCCTCTTCCTGTGGGCCCTGACCCCGCCCTTGAGCTAGGATCACTTGGAATTTTCTCCTTTACTTGTCCTCAGCAAGACTTGATAAACATGATTACCAAAAACAGTTCACCATCTATTTCACATTCAGTTCCTGGTGAATCTCAATGAATAGCAACTTTTGGGGTAAAATCATGGACACCAGTCAGTTTTCTAAGAGACCAGATCATTTAGGATTGTTTTGAATCAGGACAAATTGCTTTGGTTTTGATCACCAGTAATCTTCCGGTGGGCAGGCAGGGATAAAGGTGATTGATGAAGTTTAACTGGTAAAGTACCTCAAAAGTTAATATAAATTAAATATTTTGCATGGACTTAAAAATAATTTCTTGTAGTACTTCTAATGCCGTGTTCTTTATAGTTTGAAAGAAATTTTTTCAGTAGTCTCTGAGATTTATGTGAAGAAGTAGATGTTTATTATAAATGCTTTTTTGCTGGAAAGAAGCAGTTATATGGTAATTCGTAACACTGGCAGATGTTTCCTTTGAGTCTTAAGTTTTAAATGGCTGACTTATAAAACTGCTTCTGTTGGTGGAAACATTGTGCTTCAAAACTTACATAGATTTTTTTTCTTTATAGATCCCAAAAAGACACCAAGATGACACAGTTTTTTGGACACAATTTTGAGGATGAGAGATGGCGTAAAGCAGCTTTAAAGAATGCCTTTTCTTTGTTAGGCAAACAAAGATTTGAACATTCTGCAGCATTTTTTCTTTTAGCTGGCTGCCTCAGAGATGCAATTGAGGTAATGATGAAACTTTTTTAATGAAACTTTACTTTTTTAAAAAAGCATTGTCAACCGTTTAAGCTCTTCATGTAGGCTTAAATTTTTATTTTTTAATTTTGATTTAAGAATAGTGGAAATTGCATAAGGCTAATAAATACATAGTAATATTTAATAGTAACTTTTAAAAATTCTGTCATTTAGGCATAGGAGCACATGTACCCCAATGTTCATAGCAGCACTCTCCACAATAGCTAAAACATGGAAAGAGCCTAAGTGTCCATCAACAGATGAATGGATCAAGAAGATGTGGTTTATCTATACCATGGAATACTCCATGGCAATGAGAAACAATGAAATCTGGCCATGTGTAGCAACATGGATGGACCTTGAGGGTGTTATGCTGAGCGAAATAAGTTAGGCAGAGAAGGACAAATATATGTTTGCACGTATAGGAGGATTAGGAGGAACTTGACGGAGGAACAAGGGGGAGAAGAAGGGCGGAAATGGTGGGGGAAAGGGAGAGAGGCAAACCATGAGAGACTCTTGAATGCTGACAAAAACTGAGGACTGATGGATGTGGGGGGGAGGGGGGGATGGGCATGGAGGAGGGCACTTTGGGGATGAGCACTGAGTGTTATGTAGAAACTAATTTGACAATAAACTATTTGTAAAAAAATTAAAAAAAATTCTGTCATTTAGGAGCAGCTGGGTGGCTCAGTCAGTTGAGCATCTGACTCTTGATTTCGGCTTGGGTCATAATCCTATGGTTGTAGGATTGAGCCCCTTGTCAGGCTCCGCTCTGAGTGTGGAACTTGCTTGGGATTCTGTCTCTGTCTCCCTCAGCCCCTTTCCCATTCACGCTTGCTCGCGCGCTGTCTCTCTCAAATAAAAAATAAATGTTAGCTATTGAAAAAAAATAATAAATTTTTGTTGTTCAGTTTGAATGATATTTATATAGAATTAAGTTAATGATGTTGCACTGATTGGTAGAAATAGTTGAGATCTAACCTTTAAGAGTATCTTTGAACACATTTAAAAAGAAAAAAAAGTTTGTCCTAACACTTTAAACATGTGAATCTATATTTGGTTCTGTCTTACTTGATGAAGCTTAGAAAAATTTTAACTGGTTTCATAACCTGTCTATCTCAAATTGCCCTTTTACTCAGTTTCATACAAGTGATTCAAAACAACTTTTTAATTAGGAAACTCTATAGTCTGCTGAGGTGGATGAGGAAGAGTAAAAATTCAAGAAATAAAATGTCATTTGAGTTGAAGCTCTTGAGAATTTTTTAATATTTATAGGTTAATTCTTTTTGCAGGTATATGTTTAATACTAACAGGTAGATTTGTAGGTATTAATGTAAATGTTGTCAAGTAGATTTGCTAAAGCAAGGAGTTTATGTTTTGTTTGTTATTTGTTCCCTCATTTCAGATATTAACAGTGCCTTTTTTTCATCCAGTTTTTAGTAAGTCAGTTGAGTTTATTTTAAAATGAAAGATGCTTCTGCTTATTTATAATCAGTATTTCTTTTTTTGAAGGTATGTCTTGAGAAACTGAATGACATTCAGTTGGCTCTTGTAATAGCAAGACTCTATGAATCTGAATTTGATACATCTGCAACATATAAATCTATTTTACGTAAGAAAGTTTTGGGGATTGATTCTCCTGTCAGTGAACTCAATTCATTGAACATAAATATGCATTATGATCCTTTTCTTCGGAGTATGGCCTACTGGATTTTGGAAGATTACAGTGGTGCTCTGGAAACATTAATAAAACAGCCCGTCAGAGAGGATGATGGTAAGCTGCATGTTTCAGATGTGAATAACACTAAGTTGTTTTAGTACCTACTGGGTGCTAAGGGTAATACAAAGCAAGTGGAAAACATGGTCTAAGACTTTTAAGATTGAGTTGGGGACACAGAGTTAGGTATACAGTTTTTTGTATTTTTAGGAAAATCCTTTTTTCTGAAAAATCCTTTGAAAACCAAGAACTTTGGATTTTCTGTTTTTATAAAATCACTGCATTCAATATAAATATTATTATTATTTGAAAGTAAATTTTAAGGAAAATAGTGATATAAAATCCATTTTTCTCAGGTGTAAGTTTCTATATAATAAAAATTATTCTGTAATGAAAATTTATTTAAGTGATAGGATTAATTTTTTATGAGATGAGTGAGGTAGAGAATTTTTTATAATTTTTTAAAGATCTCCATCTCCCTTTTGTTTTAGAAATCCTTTTTTGCTTAAGCTTTTCTAGAAGTTAGTATAAAATGGAATCTTTGTATAAAATCATGTAAAAATGATAGGATATGCTTTTCAAATATTTCTCCATAGATAGAGTTGAATTGTTTCTGATAGCTGGCCTACTCGGTGACAGTCATATTAGTTGAAGTACTAATTGGAAAAGATTGTAGTTGATGGGTTTTTACATAATCAGGATTTTCATGTGTCTTACTGTGAGAGAATTGTGAGAAAGCCATGATCAGTGTTGAAGTGTCCTGGCCAACTGACCTGAAGATTTCCAAAAGTGGCCTCTGTGTAATGACGGGAAAAGAAAAGGCCTTTGCCAATCACTTTTTTATGCCTACATGTATTCATGTCAAAATTGTATTTTGATTTGGGATTAATACATGATTATATACTTTCAGAGTCAATTAAATTCCCTCTTCTAGAAGAAAATTTTAAGGGCGCCTGGGTGGCTCAGTCGGTTAAGCGTCCGACTTCAGCTCAGGTCATGATCTCCTGGTTCATGGGTTCGAGCCCTGTGTCGGGCTCTGTGCTGTCAGCTAGCAGAGCCTGGAGTCTGTTTCAGATTCTGTATCTCCTTCTCTTCCTGACCCTCCCCTGTTCATACTGTCTCTCTCTCTCAGAAATAAATAAAACATAAAAGATAAAAATAGAAGAAAATTTTAAAAGGTACTAGTGGCTTGAACTGGAATAACAGGAATGAAGGCAGAGAAAAGTAGTTGGATTTGGAATATAATTTTCACATAAACTAGATAGGATTGGATAGGATTGGATGCGACAGGATTAAGAGTCAAGAATAACTCCTGGATTTTTAGTTTGAGGTAAATGATATGGACAAGACCAGGAGCAGGTTTGGGAGAATGTTGTTTCAGAGAGAAGACTTCTCTGACAAGGTGACCTTTGAGCAGAGACCTGATTGAAATGAGTGAGTTATCCATATAGCTATCTGGGTAAAGAGTGGTTTAGGCTAAGGGCACACTAAGTAAAGAGACCTTGAGGCAAGAGTATGGGCATGTAGATGGAAATGTAAAGTAAGCCTTTGGATATAACAGTCTAGATGTACAGGGTGAAGTTGGGCCTGAAATAGATGTGCAGGTTATCAGTGTCTAGGCAGTGTTTGAAACCATAGAACTGTAGGAGTTCATTAATACAGTAGAATGTAGAAGTACATACAGGGAGTGTAGATAGAAAAGAAGCCAAGTACTGAACTCTAGGACACTCTTAGCATTCTCAAGTAGAGAAGAGAAGGAAGATTTAGCACAACAGACTGGGAAGGGATGTTGAGAGAAGCAGGAGAATAAGAACTATGGGTATGTAAGTGGATGTTTAAATAATCTTCTATTATTACCTAAAGAGCCAGGAATCAGTATAACTTCTGTTCTCCTTTTACGTTAACCACTTTCATGACAAATGTGGTGTTGTCTGTTCAGTGCTATGTGTCACTGTGATCTCTTAGTAAAATTCTGTCAGAAGACCAGGTGGGTAAAGGTGCCAAAGAGAAAAGGGACTGCATTCCAACTCTTGAATTTTTCTTAGCTGATAAAATTAATTTACTTTCAGATCAAGTCATGGTGTCAGCCTGTAATCCTGCAGTTTTTAATTTCTACAATTATCTAAGAACACATCCTCTTTTGCTGAGACGTCATTTTGGATCCTCTGATGTATTGTCCACACACATGAGTTTAACAGGAAAAAGTGGACTGGCAGGAACAATCAATTTAAGTGAGAGAAGATTATTTTTTACTACTGCCAGTGCTCATTTAAAAGCTGGCTGTCCTATGTTAGCTTTAGAAGTATTATCGAAGATGCCAAAAGTCATCAAGAAAACAAAACCCTTTTGTAGAACATCGAGTTTTCTGGATACTAGTAAAGACTATTCTCCTTCTTCTCCATTGAAATTGGATGCAAGGGAAGATAAGTCTTCTGCTATTGATTGGTCACAGTCCATGATGAATGGTTTTGGGTCTTCTTCAGAGGGTTCCTCAGAGAAGCAGTCAAACTCTACTCTTTCTTTTGACTGGAGCCAACCAAGTGTCGTATTTCAGGATGACTCTTTAGAATTAAAATGGGACAGTGATAATGATGAAGAAGGTGATGATCTCCCTATTTCAATGAAAGAGCTAAAACCTTTACAGAGAAAAATTGTGACAAAAATGGATGAAACAAGTTCTACTTATACAGACACTCTCAGCACACTAGATGAAAATGATATTTTGAGTCCATCAGAAGATATCATTGCAGTTCAGTTAAAATTTAGAGCATGCTTAAAGATTCTCACAGTAGAACTTCGTACTTTATCTACTGGCTATGAAATAGATGGTGGAAAATTGCGCTATCAACTCTACCACTGGCTTGAAAGAGAGGTAGTAGCTCTTCAGAGGACCTGTGACTATTGTTCAGATGGCGAAGAGTTACAGTCTGCCCTGGACGAAAGTGAAGACAGATTTGGATTAAATGAAGATTCTGAAGATTTGCTCCAGCAAACAAAAGTGAAACAACTGAAGGAAGACTTTCAGGAAAAAAGACAGTGGCTTTTGAAATACCAGTCACTCTTGAGGATGTTTCTGAGCTACTGCATACTTCATGGGTCCCACGGTGGGGGTCTTGCATCTGTGAGAATGGAATTGATTTTGCTTTTACAAGAATCTCAGCAGGTATGTAAGTTATACGATGGCCCATTGAAGAGAAATAAATGGTTTTTGATACTGCTCTTTTAGTGTTTAAATACTTAAGTTGTTGAGTTTCTTCATTATGGTTGCTTTAAGGAATACCCTTTTGTGTAGTAATTTGTAGAGTAGTGTGTGTGTGTGTGACGGTTTTAGGATCATTCGGCATCAGGCCCTGCGATCTGCTGTGTGGATACTCTGCATTCTTGTATGAGTGCCTGGTGAGGTGATGAGCTTCTCCTTAGGATAAGAGGAGATTGTCCCCCCTTTTTTCCCTATAATTGGTGGAACCTTAACCTCCTCAGGTCCTAACTCTATAATCTATTATGCTTTTAATTTTGAATTGTTTTGAAGTTTTTCCAAGAGACTTCTGAATTAGTTAAGTAATGGATTATCACTTTAAATAGTCAGTTAACCTTTTTTTCCCATTTGCTTTCAAGGAAACGTCAGAACCCATATTTCCTAGCCCTCTGTCAGAGCAAACCTCGGTACCCCTCCTCTTTGCTTGTACAGCCAGTGCCAAAACAGTAGTTGCCAATCCATTGCTGCACCTCAGTAACCTCACACATGATATTCTGCATGCCATCATAAACTTCGATTCACCACCCCATCCCGACATCCAGAGCAATAAGGTAAGTATGCTTGGTTCATTCTTTTACCTTCCCTGTGTATTATGGTAAAGCCAAAAGCTAAGTGCTAGGAAACACTTAGTAGAAGCAATTTTAAACATTAGACTATACATAGGGATTGTTACATTACTAAGTTTATATTTTTTGATCGAAGAGAACTTATGGTTGTAGGCCGGGCTGACCTCACTTATATTCTCATACCCAATAGGGTACTTCAGTTTTAAGTTTAGTTACTTAGTCTTATTTAGCCACTTTATTAAGATATGAGTAATAGGTGTGTATGCAGTTACATGAGTAATTCTTCTAGCATTACAATTAGCGAAAAAGCTGATTGCGTTTTAGAAATAGAAACGGAGTATTGTGTAAAATTAAAGTTTTCCTTTATCAATATTAAAACATTACATATTTCAAAGATAATGTGAGTCTTAAATTGACTCTAAACCTTAAATTGACTCCAAACCTACTGAATCAGTGTGTGAGAGTGAGTCCCAAGATTTTTAAGAATTTCCCAGGTGATTCTGATGCGTAACTAGTCATATAGTTATCTAGTCAAGCAGATCATCTTTTCATCATCACCTCTGTACTTTATGTACAGTTAATATCACATTTCATGTTTCATCTTTATTCTCCAAACATACTGAAATCTTTTAAAGTATGACCAAGTGTGACTCCTTTTCTCTTTTTTTCTTCATAGTCTGTTGTCTGGTTCTTGCCCACCTCTCAGCCTGTGATATCACATCAGTTTGACATTCTGCTTGCCTGATGGTGGCCTCTCCTACAGCTTTACCCTCTTTGATAACTTTAACCCTTGTAATTTAATTTTGCCACTTTTCCTTTCCTGCTCCAGTATAAATGCCCACATGGTATATTACACAGTAAGGGATGTAATTTCGTTAAGAATTTGCTTATTTTAGCTAAACTGTATCCCATATTTAACTTTAATAATAAGCATACACTTGGTATATCAGTTAGCTTTTGCTGCTTAAGAACCACCTTGAAACATTAGTAACTTCAAATGGCCATTATTTATTTTGCTCATGATTCACTGGGTTGGCTGCTCGGTTCTTCTGATTTGGGCCAACTGGACTAATGTCTGGATATTTTTATTTGTCTTCTCTCAGCTGGAATGTTGGCTGGATTCTGGATTAGGATGGCATTATTTGCATTTTTGGTGGTTGGCACACTGTTTCCAGGGCTGACAGGAGAATCTTGATCATATGTTTCTCATCCACTGTCAAAAAAGCCTAGTGTATTGACCTAGGTTCTCTAGAAAAACAGAACAAATAGGATGTGTGTATGTATGCGTACAGAGCAGTTGGCTTACATAACTGTGGGGGCTCAGAGGTCCCAAGATTGGCTGTCATCAGGGTGAAGACCCAGGGCCTATTGAGTAGTTCCAATCTAGGTCCAGAGACCTGAGAAACAGGAATGCCAATAGTATGAGTTTTAGTGTGAGAGTCAGTAGACATGAGACCTAAGAGGAGCATATTTCTGTTGTAGTTTAGAGTCAGGAAAACACCAGTGTTCCAGTTCAAAACAGCCAGGCAGAAGTTCCCTTATTTTCAGCTTTATTCCTTTTAGGTCTTCAACTGATTGGGTGAGGCCCACCCACATTAGGGAGGGCAGTCTGCTTTACTCATTCTACCACTTCTACCAGTGTTAATTTCATCCCATATTACTCTTAACAAACATAACCCAGAGTGTCTAGCCAAATGTCTGGCACCCCATGGTCCAGGTAAGTTGATACATAAAATTAACCATGCCACCTACATTATTTTACATAATGGTTACAGGGGTTTAAAGAGCAGCAAGAGTAGAATTTGCAAGGCCTTTTGGAGGACTAGGTTCTGAACTCGCATAATGCTTTTGCCTTCTCGGTCAAAGCAAGTCACAAGGCCAGCCCGGATTCAGTAAGTAGAGTAATAGACTCCACTTTTTGATTGGAGAAACTCAAAAATATTCTGATCATTTCTGTAATTTCCCATATGTGGTTTCTGTTATCTTCATTGAATACAATAATATCCTTGGCTTTATTTCATACCACACATCTTATTGATAACTGAGGGAGACATAGCAATTTGGTTTTAATCTATGACTCCCCATTTTTTATCTACATAAAAGACTCTCATACTTCATAATTCGATCAAGAGCCTAGTCTCTTTTTAAATTTTAAATCCAAGTTAGTTGATGTATAGTGTAATGATGGTTTCACGAGTAGAATTTAGTGATTCATCACTTACATCCAATACCTAATGCTCATCATAATGCCCATCACCCATTTAGCTCCTCCCCTACTCACCTCCCTTCCAGCAACCCTCCATTTGAAGAACTTAGTCTTTTAATAGTCTAATCTATTAGATTAGACTGGGTTGTGCTTCTCAGATCTACTTCTTTTACTGCTTGTCATGCCAACTTTAGAGCCTTCTCTTCCTCAGTACAAATGTTTACCCTACCATTGCTGTCTTTCATACCTTCTCCTTTCCCTAATAATTTCCCTCTCTTTAGATTGCTTGTTTTCTCTAGTAGCTAGAATATGTGGTAGCGTATTCTTCAGTGACCTATCCATAAATAAACTGTTATTTACCAGACTGAGCTTCTGCATAATTTGGTTGAAGAAGAAGATTGAGTCTTGAGGGGTTTTCTTTTAATACATGGCTCATGCACTACTGAATAGTGCCATTTGCTCTTGAAATAGAAATTAGGTAGCTAGTGTGTTTTTTTATGATATCTGCCCATAGCATAAGTGTTTTTAATTTGTAGTGAGATCTGTATAGGCATAAATGAGTGTTAAGGAAAAAAAAGAAATAGTTTATAAGGACAAAATAGTTTTTCTACTTTTTTAGAATGCTTATTATAGTAGGTTTTGAAACAAGTTTGATTTTTTAAAAGTTATACTTAAAGTAATTCTGTGGGTTTTTTTTTTTTTCAGGTATATGTAATGCATACTTTAGCAGCCTCACTTTCTGCTTGTATCTATCAGTGCCTTTGTGGTAGTCATAACTACAGGTAAATATCTTTTTGTGAAATTGAGGAATGCTTACAGTAACTGATGACGTTTCAAAATTTGTATGCTCTTGGTTTAGAAAAACTGTTTATGACAGTGTTTTAAATAGTGCAGAAAGCATTAGAAGTGATGAGTACTTTTTTTCTCAGCTTTGAAATTTTAGTGTATGCCTTTCTGGAAAATGTCAAGTAGACTCTTGTCAGTATAACTCATTTAGCTAACTTGGCTAACTTAGCCAGGCGTTGTGGTATGCAGTGAGATAAGTTCTCCTTTCTTAAGGTCATTCTAGTTAAAGACATACATGTGAGCTGGTAAATGATATATATAACATGACATTGTATTTGAGGGATAAATACAATGGTATAGTTAATGCTGTAATTATATACAACGATATTCTATATAATTACATATTATAATGTAGAATGTATGATATCATACAATTGTATATAATGTACGACAGTAAAAGGCTCAGGGAGCACAAAGGAGGGAATAAGTGACTTGGAATTGAGAAAAATTTCACAGAAGAGCTATGTTGGGTCACCTGGGTGGCTCAGTTGGTTAAGCAGCCGACTCTTGATTTCAGCTCAGGTCATGATCTCATGGTTCATGGAATAGAACTGAGCCCCATGTTAGACTCTGTGTTGAGACCATAGAGCCTGACTGGGATACCCTCCCTCCCTCTCTCCCCACTTCTTTCTGCTCCGCCCCCACTCACGTACTCTCTCAGCTCTCTCAAGTAAACTTTAAAAAAGAGTGATGTTTATGATTTTTCTCTGTATAGCTGAAGTTTCACTCTAATTTAGCTAGACTTTAAAAACATACTGTTTGACACTTTGGTAAGTTTCCTTAGAGCTTTGGAATTCTCTTTCTTTTTTCTTTTTAATTTTTATTTAAATTCCAGTTAGTTAACAACAGTGTAATATTAGTTTCACGCTTATAGTATAGTGATTCATCTGGTGCTCATCTTGCCAAATGCACTTCTTAATCCCCATCACTTATTAACCTATCCCCCCACCCTCCCCTCTGGTAACCATCACTTTGTAGTTAAGAGTTAGTTTTTTGGTTTGCCTCTTCTTTTTCTCCTATGATCCTTTGTTTTGTGTCTTTACTTCTTTAAATATTTTGTCTTTTCTGTTTCTTATTAGACAGGTATTGGAACATAGACATTTCTTTTATTTTTCTTTTAGCTTTCATCTCATTTTTTTCCTGTATTTATTTTTGCTTCATTTCAGGAGAAATCCTAACTTTATTTTCCAGACACTAACTCATTCTTCAACAATGTCCTCTTATTTAGCCCATCTGAGTTTGTGTTTTAGAAATTCTATTTTTCATTTTTAAGATCTCCTTGTTGATTTTAATAGCCACTTTATTTTTATAACTTACAGTCTTTATTTCTTAAGAGTTTTAACCTCTCTGATTATAAAGCACTTCTGTAATGTTCCGGTATGTCTGCTTCCTCAGGTGCCATCATTCACAGAGTTTGTTATTTCTTACATGATGTTAGTCTTCCTTGGTGTTGATTTTTGATTGTCTTAAGTGTTCGAATTCTCATGAGAGTCTCTCATGAGACTCTCAACTTACTACTCTGCTTATGTATCCCCAAGATAGCTTCCACTGGATTTCTTTGGCCTTCATCCTCCAAGAGTTCATTTTCTTGCCATTGAGTGTAGCTTTACTTCAGCAATATATGTTTAATTATTTTAATGTTTATTTTATTTTTGAGAAAGAGAGAGAGACAGAGCATAAGCAGGGGAGAGGCAGAAAGAGAAAGAGCAGAATCTGAGGCAGTCTCCAAGCTCTGGGCTGTCAGCACAGAGCTTGATGTGGGGCTTGAACCCATGAACCGTAGGATCATTACCTGAGCTGAAGTCAGACCCTTAACCAGCTGAACCACCCAGGCGCCCCTGTTTTCATCAACATATGTTGATCTTTTTCATCATTTCCATAGGCCTATTGTAATAGGGGATTTTTCTTGTTGGCAGGCTGCCATCTTAAAACTGGAAAGTAAAGCAAGGGAAGCTATTCTCGTATGCATCAAAATGTTATGACTGACTTGCCAGTCAGAACAGGTCTAAACCAATAAATGTGCTATGTTTAATATTACATTCATTTACTTAATATACAATATAGGAATTTCTGACAGGATTTAACAAAAATTTTTGTAGGATTCTCTGTCAGATTTATTTCATGGTTTATGTCAACCTGCAAGTTACTTTTTTCATTCATCTGTTTACTTAGTTGTCTTTAAAAATTTTTTTTTAATGTTTATTTATTTTTGAGGGAGAGAGAAACAAAGTGCAGGTGATGGTGGGAGGGGCACAGGGGCAGTGGCAGAGAGAGAAGGAGACACAGAACCTGAAACACGCTCCAGGCTCTGAGCTCTCGGCACAGAGTCTGATGCGGGGCTCTGACTTGTGGACTGTAAGATCATGACCTGAGCCAAAATCAGATGCTTAACCGACTGAGCCACACAGGCGCCCCTCTGTTTACTTTAAGTGCCATTTACTTGGAGAAGCTTACCCTGACTTCCAGATTGTGTGACATGCTCCTTAGCTTTGCTTCTATACCCCTATATGCATAGATTTTGTCTTTAAAAGCAATATAATAAAAAGATTTCTGTCTGATTCTTCCACCAGACTATAAATTTCATGGAGACAGAAACCACATTTTTAATTATATCCCTGGTACCTGGTGCATATACCTGATGTAACCTATCCTGGTATAGGGTTGACTAGCCATTAAATATCACACTGAGCCTACACTGACTTTGTTTTCAACCAGATAACCTTGTTTTGAACTTTGGTAGATAGAATACCTTGTAGTTTGTGGTTAATAGTAATTTAGTTTTCTCATTTGTATGTATTCTGTGTCTTTCACTAAATACTTAAAACTCAACACGTGTTTTAATTTAGAAAATTTGCACATTTACACTCAAAGGATACTTGGTTTTAATATAGCACCAGACTATAGAGAACAGTATGTAGATCAGTAATGGCAGTGTAACTAATAAAAATTTTTGTTTAAGATACCCTAGAAGTTAGATCTAAACTATTTCATATTACATGTGAAATTCATTTTACATCATCATATGTTATTTTTATTTTAGTATATTATTATTGTAGATTATTCTTATTTAAGTATTTTCTTCCTTAGTTCATTTCAAACAAATCAGTTTACGGGAATGATGTATCAGACAGTATTGCTTCCTCATCGACATTCTTTGAAAACAGGAAGCTTAGACGAAGCAATAACTCCTAATACAGCACCAGCACAATGGCCAGGTATAAATAATTTATATATATGTATATATAAATGTATATAAATATATATGTAAGTATTTGCTGAGCCTTACTGAATTTAATTAGATGAGAAAGAAGTATGTTTGGTATAGTTTCACTATATGATAATCACTGTTAAATCTTGTTAGAATTGATACCACTTCAGTATTTCCCATTCATTATAAATTATGTAGTTATCTAACATTGGTATTTCCTTAACCATTTTACGAAAATAACTCAAATGTTTTATTATATCACTTTTTATACTTTCATTTGTCATGGCAATTAAATTTCATCTGTCAGATTTAAATTATAGGTCTTCATTGTTTCTCTAAATTGAACAAATATCTCAGTGTTTGTGCATTAACTGTAATAACCTCTATTGGTCTGTGTATCTACAGAAGAAAATATCTTAATCCTGATGTAATAAAGTTTTTTATAGTTGATTTTTCTTTTTTTTAATTCATTGTCAATGGTAGCTGTGTTTGTTGTTTGTCCTAGGAATAACTTCTTTAATTCGGCTTTTGAATTCTTCTGGCGAGGAGGCCCAGTCAGGGCTTACAGTTTTGCTCTGTGAGATTCTCACAGCAGTGTATCTCAGTCTGTTTATCCATGGCCTGGCGACACATTCTAGTAATGAACTATTTCGGATTATGGCCCATCCTCTAAATGAAAAAATGTGGTCTGCTGTGTTTGGTGGAGGTGCACATGTTCCCAGCAAAGAACAGACACACTCAAAACCTTTACCCGGTTAGTTGTTCATCTGTTTCATTTATCTATTTATTTTTTTAGATTGGAACTTTATTTATTCATCTGATAACTTTGTCATGTGTAATTATGGTTTAATTTATTCACAGAAAGTTTTTGTTATGGACCATTTTCTTAAAGCATGAACAAATAATTCTGTGGTGAACATACAGTATGAAGTTTCTGGTGCAATTTTCAAACTTTAAGATACTCGTGCACCGGTGATTAGAACTGTCTAATGTAATTTTCTTAAATCTTTTACTATTAAAATTATCATGTGTTTTGAAATACACTGTAACTGTGGTCTTTGTTCTATCCCAAATACAGATTCTCTCTTCTTTCTTTGGCAGGAAGGCACTTTGCTATGCCTAGCCCCCACCAGGTAGTGGTATTCTCCATGGAATGTGTGGGCTTTACCAAAGCTCTTTCAGCCATCAGTTCTCATAGCCCTCCCAGTCTTGCAGGCAAGATAATAGCTTTAGAAATAGGCTTTTATAGTTCAGCTTGCTTTGTGTTGTTTTGAAGGGGTTGGGGTACCTTGGGCCCATTTTATTTTATTTTGCACTTAACAGTAGAAAATTAAGAAATTTCCTTTATTTAACCAAGCCATATTTTTGATTTAAAACAATGATTAGCCTTTTAGAATCTACAATCTCTGCTTTTTACTCTGCTTTTAAATTATTTGTTTTGATGTTATCTATTCCTTAAACTGTAACATATTTTTAAATGTGTAGAAATAAATGTCCATGCTAATCATGGTAAATCAGTCTATGGCTTGAAATGACTGGAAAACATTTCAAATGAGGCTGCTTTATGTTTTGCGTACTATGATTCTGGCCATTAGGGGTTTTGGATTTCTAAGTGTTCATAATACCAGGAAAAGTAATTATTTTAAACAACTATATCCCTATTTCTAAACTTTCTGAGAGTAAAACCATATATATTGTGTTTTGACCTGAAAAGAATTTTCATAATGTTTTCTACCTTTCTGTTAAGTTTTCTTTTTGTTACTTATTAGCCTATATATGATAGTCTTAGTTTTCAAATTTTTCAAAAAATATGTTTATTTTTATAACCCCTTTTCTAATTTTTAAAGAATAATTTCCTATACTTTATATATTTATATGGGCAAAAAAGAAAAAGACTTAACTTCTCATGAAACTTGCCTGGGAATACATATACTTAACTTCAGGTATCTGAATTCAGTTAAAGAAAAACTTTCAAAGCGTAAGAGGGTATAAGATTTATAGCTCTGCCGAGATAAGCATTAAGCAAAAATGGTAAACTTTAGAACTTTAGAACAGTTAATTTAGAACTAATATAATGTATTCTAAGAGAAAATCATTTAAAACTTTGATCTTGTTAATGTGAAATGCTAACAAGGGATAAATCCTAGCTATGGAATATCCGAAGACCTGTAAAAATTTAAAAATATTCTTACCAGTCACTGTGTCAATTCCAGCCACATCTGCTGAGCACAGATGTGTAAAGAACCTTACTCAAATACTGATAAGTTCATTGTTTAACCAGTAAGTTTAAGTTGTTTGTATACACAAATACCATTACTTAAATTGTCTTTGAGGTACCATCATAACCTGTATTCCACCAGTCACTGAATCCTAAATAATCAAGGTGACCAAAAATTATCTGCATCTGTACATTTTTAATCCCTTGGATTGGGACATGGTAGCCAAATAACACAGAATACTTAAAATATGTAGTTCACTTAGTAGTAGGGCTGGATATAGCCTTATCCAGGTTATGTGATCCCCCTCTGTCTTTGAGAACCTAGAAACTCTTCTGAATCAATCATAGTTGGAGCCTAGTTCTAGAAGAGGAATTTAAAAGTCACCATTTGTTTTCCTTGTTCTGGTCTACATTCTGATTTTAATTTTCTTTGCACTAGTGGTGTCGTGAACTAAATTATATTTGTCTCTACATGTCTTTTATATACTTATATACATATAATTTTTTTAGTGACAGAATTTAAAAATATGACTAAGTTTTGTAATATAAGAACATGATAGATGATTTCTACTAGACTAGCAGGTTAGAATTCTTAACATAAACATTAAGTAATAAATCAGTAATTTATTTTTTAGTCAAATTTAATTTTGTGAATTCCACATTATATGTTAATGATAGATTCGTTTTTTTTTGTGTGTTAAAACTAGTGTAGGTGTATGTTCATTGAATTAAGAATTTTTTTGTTACTGTTAATTTTTAAAGTAGACCATCAGGTAAGCAATAGCAAGTTTTGAAAAATGATTTTTTTATGCTAACAGTTAGAAATCCATACTTTTGCTTTTTATTGCATATGATAAAGCAAAACACTATTTTTATTTGAATATTTTTTATTGTATTTTATAATAATTGCAATTGTGAGGACTATAAATTTTTAGCCTGATATAATTATATTAATGATATTTTCTGTCTCTGAATTGAGGAATGAAATATAAAATGAGTATTTTATTTATAAGCATACTTTTTTTTAACTATGAGACTGCTAATGATATTTTAAAGTATATTTTTGGCATTTGATTATTTATGTTAAATACAGATCAGAAAATCCAGATGTTTTACTCTTTCCCCCTCAAACTTGTATAAAAATAAGCTTTGTATTCAGTAGTGATTGATTATACATGTCATTGCTCTCCTTCCTTTAGCAAAATATACAAAATAGCATCATTTCTTGACCAGAAGAGGTAGGACTTGAGCAATTTTAAAATAGAAAACAATCATCTATTTAAAATATAGGTGAATATGCCACACCCTTTTGATTGGCTGCTGAAAAGTAGTACTGTAGGACAGTTATCTCCAGATTTTTTATTGTATCACCCTAGCGACAAAACATGCTTAACCAAGTCCTCAATACAAGTGTACTTATTTATTTAAAATACATGTACTCTTCTTGATCCAGATATTAAATATTGACAAATTTTGTTTTCTTCTTCCTGTTATGACTTCCCTCCCCTTTCCGCACCCCTTCTCACCCCTTCTTTCTTTTCCTTCCCCTAGTGCTTCTCCTTTTCTTTGGCTTCTTTCTCACTCTTCTCCTCTGCTCTCCCTCTACTCCTTTCTTTTCCTTCTCCTCTTACTCTGTTTCTCTTCTCTTCCTTTTTCCCCAATTCTACTCATTTAAAAAAAATCAATCTAAGTAATAGATTTACTTACTATGTACTTAGTAGATTTTAATATTCCAGTGAATCACTTTGAACACCAACCACTTTGGTGACTACTACTTGCACTGTGATTTGGAGACAAATCACTACTTTCCACTAAGATAGTCATCGTTTCTTTTTCTTTTTTTTTTTTTTTAAAGAGACAGAGTGTGAGTGGGGGAGGGGCAGAAAGAGAGGGAGATACAAAATCCAAAGCAGGCTCCAGGCTCTGAGCTGCCAGCACAGACCCTGATGTGGGCCTCGAACTAAGCGAGCCTTGAGATCATCACCTGAGCCAAAGTTGGATGCTTAACCAACTGAGCCACCTAGGCACCCCATTCATTGTTTTATTTTTATAGGTACTTAGAAAGCAGGTGCCAGGTAATGATCTGAGGAAAACCTTGGGAGTCAGTCAGTTTTTTTTTTTTTTTTTAATGTTTGTTTTAGAGAGAGAGAGACAGAATGTGAGCAGGGGAAGGACAGAGAGAGAGGAAGACAGAATCCGAAGCAGGCTCAGGCTTTGAGCTGTCAGCACTGAGCCTGATGTGGGACTCAAACTCATGAACCGCGAGATCATGACCTGAGCCGGAGTTGGACGCTTAACTGACTGAGCCACCTAAGCTCCCCGAGAGTCAGTCTTTCTAAAATGTTGAAAATACCACCTGTCAGACATTTTTTAGCCATAATTTTTTTCTTTGAGGATTAAGAAGTGCCTTAAATTTACTGCTCCCGTAATCTCCTGTTTTGGTCTTTCCTTTTAAGAATCTTTGAAGTTTACTTGTAAAATCATGTTTTACAGATAATTTTCAGAATATTTGATATGTGTTGGCATATATTTTTACTTCTCAAACTTTTTGCCTACAGTGGATGCTAAAGAGTGAATACACACCTCTTACACTGAATTTTCTTGCCAAAAGCAAGAAATCGATTTGAAATCTATTTTATCTTGAATGTACATGACTTTTATCATATATATATCTTTGTTTCTTTGAAATAAAATGTTTTAAGTCATCATTTAAATTACTTACCTTCATCCTCCCACGCCTTAAATTTTGGAGCTAGATTTGAAAGTCCAGGGTCTTCAAGCCTCCTGATGGCTTCATTGCACTCTCTGGCGCACTTGTAGATAAGGGTGCCTTAGACTGAGGAGCAAAGAATGAGATCACTTTGCTGGTTATTTTGAGGTCAGGTTTTTAAAACATTAAAGCCTAGGTTTATAATATTAATTTTGTGTCTGATAAGCTGAAAAAAGTTAACTTATTAGCCTTATTCTGTTTTGATTTTAATCAAAGCAATATATGTGCATGGTAACAAATCTAGTAGTCCAGAAGAATTCATGATAAAAAGCAACATTGTCTTTCTTCTCTGAACCTCCTCTAGGCCCATTCTTTAGCTGTAACCTCGTAGCCATTTCTCTAGTTCTTTTGTGAGTTATTTTGGGAGTCATTTCCATAGTTCCAAGAAAACCACTGCAGAGTGAAGATAGGGTTCTTAGGAAGGAAGGAAAAGTATATTTGCATGTTCAGTCCACTATCTTACCTTTAAAGGTACTTTTTTCTTTCAAGATTTTATTTAAATTCAAATTAGTTAACATGCAGTGTAATAATAGTTTCAGGGGTAGAATTTAGTGATTCATCACTTGAATATAATACCCAGTGCTCATCACCCATTTAGCCCATCCCCCCCCACTCCCCTCCCCTCGATCAACAGTCAGTTTTTCCCTATAGTTATTAGTCTCATGGTTTGCCTCCCTGTTTTTATCTTATATTATTTTTTCTTCTCTTCCCCTGTATTCATCCTTTTGTTTCTTAGATTTTACTTAGGAGTGAAATCATACAGTATTTATCTTTCTTCTGACTGAGCTAAACATTTGCTTAGCATAATACACTCAAGCTCCATCCATGACATTGCAAATGGCACGGTTTCATTCTTTTTGATGGCAGAGTAATATTCCATTGCGTATATATATGTGTGTGAGTGTGTGTGTGAACACACCACGTCTTCTTTATCCATTCATCAGTTGATGAACACTTGGTCTCTTTCCATACTTTGGCTGTTGTGAATAGTGCTCCTCTAAACATTAGGGTTCACATGCTCCTTTGGATCACTGTTACTGTACTTTTAAAGTACTATGAATCCAAAACAGCCAAGAAATTTATTTTTAAAATTTATGTTAGTGTGTGATTCTTTTTTCCTATGGGTATGATAGTTTCGCCTTATCCGCTCTCTAGCCTCTTTGTATTCATTATAATTCATAAACTCCATATCCAAGTTCCTTTTCATTTCTCCCTAATACTGTATTTTCCCCCCTTCTGTAACTGGTAAAGTAACCATTTACTCTCTAAGTAACAAGAGTAGAGCCAGGTTTTATCCAAGGAGTGGCAGAGGTTCCTGATATTTATTAGCATTTTCAGATACAAGCAGCGCAGCACTCAGCCACTCTAGGTAGTCTCTCTTGGTACTTCACGACTACTCTAACCCCACGTGATAAAATATATAATTGCCTTAGGTCTTGCTGTAATTGAAGGGAAAGGAGGAGCATCTACAAGTTAAGGGTTGGTTTCTTGTTTGCTGGGAGGCATCACTCAGGTCCTTTTATTTCTAGCCTTTCAAATAAGATAACATTCAGTAATGTGAATCTTTTGCCAATTTTTTCTGTCCTTGTTCATCGAAAGTATTTTCAGAAGTAGTTTTATACTTTTGGCCTTAAGTCTGTAACTTTAAACATTTACCCCCAGTGTGGTGACTTTCTCATTTTCATGTCAGTATCTGGGTTCCCAGGCAGTACTTCTAAATTTTTTCTTTTTAAAAATCTTCTTAGGTTTTGCTTTTAAAACTCTAATTTCTTTTTTATCACATAGCTGTCTTGGCAAAAATGTATTTGTTTAGCATTATTTGTAAGTTTTATTTTTCCAGAGATCCTTTATGCTTGGATGTTTATTTGCATTCTGATCTAAAAACAAAACAAAAAGCCAAATAGTAATGTTAAAGTCAAATGATAAATTTATTTTAAACCACAGCATTAATTTTTGAAAGCCAAAGAGTACCTTTATGTTCTAAATTTTTTACTTGATCAGAATTTGGTGGAACCACTGTTTAAGTTTTAGAGTGTATATATGTATGCAACAGATACATTAGAAGCATGATCATTGAGTATCAATTGCTTATAAAAACAAAAAAAATTACACGTTTTAATTTGATAGTTTCTTTTAAAATCATTGGAAAGGTTATGTAATAATCATTGCACTTTTTAGCACTCTTTTGGAATTTTATTCATTTTAGTTTCCTTTTTTTCTGAAATAACTGAATAACTTTGTTAAACTCAGCTTGGCTGTAGCTTGATATAATGCATGAGCATGCTGTTTTTGCAAGCTGAGTAGCTTCCAACAATAAAACAAAATTGTATTACAGAACAAATATTTGCATTCCTTTGGGAGGTAAGTAAATTCTCACTGAAACCACTGAAGGAGAATGTTGGTGTGCCTTATTGTGGAATTGTTGTTGATTAGACCTCTGCTTCTGTCTAGGAGATCCTTAGTTCTCTACTGGTGATATGCATCTCGTGACTTGGTATTTGTCAAAGATTTGTCTAACTTGTTTTTCTTTACTAAGGCCCTTAATACTCTAAAGTAAAATACTAAAGAATACTAACTGTTAAATGTTTAGAAGTTAAAACAACAAAGATTGCATTTTCTCCCTTGTATTTGTTATTCCACTGACCAGAGAATTCCATATGGAAGCCATTTCCAAAAGTCTGATTTAATTTAATTAAGTTACATATTTGAATTTTTTTTATATTTTCAGTGAAAACATATAGTTTTGTTTGGATATAAAAGGCCAAGGGATTACTAAAGAATCTCCTAAGTGAGTTGTTGCTTTTAATTAACATTGACATCCCATTGATATTTTTTGTCTTCCCTGATAAACACAAATTAGAGGAATGTAGATAATTTTCTTTCATGATCTTAGTTCATTTGTGGACTCACTTATTATAAGCAGATACTATATCCCATTACCGACATATACGATAGAAAAGTTAACATTCAGGGAATGAGGGATAAGTTGAGATAAAAGCAAAGATTGCTGTTTATGGTGACTTTTGTTTCACTTCTACCTATTTTATTACTTCACTATCATAATAATTCACTTTTGTGTGTGTGCTAATTTGTAACCTTAAATCTTATATAAAGATAGGTGAAGTTAGTACAGTGGAAATAGTGCTTACCCGAATAACACTTTATTTTGTTTTTATTAGTTTCTTCACTTGTGGAAGAAGGAGAGAAACAGAACAAACGTTTTAGGCCATCCAAAATGTCTTGCAGAGAATCTGCCCCACCGACCTCTTCCTCACCACCAGTTAGCCAGGAGTTACTGACAGTCAAAGAGAAGTTCATCCCACCGGAGCTCAGTATCTGGGACTACTTCATAGCCAAGGTAGTGAAAGTGCCACACAGAAAAATATTTATGCAGTGAAATGGAAATGAGAATGTTTAAAATAAGTGTAATTGCTGCAGCTTCTAAGTGTTTTCCGGCTCTGATTTAGAAAATTTTTATTTTATCAGGCTACATAACACCCCCCCACACACAAAAAAAAAAAACCCCTCAAAAACAATTGGCCATTTTCAGCCAGTTTTTAAGACAGTTCTTTGGTAAGTTATGATTTCTTCATTTTAAATAAAATAAAGTTCTAGATGAAAAGATAAGTTGGTCAGTAGCTTCATGCTAATGTACATGACTGTAATGAAGGGATCAAGACTGCTAGAAGCACAGAGCCATTCAGGCTGCCGCCCCTTGTCTGTACTACAGACAGTCCTGCATTGTCCTCATGTGCACACATTACAGTTACTGGGTCCCTCAGCAACATGAGTCCCTCAACAACATGGCTTAAAGTTTCCACAACTTATTAACTGTGAGTAATTGCATAAAGTACAAACTTCCCTGCTTGCTCTTTAGTCCTCAGTTCACTATGTAAGTAACAGATGTACCTCGGGTTTAGTGACTGTCACAACAGTTCTTTCAAAGTCTATTGGTGATTGACCATTTAGTGCCTGTTACCAGTTCATATGCAGACCGAAGAGTGTGTTGCTGTCTTGGCTCCCATGATGAACTCAAGTGACATTTTATAGAATTGGATAATCAGAAGAGGGAACCACCTCACGAAGATGAAAGTGCAACAAAACCATGAAAAGTGGTAGCACTGTAAATGAAATTCAAATCACATATAAATGAAGTTGTAGAAGAAAGTAGCTAACTGTAGGACCATTGACAATGCTCTCATTTGAGAGACTCTAGATGTGCAACCAGAAGACTTAGTGAAGGCTAACTTGTTAACACGAATGAGGAAAGTGTGACCGAAAGAGGACCATATTCTAGAGAGAGTGAAATTGGCAAAAAACAAATCAAAACAAAACAAAGCCCTTCACATTAAAGGAACTCTGGGTAATATTTCACAACATTGAAGGTGTGAAGAAGAAAATGTTGGAAGCTGCTACAAACTTAGAAACAAATATGACGACGATTTGCCAAGGATTAGGAAAGATGTTTGCTTTGTATCCTAAATTATAGAGATAGAAGGCAAGGACTGTTCAGAGTACTCTTGCTAATTTTTTTACAATGACATAAAACACTTAATTCTCAATATTTATATTTTAATTACAGTGTTCTAAGTACTGTTTTTACTATTTTTCAATTTTCCTATACATTTATTGCTGACCATAAGAGTTTTTAATGTTTCAAAATATTTTTCATAGTCACAGAATATCTGTAAGTTTTCCTTTGCTTATTAAGATTGCCGTGGGGCCACTGGGTGCTCCATCAGTTAGGCGTCTGACTTCAGCTCAGGTCATGATATCACAGTTCGTGGGTTTGAGCCCTGCGTCTGGCTCTGTGCTGACAGCTCTGAGCCTAGAGCCTGCTTCAGATTCTTTGTCTCCCTCTTTCTCTTCCCCTCCCCAGCTCATGCTCTGTCTCTCTCTGTCTCTCAAAAATGAATAAACATTTAAAAAAAAATCGAAAATTGCCTTAGAGTGGCTTCAGCTTGCATGGTCCTTGTCACATTCTTGTGCTTCCATACAAAGCAGAAGTGGCATGTATATGTCTTCTGCTTTTTTTATGATCAGCCCAATCCCTCACATTCTCAACTTTCAGATGTTCTTCACATTTTCTTCTATTAATTGACACCAAACCATTTTCTGGTGACACCAGTCCCTCAGGGGGGTTAGCTTTTATTTTTCTTGTATTGTACAATGTGTGGGGTAAAGACAGGTATTTGTATCTCCTCGTTCCTCATTGCCTTTTACAGAGTCATACATTTATTCAGCAAATATTTATTGAGCATGTTGTTGATACGGGAATGTCTGTATGTCATCTTCATTTCTGAAGCACAGTTTTAACTGACAAAGGATTCTTCCTCAGCACGGCCTTCTTTAGCTCTCTCCGTTCCTGGATCTTGTTATATTTCTGGCTGCTCTGCTCTTGTCTCAGTTTATACCACAGCCTCCAGGCTAGTCGAGATGTTAGCCTTTCCTAGCTGTTAGGTAATGAGATCTCTGTCATTCTTGACAGGGCCATTGGGGTGGGGTTTTTATTAGTCAGCCCCTCTGGCCGTGCAGCAGCGTTCTCAGTCCTCCCGGATGCCCTGCTGGCTCCCGCGGACCCCTGTCACACAGCGTGGCAGGGAGGGGGTTGCAGAGGCGCTGGCCAAAATGCCAGGTGCTTCTCTGGGTGTTGTATGTAGTGATCGATTTGCAGTGTCTTTAAAAGGACCTTTTTCACAACTTTGTTCAGTTTTCCTGTTGCTTTCTGGTCAGAGGACTTACGAAGCTGCTCACTCAGCTCTTTTGGAAATTCTGCCATCCCCGCGTTCCTTCACCAGGCTGCCTTAAACCAAGGGCTTTGTAGCTTCAGGCTCCCCACATCTCCTCCTCTGTCCTCCCCGTATAAGAATGCTCTCATCTTACAGGTCATTAGAAAGGTAGGATCACACAAAACTCTCACCATCGTGTCATGAAGCTATACCTGCATTTGTTCCCATCTTATTCCTTCTTCCTGTCAGACTCCAGTTCTGTTCTGAATCCCTGTCATGCTTTCCTTCTCTACTCCTCACTGTATCTTCAGTTCTTTTGTCTCTACAGGCTGCTCCCCATCAAAACAGAAATGTGCTTTCCTGTCTCCCATTCCATGTGCTGCTTTGATGCCCAGACTTTTCCCAGTTATCATCCCATTTCTCAGCTTCTTGTTACCATTCAACTTTTCAAAACTGTATACACATTTTTTCCTGTTACTTTAGGTCCCTTTCATAGTTCCATTGTGCGACTTCTGACAAAACTACCCCTCTGCAACTGCTATTGTTGAGACTCAGAGGGCATCCATGTTGTCACATATAACTGAAGCCTCTCTATCATCATCCTTTATGAACTCTTAGCAGTATTCAACACATAAAACTATTTCCTCCTTTGAAACACTTTTTTGTCTTGCTCTCTTAATGCCAATTTCTTCTTTTTCCCTAGCCTTACTATTTATTCTTTCATGGTCTTCTTTCTTCATCCTTCCTTTTCTGCCTGACCTATAATCTTAATCTTCTTCAAGATTTGGGTTTTTGATACTTATCTTGTCCAACACCTCACTCTCACAACCAAAGTTCTCTCATGTTAGTAAATGGCACCTTCAGCCTAATAGTTGCTCAAGCCAGAAACCCAGAAATAGTCTTTTTTCTCTCTGTTCCTTGCTCTCCATATTTATTGGCACATCTGTCAGTGCTTTCCCTGAAATACACCATCAGTATGTAATTACTCTCCATCTTCATCACTGACACCTGTGACTGTGCTGTCGAAGACTGACCTCTGTGCTCTGCAGCCGAAATAGACCAAGAAGACAGAGTTTGGGGATAAAGAGGAACATTGGTTTTATTGCTTTGCCAGGTGAGGAGGCTGAAGCAGGCTAATGCCTTCAGATCTGCAGACCTTCCTGGGGTAAAAGGCTAATGGGATTTTTAGGAAAATACAGAATCTGGGCAGTTTAGAGAGCAATCTGGCCCGTGTGCCAGCCAGATTGGCCAGGTCTCTCGACTAGCACAGGTGCCGGCCATCCGAGTCTCATCACTGAGTATGCACTGAGGTCAGCAAGATGTCCACAGCAATACCAAGTCATGGAACAAAAGATTCTACAGAAGAACACACGAAGGGGAGAGGGAGGCTTTAAGAATGAGAAAGAGAAAAATGTGTTCAGTTTGAAGGCAAGCCTTGCTGAAGCAATAGTGTGTCCATCTTAATTTCCATCCACGTTTATGTTTCTGTAGCCGTTTCATCCAGACTGTCAACTCTTGCCTTACTTAATTACTAACATCTCCGTTTCTACTCTTGCCTTTTGAGTTTTCTCTCATAAGAGAGGAGGCATAGTAATAGTCTTAGGGTGCAAATCTCAATACCTGTCCTCTACTTAAAAATCACTAGTGACATCCTGTTGCCCTCTTGACTGTGACCTGGACACACCCTTCCCTACCTGTCACCTGCCATTCTCTTGAGTGTTCACCCCAACACTGACCCTCCTGCATTAGTGGCCTCCAGTCAAACTGCTTTCTTTGCACACCAAACTCTTTACCATGGTAAGGCCATTACCTGTTTCCACTGCTCACAAGGCTTTTCTTCCCTCCTGATCTGTTCCTTACTTTTCAAAAAGGCCTTTCATGATCAGTTCATCTCTGTTCTTGTTACTCTTCTCTAACCCAGCTGTCCTTTTTATTACAATAAAATATCTGTATACGTATAGAGATAGCACAACTGTGTACAGTTTCTATTTTTTGCTAGTTTTTTCCTCTAAAATGAAAGCTCTTTGAGTGCAGTGATGGTGTTTATGTCTCAAAAATTCTTATAGTAAGTATACTTTTTGGTGTGTTGACACTTGATTAATTTTTTGTTGAATGGCTGCATTAATAAGAGAATTCTGTCAAGTAAGGTCAAAGGCATAGGATGTCAAAAGAGCCAAATACTGATTACTTTACTTTCTTACAATAAAGTATCAGAAAATGAGATAAGTTGCTAATATTAGACTCTGTAATTGCATGTTTTAAATCAGGGAGTTGAATGATAAATCCTCTAACCTTTTTGTTTTTGTTTTTGTTTTTTTAAGCCTTTTCTCCCACCTTCCCAAAGTAGAGCAGAGTATGATTCAGAGGAGAGTCTGGAGAGTGATGATGATGATGATGATGTTTTAGCTTCCGATTTCCATCTCCAAGAGCATTCTAATTCAAATTCATATAGGTATGGAATATTTAATTTTGTTTCTTTTTAAAAATTCATCATGGCTTATATACATAATACTTTTAAAATAATGCATATGAAATTAATAGCTTGTTGAATTATAACACATAACTCAAATTTATTTAGATGAAATTGTAAGATTCCTTTCTTTAACAGTAATTTCACGGTTAATTTACTCTCTATGAATCAGTCCTCACAAATGCTATTAGACTATTCCTTGCCCTTTGCTCCCTGAGATAAACAAACCCCACTGTTTTAGCCTAAAAAACACAGTATCTTTTCAGTATATACTAATGCTCTAAGATGTCAGTGATTATGTCTTAAAAATGGCTTCCCCATGTTATAAAAATCATAAATGTTCAAAATGTTCACCCTCACCTCCAAAGCTGCATTATCCTTATATGCATGGGTAATGGTGTATTATCTTGTCTCTGTTGATAATGTTGTATATCTCTGAAAGGTGTACACATTTTATTAAGACATTGTATGTTAATGATATGATAGAAAAATAGAAATTTTTTATTAGTAATAAGTAGTATATTAGGGGAAATGAAGTAGTCCTTTATTGAAAGGAAAAATTAGGAGATATTTACTTACTAGTATACTGTTGTTTTCCTGTTGACTTAATTTTGTTTTTTGAATATACAAAATATTTACATGGCTCAAAAGTCAAACTGTGCAATTTAGTAACAACAAAAAGAAGACAACCCAATGTAAAAAACATGGCAAATGACTTGAATAGATGTTTTTCTAAAGAAGATATAAAAATGGCCAATCAGTAAATGAAAAGATTCTCTCTATCACTAATCATTAGGTGAATGCAAATTGAAGCCAGAGTGAGAGATCACTTCACATCCCTTAGCATGACTGCTATCAAAAAGAAAATAACAGTGTTGGCAAGAATGCAGAGAAATTGGACCCTTTGTGCCCTATTGGTGGGAATGTGAAATGGTAGCACCACTATGGAAAACATTATGGCAGTTCCTCAGAAATTAAAAACAGAATTACCACATGACCCAGCAATTTCATTTCTGAGTATATACCCAAAAGAATCAAAATAAACAAGGTCTTGAACAGGTATTTTTACAAACTATGTTCATAGTAGTGTTATTCCTAGTAGCCAAAGTGTAAAAGTACTGTCTGTTGACAGATGAAGGTAGTATATGCCTAAAATACTTACAATACCAACCTAAAGAGAGGATGGAAATCCTGATACCTGTTACAACATGGATGAACCTTGAGGACAGTATGCTCAGTGAAATAAACCAGTCACAGAAAGACAAATACTGTATAATTTCATATATGAGATACTTAAGAGTAGTCAGATTCATAGAGACAGAAACTCTCTATGAATGGTGGTGGCCAGGGACTAGGATAAGGGGGAAATGGGGGAATTATTAGTCAACGGGGAGAGTTCTAATTTTTCAAGATGAAAAGCCTTCTAGAAATAGACGGTGGTGATGGTTTCACAAGAATGTGAATATACTTAATGCCTCTGAACTGTACACTTAAAAATAGTTAAGATGGTAAGCTATATGTTATGTGTATTTAACCATAATTTAAAATAATAAAAAGCTAGTACTCTAAGAAATAAAAGTGTTTCACTTTAAGAGAAGCTGAAATTTCTTTTTTTAATAAAAAAGCAAAACTATATAAAAATGTGAAATTAGAAGTCGCACATTTCCGTCTTCCACTCATTTCCTCCTCTACATTCATTTTTATTAGTTTCTGTTTATCTATTTGCAAAATAATTGTGTGTGTGTGTGTGTGTGTGTGTGTGTGTGTGTGTGTAAAATCTTATTTCACTGCTTTCTTACATGGAAGGTAACAGGTAGCATACTATATATAGTGTTCTATAATTTGCTTATTAATACATACTGGAATTCACTTCATATTAATACTTCGAGATCCTCCATTAATTGGTTGGTTCTACTCTTTTGCTATTTTATATAAGACTGACATGAGTAACTACATGCATATGTTGTTTTGTTTTGGGAAAAGCATAGCCACAGAGTAGATTTTTGGTGGTTAAATTGTTGGGTTAAAGTGGTGTGCTCTTCTAAAACCCTAAGTAAATTTTTAACACATTCCTGTTTTATTTTTAGTTGGTCGTTGATGCGCTTGGCAATGGTGCAGTTGGTACTCAACAATCTGAAGACTTTCTATCCCTTTGCAGGTCACGATCTTGCAGGTAATGAATATCTTAACATGAACTAATATTCCGAGTGCTTTTGAATTACTATTTTTTTTTAAATAGTGGAGAAAAACTTTAGTAACTTCCTGTTGTAAAAGATAAGTTTCTTTTAACCAAACCAGCCATCTATAAATATTTTATATATGTGCCCTTATGAGGACATCATCCAAGAAAGCAGGGAATCTGAACCTGATGTGACTGACTATATTGAGACTTTTTTTTATAGCTATAACCAAGGTATTGGGGGATTTAATAGCAGTAGACACGTAGAAAACTGAGCACGTGCAAAAACTTAGTGATTATTAACTCCAGGGGAAGAAAAGATTGTTCAGAGAGGAAGGGGCATGATAGTATACCACATAGCTCAGCTATGATCTATATTTATAAATAGATATAACAAGGTAAACACGAAAACACCAATTTTACCAAAAATTATGTCACTATATTGCAGTGATGGAGATACAGGTTTATTTTCATATTCCAGAGTAATAAATTAGTACATCATTTCTAAAATTGAAAAATCATGAATTCACAGTATAAGCATGTATTTAGATCTTCAGAGGTAAACAGGAGTAGGGATAAGTTGAAAGTGAAATGAGGACTCATGTGAATGAAAGTGTACAGAACTAGAAAGCATTGAATTTACTGGTATATATTATTTAACTTTTTGTTTTTACTTTTGTGTATTATTTTGATTTTCTAAACAAGTTTTAAATATACCCACATAGGGGACACCTGGGTGGCTCAGTCTGTTAAGTGTCTGACTTTGGCTCAGGTCATGATCACACAGTTCGTGGGTTCGAGCCCTGCGTTGAGCTCTGTGCTGACGGCTAGCTCAGAGCCTGGGGCCTGCTTCAGATTCTGTATCTCCCCCTCTCTCTGACCCTCCCCTGATCACGCTGTCTCTCTCTCAGAAATAAATAAAATATTTAAAATATATATATATACCAATATAGAATTGAGTTGTGTGTGTGTGTGTATCATATAGAAATATATACCGTATAGAAATTAAAGGCTTAAAGCAATTACTTTCCCTCCAATATATCTTTGTAATATTCAGGTACATTTTTTCATGTGAAATTAAAGCCAGCAGCAGTAATTGATATAGCAGTACTTTGTATCATAAGTCATAAATGTTATTCCAAGTTGTACTTGTAAAGCTATGATATAATTTCAACTTAGATTTCTCTTCTTTTCTGTTTTTCAGGGCGACCTAATTATGTTGAAATACAGATTTCATTACATGTTTTTTTTTTAATCCTGTAGATTTCTGTGCCCACCTCTCTTCCACATCCCCTCTGCCAAAATGGGTCTCCTTTCAGTCATTCTTACAGTTGAATGTGACATTTTACTACAGAAGACAGATGTGGGTTATTTTTATTTTCTCTTTTTAGAACTTCCAGTTAGTTCACCACTTTGTCATGCGGTTCTGAAAACTCTTCAGTGTTGGGAACAAGTTCTTCTCCGAAGACTTGAAATCCACGGTGGGCCACCTCAAAACTATATCGCAAGTCATACCTCTGAAGAGAGTTTGTCTGCAGGTCCTGCAATTCTCCGCCATAAAGCTTTGCTGGAACCTACAAACACTCCTTTCAGGTAGGTTTTCCTATGGATACTGGTTTTAAATTTTTTTTTTTTTTAATTTTTTTAAAATGTTTTATTTATTTCTAGGAGAGAGACAGCATGAGTAGGGGAGGGTCAGAGAGAGGGAGTCACAGACTCTGAAACAGGCTCCAGGCTGTGAGCTGGCGGTCAGCACAGAGCCCGACGCGGGGCTCGAACCCACGAACCGTGAGATCATGACCTAAGCGAAAGTCGGACGCTTAACCAACTAAGCCACCCAGGCGCCCCTTAAATATTTTTTAATGTTTATTTATTTTTGAGAGAGAGAGAGAGAAGCACAAGTGGGATGGGGACGGGCAGAGAGAGGGAGACACAGAATCTGAAGCACACTCCAGGCTCCAAGCTGTCAGCTCAGAGTCCGACGTGGGCCTCGATCCCACGAACTGCAAGATCATGACCTGAGCCACAGTCAGATGCTTAATTGACTAAGCCACCCAGGTGCTTCCTATGGATACTGTTTTTTAAGTCAGAGTTTTACTAAATCAGAATGCTATCAATTAGTAATTTTTAAAAAATGCTTAAGGCCTTCTGTGTCTAATTTGCAGTTCTTGGCTCATATCTGTGTCTTTGGTGTATATAGCAGGCCAGAGGTTAGCAAACATTTCCTACAAAGGCCCAGATAGTAAATATCTTAGATTTTACAGACCCTTGAATCCTTGTTGCAGCTATTAAACTGCCATTGTAGAGTGAAAGCAACCATAGACAATAAGTAAACATGGTCATGGCTGTGATCCAATAAACTTTATTTTTGAAAATGAAAGGCAGGCTGAATTTGACCCATGGGCCAGTTTTATTTCTGCTCACTCGGGAACAGTGGTCTTCAAAATATTTAGTTAGCAAACTGTTGTACTGTCCACGGGGAGATGAAGCATTTGCACCAAAAGGTGAATCCATGCAATGCTTGTTTCATCAATAAAGTCTTGCTACTACAAAATGTTAACGGAATTAAACAGTGTACTTAGAGGCTTAGTTACACAGTTGACTTACATTATTTCACAGGTTCTTAACCATAGTGAGGAGCAGTAACAGTTCTTGCACTGTTGTGTGTTCACAGATACTTGGAGTAGCTCTGCCTCTAGATCTCTTCTAGGAAGCCTCATTATTTTGGTAGATCTTCTGATCATAGGGGTCAGAAACTGCAACTTGGAGCCAAATCCACCCCTCCTGCATTGTAAACAAAATTTACTGGATCACAGCCACACCCTTTCATTTTAATATTATCTATGGTGCTTTCCTTCTTTAGTGACTGAGTCGAGCGGTTGAAAGACAGACCATGTAGCCCTAAAATCTTAACAGTCAGGTCCTTTAAGAAAAAGTTTGCAGACTGCTGCCTAGATGGTGTGATCTGTTTCTAGTTTATTTATTATTATAAACATTCTTACAGCACCAAGGACATGTGGTCAAGTTAATCAGAGATCTCCAAAGTGTATAATTAAATATTCTGTCTCTGTAGATCTAAACACCATCTGGCACTGTCTGTGAAGAGACTTTGGCAGTACTTGGTGAAGCAGGAAGAAATTCAGGAAACGTTTATCAGAAATATATTCACAAAGAAAAGATGTCTGAATGAGGTATGTATAAGTTAAAACCTTTTTACTCTTTTATTACTGAAGTCTTGTATTATGTAACTATAAAGATTAAGTTGTATTTTATAACCCACTTTTATACCATAAACATATATTATGCAGTTAATAAATAGAAAAGGTAATTGAAAATGAGAGGGAATAGGTCACTATTTTCCTAAGTCAATTTTAAGTCATTCAGATGTATTTGGAACTTTTTTTTTCCCTAAAAAGTTTGTTTGAGTGAAGATTCTGTATCTTATTTGCTGTCTTTTAGTTGTCAAAGATTGCCATTTTAGGAAATAAAGTAGAAACTTCCCATGATTCTCATGTGATCATTAAAAGAAGTTTATCTTAGAAGTTTAACTGAAACTACGTTTGTATACTGAGAACATTACAAATATGTACATTTTCTTTTTATTCTTTTGATTATGCTTCTTAATTTTATAAATACAATTTATGTGTATTATGGCTAATTATGCTTTGATACTACCATTATAATGATTCTTTTTCACTTTTAGTTCAGTGCTTTAAAAAGTTCTATATTGATGATATGGGGAATTTGCACCTGAATGTAAATTAACATATTGCTTCCTTTTCTGTGACAGTATTGCTATTAAAAAAAATACTGGGTAAACTCAGTAGTGGACTTAGTGATGGTATTAATTCCTTACGTCCTCATGGACTTAAGACCCGCAGCTGGTGTGCGGATTGTATTTTGAGAAGCACTGAACTAGTCTGAAAGCAAGCTTTTGTATGGTTTTTGAAGTGGGAGGGGAAAAAAAGAAGGTATTTCACTTTTATTTCATTTGTATGGTTTTTGAAGTAGAATGGCTTCTTTCTCCTGATTTTATTTTTTTATTTTTTTTTATTTGAGTATAGTCACCATCCAGTGTTAACATTATTTTCAGGTGGACAACATAGTGACCCAACATTTTTATACATTAGAATGGCTTTTTAATAGACAGGTTAGGAAAAAGCAAGATGGCATATGATAACCTTAATGAAAAACAGAAATATTACATAGATCTCATGGTCTCTCGGTTTAAGCACTATTTTATAAGAAGCAACTGCGGGTGCTATTATTTAGTATTAACCTGATTATGTAACTATATTTGAATTAGCCACGCCAGGAAACAAAATACATAATTTTTTGTTAACTTAGAAAACTTCTAAAATGTGTACCTTAGGATAACATTGAAATCTAAACCAGAAATAGATAAAATAGATGTAATAAATAAAAGTATTTTTATTTAACCTTATGTAAGATGTATCTTAAATTTTTAGTATATGAATTACCATTAAACAGTTCAAGGAAATTTTTGGATAAGTAAAATTAAAAATAAATGTACTGAATCAGAGACTAATTAATTAGAATGTGTTTATTGATGAGGTAATGTTTCTGATTTTATTTCAAATATATCTTTGCCTAAAGTAATGTTTTACAAGTTAAAGCATTTTCATAATAGTGAATAAAACCCACCTGCTTTATCCAGTTCATACCTGCTTGCTGTGGAAAAAGTATGTTTGCTGTGCTTGTTATTCCTTGGGTTTCTCTGATGTACCTTGTAATATGAATATGAAAGTTGGCAGATCTGTTTCAAGTACAAAATCATTTTTTAACAAACATGGCCATATTTGATTAATATAGTTGTAAATATAAAAAACATTTCTCTACTGCTGATATAGTCAGTGTATTGGGGAAGTTAAATAATTCTCAAAACCAAGAACTGTTACACCACTAGATTGCCTAGTTGAATCAGGGAATAGAACCACTAAGGGAGGAGAGTAGCGTGACCAAGCCAGATACAGGAGGAAGGACAGCAGGTAGATGAGTGCAACTACACCTTTTAAATTCATTTGCTGTTTTATTTTGAGTTTTCTTCAGAGTTTGATAATACCTTAAGAAAATTTTAATTTTTGTGTTAGTAATCAAATGCATGCTTATGAATGTTGGACTGAAAAAAAGCTTTGTAAATAAGAGTGAACTAAATATTTTCTCTGAATTTTAGGGGTTTTTTTCCCCCCTGCGAAATGAGTATAATATAGTATTATTTTTGCAATATTTTAACCAGTAGATCTTACTTACTTAAAAACTGGCATCATTAATGGTAGATATTAGAAATTAATTGCTACTGCATTATTGTTTTATTCTTCATGGTAATAGTTTTTAAAAATAGTGACATTTTGATAAAGGGAATATGAAAATGAAAAATTTGGAGGGTGAATCACAAATGGAATGGAATTAAATAAAATATTAACCTTATGGAGTTACTATAGTGTTTAATCTTTACAGGCAAGTTGATTAGCTTGTTTTTGCTATTAACAAAATTACTTTCTGTGTCTTTTTTAAATAAAATGATGATTATATTTAAATAGTCTGAGTCCAAGTCATTGTGACTTTTCATATGATTAGGAAAATGACAGGCTCTGTATTTTGGATGTGAGGATTTTGAGATGGTTTCTTTATTCCTTAATTGTTGTGAAAATGAAATTTTCTCCATCTAATATTAAGATCCTGGTGTATCCTCAGGTCTTTTCTTTTCCTATATTGCTTTTTTAAAATAGAAGGTCTTTCCTATTTATACTTACTTGGAGTTTAAATACAGATGGCTGCAAATTGACTATATCTGAATGATTCCCAACCGGAGAAAAATACTTGACAGCTGTCATCTTTGTCCCCACTTTATATTTCTGTTTTATTTCATTTTCGGATTACCAAAGGTCTTGAACCAGTTCTTTCTTTAACAAATGCTAATATCCCCTTTTTAGAAGGATGTGTGCCTCCAAGCAGTTTATTATTTCTAGCTAAACCAAGAGAAGGAGAGAATTAAAAGCCTAGAAATTAAATGTTTCCAATCAAGAGGTTCTCCTGAGGAGCAAGGTACCATAATGGAGACACAGCATAGTAGTACATGTGAAAGACAGCAATCTGACTGTAGTTTTCAGGTGAGAGTACTGTGGCATCAATAGCTCTGAAATTTGTAATATTAAGAACTTGGGACTCAATTTTGCCTTAATGTCAACATTTCAAAATGAATTAGTTAAGATTTCTTGGGAGGGCAAATAAAATTTATGGTAGTGGTTAATGAATTCTGAAGGATTCAGTTTTGCCCATCCCCTAACCATGCACCCCCACATGTGTTTCTTTTAAGATGTATGAACTTGAAAAATAATAACTCAGCCTAGTGTTGTTTTCTAGTAAATTTGGTTAAAAATATTATAAAAATATCCCCAGTATTTTGCGTGTTATATCTCGTCTTTACTCTTTGTCATGTGGTTATTCTTTCTTGACGAAGTCATTAGAGGACAACTGTGAAACCATCAAAAATTCTATGATGGAGGAGCCAAACATCAATAAGGTACAAAATACCATTCAACTGAAATGAGAAATTGCATTCTTTCACAAGAAAAACACATTGTTTTTGTTTGAGTTTTGATCTGGACATTGTTTCCAATGCAATTAAATTATTGTTCCCTCAGATTATTCTTGTTTGATTTCAACAGCTTCAATATGCAATCTTAAAAATTGTTTCTGTTTTTGTTCCTAAGAGAATGCAATTTTAAAGGGAGTTGAATGTAACCTGTTTTGGCTACAGATTTTTCTGAGTAAATGCAACTGAAGTTCTTAATAAGGTATAATTACAATATCCATTATAGAATTATAGTAGTATTGTTCTGGTTTTGCAAGTGACATTTTGGAAGTTAACAGTATCTCCTGTGATGTTAATTCCTTAAAATATATCAGATACTATACGTGGCATTTATTGTGCTGGTAGGGATAGCACATAGCACATTGCCTTGTGTTCAGTAATTTCTCCTAACACTTGAGAACAAGAACAAGAATGGTAACAATTTGTATAATCATAAAATGCCTCTCAAATGTTCTATGATCATACGTTCAAATGTGAGTTTTATTAAATTGACATTTAACTCGTGTTTCTTACTCTGATTTTAAGACCATCTCAACAAAGTAATTTTTAGAGGAAAACTTTCTTGAAGATTTTTTTTAAGGTTACTAATTCGCACTGCTAATTCTTTCCTAAAGAAAATCTTGTGGTTAAAATAGGACAAATTATTCTATGTAATTAATAAAAGTAATTAATTAATTAATTAATTTTTTAATTAGCTGCCAAGTGTATATTATAACTCAAGCTTTGGCAAAATAAATATATTTAGTCCATCCTTTGAAAATGTCTCATGGCCCTTGATAATTTTGAAAGAATATAATTGAAACTTTTAATCAGTTAATGATAATTCCTTGCCTAAGTTATCATTAATTACTGGTCTGTACATTATCATGAAATCTTGTCCAAAGACTTTTTTTTGGCACTACTAACAAATATTTATAATCAGAATGTGGCATTTCTGGAGTCATCACACTACATTAAAAGATAGTTGTTCTGTGTGTTTAGTTAACATCAACCATTTTTGGCCAGGATTTTCCAAGCATCTGCTATAATTTTGTTTTAAATAGCTTTATCATGTATACCTGACTTAAAATAACTGCACATATTTATTAAAGTATAGTTTGATTAATATTGGCATATGTGTACACTGGTGAAGCCATCAATACAGCCAAGAAAATGAATATGGTCATTACTCCCAAAATTTTAATCTCTCTCTGACTCCTTTCTTTTCACCTCTGCCCTCTTCCTCTATAGGCAGCTACCAATCTGCTACTTCATATTATAGATTAGCTTGCGTTTTCTGGAATTTTATGTAAATGGAATCATACAATATATGTTTTTATTCCCCTAGCATAATTATTTTGAGACTACTCCATGTTGGGTATTTCATTAATTTATTCCTTTTTATCGCTAAGGTGTATTCGTTGTATAGCTGTGCCATAATTTGTTTATTCTTTTATGTATGGATGAGCTCTTTCATTTCAGAAATAAGAATGCTCACAGTAGTCATATACAGGTCCCTGGGGTTGGGCATATACTTTAATTTCTCTTGTGCAAATGCTTAGGAGTAGAATGGCCAGATTTTATTGTAGGTGTGTGGTTAACTTTTTAAGAAACTACTGTAGCATTTTCCAAGATGATGGTACCATTTTATATTCCCAGCAGCAGTACATGGTATCTCAGTTGCTTTACCTCCTCACCAATGCTTGGTGTGGTCAGCCTTTTTATTAGCCATTTTAGTAGTTGTGCACTGGTTTTAATTTACTTTGACCATCAGGTGCTTATTTATCATTCATATAATTTTGTGGTTTAAGCGTCTTTTCAAATGTGTCTGTTTTTGATTGGGTTGTTTTCTTAATAGAGTTTTAACAGTTCTTTATATTTTTTAAGTAAGTCGTGTATCACATTTACAAATATTTTCTCCTACTCGCATGACTTTTTATTCTCTACAATTTCTTTTAAACTGAGAAGTTTTTAATTGATACATTGGACCTCATCAAAATTTGTTTTGCGTATGGATATTCTGTTTCATGTCATCTCTAAGGAATCTTTGCCTAACCTAAAACTCACAAAGTTTTTCTCCATCTCTGCTCTAGTTTTAATTTAACAATTAGTGAAGACTACTTCCATTATTATAGATTTCCATCTAAAAAATAAGTCTAAAGCTCTGCCCTACAAGGAAATCATAATACAAAGGCAGTGTTTAAGTCCTACAAAAAAAATTTTTGAGTCATTTTTTTTAATATGGGTACAAAGTATAGATTGCAGTTACTTTTTTCCCCACCTGTGTATCAGTTGTTTGCCACTCTTTAATGAAAAGGTTATCTTTTCCTCCACTGAATTGCCTTTTCCTCCCTTTATTTTTTTATTTTTTTAATTTTTTTTTTAAATTTTTTAATTTATTTCTAGGAGAGAGAGACAGCGTGAACAGGGGAGGGTCAGAGAGAGAGAGAGAGACACAGACTGTGAAACAGGCTCCAGGCTCTGAGCTGGCAGTCAGCACAGAGCCCGACGCGGGGCTCGAACCCACAAACCGCGAGATCATGACCCAAGCGAAAGTCGGACGCTTAACCGACTAAGCCACCCAGGCGCCCCATCCTTTTCCTCCCTTTAAAAAACCACTTGACAGGGGTGCCTGGGTGGCTCAGTTGGTTAAGCATCTGACTTCTGCTCAGGTCATGAATTCATGGTTCATAAGTTCAAGCCCCACATCAGGCTCTTTGCTGACAGCTCAGAGCCTGGAGCCTGCTTCAGATTCTGTGTCTTCCTCTCTCTCTGTTCCTTCCCTGCTCGCTCTCTGGTTCGCGTACTTGTGCGCTATCTCTCTCAAAAATAAAGATTAAAAAATTAAAAAACAGTTGACGTATGTGTGTTATGAACTCTGTTTTGGACTATTGATCTGTTTCTCTTTATCTTAATCTCCCACTGTCTTACTGTACTGGCTAGAACTTTCCCCTATTGAACAGAAATGGTGAAAGCAGACATTTTTATCTTGTTCCTGATCTTGAGAAAAGCATTCCTTCTTTGTCCTTAAGTATGCTGTATTCTATAGGGTTATTATAGATACCCTTTATAAGATTCAGAAGGTTTCTTCTGTTCCTAACTTGTTAATCTGTAATAGTTGCTGGATTTTGCCACCTGCCTTTTTTGTTGTTATTGTTACTATTGAGATGTTCATATGGTTTTTCTTATTTTACTCTGTTAATATGACTAAATAGGTTGATGGATTTGTTTGATGTTAAACGAACCTTCCATGCTCTGGCTAAGTTTCATTTTGTCATGATGTGTTTATCTTTTTATATATTGGTATATTTGTTAAAAAGTTTTCTTAAGATTTTTGCATTTATGTTAATGAATATAACATTAGTTTCCCTATAATGTTTTGGGGTTCTTTTTTTGGTTTTAAACTAAAGCTAGACTCATAGAATGTGTTGGGAAATATTCCCTTTAATTCTTTGGAAAAAAATTTATGTAGAATTAGTATTATTTCTTACTTAAGTGTTTGGTAGAATTCACCAGAGAAACTTGGAGTTTTTTTACCTACAAATTCATTTTCTTTAACATATAGGGCAAGTCAGGTTATTTATTTCTTCTTGAATGAGCTTAGTAGTCCATGTCTTTAAAGAAATTTATCTGCTTCATTTTGGGTGTCAAATTTAGTGGTTTAAAGTTATTCATAATATTCCCCTATTCTTTTAATATACAAGAAAATTTCTGGTGATGTCACCTCATTTCTCTGCTAGTTTTGAAAACAAAATTATTTCGTCTTGAATATTTTTATTTCCTAATATTTAGGGTATTTATGTTCTTCCATATTCACTTGCCAGCTTCCCATCTCCTTCCAGTATGCCTTTGATATTCTTTAGATCTCATTTTACTTTGCTTCATTGAATTATATCATTAGAGCAGTGCTGAAGTGCAAGTGCCCTGCTTTACACTGTAGAAGGTGATAGTAACTGAAAATCTCTAATGAGACCTATAGCTCTGTCGTGGGACTTTAAGCTCTGTACATCCTTGAAGCATCATTTACTCTAATATATAAAATTAGGGTTGATAATTTTAAACATGCTCACTGCTCTAGTTAAAATAGTAGTGAAGCCCTCAACCCTGAAGTTAATGTTCCTTCTTCAGTTCTTAAAGGAAGCTCTGTGGAACCCAAACATTTTTTTAGATAATTTCCTGTATAAAATTTTTTCTTTTTTAAAATTGTGATAAAATATACATGTAAAATTTACCATTTTAATTGTTTGAAGTGTACAGTTGTGTAGCATTAAGTACATTCACTTTGTTTGCAACTGTCACCATCAAACATCTCCATAACTTGTTTGTATTCCCAAACTGAAGCAGTAGCTCTCCACTTTCTCCGTCCTACTTGGCCCAGCCCCAGCCAACTACTGTTCTTTCTCTTTTTGGTCTCTATGAATTTTACTATCCTGGGTATTTGTGTAAGTGGAATCATAGAGTATCTACCATTTTGTGACTAGCTGATTTGACTTAGCATAACACCTCCACCCTTCATCCATGTTGTAGTGTGTATCAGAATCTCCTCCTGGTGTAAGACTAAATAGCATTCAATTGTGTATATGTCACAGTTTTTGTTTATCCAGTCATCTTTCAATGGACATTTGGGTTGTTTTCATCTTTTGGCTGTTGTGAGTAATGCTGTTGTGAACATTTATATATATAGATATCTGTTTAAGTCTCTGCTTTCATTTCTTCTGGACATATAGCCAGAATTGGAATTGCTGTAATATATGGTAATTCTGTCTTTTTTGATTTGCATAGTCTATTAAAATCTTTTAGTACCAATATTTGGATTTTTTTCTTCTCATATCCAACCCAATCAGATTTTATTTTATTTATTTATTTTTAAATTTACATCCAAGGTAGTTAGCATATAGTGCAGCAATGATTTCAGGAGTAGATTCCTTAATGCCCCTTACTCATATAGCCCATCCCCCTTCTGTTAACCCCCCCAGCAAACCTCTTTTGGTTCTTTATATTTAAGAGTCTCTTATATTTTGTCCCCTTCCCTCTTTTTATATTATTTTTGTTTTCCTTCCTTTATGTTCATCTGTTTCGTATCTTAAAATCCTCATATGATATTTGTCTTTCTCTAATTTCACATAGCATAGTACCCTCTAGTTCCATCCACATAATTGCAAATGGCAAGGTATAATTCATTTTGATTGCAGAGTAATACTCCATTGTATATATATCACATCTTCTTTATCCATTCATCTGTCAGTGGACATTTACAGCCCAGTCAGATTTTAAACCATGGCCTGAAACCTTTCATTAAGGTTTATATTAAACTTAAATTAAGTTTTACATTAAGACCATATTCATTGTGATTTTTTTACTGTGATTTTATATTGTATGGCCTTTAGCAAATTAAATTATGTTCATAGCTCATGGAAGTTCTGTTTTTCTTAGCTGACCTTATCATGTTTCCACTTCCTTTCCCACCTTAGATTTCGTGATCCATCATTATGAAAAATCCTCAATCCTTTATTCTTTATTCTCTCTATGGTGTATTTACCTGGAAAATTCCGAAACCTGTTTACATGCAACTTTCTGTCTATTCTGTGCCTTTGTAACCAAATATGAGTTCACTCCTTGGTGACTTATAAACTACATCAGGTTGAGTTGTCACACAAAGAAAACTATTAGCAGCAAATAAGGAGATTATGGGTAATGGCTTCCAAAGCCATGACTCCCGGCGCAAAAGTGAATGGGTTCCTTTTATTTGGGATTAGGATGAATATTTAGACAGGGAAGCCTGTCTCCTGTGTAGAGACAGGCATAAGGTCACACATGTAAGGAAATGTGCCTGTACGCACACTGTATGTTGTGTAAATGAGGCTGTGCTCCTCCTTTGGCAGAGATTTTAGTATTCTAATGAGGGAAAGGTAGTGATAGGTCATTCTAGAGGTCACTCTGTGGTCCATCTTTGTAGTCTGGAGTCAGGGGTTAAGTTCAGACTGACCTGCCAGTCTTATCAGCGGTTGCTATTGCCAGAGGGGTGGTTTTGCCTTCTGTTTGCCTGAATTAAGAGATAAGCTAGGGGGCACCTGGGTGGCTCAGTCGGTTAAGCCTCTGACTTCAGCTCAGGTCATGATCTCACTGTTCGTGGGTTCGAGCCCCGCATTGGCCTCTGTGCTGACAGCTCAGAGCCTGGAGCCTGTTTTGGATTCTGTGTCTCCCTCTGTATCTGCCCCTCTTCTGCTCATGCTCTCTCTCTCAAAAATAAACAAACATTAAAAATTTAAAAAGAGAGAGAGAGAGAAGCTAGAAAGAAGAGCTTAAGGAGAAAATTTGGGACAAAGGTCAGTGAATACAGCAGGCGGATAGTAAAGGTCAAATCTTGGGGACTAGGTGTGACACCTTCACCCAAAGAGGTGAACAGGGATGAAGAAAAAGCATAAACAGTGGGGGGTTGCCTTACTTAAAATTTATAGCCATAGTTCCCAAATTAAATTACCCAACACTCAAAATAAATTACTCTAGTACTTGTTTTCTTTTGTTTTACATTCTCCCCACTTTTACTTTTTTTCCTAAAGCTTCCAGTATTCCTTGGCTATTTCCCACCAATAATGACCTTGTTCTGCCATCAAAATAAATGCAGTCAGGGGGACGTAAACTAATATTCCCACCACCAAATCTTACTTCTGATCTATATACAGATATTTTGTTCTGCCTTCTCTTACAGTAGATAGACTTTCACTCTTTTGTCCAAGACCATATCTTCCATTTCTGCACTGATCCTACCTGCTCTTACCTACCTGAGGACTTCACTTCAGCACTTACCCCTCCTCCCCCACCCATCTTCCATGATAAGTATTTGCCTCTCTCTTAAAGTATTCTCTACATAGGCAGATATATTTCATTGTCTTTCTTTCATGTGAAAACCAAAAAAAATCTACCTGTGAATCTGTCTACTACTCCACTTCTCTAATCCCTTATGTAGGAAAATTTATTTCTAGAATTGCCTATAAAGTCATTATAGAAGACTTAAAGAGTAATGTTGCAGACACTCCCTGGAGGAACCACCCAGTTGAAGAAATAAAACATTATCAATTCATTTGAGTGCCTCTGTTAATCTTCCCCAGTGGATTTACCTCCCTGTTAACCATGTGTCTCTCTAATCTAGATAAGTGTTATCTCCAGCCCACTCTGCTGAGGTTTTACTAGTCAAAGTTACCCTTGACTCCCACTACTGAATTCAGTAGTTAGTTCTGTCTTTTTAGTTCACTCTTTTAGTATCTTTTGATACTGGTGAACACATCCACCTTTTTGAAACTCTTGCTTCACTTGTTTTCTATGATATCATATTTGATTATTTAGTATTCATACTTGGAGAATGTTCTGTCAGTTTATTTTGTCAATATTACTCTTTTTTAAAACTACTTCCATTTTGAACGGACCTTTTCCCCCTTTCTTGAAACAATTGGGTATATTAGGACTAAGTTCTGTAACATTTTCTATTCCCTGTTTTTACTTTCTTTTTGGTTTATCTCATGGTTTAAATATCATCCATAGGCTGATAACTCTTTAATCTCTCTAGCCCATTCATTTCCTGAATTTTGGACTTCACTTCTTAATCTAATAGCTACCTCATGCTGAATGTCAAAACAAGAATTTTCTACCCATCTTAATCTAAACACTACTTTTCCTTCACTTTTGTCTCATTAAGTGGTACCTTCAATTTTTAGATCTGAAAACTAGGAATTATCCTTGCTCTTTTTTTTTTTTTTTTTTTTTTTTACTCTTACCCTAATTTCAGTCCATTTGCAAAATTTCTCCTAATTCCAACCACTGATCACTACCACCATTGCTACTACCCTAATTAAATCCACCTTTACCTCTTGAGCACTAAAGTAGCCTGTTGACTGTTTCCCTGGTAGCCATTCTCGAACCCTTTATACTTTACCTCACAACATCCAGAATTATCTAAGCCCTGCACTGTCTTTCTAGCTCCAAAATAAAATCTGAACTCTTCATTTTGGCTTTTAAGACTCTTTGCAAGCTGAATCCTGCCTGGTCTTCAATCTGATCTCTTAGCACTTGTCATTGTTCTCAAAATTAAATACACAGAAGCTTTTGAGATGGTAAATACCATTCCTTCCCTCTTGCTCCACTTGATTCTAAAGCAGGTTATCTTGGGACCACAATATTAAGAAATAATGTTTTATTAAATCTAGATTTGGGGAGGACAGGCATGTATTTTCACTTTGAAGAAGGTTTTTAAGTTTATGTCTACAGGAGCCTTTTTCCCCATCAGGGTAAAGTTTGAAAGAGCTGTGCAGGTAAAACTAGTGTTTCCCTCACCCACCCTTTTAGCAGGAAGTAACATCCTCCTTACTGCCTGCAAGCATCATTTGTCTTTCTTTACAATTTCTTCAAAATCTAGTAGTAGACACTTAGTATACTTTAGATACAAGATACCATAGATAGGTGACTAAGTTGGGATTTTGTCATAAAATTACAGAATTTGAGGTAAGAGTTTTCTTAGAAGAGTTGACCCTGAAATCAACCAAATTTTTGGCAAACACTGAAAATCTTTGGTTTATTATCAGATTGCATTTTAGATTTGAATATGTTTGGCATCATTACATCTAGTGAATAGGAGTTTAGTTTCCATAAGATTATTTGGGTTTTTATCTTATTCGTCTCAACTTTGCAATTCAACAGTCTTTCTTATTTGCCATTTTAAAAAATACTGCTAACTCAGTTCTGTTGGTCAAACAGTGGATGGGCATTGGTGATGTTTTTATCTAAAGTTAGCAGGAATTAAATTTGTTATATTCTTATTTCAAATTACTAACATCTGGACTTAAGACGTTCTTATAGTTAAATGACATTAAATGGTGAGTTGTGAACCATATTATACTAATTCAGTTTAAAGAGTGAAGGTTAGGGATATAAAATAAGATGGAACAATATCCTGTGTTAACATTTTTAATTCTTAATAATTGCTTTTCTTTTTTACCTCTGTTTGTTTTAGTAAATATTGATTTTATGAGTTCAAAGACCTTGTATATACCTTCTTTGGAGTAAGCTAAAGGTCAGAAGTTTCCCTCATTTAAAGTACATTGAATTCTAGTTTATTCAGCTATTAAAATGACTTCTGACCTGGAGTAATTACTATGCCTTTCAGAGTTTCAGGTTGTTTGTCTGTTTGTTTGTTTTTATAAATTAAAAGCTGTTTAACACCTGTAGTCAGTAAACTGGCCATATTTGACCTGTTCTTCATAATAGGCAGTAAATTAAGAATAAGAATGGTCCTTAGATTTTTAAAAGGTTGTTTGAAAAAATGAAAAGATTAATAATATGCAACAGTGAGTCTCGATGGTGTGCAAAACCTAAAAATATTTATTTTCTGACCTAATACTTATTAAATATTATCAAAGGATTATAATACTAAGAAATAGAGTAAACAACTCTTATTTTAATAATTAGAATGTCTTGATCCTTTAAAGTTAATTCATTGCAGTTAATTTACTGGGAACATAAGCAATTAATGAAGTTGTATTTTGTATTAACTGCCTCTTTATATGTGAAAAGGCAGGCTTGAAAAAGTTTAAATTTCCCTGGTCACAGGAGTTTTATTTTAGGGATGATTAGCATGTAAAACAATACCTTTGGATATGAAATATGTTAAAAGTTTCTTTAATAATTTATGCTAGTATTAAATGATAGATTGGCATATATTATTTTTTCTGTGATTAAAATCACTATATTCTTATGTTTTATTTCCTTCCATTTAGATAGAAGCAGACTTGGGATATCCTGGAGGTAAAGCAAGGATTATTCACAAGGAATCTGATATCATTACTGCCTTTGCTGTTAATAAAGTAAGTACATAGACTTTATTTCTTTGATTATTAAGTTTTGTCAGTTTTTTAGTATTAGTATTTTTCTAATACTAATGTCCTGTTTTGTCAGTTTATTTAGTATTAGTAGTTTTCTCTCTGAAAGCTACCTCCATTGCCTAAATTGCAATCTGAATAAATTATTTTATTTTATAAAATGATTATATTGTTTGATAATTATATATTGCATATGTAGCACATAAAATAATGTTTGATTACTATACAGAGAGAATCTCAAGTATTTATATATGCAATAGCCTTGAGAACTTTATAACACATTATAGCATTTAATCCAAAGAAAAGATTTTCCTTATATGAATATGTTGAATGTGATTATTAATATTAGTTCAAATTTAAGCTTCTATATGACTTACAGAAATTCTCCTTCTTTGACTTACAGCTGTAGTAGCTGCCTAACTAGTGTTTCCTTTACATTCCTTAGTCTTCTACTCAACATCTTCCTTAAATCTGTCTGTAAGCTACTTATAGAAGAGGTATAACCTTAGATATACAGTAATCAAAGGTCAAAACTTACTTTAATCATTTTCTTCTTCTGTCTTCCCTAAATGCCTTACTGTACAATTTTATTTATACACACACACACAAATATATATATCTAATTATGTATATCTTCTTTTTCAAGTATTCCTAATTTTAAAATAATTTTTAAGTATTATTTAGGTAACTATTCTGTGGCATTACCCATTCATTATTCATTTCACCAGTTGTTTCTCCATCCTATTCTGACTTTCTTTTTTTTTTTTATCCTAGATAGTTCCTTTGTTATTCTGTCCTCATCTTTCCCTGTGTCCTTCGTCTCATCTCCCTCTTATACACCCCCCGGAACAGTGACTGGTTCTATTGAAGATAGGCAAGTTTGGAATCAGCCCCTTAGTAGGCAGTTCTCATGTTCTAATATCTATGTGTATATATATATGTCAGATACAAATACAAAATTATTGTCTATACCCAACAAGTATCTTCCTTCCTCTGAAGAAAATATGGTTTTAAATATTCTTTGCTATAAAACAAATTAGCTTCTTTTTATTTTCTTTTTTGAATGTATATCAGTAACAAGTAATGAATAATCAGTCATTCAAATATATAAAATCCTTTGCTCGCTGTGTATGAAGAGTGTACCTGTTTAATTTTTATTTCTCCAGATTCATTATTGTTTTACATCCTTGCTAAATTTGTAGTTAAGAAACAGTACCTTTTTTTTTTTTTTTTTTTACAAATAGTTTATTGGCAAGTTGGTTTTCATATAACACCCAGTGCTCATCCCCACAAGTGCCCTCCTCCATGCCCATCTCCCCCCTCTCCCTCCCCTCCCCACACCCATCAATCCTCTGTTTGTTCTCAGTATTCAAGAGTCTTTCATGGTTTGCCTCTCTCCCTCTCCCCCACTATTTCCCCCCTTCTTCTCCCCATTGGTCCTCTGTTAATTTCCTCCTAATCCTCCTATACGTGCAAACATATGGTATTTGTCCTTCTCTGAAGAAACAGTACGTTTTGCTTTAAATTGCATTATTTTAAAATGTTGATTAGATTGAACTTTTTCCCATTTCCCATTTGGATTATCTGTGTCAAGAACTGAGAGAGGTCTGAGATTTTCCCCTGCATTCAAGCCAGCAAATTAGCTTTCTCAGTATAATGGGTGCTGTAAGAAGACACAGGATTCCTGGACCAGAAACCACTGCAGTTTATTACTAATAGCAGAAGCAGTATCCACATTAGCATTTATGCTCTGGTTCCCTGTGTTAAAATTACCACACAGCGGCAAGGAAAAGGTCAAATGCTAACTGCACTCAGAGTGGGTTGCATTATAGGAAAGGAACACTGAGTTTAGGAAACTTCAGTCTTTCTAATGGACATTAAGTATACCTGCCCTTTGATCTGGAGGGAGAGACCATAGGTTTGTAGCCATCCTGCAGAACAAACACGGTTGGTAAGTCACTTAGAAGACATGCAGAAATGGAGATGCCCGTGGAGAATTATTTATCCATTTAAGTCTGGGGTATTCATTTTTTCATTTAGTTTGTATAAGCATTTTACATAATGGAAATATTAATCCTGTTTTCTCTTTGCTGTCATTATCCTTTCATTCTCTATTTTAGAGGTATAAATTTTCAGTTCATAGATATTTAAATTTTTATGTCATTTAATCTCACCAGCTTTTAATTTATGATATATTCTGGCATACTTCCTCCACTCCTTTTCTACCCCTGCACTTTTTCTTTGTGATCATTTCTCACATTCTGTTTTTATTGTCTAAGACTGATAAGCTTTAGGTGAAAATGATAGAATCTTATTTGAATGATGCACCATTATTTCTTTAGTTTGATGTTCCTTATCTCCCTCACCTTTTTCTACCTTCTAGAGCTCTGTTCTTCAACAACTCCTTCATGTTTCTGAACTGTGTAAAAACCTTAGGGACATTGTACCATACCAGCACACTCGAGAGACCGTGCTGGGAGAAGAAATAAAGTAGTATATGCCTTACCATTTAGAGGAGGCATTCTGTTAGGTGCTCTTAAGTTCTTTGAACATACCTCCAAGATCAAGCTGATCATTATTACACTCAAGATTTAATTATTAAAATTAATTTTAAATATTCATTGGTGAAAAGGCTGTCTTTTCTGTATCTTAAAGTTATCATTTCTAGGGGCTATTTTATAGTTTCCATTTTCAGAAATAGCTCATATGCATGTTATGCTGCTTTTTTATTTAAAACTTACCATATGATTTGTTTTTCAGGCAAATAGAAACTGCATAGCAATTGCTTCAAGCCATGATGTTCAAGAACTGGATGTTTCTGGAATTCTGGCTACACAGATCTATACTTGGGTAGATGATGATACTGAAATGGAGAACAAAGGGTACTTTTATACTTTGTTTTTATTCAGTAACATTGTGTTAAAAATCATGATATCCGCAGAACTGTAGCTTTCAAGAGACATTTAGAGGAATATTTCTAGATTATAAATATAGTGGATACCAATATGCAAAAGAGTGAAGACGGGGTGGCAGGAGCTTTAAAGAAAGGAATTGAAAGTTAGAAGAGTATAAAGTGACAGGATCTGAAATTGCTCCTGTATGAAGTTACTGTCTCTGAGTTGGGAGTTAAGAGCTGAAGAAAATTAATTTTAGAGGGAAATAGTACATTATTCATTAGAACTTTCAGATATAACAGAAGAAATGAAGAACCAGTAGGTTGCTTTCATTCCACTTGACATTCTTTTGTAGATCAGAAGATTTCTTGGTTATACATGCTCGGGATGATTTAACAGCTGTGCAAGGTACAACCCCATACACACACAGCAATCCCGGCACTCCAATCAATATGCCGTGGCTCGGAAGTACGCAGACCGGTCGAGGAGCCTCTGTGGTACGTCTAGTTAAAAATATGGTGTCTAAATGCCCCTTTTTTCCTCTCTAGCCTAATAGAGAAAGGATGATCTAAACATATTTTTGAGAAATTCATAACTTTTTAGTTAGTCATACTTGCTGGAAATTATAAATTTGGATTATGAAGAACAATGCATTTCCATTTGAAAAAGATAACAAAATTATTTTCAATAAGCAAGTTAAAATACAAAGAGCTGTATGTTAAGTAATGATTATTTGAAACTTCTTGGTACAAGTCAGGCCTCAGCTCTGACTTGTGGGTCAGATCCTGCTCTGGTCTGTGGGTCAAATCCTGCTCACCAGCTGGTTTTGTACAGACAGCCGGCTTACAGGTGGTGTTCATGTTTTCAGCGCTACAGGAAGAGTCTAAAGAGTGGTATTTTGGGGCTCCTGGGTGGCTTAGTCGGTTAAGCATCCGACTTTTGCTTAGGTCATGATCTCGCGGTTCATGGGTTCGAGCCCCGCGTCGGGCTCTGTGCTGACTGCCAGCTCGGAGCCTGGAGCCTGTTTCAGTCTGTGACTCCCTCTCTCTCTGACCCTCCCGTGCTCACGCTGTCTCTCTCTCTCTCCTCTCTCTCTCCTAGAAATAAATTAAAAAAAAAAAAAAAAAACATTTAAAAAAAAATAAAGAGTGGTATTTTGTGACACATGAAAATTATATGAAATGCAGATTTCATTTTATATAAGTAAAGTTTTAATGGAACATAGACACAGTCATTTGTTTATATTTTGTCTCAGGATCTTCTTGAGCCCTGATGAAGATGTGATCCATGTTTATGCCTCTGAGATTCTTTTATTAATACTTTTTTTTTTAATTTTTTTTTTAATGTTTTTTATTTATTTCAAGGAGAGAGAGAAAGACAGCGTGAGCAGGGGAGGGTCAGAGAGAGAGGGAGTGACAGACTTTGAAACAGGCTCCAGGCTCTGAGCTGGCAGTCCGCACAGAGCCCGACGCGGGGCTCGAACCCACGAACCGCGAGATCATGACCTAAGCGAAAGTCGGACGCTTAACCGACTAAGCCACCCAGGCGCCCCTCTTTTATTAATACTTAATGATACTCAGAATCAGAGAAACCCGGCAGTAGTAATTCTTTCAGTGGCTTTCTGGTGGTGAGGTTATTTTAAGTTTCCTAATTCCTACAGAATTCTTTCCTTGGCCTCCCCCACCAAATTTTTTTTACTAAGGGTAATTATTTAAGTAAAGTCTTAATATTCTTTAATAATACGTGATAGTATTTTATATTAATGTAGTTCTATTACTCAAATAACCTTATTTTTTGTCACATAACCCTTTTATTATTCGAGGTATCTCTTGAGCTGACTGTTACAACCACCACTTACATTTTTCAGATGAAGTTTGAGATCCAAAAAGGTCTAGTGATTTAACTTAGGTTATTATGTCAAATTTGTGGTAGACCTTCTTATATTAAAGTCCTCCATACCTTTTAGCTCATGGATTTCAGTAGGAATGTTTTAAGTATTGACGAAGTTGAAAAGCAATATAATAATTATTCAAATGAAATCATTTGGTCATTTACAGTTAATTTTTTTCCAACTGACAGATATATTAAAATTCATTTCTAAAACCTACTGCTATTATCATCTTTCAAAGGGAAATTTAAACAGATATCTTGCTGGTCTCTGCTTCTACACTTTGTTCCCTCTGTTCTGTATATAATGACCAGAGTTGCTATTTCCTAAGCATCATTTAGGTTATCACTCCAGTGTTTATTTTGTCTGTTTGATTGATTGATTGATTGTTTTTTAAGTAGGCTCCATCCCTGATGTGGGGCTTGAACTCACGACCCTGAGATTGAGAGTCAGGTGCTCTATCCATCCAGTGTTTAAAATTTTTAGATTTCCTGGTACAACTTTTAAAAAACGTGGCCTACTAACATGGCCCCTAAGGTCCTATGTGATTTGACCCGAGCCAGCTTCTGCAGCCTCATCTCTGTTCACTCCATCCTGGATTCATTTACTCTACTTACAGTGGCCTTTCTGTCTCTGGAAACATGAAGCTCATTTCCCTGTCACTGCTTTTGCCATGTTTTCTGATTCAGATGCTCTTTTTTCTTTTACCTTTCAGATCTCAACTCACATTCTTGGAGATTTCCTTTGCTTCCTTAGTGACAGCATCTGCCCCTCTCTCACCTTCCTGTAGTCACTCTGTATTATCCCACTTTATCATATTTATGACCTTTATCAGATCATTATTTAGTTTTCTTTTTTTTTTTTTTTTTGGTAATGTTTATTTATTTATTTTGAGAGACAGTGGGCAAACGGGAGGGCCAGAGAAAAGAAGAAGACAGAGAATCCCAAATAGGCTCCACTCTGTCAGTGCAGAGCACGGATGTGGGGCTCAAACCCCTGAACTGTGAGATCATGACCTGAGCCAACATCAAGACTCAGATGTTTAGGCCATTGAGCCACCCTGGCACCGCTTTCTTTAGATGTCTTTTTTAATGATGTAGGCTCTGTGGGAGATTACATTATGTCCCACTAGACACTGATGATCTCTAACCAAAATAGTGTTTAACATATAGTCAGTGCTCAGAAAATACTTGTTTATACTCCAAAGCATGATAATACAGAAATTTACTATTGTCATTCCTATGAGGACTGAATTTTCTTTCCATTTCCATCTTCCGAGGACACTTTTTAAATGGAGATCATTGTAATTTGTAAGCATAATTAGCTGAACTGGCCCCACTCCATCCTTAAAAAAAGACCCAGTGTAATACGATGGTTGTTTCTTATAAGGATCTTGTAATATATGTAACAATTTCTTTCCTTTATCATGTTCTGAATATGCTCTTAGAAACTCTTTAAACATCTGTTTATGTACTTTTTACTTACGGTTTTTTCTTTGCTGCTTTAGTCAGAAAAGAAAGAGAACAGGAATATTTAAGCATTTTTTAATTAAAAGGAACATGAAATTTCACCATGAAATTTACTAACTAAAAGAAACATTCAGGTTTTCTTTTTTGTGTGAAGAATTAATAAAATATTTTTTTGATTCTATTGATTTATTCAATTACAAATTCTAACCAAAAAGAATAGTTGTCATGACCCAACTTCTGCTGTGGGAATATAATTACAGCCATAAACACCTTTTGGTGTTTCTGTCCTTCAGCGCCTGTGCTGGCTTGCGGTCTTCCCTCCCTACCGATTCCCCTTCTTACTCACAACTGTAGTGTAATGGGCAGTTTAAACGTCACAGGAACAAATCTACTTGAGACTCACGCTACAAACCTAGGGTAACATAATTATACTTGTGGTGCTATACAAATAGGAATTGTTCTACTAATTAAAATTATCCCTTTCGTTTCACGTATTTATTTTATTCTTATTTGACAGGCTACTTAAATCATTCAAAGCATGATGTAAAAATGGATAACTAAACAGTTCCAAACTATCAATTAAAAATTTATACATTTTCTGTTTACCTCTCTTTTTTTCACATGCTTCTGCCTGTCTTTTTAACCTTAAACTATTCAGGATTATTCCAATAAATTTAATGGGATCAGAAAAGAATTGGCAAGAAAGGAGGTAAGAGTAAATTCTCAAGGTGAATTTGTTCTTAGAGCCTAGTCAATGATGCTGAAAATGTATGTATACTTAAATGTAAGAGAGCTGACCTATTAAATTTAATTTCTGTGAACCATGTTTAGTATTTTTAGCACCCAAAATGGTAGTTACGGAATCACATAAGGATAAATAAATAAATGTTATCTTAATTTCCTGTCACAGTTTGTATTTTTAATACTACTTTTTTTTTATCATAACTATAGAAGAACAATTTTTTTCTTAACAGATGATTAAGAAAGCCATTAATAATGTCAGAAGAATGACTTCTCATCCAACTCTTCCTTACTGTAAGTTGATAGTAATCAGCCAGTGTTCAAAGGAGTTTAAATGAAGCTTTTAGCTTCAGTTGAAAGATAGTCAACTATTTTACTTTTCTTGTAGAGAATGTTTACTAGTAAATAAAATTTTCATTTCAAAATTAGATAAAAACAGAAAAAGAAATTTTCTGGAATTAATAGAAAAGGCTAACTTGATGCAGTAAACTTTTATCATTTTGATTGCATGTTTCTAAGTTAGCACATTTTATTTTTGAACATTTCTGGTTATTATTTAATAGGGTCACTCCCATCTTTTAGTACAATCTGAACGATATTATGGTCATTTATTGCTTCTTCGTAATGAGTTTGTATTCTGTTAATATTTTGTCAGTTTGCATTTTATCAGACACACTAATAGTAGGCATAGGAAATGGTTATTAGTAAGTTCTTACACTCTCAGGCAGGCTATATTATTTTTGGTTAATTATTTCAGTTACAGTAATAAGCACAGTGTGTGTTAATTAAGAGGTATTCATGTCCCTTCAATTTAATAGCATATCAAAAAATTGTACCGCTTTTTTTTATGAGAGATACTCTGATAACATACAGTTAATAAATCCAGTGTCCTTTTCTTCTTCACTGTCGTATGTGCCATAGCACCTGTTTTCACAGTTATATTCCAGTAGCCAACAACAGCATTCAGGGGTTTATATTTAAGATGAAGAGAGTAACACAGTTGTTACTTATACTAAAAGTATAAAATAATGTAAAAATCAGCCTTTTAATACATTGAATGCCACCTTACTACTGATAATTATACTTAACATAAATTGAACCATGAAAATATATGTTAGGCATATTTCTAAATGATTTATATGGTTTATCTCATTTACTTCTAACAACTGTCCATCAACTTATATATTATTATTCCCCTTTTACAGGACAATATGAAATAAGCTCAGAGAGGTTAAATAAGGTTCCTAATATCACCAAATTAGTAAATGGCAAATAAAGAATTAATATTTATTTAGCTTGTTCATATTCCTCAGTGAAACATACAACATATACTTGAGATATCCAGTCAATTAGAATAAGTATTACAAGTGATATTTTTCTTTATCATGCATGATGTTCAAGACTTCCTATAATCTTTTTCCCCCCACAGAAAATGTATAAATTCAAACATTAATAGTACAACTGGTAAGAATTGGCTCATTTGTACACCCAGGAATTTGTTAATTGGTTATTATGCAAAGTATTTATTAAAGGCCGTTGAAACCTCTTTGAGATAATTACAAAAGGAATAAAATTCTTAGCGGTCTGATTTAATTGCTTCTGCCAGATAGTGTAAGGATATGTTCTTAGTCAAGTCAAAGTCATCATAAAACTATCTGTTTTTAAGATTTAAAATATTCATTTGAAATTTCATAACAAAGATCAGTTCATGTAAATTGACTGTGATTCATTCATAGGTGTTTCTGTCATACAGGTTTTCACATTGGATTCACAAATAAACTTTCCAAAGATTCCTGCAATAAGTTTGCCATATTTGTCCTTCTTGCAGATCTGACAGGAGCTCAAGATGGAAGTGTCAGAATGTTTGAATGGGGCCATTCTCAACAAATAACCTGTTTTCGATCTGGTGGCAATTCAAGAGTTACAAGGATGAGATTTAACTATCAAGGAAATAAGGTAGCTTATAAAAATGTAAATAGGAATGTGGTTTGATTGTGTTGGAAGTTTATAAATGTTACTAGTCTGGGTTTCTGAAGAGAACAGCTCAGTGAACTTAAGATAAAATATTAATCCATATGAATTCTTTTGTATAAAATTCTTCTCTGAGAACACTTAATGTTCAGTTGGTTCTTCCTGGAACAACATATTGGGTGGTGTGTGTATGTGGGTGTATGTATGTGTATATATGTGTGTGTGTGTATATATCCATTAAAATTCACTTAAATGATACTTATGGACCAAATGGTTATAGGACCACCATATATTACACATTTTTGATTAAATACTTCTACCTTCTTTGTCCTCTGGAGCCTAATCAACGTACGGTCAAGTAGTAAAATCTGGGAGCTTATTAAAAATCCAGATTACTTCCTGACTCTACTGCAGACCTCCTGAATTACTATCTACATTTTAATCACATACTTTTGTGATTTGTACCTACATTAAACTTTTGAGGACTGCTTTAGAACAGGGTGTCAACAAATCATGACCCAGCCGCATGTTTTGTAAATAAAGTTTTATTGGAACATAGCTACCTCACTCATGATTTATTTTCATGACTACTTTTCCACTACAACAATGGAGTTTAGGAAAGCAAAGACTTCATAGATGACAAGCCTACTCTATGACCCTCTAAGATAAAAAGCTTGCCAACTTGTCTGCTGTAGAACTTCTACTATCTTCACTTCACACAGTCTTCCTCAGACTGCCTCTGCCCCCTTTGCATTTCCCTGTCAACTCAGAGAGCAATAAAGGAGAAATCAGGCTGTTTTTTCATCTTTAGAACCATGCTTCACTAAAAACACACAGAACCCTCTCAGATGAGCCATCTTGCTTTTCCTTTTCTCTCAACTTACAAACCTTCAACCCCTATCATGTGTTGTTTATATCTTGGTGCACTGCAACCTTTTTTGCCTACCATATTTATCACTTAGCTATCTTACTGTTGTTTCATAAAAGTCAGTACCAATTTTTTCATGTAGCTATGAAACAAACTTTTGAGAGACTATGGTTTCTCCAGACCAATGAGCAACATTCTTTTCCCTTAAATGGGAAATTGAGAGGACTTAATCTGGAAGCTTTTAGAGTACTACTGTAATTTCATTTGTGTGATGTATCAAAATATACTTTATGGCTCTTGCTTTTTTACTTAGTTTATTAATATTATAGTGCTCCTTAAGTAGTTCCTATACCTCAACCCTTACCATTCTAATGCATCCTTCATGTTGCCAACACAGTTCTATAACAAGTAACATAGTTATATAACTACACTGTAAAGGAGATGACATTGTTCAAGAGCCTTTAAGGCTCCTTATCATATATAGAAGCCCGTGTTCCTTAGCATGTCGTTTAGTATCTTCTACAGTCTGAATTATTTTATAGACTTAGCATTCACTATAGCCTTCTACATATGCTATTTTAAAGCACAGGAAACTATTCTCCATTGCCTGCCTAAGTATATTAAACAGGCAGTCAACTTGCTGTTCATTCACTTTGGCCATGATGGAGCCAAATAGCATAACAACTAAGCATGCTATTTCCCTTAGTAAGGAAGCCTATTAGGGTAAATAGAACAGATGACAGTAATTTTGTCAACGATGAACAGAAATGGGCTCCCAGATGTCATTGAACCTAAGAAGAGTCATTAAGCAGAGTAAATGACCTGTGAGGAACAATTTCTCAGATTCAGGAAGATACTACATTCTTTTTTATTATTTAAAAAAATTTTTTTAATGTTTATTTATTTTTGAGAGAGGGAGAAACAGAGCACAAGCAGGGGAGAAGCAGAGAGAGAGGGAGACATCCAAAGCAGGCTCCAGGCTCTAAGCTGTCAGCACAGAGCCTGATGTGGGGTTTGAACCACAAGGTCGTGACCTGAGCCAAAGTTGAATGCTTAACCGACTGAGCCACCCAGGCGCCCCAAGAAGATACTGCATTCTAAAACAAAAACACAAGCTGCTGTAAAATAAAGGCAGTGGACATGAAACGAATTCTTGGAAATGTAAAACATATGATTCCCTAAATTCGGTTCATAGAGCACCCTCATTGTAAGGGCTGAATTCTAGACTTTTGAAAATAGTTGAAAATCAAATTTGTAACTGGGAAGAATTAGGAAATTATTCTATGATGAAAGTAATGCAAGAAATAAATTGAGACTGGACCCAAGAAAATTTATGAAAGAAATTTAAAAGATATTTCAGAAGAAGAAAAACAATGATGGAATAGAAGGAAACTTTATATTCAAAGTACTTATTAAAATAAAAATATTCCTGGGCGCCTGGGTTCCTTAGTCGGTTAAGCATCCCACTTTCGCTTAGGTCATGATCTCGCGGTTCGTGGGTTCGGGCCCCGCGTCAGGCTCTGTGCTGACTGCCAGCTCAGAGCCTGGAGCCTGTTTCAGTCTGTGACTCCCTCTCTCTCTGACCCTCCCCTGCTCACGCTGTCTCTCTCTCTCCTAGAAATAAATAAAACATTAAAAAAAAATAAATAAATAAAATAAAATAAAATAAAATAAAAATATTCCAGGGATGCCTGGGTGGCTTAGTTAGTTAAGCGTCCGACTTTTGCTTGGGTCATGATCTTGCGGTTCGTGGGTTCGGGCCCCGCGTCAGGCTCTGTGCTGACTGCCAGCTCAGAGCCCGGAGCCTGTTTCAGAGTCTGTGACTCCCTCTCTCTCTGACCCTCCCCTGCTCACGCTGTCTCTCTCTCTCTCTCCTAGAAATAAATAAAACATTAAAATTTTTTTTTAAAAAATATAATAAAATAAAAATATTCCCAAAACAAAAAATTACAATTTCTGAAAAGAACCTACCAAGTACTGAGCAGAAGTGTTGAGAAATATCACATGCCTAGACACACCCTGATTATTTGATTTTTGATTTTTAATCCAGTTATAAAGAGAGCTTCAAGGAAGGAGTTAGGGCTAATATGGATTAAATGCCATTTTAAGTGGCATTGGCCTACTCAAAAGTAGAGTTTACAAATAGAGCAATATTCATGGAATTCTGATGGACAGTGAATGGGAAGTAGGTATCATTATCTAAACTGTCATTCCTATTTGATGGCAAAAGAAATATTTTTTTAATGTTTATTTTTGAGGGGGAGAAACAGAGACAGAGTATGAGTTGGGGAGGGGCAGAGAGAAGAGGGAGACACAATCCAAAACACACTCCAGGTTCTGAGCTGTCATCACAGAGCCTGCCTGAATTAGGGCTCAAACTCAAGAACCATGAGATTATGGGGCTCCTGGGTGACTCCGTCGGTTGAGCGTCTGGCTTCAGCTCAGGTCATGATCTCACGGTTCATGGGTTCGAGCCCCACGTCAGGCTCTGTGCTGACAGCTCAGAGCCTGGAGCCTGTCTTTGAATTCTGTGTCTTCCTCTGTCTCTCTGACCCTCCCCTGCTCAGTCTCTCTCTCTCTCTCAAAAAAATAAATAAAACATTTAAAAATTTTTTTTTAAAAAGAACCATGAGATTATGACCTGAGCCGAAGTCAGACACTTAACAGTTTGAGCCAGCCAGGTGCCCCAAAACAAATATATTTTTAACTGTGCAGAGATTTAACACATTCCAATATATCCTTTCTGAAGACCATACATTGGTCTACTCCAGAAAACATAGTATAAATCACAAAAAGGATAGATCTTGGGAAAGTATCTATAACAAACTTAGTAAGCAGTGGGTTAATTTTCTATTATTCACCCTATCAGTCAAATTTTTTAAGAGACAATAGAGAAGTATATAAAGCATATGAACAAGTCACTTTACAAAAAAAACCTATGTGTAGCCAACAATCCTCACTAATAAGTGAAGAAATGAACATTAAAATTAGCCCTTATTTTGTATACTAACAAATATATTTAAAATTTTAGTAGTATGCAGTGTGGACTAATGTATAAGAAAATGGATGTGTAAATTTATAGTACCACTTACAACTAAATTTTGGCTTCATCTGCCAATTTTAAATGATGCCACTTGATAAAACTTTCCCATTTCTCAATATGTATTGTACATAAATACTCAAAGGTATATGTACCAGAATATTTAAAGCAGCACTTTGTAATCGGGAATATTGGAAACTGTCTATAAGGGAGAAGTTTTCAAAAGTGCTAATACAACCATATACAACACACAGCCAAAGAATGAAGTAGATTAAATGAACTGATGTGAAAAGGTGGCTATAATAAGTAAAAAGTGTAACTGTGGAACTGTATATTATTCTAATTTTTTTTTAAAAGCCCTATATGTGTGCATATTTGAATAATCATAGAACTGATTTGAAATGGGGCACCTCAGATTGTTAATAATTGCCAGGTAGGGAGATGGGAGAAGTTCAAAGTAGACATTTATTTTATAAACTGTATGTAAACAAACATTATTTTTGTAATCTAATTTTTTTAATGTTTTTTTATTTATTTCTGAGAGAGAGAGACAGCGTGAGCAAGGGAGGGTCAGAGAGAGAGGGAGACACAGAATCTGAAACAGGCTCCAGGCCCTGAGCTAGCTGTTAGCACAGAGCCCGATGTGGGGCTCGAACCCACAAACCATGAGATCGTGACCTGAGCCAAAGTCGGATGCTTAGCTGACTGAGCCACGCAGGCACCCCTAGTTTTGTAATCTAAAGATCATCCTTTTCGATCTGTGACATATACTCCCCCATTGTGTAATAACTCAAATTACCTTGAGTTTCCATAGTGGGAATTCATTTACTATAATTATCTGTGTTTCATTTTACTTTCTCCTGTTGTTTGCATGTTTTACTTATTGAATATTCTGGAAGTCCTTAAATGAACAGTTTTCTTTTTTATATATACTAAATGTTTATCACATGTCTTAATGTGTAAATCCAGTATCCTGTTTTTTGAGTACTTTTAGAGAATACCTAGACTGTCCTGTTGGTGAGTGTAATACAATATGTGTCTGATGTGTGTTTCTTCTGTGTCACCTGGAATTTGTTTAAGCAGCAGCTAAATGTTATTCTGAACTAGATCCATGCATAGGTGAAGTAAAAGTCAATTTATCAATTAAATGTTTAAGATCAAAATAAGAGATTCACAGTGAGGGTATGGGTAGATATATGCTTAAATACTTAATTTTTTTTCCTCTCAGTTTGGAATAGTTGATGCTGATGGATATTTAAGCCTATATCAAACGAATTGGAAATGTTGTCCAGTGACTGGAAGCATGCCTAAGCCGTACCTGGTAAGCCAAACTTTCTTATCTTTAAACTTTTTTGAATTTTTATTTTAAAGAAAACAGGAATATATATTTGAGGCAATAAATATTAAAGCCAAAAAATAAAATCTTTTAGTTCTCTGTATTCAGTTGCTTTACTATAAGCTCCTGTCCTTGTAGTAGAAAATTACTCTGTGAGATATAAACTTCTTGGTCTCTAGTAACTTGGAAAATTGACCTGTATAGAACAAACATGGTACCTCCAGAGACCCATGTGGCCTGTGGGTTACTCAAGCCCTTTTCCAGCCTTTGTTCTACTATGAACAAAGTAGAAAGGATATGTTACAGCTGGTACTATTATTTTCTTGTCTATGTCTTAAAAAAAAAAAAAATGATGGTCTCTATTCAGGACTGCACAGGCTTCATGAACCTTTTGCTGCTTCATAGAAAAGTGAGTTTGGGGCAGGGGGTCAAAAACACTGAGTTTCTATTTAATTTATTCTTTAGAGAAGCCCTTTATAGGACTAAACAGCACCTATTTAAAAAGTTAAGAAATGGGTTAAGGTTCTGGTAATTCACTCAAGGTTAGATTCTGGAATATGGTACTGAACTAAGTGAAAGCAAGCAAGGCAGGGATGGTTGGGGAGATTACTGTAAAAGAATATTTTTCCTCATGTTTTCACTAAGCCAAGTTAAGATTTAAATATGTAGGTTTACATACCCTAAGGGTCTGCCTTTTTTTTAACATCTAAAAAGATAAATTGGATTCAAAATGTACATTATTGGCTCTGTGGGGTTAAAGTGCATTTTGTTCTCTTTAATGACATACCATCGTCTAGCTCCACTGGTGGTGAAATGGAGTGGGGAAGTGACTCAAAGGAAGAATCTTTGATATGATAATTTTGACATACTTAAATCATTTTTTATTGAAGAAAAAGATCTAAACAGCTATAACTTGGAAATGTTTATAATTTGCTAAACCTCTTATATTTAAGAGGAATATACAGAAACATTGTAAACTTTCTAATTTTGTTGACTATTAATAATATGTTTTTAGTCACATATTTGAAAAATTATTAAGGGGCACCAGGGTGGCTCAGTCTGTTAAGCGTCTGACTTCGGCTCAGGTCGTGATCTCACAGGTCATGGGTTCAAGCCTCACGTCAGGCTCTGTGCTGACAGCTCAGAGCCTTCATTCTGTCTTCAGATTCTGTGTCTCCCTCTCTCTCTGACCCTCCCCTGCTTACACTTTCTCTCTCTCTATCTCTCTCTCTTTCTCTCTCAAAAATAAATAAAATGTATATAAAAAAATTTTTTTAAATTATCTAAAAACTTAAATATTTCTGAAAATAAATAACTCATTTTAAGATAATCTAAAATTCTAGTTTTTCTTAAGAGAAAAATTTTCACAAATATTCTAAGAGAAATATTTAATGTTTAACCTCCGTTTGTTTTCTTTTGAACTTTTAGATGAACTAAAGTAAAAGGTCTCATAAGGATTTATAATGCAGCTTGTTTATATGGTCCAGGGCAAGTGTGTGTGAGAGAGAGAGAGGGAAAGGGAATGAGGGACAAAACAAATGTGGCAAAATGTTAAAGATAGGTGAATCTGGGTAGAGAGTACAGGAGAGTTCTCTGTTTTGCTCTTGAAACTTGTCTACAAGTTTGGGGTGGGAAAAAAGACAAGGGGAGTTAAGTAAGCCACATATTACATGATCCCTTATTGATTAATGCATCTACTTGGTTATAAAATGGTAAGTGACAGCAATAACATTTGTTTCTTCATAACCATTCCAGACCTGGCAGTGTCATAACAAAACAGCCAACGATTTTGTTTTCGTTAGTTCCTCCTCTTTGATAGCTACAGCTGGTCTTTCAACTGACAATAGGTAAGAGATTGTAACGGAAATGTAAGTGTGTGTCTCTACAGCTGGGCTTTATTTCTTACTTGCTTTATGTTCTTATGTCTCAACAATGTTTTCACAGTTGTGCTTTTCAATATTTTTATTATAAAGACTTCATTCTTAGAGCGTTTTTAGTGTTCTAATTGTAAAGCTAAGGAAATTGTGGTGACGTTAAAATCAATTCCTTCTGTATTTTTAATATTCTGATGTCTTTTACTTTAAGACTTTCAGAGAAAAATGATTTGATAGTGAAATTAATTTTTCTCCATATTATTCCTTATATGTTAAGAAGGCTTGAGGGAAAGAAAAAATGTTATTTACTGACCCTGCTCTTTCATTAATCCTCACAGTGGCTCTCTTAGATATTATCAGTGTTTCACAATAAGAAAATGAGAAACTCAAAGACTTCTTAGGTGTACGATAGCTAGTAAGTGGCAGCCTATCCCCATCTCCCCCCAAACCTTAAATATGTAAGAAAATATCTCCTCCTTCCTCCATCTCCACACCCCCATGTTTTACTTCTCTCACACAGCTGAGTTCTGAGGTAAATGTCTACTGAAGTTACTGAGTTTTTCTTTTTATCTGTGAGGCCTCACTTTGCACTAGAAATTGGATTGTAGGAATATGGAGTCTTCAGCCCATCTTCCATAGAAATCCTTATGTATATTGGTGCCTCTTTTGTAACTGATTGAACCGGAGTAGAAGGGCTCCCATTCATAACAGAAACATGTTATTTGTGCTCTGGGAAACTCAGTGTCTCCTGCTATTGGTATATGTCAGTCCATTTGTTACGTTAAAGAATGAGAGGATACAAAAGGTAGTTTCCACATTCAGACTTCATATAGTATTATTTGTACATACATGTCAATCTAGAGTTATTCCGTTTTGTAAGTAGTTTTTTAAATTTTGTGTAAAAATTAATCATACATAAATAGATGTTACTTGTATTTGAGGTTTTTGTTAGAGCAAGATTTGAATGTTATGTAAGTATATGAAATAAGCTTACTTGTTATTCTGTTAATTTTTGTGTTGCTCAAGAAATAATTTTTTTTTCAGAAACATATGTTTGTGGGATACTCTTGTAGCACCTGCCAATAGTTTAGTCCATGGTAAGTTCTGAAAGCATTTTTCAAATTTTGAATGTCACAAATATCATGAATAAATTTTTAATGGATTTATCTTTAATGACAAATTTATTAGCCTGTGAGGTTTATTTTGCCCACAATGGCCCAGATTTTAAAAGCAGAAAAATACAATGTATATAATTGACTTTTCTCTGTACTTGATGAAGGACAGTTTACTTTGAATCTGATAGCCACAAGTCATCTCTGTGACCAGTCAGTTACTGTACAGTATTATGTCCATTCTCTCCACTCCTATTCAGAATTATACTGTGAGTCCTAACTAATGCAGTAAGACAAGAAAAGGAAATAAAAGGTATACATTTAGAAGAGAAGAAATAAAACTGCCTTTATTCACAAAGGACATGATTATGTAGAAAATCTTTATTTTTTAATTTTTTTAATGTTAATTTATTTTCTGAAAGAGACAAAGTGTGAGCAGGTGGGGGGGTGGGGGTGGAGGGAAGTATAGAATTTGAAGCAGGCTCTAGGTTCTGAGCTGTCAGCCCAGAGCCTGATGCAGGACTAGAACTCACAAACTAAGAGATCATGACCTGAGTCGAAGTTGGATGCTTAACTGACTAAGCCACACAGGCACCCCAGTTGTGTATAAAATCTTGAAGATTATTGACAGAAAAAAAACCCCAAAACAAAAATAAAATAAAAGTTTTTGGAACTAATGTGCAAATGTAGCAGAGTTACAAGATACCAGGTCAACGTACTAAAGTCACTTGCTTTCATATACACCAGCAATGAACAATTGGAATTTGAAATAATAGCACCCAAAATAATGAATCATAAATCTAACAAAATATGTATAGTCTCTGTTGGGGAAACCTATAAAAAAAGATAAAAGAAATCAAAGATTTAAATGAATGGAGAGATAGTCCATATCCACAGATTTGAAGACTCAGTGAATGTTATTAAGATATCACTGCCTCTCAACTTTGGAGACTAAATGCAATCCCAGTAGAAATCCCAGGAAACTGGTTCTAAAAATTTATGTAGAGGGGTCACCTGGGTAGCTCACTTGGCTAAGCATCTCACATTGGCTCAGGTCATAATCTCGCGGTTCGTGAGTTCAAGCCCTGCATCGAGCTCTGTATTGTCAGCTCAGAGCCTCTGTCTCCCTGTCTCTCTGCCCCTCCCCCACTACTTTCTCCCTCCCTCCCTCCTTCTGTCTCTGTCTCTCACTCTCACACAAACACATAATAAACATTTAAAAAAATAAATAAAAATAAAAATTTCTATAGAGAGGCAACAAACCTAAAATACTGGATACTGAAGAAAAACAAACTTGAAGAAGTCATACTACTACTGATTTCAGGACTTACTATGAAACTGCAGTAATAAAAATATGTTATTGACTTTAGAATAGAGATCATGGAACAGAATAAAGAGCCCAGTTATCAACCCATGCATATTTAGTAGACTGATCATTAATAAGGTACAGAGGCAATTCATTGGAGGCAGATGCTGTTCAAAAAATAGTGCTGTAACAATTGGATGGCAATATATAGAAAATGGAACCTAGGTACAAACCTCACCCCTTTCATAAAAATTAATTCAACATGAATTATAGATCTACATGTAGATACAAAGCTATAAAATTTCTAGAAGGAAATAGAGGAGAAAATCTAGGTGACTTTGGGTTTAGTCATGAGTTTTTAGATACAGCACTTGAAGCACAAACCATGAAAGAAATAATATATTCAAGACTTTAAAAACTGACTCTCTTCTCAGTATCTTAATGACAAGTAAGCTTATGAAAAAGTGTTTAACATCACCATAAGATCCCGCTCTATAAAATGGCCAAAATTAATGATTCTGGAATACCAAGTATTGGTGAGGATATACAGAACCTGAAGCCCTCATGATTTGCTGAGCCTAAAATGATACAGCTGCTGTGGAAAATTGGCATTTTCTAATAAAGTTAAACATGTACATAGCATGACCCAGCAGTATATATTCTTACATATATGCCCAAGAGAAACGAAAACGCATGTCCACAGAAGGACTTGTATAGGAATAATATACAAGATATATTAATATATTAATGTAATAAAATTTAGCAGCTTTATTTGTAACAGCCCCAAACTAGAAACAACATAAACACATCCAGAAGGAAACTGGTTTATTTATGTAATAAAATACTATTAAGCAATAAAAAAAAAAAAAAAAGCATAGTCCACTGATACATGTGACAACATTCATTAACCTCTTAAACATTATGTTGAAGGAAAAGAAGCCAGTCACAAAAGAGTATGTACCATAAAATTTCTTTTATGTGAAGTTCAGGAATGGGTAAAACTAATCAGATAGAATTCAGAATAGTGATTGCCTTTGTGGGAGAGGGGGTTGCCTGCAAATAGGCATGAGGGAACTTTCTGGGATGATGAAAACATTCTGTGTCTTGACCTGAATGATGGTTATACAGATGTATCCATTAGTCAGACTTCATCAAGAGTGTACAGTTAGAATTTCTGCATTTTATTCTGTGTAAGTTATATCTCTAAGGGCTGGTCAGATTCAAAGAATCCTTCCCCATAATTTTTTCTTTAGATTCTTAGAGTAATTATAACCAAGTTTTATTGAGTACTTAGTATATTCTAGGTACTGTACATGTTTTAAATATATCAACTGATTTAATCCTTGCAGAAACCTGTTAGGTGGCCTGGGTTCTCTCTCTCTCTCTCTTTTTTTTTTTTACAAATGATGAAACTGAGACATAGGTTAAAAACAAATTCACCTAAGGTATTTATTGAAATCCATGCAGAAACCAAGATTTAAATCTTGACAGTCTAACTCCCAAATCTTCACTCTTAATCAGTATGCCATTGTCTTTGAGCTATTTACAGACTTTTTTTCTTTAAGATTTGTTAGGATCAACTTTTTTAAGAAAAAATTTTCATTGTATTTTTGTTTTTTCTGATACTTATTGATATGTCCTCAAGTTTCACCATTTTCTTTTTTGTATTGTGTAATCTCTTAATTTCATATAGTGAATTTTTCATTTTAACATTGTAGTTTTTAATCTCTGCACTTTTTATTTGTATCTTTCTTTTGATGACTTGATTTCTTTATCTACTAATTCCATCACCTGTGTAATTTCTGGGTTAGTGTTGGTGGATGGATTTTCTGCCTTTTATGGTTTGTATTTTCCTGCCTTTTTGTATGCCTGTTGAGTTTTACAAATGCCTGCCAGGCATTACAAATTTTACCTACTTCTGAGGCAAAACCACCTGTGCCTTGTGAATTAAGAGATTTTCCATTATGGCTATTGGAAAAAGGCACCCAGACCAACTCGGGTTCCCCTTGTGCCATGGCCAGAAAACCCTCCATGGGCAATCACGGGAGCAGTTGTATGGCTCTCTCCCAGTTTGCTTCCCATCTCTTAGAGATCATTTTTCTTTGCCTGATGTCCACTGTCTCAAACTGATGTTTCCTATATGTCATTTAAATTTTTAAATGGTTTGAGGTATGTGGGTAAATTGGTGATCTCTCATTCTACCTTGGCCAGAAGCCAGAAGTCTGTTGCTTTTACTATTAAATGGTTTTACTTTTAAATTTCTTTCACTTTAATTTTAATTTTCAGCTTTTACTTGCCATGATAGTGGAGCTACTGTTTTAGCATATGCTCCAAAACACCAGCTGCTGATATCAGGTGGCAGAAAAGGCTTTACATGTGCATTTGACCTTCGACAACGACAGCAGAGGCAGATTTTCCAGAGCCATGATTCTCCTGTTAAAGCCATTGCTGTTGACCCAACAGAAGAGTACTTTGTTACAGGATCTGCTGAAGGCAACATAAAGGTAAATACGGTAACGCCACAGTGTCTACAAAATGAAGAGAAGTCTTCAAAAACCTTAAGTCTTTAGTTGTATTAATGATACCAGTCTATTTAAATATGTAGAAATATTTAAATATTATTTCTACATATTTAAATATGTAGAATATTTAAATATTCTACATGCTTCTTTGTAGCCAGCATGTTAGTTCCTATTTAATAGATCTTTTAATGAATGTAATATTTAACTTGAAATTGTCCGTTTCTCAGTTGTTTTCAAATATGCTTAATTAATTTGCAAAAGTACTTGATTTTCCACAGATATATATTTCATACATTAGAATTACTCTTAACTCCCATTTTGAGAGTTACCAAATTCAGTTTCAGATACTGTGAAATACAGTAATATTTTCCTTTATCCTGAGTTACTCTCCCTTTTTCATTTACATAGCATTAGCATCCAGCCACTCAGTGTCTAATTCAGTTATGAATGTACCTAGATAAGCCCTGTGCTTCTCAAACTCCACTGTGTTTAAATCTTAGAGGTTATTTAAAATGTTAAGCAGCTTTTTAACTGCATCCCATCCCAGAAATACTGTTGCTAGGACCCAATATGCATTTTCGTATTACATACTTGGCAGTTTTGTTGGAGGGTCCTCTGGCTGCACTTGGAAAATCTGTAGGGGTAAGTCAGTTTAGACGAGTCCCTAAGTTGTTGTAATGGCCAGCAACCCACTGAACGAGTCTACATTCTTAGAATCCATTAAGTTAACCCCTAGTGACACTATTAAGTAAGAATAAGTTGGTGGGCGGGGTGGGGGAAGCCCGGGTGGCTCATTTGGCTAAGTGTCCGACTTTGGCTCATTCGGTTGGGGAGTTCGAGCCCCACGTCAGGCTCTGTGCTGAACCTCAGAGCCTGGAGCCTGCTTTGGGTTCTCTGTCCCCCTCTGTCTCTGCCCCTTCCTTATGCTGTTTCTCTCTCCCAAAAATGAATAATAATAATAATAATAAATAATTTGGGCTACTTTTTTTAGAACCTGCATATTATTTTCATAATTATCAGCCAGAAAAAAATTAACTAGAATTATGGAATTTTGAAAAGGCTTTTTTTTAATGTTTATTTATTTATTTATTTTTGATTTGAGAGAGAGTGCAAGCTAGGGAGGGGCAGAGAAAGAGAGGCAGACACAGAATCCAATGCAGGCTCCAGGTTCTGAGCTGTCAGCACAGACCCCAACGTGGGGCTCGAACTCACAAACCACGAGATCATGACATGATCTGAGCCAAAGTTGGACACTTAACCAGCTGAACCACACAGATGCCCCGAAAAGGCTTTTCTAAAAATCAGATACATACACTAACTTCCAAATAAAATTATTTTTCTTCCATTTGAAGCTAGTTTCTTATTTGAACTGCTTTCCATTTAGAATAAGTTGTATTAGGTTTTAGTTGTTTTAGGTTTACAATTAGTTGTATTAGGTTTGTTTTTTAGATTAGTTTGTGCTCTGATTCTGAGGATTATTATTTAATCAAGTAAAAAGAGATTTGAAAGTATACCACATAATATTCAGAAGTCACAACTTGGGGTCCCTGGGTGGCTCAGTCGGTTAAGCATCTGACTCTTGATTTTGGCTCAGGTCATGATCTCACAGTTCTGACATCTAGCCCTAAGTCAAGCTCTGCATTGAGTAAGGAGCCTGCTTGGGATTCTCTCTCTCTGCCGCTCCCCTACTCACACCTGTGCTCTCGTTCTCTCTCTCTCTCTCTCTCTATCTCTCTCTCTCTCTCTCTCTCAAAACAAATAAATACTTAAAAAATACATGTTTAGAAATCACAACAAGCAAGTCTAGAGTAATATGTACTAATGAATTTCTTGGGAAAAAGAAAGTTTTAAAAAAAGGAATCTCAATCAGGACTGTTTGAGTTTCCCTAAAGTTAAAATGAATGTCCCAAAAGCATTTAGGTTCTTCACATATGTGAAGATGCTTATAAGTTACTTTGTAATAATTTACTTTAGGAATAGATGCATTTATTTTGGTAGGGGCTAAAAATAGAAAAGCTTATAAATTAAGTCTGCTGAAGTTGTGATAATTTATCCTGCAGGTGGAACATTGTTTTTCCTTTTCTGAAGCCCTCTTTTCAGTGGTTCTAATCCCTTGCTGAGTGTTATAAAAGATTACCCCGTTATAAGCTACACAGCACAAGCTTTGTTGAGAGATAAGAAGTCTTGTTATAGTCCCTACAATATTACAAGTTTGTTTAGCTGTGTACACTTAACCTCCTTGTGCCTAAGTTGTCATCTCTGATGCAAGGTTTAAATTACCTTCCTCTTTAAATGGATAGATTTTGAAGAATGTGATAATAATTTGGGAAATTGCAACATAGAATCAAGAGGTTAAGACCTTAGGCCTACACAGGGGTTTTTTTTTCCCATACTTGTTTTAGAAATTCCTTGTTTGCATAAGAAAACAGGCTTAAATTTTTCATTTGGATTTTTAAAGTAATCGTCAACCTCACTTTTTAATTTTGTTTCTAACATCTTTCAGATTTGGAGTCTATCTACCTTTACTCTTCTCCACACTTTTATCAACGAACATTCCCGGCAGTCTATTTTCCGGAACATTGGAACTGGAGTGATGCAGATTGAGACAGGGCCAGCAAACCACGTGTTCTCATGTGGGGCCGATGGCACAATGAAGATGAGGATACTGCCAGATCAGTTTAGCCCACTAAATGAAGTGTTGAAAAATGATGTGAAATTTATGCTCTGACAGTTTGACAATAGGATGTGTAATTGATTACCTGTTCCCTGGAAGTGGCCAACACATACAGTGTACGCTGATCACTCTCTCTCTCTGCCACAGATAAACTAATGCTTTTTTGGTTTCATACTTATTTTATGGAGCTTTGCCCTTGATGCACTGATGCCTTAAAAATTAACAAGGTCATTCAGAATTAGACTATGTCGCCTAAAGTAGAATGTATAAGTAATACTGTAATAGTACATATTTATAATATGTTATACTGAGTACGTCATAATGTTAAAGGACTTTTGTTTCCTTATTGTTGATAAACTCTTCTGCAGATATCTCTGTATGAATTTCTTTAGCAGTAAAAATACCCTTTATGTAAAGGCAGTTGACATCAGTCCTCACTTGACTCAGCACACTATTACTTCTTTTTTCATACATATGCATCTCAAACTCTTCTATTAATTAATGGTAGATGATAATTGGGTAAGAATAAAAAACATAATGAACATATTCATTAGGAACTGTCATTGGGACTTCAGTCTTATATAAAGTTCTCCTCAGTGTCCTGTCTGGAGCCCAAGTGTGAGTGTATATATGTAATATATCTTAGACATCTTATTTGAACTTAGTTTGTGTATATATCAGAGAAAACTACAAGTCTTTTCATGTGTTTTTGTGCCATAACAATTACTGCCACTAGAATAGCAACTTTTTTTGCAGCTGTTTTTTTGTTCTTAGGTTTTGAATTCCCATCCTAATTTTCAAATAATTTCAGGAAGACATCCAAGATTATTATTTAAAGTTATCTTGAGTCACTTAAGTCTTAGCAGGCAATAATGATTCTGTGTTGGCATATATGAGACACCTAAAAGTAAGTTTTTGAATTTGTCAAAGACTTTTTGAGCACCAAACATTTTACTTACATTTCTTTTTCCTTTTTAGGTGCTTTTAGTCTCAAAGTTCTAAACACCATATAGCAGTGTTTTTAGAAACAAATGTGAAGGCAGTCAAATTAAATAGATAATATTTACAAATGTAAAATACCCGCCAGATCTACCACTGATAGAAAATAAATTAAACCTTCTATTTTATTATTTTTTGCCAAAATATATTATTTTACTATAAAATATGACCAAAATATTAAAAATGCACAATGCTTTTAACTTAAATATGCTAACCCTATTTCTGTCTGTTCTGTGCTATACCTTTTTCTGATTAAAAATTACAGAAAACTTGATAAATACTTGATTTTAGCCAAGGAGACTGGAAGCAGATGGGACTAAGTGTTTAAGGGACAATGATATACTATTTAGCTTAAATATATTTTGTTAATAGTAACTATAAAAACATTTTTATGTAACAAAATATGGACAACTATTACCTGGGAAACTGAAGAAGAGTCAAAGTGAAGAAATGAAGGGCTGGTAAAATGAATTTTGTAATATCCTCAGGATACTTTTATCTTAAAAGTATATTGTTAAAGATTTTGTAAATTGTATTCATAATTTTAAATGTGTTAAGCTAGTTGCAGTGAAAACACTGTCATTAATTATGTAGAGAGTTTATGTGCACATAATAACCTGTATCTTTAATTGTGCAATAACAATATGTGACTATTTTGCAAAGGATAAATCTGTGATGGCATTGCAAACAATAACTTTGATATAGGTAAGCTTAAGTTATTTTTCAATAATTTCACAAATCAGGATTCAAAAGGCTTTAAACACTTTCAATGAGATAGAAAATTTATTATGCTTATTAGAAAAAAAGGCATTGTGGATGAACAATGAAGCATTTTAATTGAGGGTTTATACGAGTAATAAATTATGTAAGCCCATATGTATTTACATCAGAGTCATAATATTTTAAATAAACAATCATGCAGTGACTTTTTTTTTAGCATGGTACTGTTTTAAGTAATATTTATGCAACTTTAGTTGACTTAAAGTATACATGACATTTTAAAATAGAGAATTTCTGTATTTATATTTGGTAAAATATAGGAAGGATTAATTTTCCTAAATACCTTGCTTTTCCTTTTCTATAATCTTGTTAACTTAATAGGTAAGCATTATTCAAAACTGAGGAGAATAAAAAGTAAGAATGTATATTTAAATATAAAATGATGTACATACATGTAAAATTTCATCCACATTAATGGAATGGATACATCAAGATACATTTTTTAAATTGTGTTTTTTCTGAGAATGTGGCTTTGTCATGATGGAAAAATTTACAACATTGCAAGTCTCATTTTCTGAAATGTAGGATTTTTCTTTTGTAGAATTATGGATGATCAATTCCTTCTTACTATCTTGCTCTCTTTGTTTTGCCCAAACTCGTTTCTCCTTTTTTTTAAAAATTACTTTAAAAAAATTGCAAGACTTTCTCACCCTGGTCTCAACGGTGAAAACACATACAAACATACCCATATAAGAAATTTGTTAGATGACCTTAAAGTGATGACCACTTTTTTTTTAACAGAGTTGCGAATGCAGACAGATATATTTTACTAAACCAAAAAATTTAATGTCATGGCAGGGGACAACCGTCAAAGTTAAAAGAACAGGTAGACTATAAGAAATACTTGTATAGTAATAGGGAAGTTATTAATAAGAAAAGAACCTTAAGATGGTAAGTTGTTGGAGAAATCAGCTCATAAAACAGGACATTGAAAAAGTCAGCAAGTATAAAGTATGTCCATCCTCATAATGGTTAAAGGAATGTTGGGGGGGCAGGGAAAGCAACAGTGTGATACCACTTTTCATCGATCAGATTCATATAAAGTCAAGTGACAACATCAATTTTGGTCAAGATGCAAGAAAATGGGCACCCTGAAATACTGCTGCTAGAAGTACTTTCTGACAGTGTTACCTAGATTCTTGTCAGCATTGAATACACATACTTTGACTAAGCAGTCTTGAGCAATTATCCTATAAGGATAAAAGCAGCCTTGCACATATATATAAATACACAGATGTTCATTGAACTATCTGGAGGGAAAAAAAAAACAACCCTGGAAATCTAAATGGTAATTTGTACATAAATGGTTGAATAAAATGTCAAACATCCATGCAATAGAATATCATCTCAACACTAAAGTAAGGTTAAGTTTGTATCTGCCGACCTGAAAAGTGGTTAGTGAGAAAATTTTCTAAGTAAAAGGTATAATATCCCATATTGTCTTCAGGGGTGTTTTTTAGTCCTGTATGTATGTAGAGATAAATAACGTATGGAGGAATACAGAAAAGTTTACATGGGAGAAAGGAAGAAGGAGGTAATATTTTCCTAAAACTCCTTTGAACCCTACGGAGCAACAGGTGTGTGTGTGTGTGTGTGTGTGTGTGTGTGTGTGTGTGTGTGTGTGTTAGACAGACAGACAAGCTCTGACTTTAAACCATATAGAACTTAATGGCTTTGAGAGCTGCTCTGTTGAATGAAGTTCTTGTCAGGAATACTCTCTGAGCTCTTGAGATATTTTGATGCTTGATATTATTAAAAGTAGAAAAGGTAAAATGTCACCCTTTGGATTACTTGGAAAAAGTTGAACATACATTACTTAAATGTCCTTATCAGTCTTTTAGAAATGTGTATAGCTTTTGCTATAGTTAATTTCAAAGCTAAACAGTTTTTCATGACTTTTTTCCCCTTCTGCTTGCTTGGTTGTCTCTTGTATGTATTTGGCCAGTAATTCAGAGAGAGAATGCAGTTATAGTATCAGCATGGTTTCACAAAGCTCCTGGAAATAAGAAAAATTCCTTAGGTTCTCCTACAGCAAATACAGATGGGTAATAGAAACAATTGGTGTGACAGCCCGTTTGCTCAGTAGAGATACTTGTGTGCAAATGTCTACTCAATGTATAGGTATCACCTGTGTAGTAAAAATTAAGCACTACAGTATATGAGACCCGGATAAGTGCTAAATGCATTTTAAAATCTGTATTCCTCGGGGCGCCTGGGTGACTCAGTCAGTTAAGCGTCCGACTTCAGCTCAGGTCATGATCACATGGTTCGTGGGTTCGAGCCCCGTGTCAGGCTCGGTGCTGACAGCTAGCTCCGAGCCTGGAGCCTGCTTCCGACTCTATCTCCCTGTCTCTCTGACCCTCCCCTGCTCATGCTCGCTTTCTCTCTCTCAGAAATAAAACATTAAGAAAAAAATTTTTTTTTCAAAAATCTGTATTTCCTCCCACATGCACAATACTTCCCCAAACTCCAGTATTTTCATCCTACTATTGCTTCCAGGTCAGGCTTGAGCCCCAGGATTCCATTGTCAAAATCAGGTCCAAGTGTGTATTTGACTCCTTGAATGAGGGTCTTTGTGTAGAGTACTTCTCAAAGACCTATGAACCAATGAGACATGTTATGTGCCTTGCACACAACGTATATACAGTTGTGAGACAGATCATATGGCTATCTCCCATTCTAAAAGGAGAACTTGCAGATATGGTAGTACCTGGTCCGTAGAGATTCGGAAGTGTAACTGGGCACCAGTCACCATTCCCTTGAGTAATCCTCTTCCCTGGAATTAATTCTCCACTGCTCTTGCCTCCACCATTGAGCTGATTTTTTTTTTAAGCACTGAGCCTTTTCCTACAAAAGTGGCCCTTATTTTTAACTGAAAAAGAGTGTCTGCCTATTTCTTGACAAGAGAAGTTTCAGGATTCAAAGTCCTCTTTACATTTTATGGTATCTATCCCTGTCTCTTACAGTTGAATCTAATAAATTTGCTTTTAAAAGCTTTCTGTGTTTCTTATATATTAACATATAAATCCGCTCGGAAAAAAACCACACGCATACTGTTTTCTCAAACAGGCTAACTACCTTGAGCTACATCCAAAGTTGCTGTAGTATACCACATTAAGATTCTTAGAAATTCCATGATCTAAAAAGGATCTACATGGCACACCATGAAATCTTTCTGAGATCTCCACAAAAGGAATATAAACACAATGTTGGCTATGTCCCTACCCTGAGGCCATCATAATTCACTACAATATTGAATAATTTTTTAAAAATAAAACCATTGTTTTATTTAAACAAATTAATAAATTTGTTTATATTTGTTATTTGTTTAGCTAATAACCATTGTTAGGTAGAAAGACCTGTGTGTACACATATACACACAGATAATTCACACATAGAAGGAGCTAGCACATCAACTCTTTACTCTGAAGATTGGTAATTGGAGGGAAAGTGAAGTGATTGCAGGAGAACAGCATGGGAGTCATAGCCCACCACGTGGGGGTGCTGTGCTGGCAGTATTCCAGAAGTAAGGTGGGAGCCTTTCTTGTTCATTTTTTAATTTAAATTAAAAAAATTTTAATGTTTACATATTTTTGAGAGAGTGAACATAAGCAGGGGAGAGGCAGAGAGAGGAGATACAGAAGCTGAAGCAGGCTCCAGGCTCTGAGCTGTCAGCACAGAGCCCAACACGGGGCTTGAACCCACAAACCATGAGATCATGACCTGAGCTGAGGTCGGACACTTAACCGACTAAGCCACCCAGGCGCCCCAAGACTTGTTTAAAATCAAGTGCAGGCCTGCCAACTTGGACTAGCCATTTCATGGGTAAGTATACAAGAGAACTCCATAAATAGAGCAGGAGTTTTATACCATATTTGTAGAAAAAATCTTTTCAGAGTAGAATTGTGTGGCCAAAGACAAAACAAAACAAGTATTTGGGATAGGCACAATTGAGATTTGAGATGTTCAAAAAAGATAAAATAATTGAGGTAAGGAAGAAACCACATGGATAAGGAGTCCAGTCATGCAATCGCAGAAAAATAAGGGTTCTAACAAGGCGCAGCAGTTTCATTTCTATACAGAGTGGCTCAAAAGTTGAACATCTGGAAACATGCAGAGAACTTGGTTTCATGGGGACGGTAGGTGATTGAATTGGCTAAGATTGTGGATAGTCATCCTTTGATGCAAGCAATAGTTCTAGCAACCCTTCTTCAGAAGCAGTGTGTTTTAGTTACTATGTTATAGGAGGTAAGTAATTCTGATTAAATAGTGAAAAATACTCCATGATGAAGGTATAATCACTAGTGATCTATACTAGCTGTCAGTGGAGATTGTGGTCTATGGAAGTAATAGGAAAGATCACTGATCCCCAAATTTGTATTCTGTCCTCGAGTTTCTAGTCTGCATGACATGGACAATTACCCTACCCAATCTGCACCTCGACTTTTTTTGGGAAAACATATATACTCTTTACTCATATTATGACCTTAGGGACAAGATTATGTTATTATAATGCTTTGAAAAGAGAAATAGTACTGGAAAGAGTTGAAGCAGTGAGTAGACAGATACTGATATGGGGGGATGGTGAAGTTGTAGCCATGTTTTGAATCAGGTACATTCATTGACGAACTTCCATGAAATTATAGTTAAAGCACAAAGGATACATAGGTATTATTCCCATGGCTGCGTTTGAGGTGCACATCCTCACTTCAGTGCTCTTAGCATGCTGGGAAATGTTAGATCATATCTTCGTTCTCTCTTCACACTTCCTGAAATGTCCTTCTCTCTGCCTGGAAAATTCCATTCATCCTTTCTGACTTAGTTGGATGGAAGCTCTTTTGTGAAATCTTCCCTGTTCACCCAGGGAATATGAGTCACTTCCACTCTCCTCTCAGAGTATTTGTGTATACCTTTAATTTTTTAATTAACTTTTTAATTTTTTTAAATGTTTATTTTTGAGAGAGACAGACACACAGAGTGAGAGTCTGGGAGGGGCAGAGAGAGAGGGAGACAGTCTGAAGCAGGCTCCAGGCTCTGAGCTGTCAGCATAGAGCCCAATGCAGGTCTCAAACTCACAAGGAGTGAGATCATGACCTGAGCCGAAGTCAGACTCTTAACCAACTGAGCCATCCAGGCACCCCTATGCATAGATTTTTGTTGCACAAAACCATGGTTCTATGCAGTTATTTTCTTACACTTAAAAAAGGGGGCTGACACTGAGTAAGGAAGAGTTGGGACTTCCAACAAGAGAGAAGAGTGCAGGAGAACTGGATCAGAAGATTTTTAAAAACCTACAAGTTTGTCTAAAGTTAGTTCCTACTTTCATCTGGGCAGAAGCGAAACCAGATATGCATAGAAGTATTTCCAGCTACCCCTACTCCATATATTTTATAGGGTGTTGGGATTTTGGTCTGGGAGGATTCATTAATCCAGATGGAGCTGCAGTTATTTAAAACTATGTTTAGGCACTCAATAACGGACTAGGGATTAGATGATACCTAGTTTGTAATACTTTTTTTTTTTATGATCCCACATTGGAAATATACAAGAGCTAATTTGAAAATGAAGTGATTCAAGTGTCTATTTGCTCAATTAAGTGAATTACGTTGTTAATTTCTAAATATTATTACACTTGAAGTAAGATGGAGTCCTCAGTCTTTACCAAAGATAAAGGGAAGACTAGTAGTTCTCAGAAGACAGCAATGCAAGTTGCCTGAGATTGTAGAGTCCCCTTCCCCAGCCCCCTAAAGTCAGCCCTGAGGGTGATGGCCACTCTGCATTGTTTCTACTATTAGCACCTGTGGCCTGTCAGGTCTAGACAGCCCTAGTAAAGTGGGTTGCAGTGACAGAAGGTGGCAGAGTCCATGGAGAATTTTTAATTTTATGTCATTTAAAAAATCTTAGCATTTTTTAAATGTTTTTTTTTTTAATTTATTTCTGAGAGAGAGAGACAGAGTGAGCAGGGAAGGGGCAGAGAGAGAGGGAGACACAGAATCTGAAGCAGCTCCAGACTCTGAGCTGTCAGCACAGAGCCCGACGCGGGGCTCGAACCCATGAACCGCGAGATCATGACCTGAGCCGAAGTCGGACGCTTAACCGACTGAGCCACACAGGCGCCCCTAAAATCTTAGCATTTTTATGTGTTGCAAGGAAAGTCTAGAACTTGAGAGGTTGAGGATAGAAGAGAAGGGATAGTTAAGTGAATGTAGCCCATACAGATAAAAGGGAGAGCTCGCAGGGGATGGGGGTGGGGAGAGAACTATTGAGAGGGTTTCCGCTCTGATCCACTGCGATGAGAAGAAAGTCAAAATGAGTGGATGCAGATGGATGCAGTTGCTAGCACCAACAGAAAGCTGAGAAAGTTCCCTCTTGATGATCTGTATATATTGTACTGAATAGGAAGTAGTAAGATGGCATATCAAGAGCAGGAAGGGTGAGGGGTGGGAAAGATGTCTCAAAGAAAGGGGTAAAGATTGAACCCTTTTCATTCTACCCATGATGTAGGAGGATATCCAGGCTGCACGCAGACTTAGCTGAGATTACAAGTCATGAGTCTGTAGAGAATCAAGTTTCACTGTTGAGTAGTTCGTATGGAAAATGAGGATGGCTAGAAAGATTTGCCAGCTGAGCACAAGGAGAGGACTTGAGGTACTGGAACAGGAAGCACTAGCACTGAGTGGCTGAAGTGCTGGCTATTGGGGTTAGGCTGGGTAGGAAAGGAAGACGAATGGGAGAAATACAAGTCTATGTGAGGTTAAAGGAAGAGTCAAAAGTTAGGAAAAGGATGAGAGACTATGGTTAGAATATAGAATAGTGAAGACAGATGATAGAATCTTTTTATACAGATAAAGATAGAAGGGGCTCTGGGCATTGCTGTTTTAGGGTGCAGTTGGGAACATGGGAGATTATAGAGAAGCAGTGGTAGCGGTTACTGGGGTCGAAGTTGTAGACACCACGACATCCTGGCTGACTTGCGGCAATCATGGAGACGGTCTTCTCCTCCTGTCTCATACAGCTGGAGCAGCCAGGTCTCATTAAACACTTTGTGCTTTGTCCTAAATCATCCAGTTTACCCAGGGCAGATACAATACTAGAATTCTGGGTGGGTGGTGACAAATATCACTGCCCATGGGGATTCGTGGATTGTTTCTAATTATTTGGAGGTGTGGAAGGATGGGAGTGTACGAAGTCTCCATCTTAATTTCGTTGCATCACTGCAGACTCAAAAAGTGTTTAGAAAGCAAGTGCCTTTGTCCCTCCCTCTATTAGGCAGCACCACCAAAGACTGAGCCTGCCAAACCAGAAATCCTATGAATCAACCTAGATGACTCTCCTTCCCTCAACCCCCACATCTCATCCATTTCCAGGGCCTGCATGAGCCGCCTTCCTTCCAACCACTTAGTTTAGGCCTTCAGCATCCATATTCATTTCCTATAACTGTCACAACAAATTACCACTAATATAAGGTTTTAAAACAACATGAATTTATTATTTTATGGTACTGTAGGTCAGAAGTCCGGTGTGGGTCTCAACAGGATAAAATCAAAGTGTCACCTCAAGACCTGAGTTCCTTTTCAGAGGCTCTAAGGGAGGATCCCCTTTCCCTGCTCATTTGGTTTCCTCACAGAATTCACTTCCTTGTGGTCCTAGGACTGAGGTTCATATTTTTTGTTGGCTCAAGTACAATCCCAACTTCAAGAGGCCACCTGTTCCTTGGCTCCTAAACCAGGTCCGGTTACTTTCATACTTTGAATCTCTCCAACTCACTCCTTCACGTTATAGAACTCACATGATTATCTTAGATCCACTCAAATAATCCAAGATAAGCTCCCCATCTCGTCGTCTTTGAACTTAATTACATCCGCAAAGTGTTCCAGAGATTAGGGAGTGGACGTCTTTCCTAGATTCTTTATTCTGCCTACCACAGTATCCCAACCTGACGTATTTCAATAACTTCACAAGCAAGTTTCCTGGCTCTGAAATTCCCTATGCTGTTTTCAGATTAATCTTTCTAGAACAATCGACATGATTAAAATGCTTCTGGATTTCTACGAACCCAGGGTCAAATTAACGCTCTTTAGCTCCCATAGGAAGAAAACAAAACAAAACAAACAAGCAAAACAACCAAAAAACACTTGGATTTTTGTCGTCTTTTGTTATTTTGCTTTCAATCCAATCTATACTTCACTTTTCCCCAACCCTTCTTAATATTTGAAAAAAGTTTCCTGTGCCCATTTCTCCATCTGACTCATATTCCTTCTTCTAAACCCAGCTCAGACATCAATCACCTTCTTCAGGAATGTTTTCCTGACACTCCCTTCCCCATAGCTATAACCACAGGATAGTGTACTCTTCTCAATACCCTTGAACCTTGCGAATATTCTTATTTGGGCCATTAAACACAAATGCGTTGTGATTTTCTGGTCTATTTCACCTACAAAGTGTTTACATCCCTGTCTCCCAACCATACTGTGCCACCTCCTAAATGTGTAACATTGAGCAGTCTGTTTTATTTCACTATGACTTCTCTTTGCAAAATTAGGTAGCTATAGGATTTGTACACTTGTTGTGAGGATTAGAATGCTGACTTGCACATAATAAGTTTTGCTAGTATTAGTATTCCCAACCCTCTGCACAGAGCCACCTTATAGCAGGTGTTTAATGGAGTTTGTGGTATAGATGGATTCATTGTGCTCCCATGAAGGTCAGAAACTTCTTGCACCACTACCGTGGGTCGTGCTTCTCAGCAGAAGTAAGGCCTAGTTCTGCCCGATCCCCAGGCGGAGAGCTAGCCTTTGGCCCCAAGCGCAGTAGAAGTCATAGTGAAGTCCACGGAAGGGACTGAGACCATGCTAACTCCCTAGAAACCAATCAGCCTTTAACTGCAACCTCCGCGAATGGAAAGCAGGAATCATGAGTGGGTGAGTGCATCAGACACCGCCGGGTAGGCTTGATGCTAGTATAGGCTGAACCTCCCCTCCCCAGGAAAAAAAAAAAAAAAAAGGCAGGTGGGGTTGTGGGATTTGGGATATAGGGGGTTATATACAGGGATATTTCTCATCAATACTAGTGACAACAGACACCAACAGTCACGCGTACCTGTTTCGTGCTAGGCACGGTGTTAACCATGCATGAGCTCATTTAACCGTCTCAACACCCTATGAGGCTAGTATTTCATTTTTACAACTGAAGATACAGAGGCCCAAGCGTGTCCCTCAAGCCATCTGGCCCCTCGTGCATAGGTCTCTCATTCCATTCGGGATCCAGCTTCCAGACCGCTGCCTGGCCCTCTTCCACGTCCTATGGAGCACCTGCCGCCCCACCCGGGGTGTCAGGTTGGGTTCGCCCAGTCCAGAATACCCGCCTCCTCCTCCCAGCCCAGAACCTCCTAGATCATTCACCTAGCTCTGCCGCTCTACCTCTCCCACGCCTTCTCCACCTTTCGTCTGCTTTTCCTGCTGGCTCAGTCCGGGGACTCCTAGCCCCTCCTCCCAGCTCCGCCCTCCGCCTTTATCGCTCCTTCTGGCCCCGCCCGCGGCAGCACAGCTCCTCCCACACCCTGCCTCGGCTCCTCCTACCTGGCGCGTTCTACCCGCAGCCTCCTGGCTCCGCCTCTCAGCTCCGCTCCGACTTTTTAGCCACGCCCACACCCCCGCCCATGGCCCTCCTCCATGGCCAGCTCTGCCCCCACTCCCTTAGCTCCTCCTCTCAGCTCCGCTCCGGACTCCTAGCTCCTTACGGCCCCGCCCCAGACCCTCTAGCTCCTCCTCCTTGCCCCGCCCCTACTTCCTAGAACCTCCCGTAGCCCCGCCTCTGGCTCCTCCTCTCCCGCCCCGCCCCGGCCGTTCCGCTCCACCCCACGCCGGCCCGCCCCGCCCCCGGCCCCTGGCTCTTTTCTCCCGCCTGGTCAGGCCCGCGCTCTGCTGATCGGTCCGCGGAAGCCCGCGAGCGTTCGAGCCGCTAGGGAACTCCGCGCCGTCAGATCACCAGGTTCGCCTCTGTGTCCCGGCGCCACCGCGCCCTCCCTTCCGAGTAAGTGCCTCCCGGGTGCGCCGGTCTCTCACACACCCTCGCGGGGCTTCCCTGGCCTCTGGGCTGCGGGCTGCTCCTGGGGGCGCGCTTTCCGCTCCCCCAGACGTTCGGGAGTGAGTGGGTGTGAGTGGGTGCATGTGAGCGAGTGTGTGTAAATGTGTGTGGAGGCGACCACAGCTCCGGAAACTCCCCGGAGTTTTACCTAGTTTCTGCGTCGCAGCGACTCATCAGACCTCCAGCTAGCAGCCCTGACGACTTGGGCCGACCCCTTAGCGTCCACCTCTTGCCCTGAGCCCCACTCGCGATTCCTTCCTTCCTTCTGTAGACGCGTTCCCCGCTGTGTTGTCACGCCTGCCTGTTAAGAGCTCATGCTGTCCAGAGGACTGACCGGGTTATCACGATGCCCCAGATTGCAGACCGAGATGCTGGCCTGAGATTGTAATCCTACCCTGCATTGTAAAACCGGCAGACTAGAGTTTTTGCCTTGAGATCGTTTGGTGGAGACTTCCTTTGAATAAGAAAGTTTGTGTGTGTCCCTGCGCGCGCTCGTGTGACACTTCAGCCCAAAGCACCTGATGCAGGAACACCTGAGGAGTGCCTTCAGACCCGGGGAGGCTGACAGGCATGCTCAAGGCCAAGCTGACCAACCAAACTTTGACATTTCGAAAGGATGTTTATTGATTCAGAGACACAGTAATGCTAAAGCCAGCTAATTAAAACACAGCTTTCGGTAAAAAAGGCAATATCCTTCGGGATCATGGGAGGAAGGGAACAGTAGCTGAGAGCCCGTTCTTGCAACAACAGAATCCTTGACTTACTTAAGACTGATAATTACATGCCTCTGTAAATTATTTTATGGGGGGGGGTCAGTACTATCTCAATGTAGGGTACATTTCTGCATTTAAGAAAAAGTTAAGGGCGCCTGGGTAGCACAGTCAGTTGAGTGCCTGACTCTTGATCTCAGCTCAGGTCTTGATCTCACAGTCCTGTGTTCGAGCCTGATGTTGGGCTTCTCACTGGGCATGAAGGCTACTTAAAAAAAAAAAAAGTTAATTGATAGCTGCTCTGTACTTGATTCCGACCATAAAGTGATTCCCCGATTGCTGCGGTTTCATCCATCTCTAATAGTCTCTGAATTCTCTATCTCGTTTTATTCTTGCCGTGAAAGTAAAGATCCCCATAAAATCTCCCCACTTCCCTAAGACTTCATTCAAGACATGCTGATATGGAGATGACAAATCGACAGAAAATTTTCATTGAGGTGCAAGGGTGGCAGAAAACTTTGTGGCTAAAAGAAATCGCTGAAACAGAGCAGCCTTTAGGTGCCATTGTCTATTGGCATATGCATGCAAGAGTTGATAAATCACTCTAAGTGCTGCTTATCACAGCAGATATTTTTGTCCTGGTTTCAATCCTGTGTTAACACAAAAGTGTTTCCACAGCGTTTTAACTGAGGAAACATTATGCTGTGAAATGTAAACATATGACTCCATCTGTCTTTAAGGAAAGAAATAATTATCACACTTAATTAAACACCTGGAAACATTTAATGCCACCTTCTAATTAGATTTGTCATGGGGAGTTAAGTCAGCAAGTTATTGCTAATATTCTAGCTGGTAACACATTTAGCTTTTCTGTAGATTTTTTGGACGGCTGTTCCCCCCTGGCCCCCATACACATTAATTGCCTTCTTCCATCCCTTGCCCACCTTTTGAGTTTTTACCTGTAATCTGAGTGAATTGTTTAGGGCAGTGAATTCCACCTACCGTCCCGTAAAATGGGAAAGCTTTAGATTTTAAATGTTTTGTATTAACAGTTTTGCATGAACAGATGTAGGCCTCCTAACCCATTATATTCATCGAGGTCATGTGATAATAAGTCACTGAATAGAAGAAGGTGTCCCCAAAAGTGTAGTGACTCTGCACAGATGGGCCCTTAACATTTTTTTCTTTAAGGGAGGCTTTTCATCTAGAGTGCCGTTTGGTCTAGTGTGTTTAAGTTGAATGAGAAAAAGGGGTGGTGTGAGCTGGAAATTCTTCTCATCTTCGCTGTCCCTTCTAGTTTGTGACTAGATTGCAGATAGTCTTCATCTTGGTAGCCATGTTTTGTGAGCACAGGCCGTTGCGGGTTCCCAGAAGAATGGTGGAAACTGAGGGTTTCCTGCAAGGACCCGAAACAGAGTTGTTTTATGAGGTCTGTTCTCTGCAACCCTTCGTTCTGTTGAAACTGGAGGAAAGGATGTGTGGAGAGAAGTGATTGCATCCAAACAGTGCTCATTAGGAAATGCCATGTGGGGAGGAGCGAATTTCTAGATGGTTTATGGTTCGGGTGGCTTCACAGAGCTGATCCTTGCAATGGAGTCTGCCCCGTGGCTGGGCGCTGTAATTGATCCAATTAATCCTTTTCTGCTTGGGGAGGCTCTTGGAACGAAGACATTTCCTTCCTGAAGATCTCATTGGTGCTCAGTCAGAACTGAGCTTTGTTTCTGCATCTCAAAGAATTGTCTGTTCCCCATCCGCTCCATCATTGTACACGTTGAGAAGTTGGACGTGGGGTCACCTTCAGAAGGCAGGGGAGGATCAGCGATGACAAGTAAGGGCCACCGCTTTTCTCACGGAGAGGAAAGGAAGCCGTTAGTGCCATCCCAGGACAAGCAGCGCTGACTTGGGCAACGGGGCCATGCACGGGGCCTACCTGGATAAAAGAGTGGCCAATTTACCCCCATGGGGCATTCTCAGAGACTTGAGCTCTGATACAGAAGTTAAGGGAAGGCACTGTGCGTGGTGACAGATTAACTTTTATCACCTCACCCTTCCTCAGGCTGCCCACATCCTGCATTTCATACCAAACGCACACAGTAAGAACTCAACAAATACTAGAAAGGAGCTTTGAACAGCCCAACCTTTATGTTTCCCTGTGGGTATTCTTTCCACTCTCCTGTCCCTGGTTTTGATGACTGTGGCCGACTGCAGTTTCTAGACTTTTGTCCATCAGTGGTGCTTCCCAACAACTGAAGATGGATGATTTTTGAGGGGAAAAAAGAAAAAAAAAATCAGTGAACCTTGTTGCAAAATGTAGTAAGGTCAGATAGTACGCAGTGGACATCAGTTTTCATTCCACATTTTGGTGTAAGAGGAGGAAATGAGCTACAAGCGAAGAGTAAATTCTAGAAACGACTGGCACCAGGCCCCTTAGAAACCATCTGGCCTGTGAGTCTAAGACTATAACGTTTGCTGTTATACAAGTCTGGAGGTGTATCCCCTCAGGCCAGTTTGAAGGAGGGGAGCACCATGGCTTCACACATCAGGCATTTATTCAGTTCCTTCTGTGTGCACAGCACCGCACAACCCTCTCATGTTCACTCAGCGAGGTCTAGGACTGTTGACCACTTGCAGGAAAATGTTGGTAGGAACAGGCAACTCCCCCGGGTCAGCTGACAGTGGCAACAGTGGGTTTGGAATTCTTCTGTTTCACAAAGATAAGTACAGGCATTTCCTTAGGATAGAAGAACCATTTTCAAAATATTTTTATAAGAAACTCAGGGACGCCTGGGTGGCTCAGTCGGCTATGCATCCAACTCCTGATTTCAGCTCAGGTCGTGATCTCACAGTTCGTGAGTTCAAGCCCTGCATCCGGCTCTGTGCTGACAGCCCGGAGCCTGCTTGGGATTCTCTCTCTGCCCCACCCCCGCTCATATGTGCTCTCTCTCTCTCTCTCAAAATAAGTAAACATTAAGAAAAAAAAAGAAAGAAGGAAACTGAAAGAAGCACGTTTCTTCTGATGTCTGATTCAAATAGCCAGCGGTATAATTGCCGTAAGCCTGATTCCATAGGATTTTGTTTTCTTGGCCTTTTATGTTGGGCAGAGACATTCCCTGAGAAACTTGTTATAAAATGTCAGAGGCTCTGCAGTAATCACTGAGCAGGCACCCATCCTATTAGAGGGCTGCTGCTTTTTCTCTAGAAGCAAGTATTTATGGTTCCGAACCATCTGCAGGGCTGGATGGGCATTGACAAGTTTGCTTGCCTAGGGTTGTGCTTTTTTATGTAGCATGAGAGGGGTCGTAGACTGACAGGACGATATTTCTCCCGAGGTGGGAGGGGGGGAGGGGCGTGCAGTAATCTTCCCCACCAAAAAGAAAAGAAAAATGGGTAACAGGTCACAGGAATGTGCCTCCGCTCCAACACCCCTGGCTGACTTATAAACAAATTGAGGTTTGTTTCTTTAATAACAGAGAATGGAATGAAATCCAAAATTCCACTTGTTGTAGTTTCCGTAAACATGGGGAAAAGGATGACTTTTAGTTTAGTCACGAAGTGGTTGGTTGGTTCACATGACTCTGCGAGGATCAGCTGTTCATGTCTCAGCCACACTGGCTGTGTTACTTTGACGATCCACTTAACCTCTCTGGGCCTGTTTCTTCACTTAAAATCTGGGGATAGTATTTACATCATAGGCTGGTTTTGTGGATTAAAAAGCACAGTGTTCCTCTCCTGTTGTCCGTGCACAGAAGGCACCCAGCAAACGGTGGGCTTTTCTGGCTGGGCCAAATTGGTCTCATTTCAAGAGGATGATATCTGTACCAGGTTATAGCAGAGTGGAGAGGGAGAGTGATAACTTGTACCACATGTGCTTTTCGCTGGAACTTTTTTCTTTTTTCTTTTTTTTTTTCCCCCTGTATCAATGCCAGAGGAGCCCAGAGAATGGGGTGAATATAGTACTATTTCAATGATTCCCAGCTGCAAGTTCATGTGATTAAAGAGTGAAATCTTGCTGCTTCTGCTCATGCTAAAGAGAAAGGAGCCAGAGCAGGGCATCTGGGTTTTATGTGTCTGAGCATGAGAAGAGCCACGACATCTGGAAGCCTCCCTGTGCATGAGGGAAGCTTTAAAATACCTGTTGCAGAAGCGCCTGGGTGGCTCAGTCTGTTGAGCGTCCGACTTCAGCTCAGGTCACGATCTCACGGTGCGTGAGTTCGAGCCCCGCATCAGGCACTGTGCTGACAGCTGGGAGCCTGGAGCCTTCTTCAGATTGTGTCTCCCTCTCTCTCTCTCAAAAATAAAGAAACATTAAAAAGCTGTTGCAGTTAAGAAGTGAGCCTTGGGTTGGTCTTTCATCTCTGGATGTCCTTGTTTAAAACAGGTAACGGATGAAACCAGATTATCCAAGACAGACCGGAAGGTAGATCTCAACGGTCCTTGATGTTGCAAAGGGACTCTTGCTAGTATGTCCTGAAGGGAAATTGTGAGGTTTCCAGACAGCAGAGACACATCTTCGGGGTTGGCCACTGGGGCAAGTTCTGCTGGGCACGCTGCTGTCTCTCTCTCTCTCTTGCTCTCTCACAAGAGCACGCAGTAAACTCACATGTGTTTGAAAGGAGCCAACTTTCTCCTCTCCTGATCATTATTAAAAAAAAAAAAAAAAAGAATGGGGGGGTGGCACCTGGGTGGCTCAGTGAGTTCAGCATCCGACTCTTAGTTTCACAGGTGCCAATCTCAGGGTTTCTTGAGATCACGCCTCACCTTGGGCTCCGGGCTGATGGTGCAGAGCCTGATTGGGATTCTCTGTCCCCTTCTCTCTGCCCCCATCCCACTTGAGTTGTCTCTGTCTCTCTCAAAATAAATACATAACTTTTTTTTTTTTTAATTTTTTTTTTTAATGTTTTATTTATTTCTAGGAAAGAGAGAGAGAGACAGCGTGAGCAGGGGAGGGTCAGAGAGAGAGGGAGTCACAGACTGAAACAGGCTCCAGGCTCCGAGCTGGCAGTCAGCACAGAGCCCGATGCGGGGCTCGAACCCACGAACCGCGAGATCATGACCTAAGCGAAAGTCGGACGCTTAACCGACTAAGCCACCCAGGCGCCCCTTTTTTTTTTTTTTTTAAAAGGAGCTTCTTATAATATCACTGTCCGCCAGAGTGAAGAGGGCCGGGGTTGTGGTGTGTGCTTTTGGTGCCCTCACTGTCTTCGTCCTTCCCTGCCTCGAGCCCTGAAGCTGTCTGTTCAGGCTCATACACACACACACACACACACGCACACCACCGAGGAATTCTGCAGAAATGCCAGTCTTCTGAGAAAACCTGCAGATGCAATGTTGGCAACAGATTGCAGAGTTCAGATCAAGCTTTGATGACTCAGACTTTGATGACTTCAAGAGGTCAAGTCTCCCACTTGGTTCCAACCACTCCGTGACCAGGAAATAACTCCTTTGTTTTTCTTGCTCCTCTCTTTAAAAAGACGAGGTCGTTTTCTGGGAAACGGCTGCTGTTTGATTAAATGCTATCACCTCCCTAGGGCAGAGCAGACCTGGCTTAGGGACGGAATTGGTGAAGGGAGAGGCTCCCAGGAACCCACAGAGGGTACCTGGGACAGGTGTGTGAGCTCACGCCTACCCTCAGCCACTTGGCTCCTTTGCTTTTATGGCCTGGAATGGTCAATAGTGCCTCAGACAACGGCTGGTGTCACTTGTCAGGTACCAGACCATCTGTCAATAGAGGGGATGCAGGGGGTCCCTGCCTGAATGCCCGAAGATGGTTATCTGCGCAGCCACAAAGGTGATACACCACATGAAACTTTGACCTTTTCTAGTATGCTCCCAAGCTGACTGCCAGTTAGAGTCGCCTGGAACCCTACATCCAAAAGGTGCAGATTCCTGGGCTCTACCCACTATGGTAACACAAAGGCTGGGCCTTGGAATCTGTATTTCTTATTTATTTTTGAGAGAGAGAGAGCACAAGCTGGGGAATGGCAGAGAGAGAGAGAGGGAGACACAAAATCTGAAGCAAGCCCCAGGCTCTGAGCTGTCAGCGTAGGGCCTGACATGAGGCTTGAATCCACGAGCTACGAGACCATGACCTAAGTTGAACTTGAACGTCCAACCAACTGAGCCACCGAGGCTCCCCTCCTTTTTTTAATGTTTATTTATTTCTGAGAGAGAGAGACTGAGAGCGGAGGAAGGGCAGAGAGAGAGGGGGGACAAAGGATCGGAAGCAGGCTCTACACTGACAGCAGAGAGCCTGAAGTAGGGTTCGAACTTATGAACCACAAGATCGTGACCTGAGCCCAAGACAGATGAACTCCCAGGCACCTCGAATCTGTATTTCTTGACTGATGCATAGCTATCTGAAAACCAGTGGTCTAGGAGCCCAGTTGTAATGTCCTGTTCTATAAAGAAGGTTAGTCAAGCAGCAGATAACTGAAGGGTTTTTGTGTGTGTGTGTGTTTGTTTGAGGGCAGGGGTTGGTTTTGGCAGTGGAAAGAGCAAATCTCTTGAAACTACAGAGAGGCTTTAAAGTTTAAAGAAGATTAAAATGAACTCGCCCCAAAGCAACACCTGTGCACCCATCCTGACAAATAGCAAAGTGGTTTTTCTAGTAGGCCTTCCCGGGGTTGAGAAATGTTGACCCAACGGTGAGGTCAGAAACAAAAAATAACAACCAAAACCAGTAGTGGTGTCCCACGATCAGATCTAGGAATTGAGAGCCGTGAAGCAGAGACACTGGGGAACGGGCTCAGTGTTCATTAGTGAAAACTCCAGATGCAGAGTCGGTGGCTCTGCTGACGTCATCGGCTAGCGTGCCGGCCGACCGGAGGCCATCCACGCGGCTTTGCAGATCACTTATGTAGGGTCCTTTTTGTCAGGACTGGCAGGTGCCGGGGGGAGCTCCAGGCCCAAGTGGACTGTTAGGCCTACCCTAGGTCTCCTCCCTGTCCCCAGGCTGGGGGAGGTCCCCTGGCACCTCCCCAGGCTGCGCTGTTCTCAGTGCCCCTCTGTTTTCAGAATGGCGGCCAGTGGGAAAATGGAGAACAGGCTGTTTTATCTCTTTGAAGCCATCTTGCTGTAACTTCCTCCTCTTCCTCTTCCTCCTCTTCCTTTTTCTCCTCCTCTTCTCCCCTCCCCTTCTTCACTTCCCCCTCCCCCTTCCTCCACCCCTTCCTCTTCTGATTTCTTTTTTAAATTTCTTTTTCTTTTTTGCATTTTGAGTTGGGCCGGTACTTGAGACTTTCTTCCCTCTTTCTGGATTCTGATCACTTTTCAGTGTATCATTCTGATAACGGCCGTGGAGAATATTAAAGGTCTGTCACTGCGAATACATAATATGAATTTTAGCAGAACCACCCACGGTCTTTCCCTCTAGGTTTAGATGTTTGACCGGAGACCCACAAGGATGGAAATGGACTAAATCTGAGTCACGCTTGAGCCGTCCTCTCCAGGCGGCATGCCAGGGGGCCTTCATGCCTAGCAATTTGGGAAGAGGGGTAGGTGGAGGAGGCTGGGCGTGGCTTGTAGAGACCAAGGGCACGGGCAGCGGATTAACCAGCCCAGTCGGTCTTCCCCATGCCCACCAGGACTCTGAGTTCCCTCCAGGCACACACCCCTAATTTACCTTCAGTCAGTCTTTTGTCAGTTCTGCTCTCTTCAATGGTACCCGTAGAGTTTGTATATCCATGATCATAAATAGCATGCTGTATATCGCTGTATCCGTTTCCTGGCGCTGCTGTAACAAAATACTAGACTGCGTGGCTTTAATAGCAGGTATGTATTTCTCACAGTTTTGGAGGGCAGAAGGCCAAGATCAAGGTGTCGGCAAATCTGATTTCTCCTGAGGCCTTCTATTGTGGCTTGCAGGCTGCTACGTTTCTATTGTTTTATCACACAGCCTTTTGTTTTTTTCTTTTTTTCTATGTGCTTGTGTTCTTGGTGTCTCTCTCTCTCACTTTATATAAGGACACTAGTTCTATTGCATTATGGCCCCACCCTGGTGATTTCATTTCTCCCTAATTACCTCTTTAAAGGCCATATCTCCAAATACCCTTACATTGGGAGTTGGGGCTTCAACATATGAGTTTTTGGGGAAACAGTTTTATCTATAACAATCACCTTTGCAAAGGATATTACAAATAATATGATAGTGTCAGAGTTTACATCTACTATGTACCATGTTCAGAAATCATGGTGATTATTTTTTACTTTAAATGCTCACCTTTTGAAAATATTAAAACATGAGGGGAAAAGGTGTGGGTTTTTTTTTTTTTTTTTCTGTTTATCAACTTATTTACTGTTTTCGGGGCTCTTCATCCTTTAGTGTTGACCCAAGTTTCCATCAGGTATATTTTTGTCTTCCAGCCTAAAGTACTTCCTTTATTATTTCTTGTAGCTCAGATCTGCTAGAACACATTCTCTCAACTTCTTTTATGTTTGTGCCTGTCGTGTCTGTGTGTCCAGTTTCCATCTTAAATGTTAATTTATTTATTTTTGATAGAAAGAGAGATAGGAGAGAGAACACAAGTGGGGGAGGGGCAGAGAGACAGGGAGACAGAATCCAAAGCAAGCTCCAGGCTCTGAGTTGTCGGCCCAGAGCCTGATGCAGGGCTTGAACTCACAAACCATAAGATCATGACCTGAGCCAAAGTTGGATGCTTAACCGACTAAGCCACCCAGGTGCGCTCAATTTCCTTCTTAAAAGGATGCCTGTCATATTGCCTTAGGGCTTACCATAACAGCCTCATTTTAATTGAATAATGTTTCTAAAGATCCAGATCACCTAATACAGTCCTGTTTTGAGGTACTGGGGTTAGGGCTTCAACATGTGAATTTTGGAGGCTATAACAATCAGGATGCTTTAGGCGGCATGTAAGAGAATGTCCCACTAACAGAGGTTTGAACAGTAAAGTCATTAACTTTATAAACAGAGGGTAGTCTGGGGGTAGTCCAGTCCCAGTATGAACCAATGGCTCAAACAGAACCACCAGGAACCAGGTTCTTTTTGTTCTTCCCCCTCCCATTCTTAGCATGATACCTGTTCTTCTACAGAGTTGCTGCCTCATTGGCAGAAAATGGCCTCCTTAGCAACAAGCACCACACGCTGTCCCCATCCTCATTCAAAGGCAGGAAGTCTGTGTGTATGTATGTGTGGAGGGGAGTGATGGGGCACAGAGAGGGTGGCGATAAATCTGTTCTGTAGTGTCTATCTCTTCACATCCAGTGGTGAGATCTTGAAGTCTCCTCAAGCCTCACGGGGCAAAACTGAGTCCATGGCTACAAAAGAAGCCATGAAAGTGAGTAGCAGTTGTTGAGGGAAAACTCCCCGGTGGGAGGTTGGCCGTGCCAATAGGAAGAAGGTGAAGGACATGATGAGCGGGCAGACTACACAGCACCCTCACTGGCCCCAGGTTCCCACACTCTAGAAACTGTGTAGCTAAGGCCATCACTATTCCTGATAATAATAAAACCAGGTTTTATTGGAATTAAAACGAAACACCCATGATGAGTAGTTGGGAGAAAAACAGAAGATGCGGGAGGTGGTGAAAATCACATATACTTAATTACTATTGGCAGTGACTTTTTAATGCTAAGGGTCATGAGTTTATAAAAATAGCCCTACTTGCTTTGGCGACAGCACCCTACATTCAAACCTGGAAGATGTTCATCAAATAGAGAGGTCTTTGTGTTCCTGGAAATGCTCACTACCACAACAGCAGTGATCATGATCCTTTATGGAATACTTACACTGGATCACGGACCGTGCTGAGGGCCTCATACATTTTATTTCCTTTCATTTTGATAATGGCTCTGTGAGAATGGTCTTAGTGTTTGTTTGTTTTAATTTTTTAATGTTTATTTATTTTTGAGAGAAATAGCATGAGTGGGAGAGGGGCAGAGGGAGAGGAAGACTCAGAATCCGAAGCAGGCTCCAGGTTCTGAGCTGTCAGCACAGAGCCCAATGTGGGGCTCAAACTCATGGACCACGAGATCACGACCTGAGCCGAAGTTGGATGCTTAATCAACCGAGCCACCCAAATGCCCCGAGAATGATATTAGCGTTAATCTGCATTTACAGGTGAGGAATTGAGATTTGGGGAGGTTAGCAACCCTGCAGATGCCTGGCCGAGCTGGGATTCATACCCTGGAAGCTCAACTCCCTCCCTTATGCATGCACTGAGCTGCAGCAAGGCAGAGTCCTCCATAAAACTTACATACTTCCTCATTTTCTGTGAACTTGCAAAGGCTGTTACCTCTTCAGCCAGCCAGTATCTACTTCATTGACAAAAGTCCTGTGATTATTTCAGATGTAATTCAAATTCTAGAGTAAGAGTGTGGACATTTAGAACCCATGGAATTGCACCTCTCAAGTTGAGAGGATTAACTTGGATGGCCTATTTTGTATGGGGAAAATGGCAGACGGCTTTAATAAACCCAGAGAAATGTGTCTTCCATTGTTGGCTCATGCAGCAGAGTGCCAGTCTGAGTGTTGGTGAATCTGTCCTCGGGTTTATAGAGTGTTGATGTGATGCAGATTTTCTATTTTTTAATTTTTTTTAAATGTTTTATTTATTTTTGAGAAAGAGATAGAGACATCATGAGCAGGGGAGGGTCAGAGAGAGAAGGAGACACACAATCCAAAGACAGACTCCAGGCTCTGAGCTTGCTGTCAGCACAGAGCCCGACGCAGGGCTCGAACCCATGAACCATGAGATCATGACCTGAACCGAAGTCGTACTCCCAACCGACTGAGCCACCCAGGCACCCCGAGGCAGATTTTCTAAAAGCTGGGACAGCTTCTTGACAGTCTCGGTGCAGAGACTGCACCCTGGGGGATATCTAATTAGCTGGGGGTTGGCCGGAGTAGTTCTGTGTATGCTTCTCGTCCCTCTGGTGGCTCTGATGCCAGTAACATAGCAAGGTCACTGCTCCAGCGTCCTGTCTGCACAGCTCAGAACCACGCAGACCTCTAGAGCCTGTATTTCTTCACTCAGTTCCTGATCTCACGTTGCTAAAGCTCTAACAACACCTTGCATGTTCAGTTAGACTTTGGGATTGCTAAAGTTTGGGGGGAAAAGTTTTGTTCATTTGAATTCTGAAGCTACTGTTGCTAATAGCTTGCGTGGAGGGCTGAGTAAGGGAGAGAGTAAGGGATGTAAGTACTTTTGGGAACTGAAAGTGGTATGCTGAATGTTACAACTTTGAGTCAGGTGATGACTCTCACGTCTGTAAGAACCCAATTAATATCCAAAAGCTTTTGGCTATTCCAGTAGGCATCCAAGAGTTTTTTGCTTTGTTTTTTGTTTTTTCCTTTGCAACCAGGTGTTTTTATTAAAGTGTGGGGACAGGACCCATAGGCAGAAAGAGCTGCCTAGGAGTCATTTTGTAAAGTGTGTTTATTTATTTTTGAGAAAGCGAGAGCATGAGAGTGGGGAAGGGGCAGAGAAAGAGAATCGTAAGCAGGCCCCCTACTATCAGCGCAGAGCCCAATGTGAGGCTCGAACCTATGAACAATGAGACCATGACCTGAACTGAAATCAAGAGTCTGATGCTTAGCCCGCTGAGCCACCCAAGGCTCCTCCCCCGCCCCAGAGGTAATTTTTTAAAAAACAGTTTATTGTCAAGTTGGTTTCCATATGACATCCAGTGCTCATCCCAACAAGTGCCCTCTTCCCTGCCCATCACCCCCCTTCTCCTCCCCGCCATCCCCATCAGGCCTCAGTTTGTTCTTAGCATTCAAGAGTCTCTCATGGTTTTCCTCCCTCCCTCTCCCCCACTATTTTCTCCTTCTTCTCCCCCGTGATCCTCCGTTAAGTTCCTCCTAATCCACCTATATGTGCAAACATATGGTATCTGTCCTTCTCTGCCTGACTTATTTCGCCCAGCATAATACCCTCAAGGTCCATCCACGTTGCTACACATGGCCAGATTTCATTCGTTCTCATTGCCATGTAGTATTCCATGGTATAGATAAACCACATCTTTGATCCATTCGTCCGTTGATGGACACTTAGGCTCTTTCCATGTTTTGGCTATTGTGGAGAGTGCTGCTATGAACATTGGGGTACATGTGCTCCTATGCATCAGCATTTCTGTATCCCTTGGGTAAATTCCTAGCAGTGCTATTGCCGGGTCATAGGGGAGTTCTATTGTTAGTTTCCTGAGGAACCTCCACGCTGTTTTCCAGAGGGGCTGCACCAGTTTACATTCCCACCAGCAGTGTAGGAGGGTGCCCGTCTCTCCACACCCTCGCCAGCATCTAGAGTCCTCTGATTTGCTCATTTTCACCACTCTGACTGGTGTGAGGTGGTATCTCAGTGTGGTTTTGATTTGTATTTCCCTGATGATGAGGGATGCTGAGCATCGTTTCATATGTCTGTTGGCCACCCAGAGGTAATTTTGAATTGAGATTGCCTTGGGCATATTTTGGAGCACACTTTGCTTGTAAACTGTTTGTAAGGGAAGCTTTAATCAGACCATTAGAGATGCAATCACTTACCTTAAAGGTGAAAGTTTTATTGAAACAGAAATCCTTCCTAAGACACCGGCTCCCAGCTAGTTTGCTCCTGGGCCCCTTTGCCCTCTATACCTTGCATCAGTTGGCTCTTTATGTGCTGACACGCCTTGATTTTCTTTATGCTTTTTTTCCTTAAACCTTTGTGTTGTAAAATAAAACATAAATACCCAGACCCTGGAAAAACAAACACACACTTGAGTGACTTACCATAAGCAAACGCTCATATAACCATCACTCCAGGCAAGAAATAGTATTTGGCCAGCCACGCCCCAAGTGCCTTCACAGCCCCAGCCCTAGTCATGTTCCCCTTCGTCCCTCCAAAAGTAAATGCCATCCTGACTTTTATTGTAATCTCTTCCTTGCACTTCTTTATGGTTTTACCACCCAAGCGAACAGCCTGACCCAACAATAGTTTAGTCTTGCTCATTTAAAAAAACTTGATGTGTCTTTAAGGTCTCTTTTATTTTTATTTAAAAAATTTTTTAACGTTTACTTATTTTTGAGAGACAGAGCATGAGCAGCGGAGGAACAGAGAGAGAGGGAGACACAGCATCCATAACAGGCTCCAGGCTCTGAGCTGTCAGCCACAGAGCCTGATGCAGAGCTCAAACTCATGGACCACGAGATCATGACCTGAGCCGAAGTCAGACACTTAACTGACTGAGCCACCCAGGCGCCCCTTTAAGGTTTCTTTTAATCTACAGGTTCCCATAACATCCTCCCCGATTTAAAAAAAAAAAATATATATATATATATATATATATATATATGTATTTGTTGTTGTTGTCAAAGGAGCTGGGCTGTTTGATCTGTAAAGTTTCCCACGGTGTTGAGAACAAGAAAGATGTGCACTTTTGGTGAAGTTCAGTTTGTGCCTTTGCCCTCTATTTCCTGCATCTGGGTCCGGAGGCTTGATCAGACTCAGGTTTGATCCCTTTGGCAAGATTACAAGTGCTGTGGGAGTCTTTCACTGGAGGCTTCTTCCACTCTTTTCTGCCATTAGTGGCTGTTGGTTCTCAGTGTCCGGTTCCATTCGTTCATTGGCGGTAACAGAATGGTATATTCTCATTCCACCATTTTGATTTTATTGACTAGTTGGAATCATCGTATAAGGACAGACTCTCCTTTCGTCTGAAATCCATTTTTTTTAAATGAAATATTTCTGGACCGTAATCCCGGCACTAGGGATGCTCCTTCACTGAAGTGGTCATTGTTTTTAGGTCTTTTTACTCATCAGAGCTGGGAAGATACATCCACAGACATATATATATATATCTACGTACAAGCATATATACACGTGTAAAAATAAAATACATTGTGAGTTCATATTGATTGTTCCAAGGCAAGTTCAAGACTACAGGTTTTTGTTCAGCCTCTTTTATGTTACATTTGTATATTCTTTCTTCCATGCTTAGAAACCTGGTATTTTAGTCACAGGGGAGATAGAATGCCTTATAATTACCCCTTTTGATTGTCCTGCATTATACATCAGCAATCTCCAAATCATCACTTTTGATTAACAAAACAGTAAAAATAATTCTTTGGCATATGCCGTACTCATTCTTGCCCAGTTTTTTTGTGATTGTACTATATCTACATTGTCAGATCCTTTAGCTATTATATATTAAAATATTTCCCTCTTAATACTCATTTAGTTTTTATTCCTGCAGGTGACTTTGTATGTCTTGCTTATTATCAATGTCTCTAGACATCTTGACTGAAGCCCTTTATCTGATCAGTTCCTTAGGCAATTTCCTGATTTTTTGTTTATTTGTTTCCCTAATTTCTTCTTTTCCCCCGATTTCTTTTTATTTTTTTTTTAAAGATTTTTGTTTTTTTAAATAATTGTATTATCAAGTAAGCTAACATACAGTGTAGTCTTGGCTTCAGGAGTAGATTCCTGTGACTCATCACTTACATACAACACCCAGTGCTCATCCCAATGAGCCCTCCTCAGTGCCCACAACCCATTTTCCCCACCCCCTCACCCTACTCCATCAACCCTCAGCTTGTTCTCTGTATTTAAGAGTCTCTTATGGTTTGCTAACGGATTTTACTTTAAGTCATCTCCACACCAAGCATGGGACTTGAACTCACAACTTTGAGATCAGGAGTCTCATGCTCTATTGACTGAGCCGGCCAGGTTTCCCATTCCCTGATTTCTTTTTTTTTAACAATCTTTTTTTTTTAAGTTTTTATTTATTTATTTTGAGAGAGGAGAAGTCCTTGTACCATATTTTCTTTTCTTGAGAATCTTAAATACGTTTCTCTATTTTCTTCTAAGTGTTGTTGTCGAAATTCTGATGATAATTTAGTTTTCTCTCCCACTGTATGACCCGTTCTTTCAGCACTGCTGAGAGCCTCAGCTATGTGCCTGTTTCCTTCCATCTATTATCTACCTACTCTTCCAATACAGGGATTAGTGAGTTAAAATGTTACCAAATCCATGTTTATAACTTGGCCTACCCTGGTGCCAAATAATCGCTCTCTCCTGTTAACCCAAAGTAAGCCACTTAGTGTGAGTAAGTATAGCTTTATATCTTTGTAACCTCAGCTCTACCTTGTAAAGTGTACAGAGTTAGCGCTAAATATATACTTGTTTATGAAATAAAGGATGCGGAAGGATGTGGGTTTTCCCCCCTTCCTTTTTAGCCTGTCAGGAACTGCCCCGCCCCTTCAGCTCTTTTCCTCCAATCAGGCGCGGCTTTTGCCACACACCTGCGGCCCCCATCCGCCCTCGTTGTCCCTGTTGTCTGGAGCTCAGGTTGTCTGGCTGTGTTCTCATGTTATTCTATTTCCAAGACAAGCACACTGGGAACTCCAAAACGGGGTCTGGCCCTACCCCGCTGCCACTGTGGCCCCATGCCTGCTTGCCCTCCTGGTTGACCATAGCTTGACCCCTTATTGTGGTTTTTGAAAAAAACTTTTAATGTTTATTTTTGAGAAAGAGAGAGGTAGAGAGAGAGGGAGACACAGAATCTGAAGCAGGCTCCAGGCAGCACAGAGCCTGATGCGGGGCTCAAACCTACGAACCATGAGATCATGACCTGACCTGAAGTTGGAACTTAATGGACTGAGCCACCCAGGTGCCCCTCTAATTATTGTGGGTTTTAAGGCCCAGGCCCCTGGCATGTGGGGCCCAGACCTCAGCCTCTCAGGATACCTGAGCTACCACCTGTCCATTCCTTTGTTGGCTGACCTTTTTGTTCTTCATGGCATGGTTGTCAGAAACCATAGCAGGACAGTAAGATGGATGCCTTGGCCCACACAAGATGCCAGATGCCTTTTGTTCAACACACGTGCTGTGTTTACGTTTTTTTGTTTATTTGTTTGTTTGTTTTTAAGGGACAAACAGAACATGAGCAGGGGAGGGGCAGAGAGAGAGAGAGGGAGACACAGAATCTGAAGCAGGCTCCAGGCTTTGAGCCGTCAGCACAGAGCCTGACTCGGGCTCAAACTCAAGAACCATGAGCTCCTGACCTGAGCTCAAGTTGGACGCTTTGCCGACTGACCCACCCAGGGGCCCCTAGGAAATGCCAGTTAGTGGCCAAAGCTTCTACTGCTCCCTGCTGAATTCCGTGCCCCCCAAGCCCCCACACTGGTCAGTCACATATCTCATTGGTCTACCTGCCTCCTGTAGACCATTGAATTCGTAACCTCTTATTTCTGGTATCTAAAGCTTCTCAGAGCATTTGCCATATGGGCATGACGGTGGGCTGTCCAATTATATGCCTGGCTTGGACTTGCCTGCAACATCATCACCCTGGTTCTTTTTGTTAGGCCCTAGCCAGTGGGCCTTGCGGAATATTTTTTCCCCTCCCTCTTGAACCCCTTAGGGCCACGTAATTAACAGGAAAAAAAGTTGTAATATGCAGTTTTTACAAATATTTACCCTACGAAAGCAATAAGAAGGTTCCAGAAGCAATGGGATAGTGGCTCTTCTCCAATGGATGTGAACACTGAGGTGATCTCAGTGATGCAGATAGATTAAAACTCCACAGCCTGGAGCACGTCAGAGAAATCTCACTGGTAACAGGGAGCCGGTGATGTGGAAAACTGCCCATGACATGAGAAGTTACTCTGGTTACTCCACTTCTCTGTGCTCGGTCAGTGGCTCTGAGGTGAGGAAGTGCCCTCAGGCTCTCCACTCCTGTGGCGGGGCCCGCGGGAGGCAGCTCACTGGCCTGACCGACCTTTGTGAGATTTTCCCCAGATCTAACATCTCCAGTCCCCATCAGAACAATCCTGGGAATGACTCTTTGCTCCTAGCAGTGTCCAGAGATTAATAAGGACTTGTGTAAAAACATAAGCGTATTTTCTATAATGCTTTTATTATTAATTCAGCAGAAATTGTACTGAAGGCTTTTTCTTCTTTTCCTGCTCCTAGCTGCCTGTATGTTTGCCTTTTGCCTCTGGTCGGCCCATGGTGAACCAGCGATGGTGACATAGGCTTGACATTTACTGAGTGCTTACTATGTGCCAGGCATCATGCTACGCTTTTACGTACGTTTTCACATCCTAGGTTCTGGCATCGTTACCGCCATTTTAAAAACAGGGAAATTGAGACCACAAGCATCTAAGTCATTACCTAAGTCAAAAGCAAAGCTGATATTTAAATCTATTGGTTCTTAACCACACTGCTGCACTTCCTTTTGCAAAAACACAGATTTTACCTAAGCCGCTTGCAGGTGCTTGCCTTAAGTGACAGAGCTCTGGGCTCCAGGGGTTACAAGTTGGAGCGGGCTGTCCTGTGATGTTTAGATCTTGAACAGACTTTTCTCAGAGCTTTCCAAGATCCCTAATTTAGACTTGGGAGCAACAATGGGAGGGGCAGTGGGGAGTAATACAAATAAGGCTCTAGAGTCTCAAGGCCTTGGTAGCCCCAGATTTGAAAATTCTCGGTTGAGAGCTGCCATCTTGATGATAACAAGTCAGCAGTGTTACCAGCACCTCAATGGGGGACAGAAGAAGGAGGTGAAACTCAAACATGTAAATTCTGAAATCTGTTAGACATTCTAGTAGTGAATTTGGTGAGGGAAGTTAAAATGATCTAAAAATAAGGGCTTTGAATTTCTTATTAGTTGTGCTATCTCTATAATTGTTCTCAGATTGCCGTTTTTTAAAAAATTTCCCCTGGACGACCGTGTATGGTCACTTAGGCTGTGCACTGCACAACTGCAGGGGATACCATTATAGTTTTTTTTTTTAAATTTTTAAATGTTTATTATCATTGAGACAGAGAGAAACACAGCATGAGTGGGGGAGGGGCAGAGAGAGAGGGAGACACAGAATCCGAAACAGGCTCCGGGCTCTGAGTTGTCAGCACAGAGCCCAGCGCTGGGCCCAAACCCCGTGAGATCATGACCTGAGCCAAAGTCGGATGCTCAACCGATTGAGCCACCCAGGCACCCGCACAAAGGTTATAGTTTAAATGGTGCTTCTGAAGTTGTGCAGTGCGCAATTGGAAAACCTTATTTTGTAGACCTGTATTTTATTATTATTTTTTTCTTTTTTTAAAAATGTATATTTGTGTTTGACAGAGGTAGAGAGCGTATGCGTGCGTGAGCCAGAGAGGGGCAGAGAGAGAATGGGACAGATTATCCAAAGCAGGCTCTGCATTGATAGTGGCGAGCCATACGCAGGGCTGGACCTCACACACTGTGAGTTCATGACCTGAGCCAAAGTTGGAGGCTCAACTACTGAGCCACCCAGGTTCCCCTCTTGTTTTGAATTTTTAATTGAAGTGTGGTTGACATATTATATTAGTTTTAGGTGTACAACATAATGATTCGACAAATATATACATTACAGAATGCATACCATGTTAAGTGGAGTTACTTGCCATCTGTCACCATACAAAACCATTACAATTTTATTGACTATATTCCCTGTGCTTTACTATTCATCCTCATGATTTACTTATTTTATAACTGCAAATTTGTATCTCTTAATCCCCTTCACCTATTTTGCCTGTGTCCCAACACTTCTCCCCCGCCCTTTTTTTTTTTTTTAAATAAGGGTTACTTTTACTGAGGGATAGAAATATTATAGACAAATTTTGCTTACATCGTCTTCTTTTTCTAATGTTTATTTATTTTTGAGAGAGAGAGGCAGAGTGTGAGCTGGGGGAGGGTCAGAGAGAGAGGGAGACACAATCTGAAGCAGGCTCCAGGCTCTGAGCTGTCAGCCCAGAGCCCAAAACGGGGCTCGAACCCATAGACCATGAGATCATGACCTGAGCCCAAGTCAGACACTTAACCAACTGAGCCAACCAGGTGCTCCCACCTGGTCTTTTTCAACTAATGAAGAAGAGCAACAGATGTACTATCTACCGGGAGAAGCCCTGATTCATCTTGCTGAGATATTCAACCCTCTGGGTCAGAATTCCCACTTCTTCTTCTTTTTTTTCTTTCTAAATTTATTTCTGAGAAAGAGAGAGACTGTGAGCAGGGGAGGGTCAGAGAGAGAGGAAGACACAGAATCTGAAACAGTCTCCAGGCTCTGAGCTGTCAGCACAGAGCCCGACAAGGGGCTCGAACCCATGAACTGTGAGATCATGACCTGAGTCGAAGTCGGACGCTTAACTGACTGAGACACCCAGATGCCCCCAGAATTCCCACTTCTAAGAAATGTAAAGCGTGGACTATATAATCTTGAATCCCTCCCAGCTCTGAAATTCTCTGAGTCTGATTGTTATCACCGGCCTTGCCATTCATTGGCATTTTAAGCCTGTGAACCAAGGAGGCTGAAGCCAGTGGGAGAGCAAGGGGGTAGAGCCGTGGGACCCCCCCCCCCCCCCCCCCCCCCCCCCCCGCCGGAAATAATGCTGTCTGCCCCGTGTGGAACGAGGGATTCTGCCAGGGGCTGGAAAGCAGGACTCTGGCCCTGAGTCTTTCCATGAAGGCTCCAAGGCTGCAGAAAGTCCTGAGATACTCCTGCGAGTGACTTTATTTTTAGATTATCTTTATGCTCCCCTTCATTGCTAAGATAAGCGATTGTTAACGATATTAACATATGAGGAAATTTGCTGAATTACGTCTTACTCAAGACAGCCCATCTGCATCTATCCAAGACGCTGATACAAGTAACCATGAGTGAATTCATTCTGGGACAAAAAGAGTTCATTACAGTGTTGATTTTTAAAAATGGAAAAAAACCCATCTCTAAACAACTTAAATATGCATCAGCTGCTAATATATATTACAGCACTTCCTTGAGCTAAAACATGCGCTCTTCCAACAAGGCTGGCCTGTGTGCACTGATATGAAAAGATCTGCAAGATAGATTAAGTTAAAAAGCAAAATAATGATCTCATTATGTTTTTAGAAAGCATATTATATGTTTATGAGTACATCAGCATTTTTTTTACAAGAATGAACAATATACTATTAATAGTGGAACTGAGGGTTGGAAGATGGGGAAAGAGTCTAACTCTTCATTTGATACCTTCTATAGTGCATCCATTTCATAGTCAAAATACATGTAGTAAAGGAGGGTATTTAAATTTCAGGTGAGTTTTCAAGACATTCTCATACTTCTCTCACAAAATCTGTATAAAAGCAGGCTGAGCAAGCAAGATGTGGTCTGTAAATAAAGCTCTGAATGTTAGATAACTCCCCCCACAGCACCTCTGTACCTTTATTATACTGCTCTAAACACACAGCTCCTCAGTGATTGCATATATGCCTCTAGTGCAGAATCGTCAGTGGCTCCCTATGTCTATCAAAAACCAGCCCAGGAGAGCAATATGGCGGAGCGGCAGATCATGGGCCTATGGTTTGTCCTCAGTGCATTTGGGTGGTGTTTGTCGAGAACGGAGCAGTGCTTGCTCATAGACGTCGGTCAATGACGTGCTGTTTGGAGACCGGATGTGACTTCTTGGAGCCTCAGCTTAGAAGCTTCTTACTTGTAAAAAACACATTGTCAGGAGTAAATACAACAAGAAATGCAAGGCTCCTTGCCCAAGCCCCAAAGGGCAATATTTCCTCACTTTCCCACCCTTCCTTCCATGGTCAAGGCCCTGTCTGACCCCCATTTCTCTTCTGCATGTTTCTTTGGGTTCCCATTCTTCTCTGCTTTTTGTCTTTGCTGGCTATGTCCTCCTCTCCTACAATGCCCACCACATCTCCTCCCTGGACGGAATTAGATTATCCTTCAGGATCCAGTTCAGAACTTTCCTGGTTCTATTCTTTACCAGGGGAAAAAAAAAAAAAAAGCCTGATGTATTCTCTTCCTCTTAGGAGTAGCTCACCTCGTCTCCTTATCTTTGTAATGATTATGTCACTTATGACATCATCCTTAGTTTACAGCTGTCTGTGCACTACTAGATAGCCTTCCTGAGCACAGTGACTAAACCCTGGTCACCTCTAGAACTCATTTCATTCTCAGAAAATATGTGTGAATGAGTGACTTCACTCTGATGACTTGCCTAAACATTATTTTGCTTTCATTTAAAGGATTCTTTTAGTTTGATTCTAAAAAGGAGGACATTTCCTTGAAACCCACGATGAAGGACAGGTGAGATGGAGTTTCTTTCCCTTTGTAGGGGCTAAACTTGAAAGTGGTCGAGCTGCTCTCCCTGAAGAATGTTTAAAGGAGACAGGCAGGCATTTAGCCAGGGTGGTCTGGACAGTCCCCACCCTTTTACATGAGTAACTGGCTCCCAAGTTCTTGGCCAATGAGGTGAGATCTTATCCTGATAATTTTAAAAAGCAAACAAACTACACCCACTATTAAGACAACTCCCAGCTTGGGTAAAGGAAATTTAGAAAGAAAATACCTAGTAAGGTTGTAGATGTGTGGGAGAAAGACGCTTGTTTCGTTTTCCTGTTTCTTTCCATTTCTATTCATAGTCATATGGACCCATATTATAATTCATATTATAGTGGTGACCATAGGGCATACACAGCTTAATAATATTCTGCCTTTCTCTTAACATTATTCCCTACACATTTCCACATGTTTTTATGCATTTGATTTTGGTTCCCAGTGAGCCAGTTGGAGTTCAGTTGATCGCTGCCTTTCTCAAGCAGGTGAAGGAGCCTGTAAAACAAAGATGTAGCCTGTGGGGAAGGTCGGCATAGTATATTTTTTAAAAGATGCCATCTTATTCTGATATTGCCGAGATGTACTGGAGCAAAAATATTAACACAGGATTTGATTGAAGTTTGCAGCACAGTAAAAGAGATGAAGATCGGGAGCCACTTTAAAACGTTTTCTTAAGTACATACACATCTTTAAGGGATTAGAGGGAGTTTTTCCCAAGCAATGGCTTTTCATATTTACAAAGGCCTGTTGGGAACAGCTGGAAGGCAGCCTTCCCTTATCAGCCCCAAGTTGTTTGCTAATGAATTTCAGGGCTCCGGCACTAATAGGATGGAATAATTTAACATAGAAGAATCAATCTCTAGCCTCTTTTTTCAGAAGAAACTAATCTGGCTGGTGCCTGTAGGCAATGAGGTGTGTTCTACATAAGGAAATCATTAGGGCTAAATACGAGAATCTCTTTGAGGTCTGTGCATACAGTCTCCAAAGAGGGGGGGGGGGCATTTAAAATTAACTGCACAGAATTCTAACAAGCACTATATACGCCTTGTTGAAACTAATCTTGCTTTGGCCTTAGGCTAAATCGACTAGATTTGTACTCCCTTTGTTGACTTAAAAGCCACATTGACTCCTTTTTACAGTGTTAATGATTTTGTAGCTTTCCTGTAGGGAGGCTCTTAAGTATTTTGCGATTTCTATCATCAGTCATAGTCATTAATACAAATGACAATCAAGGTAAATTGATCAAGGTAAATTTATCGTCCTGGTCCCTTACCCCTTAGGAATCGTATATTTTATGATTATCTTGGTTTTTTTATACTTATTGTGTATAATCTCATAATTTAGCACACAGATGATGATTAGATTTCTGTGTGTTTCCTAAAGGAGTGACTGCATATTTGCGTGACTTCTATGGCTTGTTCTATAAAAGGACCCACAAAGAAATTGTTACTGGTTTTTTTCTTTCTATTTTTATTTATGGCTTAAAGAGAGGTCTTCAGTTCCGCCAGCCAGCCAGACCCATCTACAGTCAGTCCCACTAGGACAGACCTTACGAGAAGGACTCAGATCCTAACTTAGTTTGGAATTCAAGAGAGGACCTGCACTGTGCTGGAATCCTCTTTAAAACATTGGACGATGCAGAGGAAATCTTCTTAATTAGAAACCTGTGAAATGCCTTCAGTTCCTGGGACTGGGGCCAGGGTGCCTGCAATGGGGATCTTGCCACATTCAGGGTATTTGGACACAGCTGACAGCAAACCTTTTAAAGTGACTGCTGTTTATTATTGCCTAGTCTCCTCCCCTCATTACCTTCTCTGACTCTTGCCTGTTTATCGCTTGTGACCCTGCAAAGCCGCTCTTGCCCAGAGATAAGTTAGGGATATCAGGGTGGGAGGCAGGTTCAGAGGGAGAGGTGAGGTGAGGTCGCCCTGTGTTCCTGGCAGTGTTTCTTAAAAGCCCCGGCAGGCTGGGATCAGAGTCCAGACTACAGGTGTTACTACTTCCACAACTACCAACTACTTTTTAAAGTTAAAAAAAAAAAAAAGAAGAAAAGAAAAAGAAAATGTAAAATTACAGAACTATCCAAAGCAATATGAGGTCAGCCCAAGGCATAACATCCACCAAAGGTTGTTTAGTTTTTCTATTCTTTTATCATTCAATCAACTAATGATTACTGAGTGACTCACTAAAGCTTGCAGAGAATTAAAAAATCACTGCGAAGGTCCTTGCCCTCTGAGAAATGTTAATCTAGTTCTAAAAGGTTAGGCTACAAATAATTGGAATACAGTGGATACAAAGAATTAGAATGTAATGTAGACCGCCTCAGAGAGGTGCATGGGTTATCTCCACTGCATAACAAATTGCTCTACAGTTTGGCAGCTAAAAACAACAATAAACATCTATTATTACATACAGTTTCTGTGGCTCCGGAATTTGGGAGCCACTTAGCTGAGTGATTTTGATTTGGATTGTCTGAGGCTAGAGTCAGCAAGTTGGCCAGGTTTGCAGAGATCTGAGAATTTTTCCTGTTTTTTTCCTGTGCGTGCGTGCATGCGTGTGTGTGTGTGTGTGTGCGCGCTCGCGTTTCTTCTGAGGATCGAACTCCAAGATGGTTAGTGCTGGCTCTGAATGTAGGAGATCTCAGTTTCTCACTCTGGAGACCTCTCCATATCTTTACTCAAGTGTCCTCATGACGTGGTAGATGGCTTTCCCTAGAGTGAGAGACCCAAGAGAGCACAAAGTGGATGCCTCACTCCTCTTTCATGATCAAGCCTTGGAAGTCACACTCCACAACCTCCACGCCATCTCATCACTTACACGGCTCTCCCCATCCACTATGGGTGGGCGCTACACAAGAGGGGGAAGCCAGGAGGTGAGACACACTGCCCGGCATCTTGGAGACTGGCTCTATCAAGAGGCAGTGATCTTGTGTGGCAATGAGAAGACAGTGGTGAGGCACCTCCAGAAGCAGGCGGGATGTAGAATGGAGTGGATTTTCAGTAGCTGAGGTTGTGGAAAAGAGCGTTGAGAAGGATGGAGCATCAGAAGCAAAGAAGGTTAGACAGTGATGGGTGTGCGTGTGTTCAAGGAACATTTTCCAGAGTAAACCCCAGCAAGGTAAAGGAGCCAGAGGCTGTTAGGTGCTGAAGGCTAATAGAGGGAGTTTGGACTTTCTATGATTATCAGTGATGAGTCATGGGAAGTTTTTGAGCAGGTGAGTGACATAATCATTGGCCTGTTTTAACTTTAATCAGTGTGTGAGCTTTAGGTTTTTGGAGCCCTTACTTCCTTTTTTCCCCCTCTGTATTCTCCAAGTTGTCAACTCTCGAATTTTGAAAATTCTTTAAGACTCCTTTAGGGTGCCAAGTGGCTCACCCAATTAAGCCTCCAACTCTTGATTTCAGCCCAAGTCATCATCTCACGGTTCATGAGTTTGAACCCCACGTCGGCCTCTGAGCTGACAGCCTGGAGCTTGCTTGGGGTTCTCTGCCCCTCCCCACCAAAATAAATAAACATTTTAAAAAACGGTGGTGGGGTGAGTGCCTGGGTGGCTCCTTTGGTTAAGCATCTTCAGCTCAGGTCGGATCTTATGGTTCACAGGTTCGAGCCCTGCATCGGGCTCTGTGCTGACAGCTCGGAGCCTGGAGCCTGCTTCAGATTCTATGTCTCCCTCTCTCTCTGCCCCTCCTCCACTCATGCTATCTCTCTCAAAAATAAATAAACATTAAAAAATTTTATTGAAAAAATTTAAAAAGAAAAGTCTTCTCTGCCTGTGCCCCTTGATCACATACTATCTTGTACTGTTCAGCTTTTCACATTTCTGTCTTATCGTAAGTAGATTACAAAGGCCATAAGGGCCGTATCTTTATCCATTTCTGTTTCCTCTGCTGTGCCTAGCTCACTGGGTACCCAATAAATATTTGCTAACTGATTGGATAATAGCAGCCAATTACTACGTGTGTGTACAGCCACTGTTTCCGGCCTGCGGCACATAATTTACAATTAAACATTTTTCAAGAGAGTGAGCAGTTTGTGGTGGATGTGATTTCTCTGATTTGGAAAAAGTGTTCCTATCCAGTTTTGTGTACTTGGCATTTGCCAAAACATAGGAAACCGGGAATGATCGTTTTATTTTTAAAAACCCGTGGTTTATTTTCAGCTTCAAAGAGAGTTCTTAGTTTCCTAAATTAAGCAAGTGGAGTAATAACTTGCCACAGAGTGAAGTAAGGACTGCTTGTTTCTTTGAATAGTGAAGGGCAGCCTCTTTCATGCACATTTAAGATATTTAGGGAATAAAGCTCTTGTTCAGAATTTGGGACAGGGTTTTGTCTCCCTCCCCCTCCCTCCGTTTGAATGAAATGATCATTGTCCGTGTGCTTTCACTGAGCAAGTGAGTATTTCACCCTAGTCCCATGAAAGTTGGAGAGATCTGGTTTCAAGCTAGCAAGGACAGTTTTGTCTTGAAAAACCCCCTCAAACAACCAAAAAAGCGAAAATGCAGGGATGCAGACTCTATCATCATAATTCTAGCAGACATCTGTAACCCCGAACCACACAGGACTTGAAGAGAGAAAGCAGATGAAGTGGTGGCCAAGGAGTTTGCAGAGAGAAAGGAATCGAGAAGCAGATGTCTGCGGGAGGGTCAGAGGAGCAGACCGGAAGCAGTCCATGTGCTGGCAGCACCCCAGGAAGGCTCAGAAATGGGGACTCCCGCCCTCTTGCACTGTTGGTGGGAATGCAAACTGGTGCAGCTGCTCTGGAAAACAGTGTGGAAGTTCTTCAAAAAATTAAAAATAGAACTACCTTACCAAGAATTTACCCAAGGGATACAGGGGTGCTGATTCATAGGGGCACAGGTACCCCAATGTTTATAGCAGCGCTTTCAACAATAGCCAAATTATGGAAAGAGCCTAAATGTCCATCAACTGCTGAATGGATAAAGATGTGGTTTATCTATACAATGGAGTACTACATGACAATGAGAAAGAATGAAATCCTGCCATTTGTAGCGTGGATGGAACTGGAAGGTTCCATCTGAGTGAAATCAGTCAGTCAGAGAAAGACAGATACCATATGTTTTCACTCATATGTGGATCTTGAGAAACTTAATAGAAGACCCTGGGGGAGTGGAAGGGGAAAAAATAGTTACAAACGAGAGGGAGGGAAACTAAAAGAGACTTAAATACAGAGAAGAAACTGAGAGTTGATGCCGGGGGAGAGGGGAAAATGGGTGATGGGCATTGAGGAGGGCATTTGTTGGTATGAGCACTGGGTGTTATATGGAAGTGATGAATCATGGGAATCTACTCCTGAAGCCAAGAGTGCAATGTACACCCTATGTTAGCCAATTTGACAATAAATTATATTTTAAAAAAGAAATAGGGGGTTCTCAGTTTCCACAGAGGTGAGGCAGAGGGCCTCAGGATGGGAGGGGGTGAGGAAGTGTCTCAAAATGAGGAGGGAGATTTCTCAACGGCAGGTCTGGAACACAGAGAACAGCCATTCATTCCAGAGCAGAGCAGAAAGAAGAGGGCACGACGGATGTTTATGCAATTAACAATGAAATTGATTCAAAAAGAGGAAAAAAAGAAAGAATAGGAAGTTCTGGGTTTGAATCCTGTCTCTGTCTCCATGAACTGTGAATGTTAGCAAATCAGTTTGACTCTGTTTCTTCGTTTGTTAAAAAGAAGGTTGGAATACATAACGTTTAAGGTCCAAACTCTGATCTGTTCTGATTCTTCCAGGTAAAAGGAATAAAAACCCTAGGTCTACTCTTACACATCTACCTAAGAGAAATGAAAACGTATGTCCACACAAATTCTTCTATGCAAATATTCATAGAAGTGTTATTTGTCAAAGTTCCAGACTGGAAACAGCCTAAACAGCCACCAGTTGGTGAATGAATAGCAAAATGTTCTTTATTTATACAATGGACTACTATTCAGCAATAAAAAAAAAAAAAGAAGAAGAAAGAACTATATCTTCCATAACATGGATGAACCTTGAAAATAATATGCTAAGTGGAACCAGGTTGTGGGTGAATATATATATATTCATATATATATGTGAATTTGTATGTATGAAATTATATATTTATATATATGAAGTTATATGTATATATATAATTTCACCCCCATTGACACCAAATCCACAGAATAGTGAGTCACGTGAATGTGTTAGCTTTCCTCAAAACCTTAGCAGGCGCTGGAAAAAATCATGGTTGATCACATCATTAGGAAGAAGGTTAAATTTTGGTTGACACATTCTGTGTAAGTAAGTGTGATACATTTTAGAAAAGACAAAATTAAAGTAGGCTTTAGTTCTTTGCAGGAGAACTCTCAGAGAAGTAGCCCTCTTAAGACCATTAAGGAGGACACTTGCTGGGATGAGCACTGGATGTTACATGTAGGGGGTGAATCACTGGATTCTACTCCTGAAATCATTATTGCACTATATGCTACCTACCTTGTATGTAAATTTAAAAATAAATTTTAAGAAATAATAAAAATGTGCTAAGTGGAACAAACCAGACACAAGACCATGTATTATGTTTCCATTTAATTAAAGCGATGTCCAGAAAAGACAAGCGTATAAAGACAAGAAGTCGATTTCTGCTTGCCTGAAACGAAGAAGAGAAGGAAATTAACTGCCAAGAGGCACTTTGGGGATGATGAAATGTTCTAAAATTGGCTCGTGTTGATGGTTGTTCAACTTTCTAAATTTACCGAAAATCATGGCGTTGTACAATCACAATTGTATGCATTTCTATCGCACAGTTGTAATTATACCCCAATAAAGCCATAAAGAGAAAAATGTAACCAACAAGGAGTAGAGCGTGGAGAGGTATAAGTGAAACAGAATTAGCAGTATGTTGGTTGTGGTTGAACGTAGGTAGGGGGTAATGAGGGCTCCTTATATATTCTTTCTACTTTTGCATCTGTTTGAAATTTTACATAATACCAAAGTTTAAAAAACATAAGAATAAAGCAAAGAAGGCAATCACAAGCCTGTTATTGTGTGGAGGTCAGATCACTCTTGAAGCATATGTTTTGCATTTTACAGTGGGGACTGTTCTAGACACTCTTGAGATCTAATTTCACCCCCATTGACACCAAATCCACAGAATAGTGAGTCACGGTGAATGTGTTAGTTTTCCTCAAAACCTTAGCAGGCACTGGAGGAAATCATAGCTGATCACATCATTAGGAAGAAGGTTAAATTTTAGTTGACACATTCGGTGTAAGTGTGATATATTTTAGAATGGATAAAATTAAAGTAGGCTTTAGTTCTTTGCAGGAGAACCCTCAACGTTCGAGAAGTAGACCTTTTAAGACCATATCAGGGCGCCTGGATGGCTCAGTTGGTTGAGTGTCTGACATTGGCTCAGTTCATGATCTCACAGTTTACAAGTTAAGCCTCACATTGGGCTTGCTGCTGTCAGTGCAGAGCCCAGTTCAGATCTTCTGTTCATCTCTCTCTCTCTGTCCCTCTGCTTGCCCTCTCCCTCTCAAAAAGAAATAAAACATAAAAAATAAAATAAAATACAAATAAAATGATGTCATTTGTAAGAGCTCTGATAGCTGGATTTTTTTTTTATACCTGAAACTTAGAAATGACATTCCATTTCAGATGCAAGGAATTGTTAAAAGTGAGTATAACAGGGATAGTTATTTTCTTTTGCTTACTGTTTCCTTATACAAGAATCTGTTTTTGAATCTCTTATCAACATTCTGGAGAAAGCAGGTGCCCATTTTACAGTGAGGAATGTTGAGGCTCAGTGTGGCTGAATAACTTGCCTGAGATCAAGCAGCTGGTGAATGTTAATGCTGGGCCTGCCTATGGTTCTGTAGGCTGTGCTTTTACTGGTTTTACTCTCCTGGGTATACTGGAGCCTCTTTACACTCAAAATCTTTCTTCCAGAGAATTTGGACTAACATATGTGATCTATTCCCCCTATGGAATCCACAAGAGATGTATGAGAAGGAGGAGGTGGCATTCTGGAAAGAGGAATTGCAGGTGCCAGTTTAAGGCAGTGTCTGTCCCCAAGATGAGTCTTGGGCTGTCTGTCTCCTGCTAAAAGCATCACACAGGGGTCCTGGGGTTTGATTCCGAGATGATGGAGATGGATGTTTGGAATTTGGAATTCTGAAATCTGATACTCATCGATTGGCACAATTCTGAGAACCCTTCTAACCAGTCTTCCAGCTTCCTGTCCGTTCTTGGACTTGCCACCCAAGTATATAATGTTACTTCTAAGTGGAAAGGACATCTGTGGCCCCCACTTTGCCTACAAATTAAAGTCTAAACTCTCTTGACTTTGGTGTTCAGAGCTCCTCATGTCTTGCTTCACTTTGTATTTTCCCTCCCATGCTTCCCCACTGCTCATGCCATCTGGAATACTCCATAGTTCTCTGTGGATTGGTTGGTTCCTACTGACTGTAGTTCCCTGGTTCCCTTCTCTACTGGACCAGCTCATACTCAGCCTTCAAAGCCCCAGTGAAATACCCTTTCCTCTGGGAAGCCTTCCCTGATCCTCTCTCAGTAGTAACAGCTGCTTCCTTCTCTGGATTTTCATGACACTTTCTACACACCTCAGTTATATGTGATCTTGTCAGTTATTGAAGTGCCTTGGCTCCTTCAAGCTGGACACTATGGAGTACCGTCATTATATCTCATCACCCAGTTCTGTGTCTGGCATGGAAGAGGCCCTTGGGATTGTGGGCAGAACAAACTTTTCCATAGAACTCTCATGTATGATTTATAACGATCTTCAACAAACCGTCTTTATATGGAAAAGGATTGGAACTGACCTGGAAGTATTAAAGCACATATTTGTAACATACCAGAAATGTACCTGTTTCTTCTAGTAAAATATATTCCAAGTATTTATTATATCAATATATTTATTATATATGTAGCATATAATAAATATATCTAGTATATTCATTATATATAATATATGTATTAAATATATTATAGATTATTATATTAGCCAAGATACCAAGGATTTTCCCACTGTGCTCCTTCTCCAGTCCAGAATCACTTCTAACTGTTTTGGGTTGAGGGGTGGGGTCTAAGAAAATGCAAGTCCAGGAACTGAAGAGAGATAGATGTTCCTAGGAATTTTCTGGTTTGTCCTCAGGAAAGACGACAACACTTAGATTCCGTAATTTCTAAGATCTCATCAAACTATGAAATACTGTTAGTTGTTTTAGTCCTCATGTTAGCAAATAAGAGGAAGGAAGGGTTGATTATTTACTCTGTAGATATTTTGGATCAGAGGGCCAAATTTGGTGACCTATTTGGGATCAGGCTGGCCAGTGCATTGAATTTGACCTTCAGACTGCCTGTTTGACTCCAGGTCATTTGGTTCTGAGGTGTGGCTTTCCTACAACTGCTTGCTGGTGTCTTGTGCACTAAAGATCCCCATGATTTCAGGGCTGACAATGTCAAAAAGCCTATATAACAGGGGCGCCTGGGTGGCTCAGTTGGTTGGTCATCTGACTCTTGATTTTGGCTCAGGTTGTGATCTCCGTGAGTTTGAGCCCCACATCGTCCAGCTGTGTGCTGACAGCGCAGAGCCTGCTTGGGATTATCTGTCTCCTCTGCCACTCCCCTGTTGACTCTAAAGAAGTAAACAAAGGAATGAATAAAGAAAGAAACATTTAAAAATAAAAAAGAACAGTTTTAAAAAAGGCTTATATTCCGGAGATAATTCATAAATATCTGCATCCTTTTATCAGAGAAAATAATTTCTAGAGAATCCTGATAGTTTTTTTCCCCTGTCCTCTGCTTTTCGTATGTTTCCCGGTAGTCACTGGGTAAAAGTTAAAAATAAACATACGCTTTTCAGTAGGAAGGATGGGCTGAAAATGACTTGTGTTGCTCTTGAGAAATGGTTTTGCAGAACAGTGACATTATTCACCTCTGTCAAGGGAACAGCATCTAGTGGTCAGCAGTCTCTCTGAAACTTTTCCCCACAGTCTTTTACGAGCCCCCCCTGAGGATGTCGCTCATCCGACTGTCACTCTTTTATCAGGATTAGCTGGATCCATGAGATCATGTCTATTCCTTTTGTTTTTGATTTTTGTTTCTTTTAAAGTAGGCTTGGGGCGCCTGGGTGGCTCAGTCGGTTAAGCGTCCGAACTTCAGCTGGGGTCATGATCTCAAAGTTCGTGAGTTCAAGCCCTGTGTTGGGCCCTGTGCTAAAAACAGCTCAGAGCCTGAAGCTGCTTCAGATTCTGTGTCTCCCTCTCTCTCTGCCCCTCCCCCACTCACACTCTGTTTCTGTCTCTCAAAAATAAATTAAAAATGTTAAAAAATAAATAAATAAAATTAAAGCCCAGTGGGGAGCCCAGTGCAGGGCTTGAACTCACAACCCTGAGATCAAGACCTGAACTGATATCAAGAGTTGGACACTTAATCGATTGAGCCATCCAGGCAGCCCTACTCATGTACATTCTTTTTTTTTTTTTTTGAGAGAGAGAGAGAAACAGAGTGCAAGTGAGCAAGGGGTAGAGAGAGACAGAATCCCAGGAGGGGCAGAGGAAGAAAGAGAGAGAGAGAGAGAGAGAGAGAGAAGCACGGTTCACCTGAAGCAGGGCTCGTGTTTTTACCCAAAGCAGGGCTCATGTTCACCCGAAGATGGGGCTCAAGCTCACCTGATCTGGGACTTGAACTCACAAACTGTAAGATCACAAAGATGCTTAACGACTGAGCCACTCAGGCGCCCCCCCCCATTCTTAATTAATGTGATCTAAGATGGTTCACCTACAAAAATGAAAACCCAAAATAGCAAAGCCAAGCAAGTCTCCTGTCATACGCTGAAGAGGGAAGAAGAAAAGAAAAAATATTCCTGGACTTTCTTTCTACCCTAATTTTCCACCAGCTTTGAGAGAAAGAGAGAGATACCCCTAATTGGGATTTCCCACTTCTGGGTGGAGATCTAATATTGTAAGTTGTTATGCTTTGCGCTGTTAGGAACCATAATTTCTGTCTTCATTCATTTGGTTTTCTTATGTTTTAGAACTCTGCTTGAAAAGACCCACCTGTCTGTCCTGCTTCTCTTCTCTGAGAAGGGCCCCTCCTGCACACTCGAGTTCTACAGGGCAGAAACCGCAAACTAGGAAATTGGGGAACCAGAGGCTGGTTTCCTGGCGGATTCCTTTAGGGGAACAGCTCTGCAGCCAGAATAAACATTCCAGTTCGGTTAGAGATAACTTCTTGGTTTTCTATTACCCATGCCAGTGAGGTCATGAAGAATACGCTCACTTTAAGGAGCGTTGTGTTTTGTTTAAAATGTGTGTTGTCTGGCAGAAAATGCTCAAGAGTTCGGAAGCCTGTGGGCTGGGTCTCAATTAGTGTTTTGCTACTGATGGCATGTTATGCAGAAAACGGTTTGCCTCCTTCTTTCTGCCTCTGCTGTCCCCTGAGGGGTACAGTGTGATTTGTGTGCTCTGGGATGGGCTCAGTTAGATGTACCTGCGCCTCTTGTGGATAAATACAGTTGTGCATTTTGACTTGAATCCCAGATCCCTCAAAGATTGAAGACAGTACTTTCTCTTCCTCTATCTTTTGGGTGCAAGTGGGTCAAGTAAATCAAAAGCAATATATAACAGCACAGAAATCAGAAGGGTCGAATGCTTGTTTCAAACACGTAAAACAGAAAGGACAAATAAGTTGAGTTTCAGTAGAAGTTTCACACAGCGTGTGTTAAGGAAAAAAGAGTAACCATGGGCGGCAACAGGAACTGATGGGGAAAAAGGGTGAGTCTTACCCAACAGTGGTGCATGCATTCAAGAGATGGTCACCCTTCCCTCAAGCTTTCACTGTCACATTGTTTAAGTGAACCTGATAGTAAGAAGTAAATACAAAACAGCCATATTTATTTTCTGGCACCTTGTGCAATAGTTTCCCACCATTGTTAGGAGGTGAAATATTTCACTTAAGTAAATTTACTAGGTATAAGTGTCAACATTTCAACCAGTTGGAATGGAAATATTCTCAAGTTTTTTCTTCTCTGTCTTCTGAATATAAATAGAGAGACTGTACTTCCCAAGTCTTCCTTCCGAGGCCTCAAGGATTTTTCCAACAGACAAGTCCCATTCTGTCATTCTCCAGCTTAAAATTCTCAAAAGTGTTTTCAGGATCAAGTTCAAACTCCTTCACCTAACATAATGAAGGTCTGATGATCTGGTTCTAGTCCAACTTTCCAGCCTCATTCCCTTCCCCTCTTCCAAAGGCACTCTGTGCTGCAGCCGCTATGAACTATTTCTTATGGTTAAATGAATCTAAACGGTTACACCTATTGTTCCTTCTGCCTCGATTGCCTAATCTTTATTTGGCTGATTCCTCTGGACTCTACTTTGAGGTGGTGTGCCCAAGTGTGCCCCCCTCCCCTATAAATCCCTGGTGCCCCCAAATAAATTGTATGCTGCTTTTCCGGATTCCCCCAGGGCCTCTATCACTGTACTAGATTACTACTACTATGCTGTAATTGTGGGACTATTGGCCACCTCCCTTCTAACAGTAATCATAGTACAGACGATTCTTGATCTACCTTGGGGTTACATCTCAGTAAACTCATCATAAATTGAAAATATCATTAAGTCAGAAATACATTCAACATACCTAAGCTACCAGACATCAGACCTTAGCCTAGCTTATCTTAAATGTGCTCAGAATATTATATTTACATTAGTCTACAGCTGGGCAATATCATCTAACACAAAGCCTTTCGTTAAGTGGTGAATGTCCCATGTAGTTTATTCATTACTGTACTGAAAGTGAAAAATGGAATAGTTGTAAGTGTATCAGTTGTTTACCCTGGTGACCCTGGGGTTTCCTCCGAGCTTGGGCTCCCTTCTGCCATCCTACATCTCAAGAGAGTTTTGTACACATAATGCTAGCCCAAGAAAAGATCCAACTTCCAAATTTGAAGTACAGTGTTTACTGAATGCACATCGCTTTAGCACCATTGTAAAGTTGGAAATTTGTCTAGTTGAACCATCCTAAGTCGGGAACTATCTATAGCTAGCATTTATTGAGCAGTTACTAAATGCTAGGTGCTTGTCTAAGGGTTTTATTAACTCACTTAATCCCCATAGTAACACTTTACGTTAGAAGCTAACTGGCTCAGGGCACCTGGGTGGGTCAGTTGGTTGAGCCTCCAACTCTTGATTTTGGCTCAGGTCATGATCTAATGGTTCTTGGGGTTGAAGCCTGAGTTGGGCTCCATGCTGGTGTTGGGGTGCCTGCTTGGGATTGTCTCTCTCTACATCTCCCTCTGCCCTTACCCTGCTCATACTCTCTCTTTCTCTCAAAATACATAAATAAACTAAAAAAAGAAGAAGAAGAAGAAGCTAACTGAGTCACAGGATGCTGTTTAACTTGACTGTCACCTCAGAGCTGTTTGCCAGGTTTTGGTGTGATCCATATTAATCTTACTTTGGTTAGTAAGAAAAATCTTTTATTGTCTCCTCTTTTTTTCTAAATGTTTTTATATATTTTTAGAGAGAGAAAGAGAGACAGAATGCACGTGGGAGAGGGGCACAGAAAGAAGGAGACACAGAATCTGAAGCAGGCTCCAAGCTCCGAGCCCATCAGCAGAGAGCCCAACATGGGGCTCGAAACCATGAACCTTTGAGATCATGACCTGAGCCAAAGTTGGACGCTCAACCGACTGAGCCACCCAGGCGCCCCTGCTGTCTTCTTACCTAAACACAGACTGTATTGCAAAGAAAAAAGGACTTACAGGGAGGAAGTTAGAATGTGGACTGCCGCAGAAGGTGATGACCTTCTGGAAACTTCTGACCCTCCATGACCCACAGGGAAACCTGAGCCCTTTCTCTGCTGCAACTCATGATATAACCCTAGGCAAAGTCCTTAAAGCCTTCAGAATCCATACCAAATATGGTGTATGCTCATCACTGTTACTGACTTGTTGGGAATATTGTGAATCAAGGACCGTGATTACATGAATTCACTTCTATCAGATGAAAGTAGCATAACTACCCCTGGTTTGTTTGTCTGTTTATTTGGGAATAATTTCTTTTTTTAAATGTTTTTATTTATTTCTAAGAGAGAGAGAGAGACAATGTGAGCAGGGGAGGGTCAGAGAGAGAGGGAGACACAGAATCTGAAGCAGGCTCCAGGCTCTGAGCTAGCTGTCAGCACAGAGCCTGACGCGGGGCTCGAACCCACGAACCATGAGATCATGACCTGAGCCGGAGTTGGATGCTCAACCGACTGAGCCACCCAGGTGCCCCTGTTTGGGGAATAATTTTTCAATAAACTGAGAGTATCCTTTTAGAAATTAAGTCATCTTCTGTATAAATTTGGCAGCACGAGTTTCTCTTTAGAATGCATCAGGGAGCAAATCAATACATTTCTGTTTAATACAATTAAATTTAAGTGAATCATTTTCCAAAATTCTTTTTATTTTATTCTTTTTTTTTTAATATTTTATTTATTTCTAGGAGAGAGAGAGAGAGACAGTGTGAGCAGGGGAGGGTCAGAGAGAGAGGGAGTCACAGACTCTCTGAAACAGGCTCCAGGCTCTGAACTAGCAGTCAGCACAGAGCCCGACGCGGGGCTCGAACCCACGAACCGCGAGATCATGACCTAAGCGAAAGTCGGACGCTTAACCGACTAAGCCACCCAGGCGCCCCATATTTTATTCTTTTAAATGTTTATTTGTATTTGTTTTTGAAAGAGACAGAGTGAGAGCAGGGGAGAGGCAGAGGGAGAGGGAGACACAGCGTTCGAAGCTCTGGGCTGTAGAAAGGGCCTGTCCAACGCAGGGCTTGAGCTCGTGGGTCATGAGATCATGACCTGAGCCCAAGTCAGATGCTTCACTGACTGAGCCACCCAGGCACCCTCATTTTCCTAAATTCTAACCCTGTGTTTGAAGCTGCACTGCCACAGAACAGAAAAGCCCGTAAGGAATGATGAGGTGAAAATTATCTTTGAAAGATGATATATAATTAAGTCATTTGTAGGTAAGCCAATGCAATGTGCCTTTTGTCATGATGTAAGAAGAATAATACCACATGACTTTGAGGGAGTGAGGTAAACTTAAATCTTTAAACTTCAGCTAAAACGCAGAGGAGCCCTTTGAAGTATAAGATCTGGTGTTCTGAGCTCCCTGTTACAGGGTCATTCTGAGAGTGGAATCTTTTTTTTTTTTTAATGTTTATTTATTTATTTTGAGAGAGAAAGAGCATACCAGAATGGGGAGAGGCAGAGAGAGAGGAAAGAGAGAGAATCCTAAGAAGGCTCCACACTTTCAGTGCAGAGCCTGATGCGGGGCTTGAACTTGCCAACCAGGAGATCATGACCTGAGCCAAAATCAAGAGTCAGAAGCTTAAACAACTGAGCCACCCAGGAGCCCCTGAGCAGAACCTTAATAAGGTGATCTGCAGAAGGTAATGGAAGGTCTGAGAAAATGTAGTGTATTTAAAATCTCTTTTTGATATTCATATTAGGGGTTCCACCTCTTAAAAATGAACTGATTTTGGACGGCACCTGGGTGGTTCAGTCCATTGAGCATCTGACTTTGCCTCAGGTCATGATCTCATGGTTCATTAGTTTGAGCCCCACGTGGGCTCTGTGCTAACAGCTCGGAGCCTGAAGCCTGCTTCGAATTCTGTATCTCCCTCTCTCTCTGCCTCTCCTCCACTCGTGCTCTGCCTCTCTCTCTCAAAAAGAAATAAAAGTAAAAAAGTTTTGAAAAAATTTATTAAAAAATGAACTGATTTTTTCAGAGATCATTTTTCTTAATTGGATATGTTGGAGGGGGCATGTGTATTTTCTGGTTGTCAAGGAGGAGATCTCTCTAAGTGTTTGTTTCGGAAGATTTTCATCTCAAAAGATCTAGGTCCTTCCTATTTGAATGGTAGTATCACTTCTACTTTTAAAAGTCATGTGGAACAAAATTTGTTGAATTCAGCTGCCTCATATCTACTTCCCACGAATTCTAAAGGTTGCCCACCTTATGTGATAAATACAAGTACTCAAATCTTTTTTTGTGGATTCTATATTTTATTTTATTTTATTTTTTTAATAGTTTATTGTCAGGTTGGTTTCCATATAACACCCAGTGCTCATCCCCACAAGTGCCCTCCTCCATGCCCATCTCTCCCCTCCCCCCCCCATCTGCCCTCAGATTGTTCTCGGCACGAAATAAGTCAGGCAGGAAGGACAGATACCATATGTTTGCACGTATAGGAGGATTAGGAGGAAGTTAACGTAGGACCATGGGGGAGAAGAAGGGGAACAATAGTCGGGGAGAGGGAGAGAGGCAAACCATGAGAGACTCTTGAATGCTGAGAACAAGTACTCCAGTCTTGAGCTCAGACCACTGTTGGGCTGTTTGTGGCCATTACTTTGCCTAAGACTTGGGTTGGCCAGAGGGGTCTGCATTTTAACCAGCCTCCCTTGGTGATGCTGAGCATGGAGGATGCCAAGGTGGAAAACACTGGCCTAAAATCTTCACCTTCTGAGTGTTCTTCAGGGCTCCAGACTACCTGTGCTCAGGTCCTGGCCCCGTCCTCCTGGCTGCCATCCTCTCCAGGGTGTCATTGACCTTGGCCAAACACTAGCTCCCACCTCCCCCATCTGTCTTGGAGAAGAACACTTGCTCTGCTTTGCTGGCCCATCTTCCTAGAGGACAAGACTTAGCCTCTAAATTTCCAACCACCTCCCCGAGCACAGCACAGTGACTGGGCTATAGCTTTTTTTTTTTTAATTGTTTTTTTTTTTTAATGTTTTATTTATTTCTAGGGGGGAGAGAGAGAGAGCGTGAGCAGGGGAGGGTCAGAGAGAGAGAGAGTCACAGACCGAAACAGGCTCCAGGCTCTGAGCTGGCAGTCAGCACAGAGCCCGATGCGGGGCTTGAACCCACGAACTGTGAGGTCATGACCTAAGCGAAAGTTGGACGCTTAACTGACTAAGCCGCCCAGGTGCCCCTTTTTTTTTAATTGTTTTAATGTTTTATTTATTTCTGAGAGAGAAAGAGAGACAGCGTGAGCAGGGGTCAGAGAGAGAGGGAGACAAAGAATCTGAAGCAGGCTCCAGGCTCTGAGCTAGCTGTCAGCACAGAGCCCAACGTGGGGCTTGAACCCACGAACCATGAGATCATGACCTGAGCTGAAGTCGGACACTCAACCGACTGAGCCACCCAGGTGCCCCTATAGCTTTTGGCAAGACATACTGAATGATCAGGAAACAGAAAGGAAGCAAAACTCAACTAGGTGCCTAGGGTCCCTTAGTGAAGTTTCCCCTTCCTTGGTCCTTGCTTTTCATTTTTTTGTAAAGTAGAAAGTTTCATGGATGTGGTTTTCCAAAAAGGGATAGCCTGTTAATGGTTGTCCAAGCAGCTACCCTTTAGGAGCCTGAGACTACTTAGGCTTGGACTGTTTCATTTTTATTTGCAATCAATAGGTGTTTGATGAAACATCACAACCCTTAAGGAAGAATGTAAGGTGAAGTAAAATAAAACATTGTCCCTCCCCTTACTTTAGAGTTAGAAGTAGCTTTCCAAAATTTTCTCTGCATATATGTAAGCACATGTGGGATCATGCTACTGTATTTCATGGACTCTAAGGGACCATTGATTATATAATATACTACAGTTTCACAGATGTTAAGATATGAAGAAATGTGCATTTTACAGTTGATAAAACACACAAGTTACTCTTCGGAGAGTCACTTTTTTTTTTTAACTTCATGGTATTCCATACTCCAAATCTGTATTCAAATATATACTCTGTGTTCCAAATTTATGAAGGTACCATGATTTGTTTAAGAATGTCCTTATTGTTGAATATTCATAATATTTACAGGTTTTCATGTTCCAGATAACTGTGCAGTAAAATCCTTGTTTCTATGTCAATATATACAAGTGATTATGTTTATGGTAAGTTTCTGGAGGTGGAATTGCTGGATCAAAAAGTGTGCACAGAATACGTTTGTTTGGTGCACTTTTTATAAAACTCTTGTACTAGTTTCCTATGTTTTCAGTGTTAGAAAGAAACCAAACACACAGTTGAATAGCTTCTGCTAGAGTCCCTTGTAGAGAAAATTTCTGGAAAGGTGTGTGGATACATCTAGTTAAGCATCTATTTTTATCCATTCATACTACTGTCTCTCGGTACTGAGGGCCACATTTTTCATTTTGAAAGCAGTTCGCAACTGTAAATCCATTGTAAAATAGATGTATGCAGGTAATGTTTCAGTCCTTCCTCTAAAACACCTGCTTGTAAATTGTGTATCTTACAATCAATGGCATTTTGGAACTGATGAAATGTGACGTCTTTTCATAAATGTATGTACATGTATGGAGATGTCCTTCAAGACTTATTTGGAAATTATTCTATGAAAATAGAGTTTTATTATTTTCCCATTGAAGAGGTCTTGGAAACAAGCCAGAGTTTTGCAGATGCCCTGTTTTTCTCAGCAGCTACTAGTCTTCTTTAGAATCCTTACATGTAATTTGCAAGCAGGAATTCATTTACTGAAGCGTCCCATTTCAAGGAAAAATCAAGTCACAAACAGCACTTTGGCAAATAGGAACGCCATGTCACTTGGAGTTACAGAATTCAGAGGCTGATTCCAGTCCCCACCCCTAACTTACAGAGCAGGACACTTTTTGTTTTTTAAGTTTATTTACTTTGGGAGAGAGAGAAAGCTCGGGCAGGGAAGGGACAGAGAGAGAGGGAGAGAGAGAAGCCCAAACAGGCTCTGCACTTGACAGCGCAGAACTCGATGCAGGGCTTGATCCCATGAACCGCGAGATCATGACCTGAGCCGAAACCAAGTGGTGGACACTTCACCGACTCAGCTACCCAGGTGCACCCAGAGCAGGAAACATCTTATAGCTCAGCACATGGTATTTTGTGCATCTTGCCCAACTGAGAACAGGGATAAAAACAGTACTAGTAAGTAGGTAGAATCTTGCAGAGCTTACAGGCACATGCGAGTCCCAAAACGAGAGCTTTGGTGTAAATGACCGCATCTCCTCCCACCCTGCTGACTTCCTGGCAGCCTTGTGCCTGTGAACTCTCGTGGGGCAGTCTCCATTATTTGCTGGGGGCTTGGCGTTGCCAAGTCGGCCGCTCACATCTGCTTCTCCCTTGCTGTTTAATCAGGTTTGAAGTCTGTGTTTTTCTCTCTACCACTCTTCCTTCACCTCTACTTTTTTGTCTCCCAGCTGGTGTGCAATACTCGCCTACGCCTTGGCACCAAAAAGCTTCCATTACCTCAGGGGTGGCCCTGGTCCTGGTCTTAAACAGTTGGCACTTAATAGATGCCCTTGGCTGTGCCAGCTGTTTTGGTCTTTCTTCCGACTGTTCTGGCAGTGCCCAGCCAGGGCATCTGAGCTCGTGTGTGCCTCTCTGCCCCCACAGATCTGGACTCGTTTTCTTTCCGGTTATCTGACCTATGCCTGGTCAAAAACCAGCAGCGGTCGTGTGTGATAAAATAGTTGAATTGCTTCTCGTTAACGGTCAACTGGTATTGAAGGAGACAGTTAGATACATTTTCAGTTGCTTTTTTGTGAAATACAAAGATCAAAGACCTTCTCTGCAGTTTCCTCCTCTTCTCAAACCACAGCTTCCTTCCTCTCTATTCAGAGCCTCTGCAACATACGTTCATATTCTACTTTCTCACCGTGAGTGGCGAGTGTTATCTTCATTCGGCCAACATGAAATGTGGCCGCTTCATCTGTGGCTGCTGAGTGGGCGGGCTTGCAAGACACTTAGAGAGCTAGTTAGAAGCGTATTTTGTCCTTAGTTCTTAAAGGAAATAAGACTTGGGGCACCTGGGTGGCTCATTGGTTGAGCGTCCAACTCTTGATTTTGGCTCAGATCAATGATCTCAGGGTCGTAGGATCTTGGCCTGAGTCATAGGACCAAGCCCCATGCTCAGCGAGGAGCCTGCATGAGATTCTCTCTCTCTCTCTCTCTCTCTCTCTTTCTCTCTCTCTGTTACTCTCTCTCTCTCTCGCCCCCCGCCCCCCGTCCTTCTCCGCCACTCACACTTGTGTGCGCTCTCTCTCTCTCAAAAAAATTAAAAGTTAAAAAAAAGGAAATGAAACTTAATGGAGGTAGTCCTCACTAGTTTTTTACTTTTTTGGTTATGGACCCTTCTGAGACTCTGCAGAAACCTTGAGGGTGGCGAGGCAATGCTTGGTAACTAAGGACAGCCGTGGTTTGCTCTGGAACATTCTCTAGAGTGATTCCCCTTCAAGAGTTGTTCCAATAATTGTTAACAAGATGGCTCTTAAGACTAATGAAAAGATGACAGTAAAATTTCTCTGAAGTAGGTTAAGACCAAGGGTGGGTAGTTCTACATGTGACTGAGGCAGCAGTGAGAAAAGCAAAGGAGATGAACAAATGGGAATGTTTTAAATGACCCTCCCACAAAAGGCACAGCACTCCAGACTCTGGATATTTGGATGCCCTCAAAGCCTGCCCAGGGCCCCTGGGGGTCTGTGGGCCCCACCGTTGGAAAGCTGTACTCTCCAGCTTGATGGGAGTTACCTGTGGGCCCAAGAAGTCTCGAGCTGACCATTACCTGAATTTGAGCTGTAATACTTCCCAGGCTTGAGTACCTTGGCCAGTCAAGTTGCTTCACTTCTTTTAAGCCACTGTTTTTCCATTGAGAGTGGAGAGAAAGAAAACAAGGCACACAGGATTATGGGAGGCCTCAATGGGATTACCTGAATAAAACACCTGGCACATTGTGGGATTTTGGCAGTTGGCTGTTCTTTTCCCTTCCTCCCTCTTTGCTTTTGCAGGAAGAGGTTTTCTTCTCCAAGGAAATGGATTTCAAAACAAAAGAAATCACTAACTACACTGAGGCTGATCGTATCTCTCTGGACTCAGATGTTTTTGTAGACATTAGGAAATAAATGTCACTCTTTTTTTTAATGTTTATTTATTATTAAGAGAGATATAGAGGCAGAGTGTGAATGGGGAAGGGGCAGAGAGAGAGGGAGACACAGAATCCTCAGCAGGCTCCATGCTCTGAACTGTCAATACAAAGCCCGATGCAGGGCTCAAACCCACAAACTCTGAGATCATGACCTGAGCCGAAGTTGGATGCTTAACTGACTGAGCCACCCAGGGGCCCCTGTGTTCACTCTCAGAACTTGACCCCTACCCCCAGGAGAGTAACTCTAGCAGGGGATCCTGGGAAAGGCCTGAGTCTGGAGGACTACAGGGCAGCTATCTACAGCAGAGAAAAGGAAAGTCTCAGAAATCTTGGAGAAGAGAGAGAACCAGACTTGATCATGGCCAAAGCCTAGTCTTTAAGGCTGATGAAAATGCTTTGAGCCTTTTCCTTTTCTTTCCCTATTCTCCAAGATCCACTTAAGAGTTTTTGACCAAAAACATTATACAGTAAAACCTGGGATGGTGAGTAACTTGTTCTGAGAGTGTTCTGCAAGAGAACCAAACATTTCTAATCAACTTTAATGTGATAATCAAGCGATATCTTGCAATATGAGTAGTATATCACACCCAACATCACATCTGAACCAATCGTTCTCTCTCTCACTCGCACATTGTGGATGATTGTGAGGGATCATCAATGCAATGTCACGTTTGTGTGAAATCTTCAAAAGGAGGTAAAAGCAAGGGTCATTGCACAGGTTCCTTGTTAAAGTTGTATGAAAAGCAAAAGATTCCATTGAGCCAATAGACAGCAGTGATTCTGTGAGTGACAGTGAAAGTCGTCCTACACAGTAACCCTCCTCTCTTGTCTCCTTCACACCAGCTACAAAGATTTTCAAAGGTTAAGTGCAGGCTAATTTGTTATTTTACTTTATATTTTGTGTTTTCTTCATTTTGTATTATATTACAGAATTGTAATCATTTTTTTAATGTTTATGTATTTTGAGGGGCAGAGAGAGAAAGAAAGAGAGAATCCCAAGCAGGCTCTGGGCTGTTAGTGTGGACCCCAGTGTGAGGCTTGATGTGATCATGACCTGAGCTGAACTCAAGAGTCAGACACTTAACCAGCTGAGCCACCCAGGTGCCCCCAGTATTGTAATCTTTTTCTCTGACTGTCTTTCGGTTGTGGAATGAATCATCTGAGTTTCCATGATTTCTTATGGGGACATTCGCTTTGATATACAAGTGCTTTGGATTACAAGCATGTTTCTGGAATGAGTGATGTTCGCAAACGAAGGTGTTACTGTACTCCAAAGGCTTCAACATTTCTAGCTTTGTTTGGTGTTCATTTTAAAGGGAACAAAAGGGGGAAATGACAACATGAATTTTGAAAGGTGAAAATGAATATTAAGAACCTAATGAATGAACCCTTTTCTATCCATTGGATGGGATAGGAAAATAAGATGATTAGCACAATGGCAGTAAAATTAGTATGCAGTGTTCATGAAGGGACCTTGTACATATTCACTCAGGAAAGAGGAACAAAGGTCTGGTTTGTGTAGTTCAGGTATTTAGCAGAGGAATGACGGAGCTTTGGTCCATCAAAGGCTGGACAGAATGTTACTTCTGTTGTTTCTCCAAGGTGATGTTTACCAAGTATGGAACTGGCTTCCTCGTGGTGCACAGATTCTTATCCAATTTCCACCACATTTGTCCATAAAGAACCACTCCTTGCATCTGTGATTCTTTTTTTCTGCATCCTTGCTATTGCATTATTTTTCTGGGCTCTTTTTGTGGTGAAAAATAGATTTAGCATCATGATACGGGCTATTGAAAATAGCAATCGCTGATAACCTTGTAATTATAACCCAGGATCAGTTTAAATGTAATTCTTATCTAGAACATTTTCAATGGGAGCCCAGGCATGACGTTTATCAGAAGGAAAATGTTAGGTAACTACAGAGCAGTACTAGGTCTGTGTGCTTTGGGATATCGTTTTTTACTTATCTGATTGGCAGACTTTGACAAAGGTCAGGCTTAGAGGAAAAGTGGCAAACAGGGCATTGTCAATCTCCAACTCTAATGAAAAGATTGTATGATGGCAACTTTCCGGGAAGCAGTCTGGCAATACCGTAGTATCAAAAAAAATTTTTTATTAATGTTTATTTAATTTTGAGAGAGAGAGAGAGAGACAGACAGAGCATGAGCGAGGGAGAAGCAGGGAGAGAGGGAACCACAGAATCTGAAGCAGGCTCCAGGCTCCCAGCTGTCAGCACAGAGCCCAACAAGGGGCTTGAACCCATGAACTGCAAGGTCATGACCTGAGCCAAAGTCAGACATTTAATGAGCTGAGCCACCCAGGTGCCTCCAAGAAAGTTTTTTTTAAGTTTATTTATTTACTTTGAGAGAGAGAGAGAGCAAGCTGGGGAAGGGCAGAGAGGGAGAGAGAGAGAATCCTAGGCAGGTTCTACATTGCCAGGGTGGAGCCCGATGTGGGGCTCAAACTCAAGAACCATGAGATCACGAACTGAGCCGAAATCTAGATTCAGGCACATAACTGACTTGCCACCCACACTCCCCTGTAGTATCAAAATTCAAAAAACCCAGTGATTCCACTGCTGGGAATTAATTCTTCGGTAATAACTGGACCCATGCGTGAATGTATTATGCTCAAATGTATTCTGAGCTTAGCCACTGCAATAGTAATAGAAAAAAATTGGAAACAGCCTAAATAATCATCAAATTTAACCAAACCTAATTTAACCAAGGTTAAGTTAGTTGTGGTACTTCCACACAACAAAATAGTATTCACTTATGACAGAGAGAAAAAAACTTTGTATGCTTCTTTTAAATTTTGATATTGGGTACCTGGGTGTTTCAGTCTGTTAAACATCCCACTTTGGCTCAGGTCAGGATCTTGCAGTCTGTGGGTTTGAGCCCCACTTCGGGCTCTGTGCTGACAGCTCAGAGCCTGGAGCCTGCTTTGGATTCTGTGTCTTCCTGTCTTTCCCTGCCTCTCCCCCACTCATGCTCCCTCTCTCTCAAAAAATAAACACTAAAAATAAATAAATTAAAAGGTGAAGTGGTTTTCGTTGTTACACATGAGCCAAACTGATTAAGACCTGTATCCTCTGCCTGGAAGACAGGGCTCAAGCACATGAAACATGATCCTGTATCCAGTTCAACTTGTAAACTAAGTGCTAAATTGTACGGCATGGGCTGATTCAATTATTCAACTGACATTTGAGTGCTTACTATATGCTAGGCATCTTTATGTCAGATCTGGGATTAAAACAAGGAACAAAGTTTAGTGTTGCACACTGTAGACAGAGTAATTTCTTCTAGTGCAATTAGCACACAGCACAATAGAGGCAACGTAGCATAGTCCTTAAGAAGAGCCTGTGTCTCTTTTGTTTGCTTGTGAGTCTCCAGCAAATAGGACAGGGTCTGCCTGTCAGATTTTATTCTGCAGGATGTGTCATTGTGATTCATCGAGAAGGGTGCTGGATGTAGCCTGTAGCATTTACTAAAGTCCTTTGCCCATTAATGCGTAATGGGCAGGGCGTCTCTGGGAATGGTCGACTTGGCCTTACAAAGACCTATGGAAATCTGGAGAAGGAAGACTCCATGTGCACGAGGAGCTTTGAGTCCTTTACTCACTGGTATCTCTGGCACCTAAAGCATTGCTTGGCACTGCTTACCAAGTTTTTAGACGGAGAAGGGCACTCCAGATCCTAAAATTAGAGTGTCTCAGTAAGGTAGTTTTGCCTTAGACTTATGTATACATATATATACATACATAATGCACACATGTGTGCAACTAAATGAGTAAATGAACGCAATAAAGGATTGAAAGTGTGGGACGGGGTACTTGATTCAGATGTGGAGCGTGGGACCCTCAGAGCCAGGTCACAGAGGTTGGTGTGAGCAGAGGGTTTTTGCGGGAGACAGCGGACATTGGTCGGATTGGTGTTTTGCAGGTTTATAGTGGGAAGTAGTAAGGAAAACACTGACTGGTTCCTATAGGGTCTGAGCAAGAGTCAGCCCTCAGTGCTGTAGGCACGAGCCAGAAAGTGGAAACTGTTGTGGATTCTTGAGCAGAAGAGGGATAGCTTGGATAGGGGCACTTAAAGATCTGACATCTGGGTGCAAGGTGGATTGCAGCGATGTGAGCCAGCTGAGAGGCACTCGGCAACCCAGGAGTGAGAAATGAGAGTCCTGGCAAGGAAAATAGGACATTCGGGAGTCCCTTGAAAGATGAATCAGTAAAACGTGGGTAGTATGAGGAGACAAAGCTGAACTCTGGATTGACCTAAGGCAAGAACAGAGACATACACAGTATCTATCTTGTGGTGTCGTTGATTGAGTCTGGAACAAACTCTGGATAATTATGCATTTTCTCTATATTTGGAAACTTTTCTCCTAACCTAGCACTTCTTTTCTTTCCTTTCCTTTCCTTTTTTCTATTTTTAATGCTTATTTATTTTTGAGATAGAGACAGACAGAGTGTGAGCGGAGAAGGAGCAGAGAGAGAGGGAGACACAGAATCTGAAGCAAGCTGCAGGCTCTGAGCTGTCAGCACAGAGCCCGATGCAGGACTGGAACTCATAGACCACGAGATCGTGACCTGAGTCGAAGTCGGATGCTTACCGACCAAGCCACCCAGGCGCCCCTCTCCTAACCTAGCATTTCTAAGCCCAATTAGTGAGAGCTTGAAACATTCACGGTTGTTGGAGTTCAGTCACTGATTTGGCTTCTCTTTGGAGAAAATAGGAGCAAATAGGACAGGGTCTGTCTGATAGCAACATTTAATAATAGCTGTGCCTGTAGAAGTAGTCCATGCCCTTTGAACTTATAATCTAGTAGGAAAACTAATGGGTCCTGGTGTTGCCTTGGGTGAGTTTCTTAAACTGCCTAAGCCTCAGTAACCTTGTCTATCAAATGGGGACGGTGACAGCATGTCCTTTGAGGCGCTAGCAGGATTTGGTGAGATAATGCGTCTAGGGCTCTTAGCAAAGTACCGTGTGCACTGTCAGCCCTTCGGTAACATTTTCCGATTATTACTGCTCCTGAACTGGGAGAAGAATCCCTGTCATATGTGTTTGCATGTGTGTGTCTGTTTCCCCCCACCCCCCATGAAAGAAACGACAGTCAATTTTTTAACACAACCAGTAGGCTGGCACATGGTTGCTGGGGAAGCCGTAGCCAGCCTGCCACTGGGGGAAGTGCCCTTGGGGGCAGTGACATGCCATTCTTTGCAAACACTGGAACTGGTCCCAGTGTCACTGAACAGATTGAGGAGGCTGGCAGAGGATGTTGAGGTGTAACGGGGTGGAAGGGAGAATTCCCATGTTCATGGCCACGGAGCCTTTGTACGGGAGTCAGATGTTGCTGTCAGCTCCAGATGGGTCCCTGGTAATGTCAGCTGCTGTGAGGATGAACCCACCCTCCTCCCAGGAAGGGCTTGAGTTAGTCCCCATGGGAGCCCTCTGGGTGTCTTTCCAGCCCACACATTGTGCATTCGTGTATTATTCTTAACGAACTCAGCATTTCTCCAAGGCTGGTTTAGTGGTGCTCCTTAAAGAGATGAAAGTTCCAAAGTTGTCTTTATTGGATAGCTGGCATTGTCACCCTGTGAAGAAATAGTTCCATGTTTTCTGTCTCTGGGGCTTGCTTTCTAAGGCCCCCAGGACCGTGGAGTGTTAGAAGATGCAGGATAAGGATTCAGATAAACCTTTATGCTCTAGTTCCTATCCAATCAAAAGGGAGACAAAGTTTGCAGATCAGAGCTACAGTTAACCTCTTTCTGTTTCCTCTCCTTTTTTCTGTGTACTGTAATCATGTGGACCCTGATACCAAGATAAGGACTCTCTAATCTGGGGGGACTGTAATGCATTCGCTGCAATCAGGTTTTTTGAAAATTCCTCTGCTTCCAGTGTGTAACTAACAACCAGTACTTTAGAACCGCGGCTCTCTTAACCAGGGGCATTTTGCCCTTCCCCATCCCCACCCCCATGGGACATTTGGCAGTATCAGGAGATAGTTTTAGTCGTCACAACCAGGGGAGGGATCTTACTAGTATCTAGCGGGTAGAAGCCAGGATGCATCTTACAAGGCACAGGACAGCTCTGCTATAACAAATAATTGTCCAGCTCAAATTGTCAGTAGTACTGAGGGTAAGACACAGTGTTCTAGAATAATCAGACTAAAAAATGGTACTTGGGGCACCTGGGTGGCTGTATCCGTTAAGCGTCCGACTTTGGCTCAGGTCATGATCTCAAGGTGCATGGGGTCAAGCCCCGCGTCGGGCTCTGTGCTGACAGCTAGCTTAGAGCCTGGAGCCTGCTTCTGATTCTATATCTCCCTCTCTCTCTGACCCTCCCCTGCTCATGCTGTCTCTCTCTCTCAGAAATAAATAAAACATTAAAAAAATTAAAAAAAAAATAGGACATACCACAGGGTGCCTCTATGGCTCAGTTGGTTAAGCCTTGGACTCTTGATTTTGGCTCAGGTCATGATCTCATGGTTCCCGGGTTTGAGCCCCGTCAGGCTCTGCACTGATGGCACAGACCCTGCTTGGGATGGTCTCTCTCCCTCTTTGTCTGCCCCTCTCCCACTTTCTCTCTCTTTCTCAAAATAAATAAACTTTAAAAAGAAAAGGAAAAAAATACATTCATACAAAAAAAAAAAAAATAGGACATGCCAGAGCAATGTCTCTGCCCATTGTGAGGAAATAATAGTATGTAGAAGTTTACATTGCTGGCCTCCCAGCAAGATGAAGAGAGGAATCTGGTTTAGTAAGTGCCTCTCCCCCCTTGAGTGTGTCCTGTGCCTTCTGCCATGGGGGTCCGGTGATGTGGTCCTGGGCTGTTCTTGTAGCTGGTGCAGCTCCTGGTTCTGATCTGTGGGGACAGGGTCTCTTTCGGTGGTTTCTTATGTCGGTTGTGCTTGAGCGGCTTGGAAAAAGACCAAAGTTAAGAAAATTAAGCCCCGAAAAATTAGCCAAGATAAACTATTTTTAAATAAACTTGTGAGTTGCTTGTTTTCTAATATAACAGTTTTTTCAAGTGAGGGAGTGAACCATTTGAAAGTAGTTTTATCTGTTCTATAAAAAAGTCTGATCTGATGTGCGGTTAAGAGTTCTTTTGTTTTTTCTTTGCCTTTAACTGGGCTAAGAGGAGGCTAGGAAAGGCATTTTTATTTTGAGCCTGGTACAGTTTTCTTTGATTTTGAGACATTCAGGAACAACTTTCATGGGAGGTTTACTTTAACCTATATTTATTATATTGTATAATTAATCTCATGAACTCTCTCTCTCACTCTGGACACATCCGGGGTTCCTGAATGTGACACACTGAAGGATCTTTGCCATAAATAAGATGTTTTGGGGGTGTCTGGGTGGCTCAGTCTGTTAAGCATCCGACTTTCGCTTGTCTCATGATCTTGCTGTTTGTGAGTTCAGGCCCTGCATCGGGCTCTGTGCTGACAGCTGAGAGCCTGGAGCCTGCTTTGGATTCTGTGTCTCCATCTCTCTCTGCTCCTTCCCCGCTTGTGCTCTCTCTTTCTCTGTCTCAAAGATAAACATTAAAAAATAATTTTAAAAAGTAAGAGGTTTTGTGTGTGTCATACATGTGAAATTTTAACATGTTTAGTTGAGGCAGCAAGTTTTAATAATGAATATAAATATGACATATTAAATATCCTCAAACCTGTGTTTCCAAAAACTGACAAAAGTACATAGTTATGGGTCTTGAAGTTGCTCTGAATTCGCTGATCTGATTATGCGAGTGGTTGACAGCTTATTCTTTGCTGCTGTTGTTCCTTTAAAGAGATTTCAGGTGGTACCTTTAATGGTCTATATCATTACATCAAGCTTGTTGTCTAGAATTCATGTGTATGAATTGGCGGTTATTGCTATAATCGTTTTTCAGTTTTCTCCTGTTTTTTTTTTTCTTTTCCTCTTGCATTCACTGTGACTTCACTATAATGCAATTCATTCACTCAGTAAACATTTCAAGCCCTACTGTGTGTGTGCATTTTGTATTAATTACTCTAACAGATATAAAGGTTGTTTAGCCTAGCTTAGTGTAACTTGAGGCCCTAAGCCAATATACTTGTGTGCTGTGTCCCTTTTACACCTACTGGTTGGAATGTTTTAAATTGAGACTAGAAGAGTAACAACAGCTCATGTGATATTTGGCGTGAATATTCAAAACGTCAGTGTTGGAATAACGTATTCTTTTTCTTCACTGAGTCTTAGCAGTGATCCCCTAAGCCAAGCCTGGTTTCTGTAGCTGCGCTTTTGATTTAATTTATAACTGCATTTTTAAAAGTTCTCTTTGCATGTGTAAACATTCAAGTTTTTCCTCTGCCTTTGAAGTTTTTGTCGTATGAAGTATGTAGGAAATTAACCCAAATTTATGGTATAGAGATTTTTTCCCTAACATTCAGTTAATTGTCAGAGAACCTATATGAAGTTTGCTTCATATCAGGTGTGCTTCATGACAGGTGTGCTTAATAATAATTGGTCAAATATTCTCCTACTTGAGGATCTGAGTGAGTGTGTGTATGTGTGTGTGTGGGGGGGTGTTTGTCTGTGTTGGGGGTGCTAATGTTCTCCGGAATTGGGGTCAGATGGCTAAGAGGAGAATCAAATTAGTGCTTAAGGACTGAGTAGATGAAGCCCAAATCTTGAAGTACAAATTTTGGTTTCTTGAACAATCAGGGCTATTGTGGGTTATTCTTACCTATATTGGCATAACTTTTTTTTTTCAATATGTTTGTCTATACCTTTATCATAATAGAGACCATCTAGTTGGATTGGTAACCCCTGTCTACGTATTTCCTAGAATGGAAACCTGTTTGTCCATACACACAAAAAGAACCGATTTGGGGAATATGGGATTAACAGGGTGGGGCAAGAGTTCATAGTTCAGAATGTTTGGGAGATGCATTCTGTATCCGAAAGGCACATAGCCAGAACCAGTAGATTGGAATATGAGAAAACAGATTCTGGCTCATTTCAGGGAATGTCTATAGAGCTCATGAACTATGGCTTAGTGAATGCTAGGGAGGGATGGAGTAATGAAGTGGACGAAACGTACGAATTCCCCTCCAAAGGAGATTGTCAGAAAGACCATGCATGGGACAGAACATAGGAATTGGAACAGTGGACCTGGGAACGAAGATTGGACCGGATGATCTTTATGTTCCTTTCCGATCCAGCCACTCTGTGATGTTTTAGGACATATCATGTTCTCTGAAAAGTAAAGAGTGAAGACACCAGCATTTGAAGGGAAATTTCAGATTCAAGAGTTCAGGATGCCCAATGGTTTTTTTCTCCCATCTTCGCCTAAGATATCCCTTCCTCTTCTTAAAATGCCTTCTCGACTTGGCTTCCATTTTTCCACCTACCTCAATACCCTGTCTTTGGAAGTTGTCTACATTCTGCCATAGACTGGCTCCATCCTTGACTCTTCTCCACATTCTCTGGGCAGTGTTTCTTAACCTGGCTTGGGCTGCTGAAAATGTGGGGATGGGTAGATTCAGAATCCCCAGGGAGGGCCATGAACATCAGGTGATAAAATGTTTTCTTTGTTTGTTTGTTTTATTTTTGAGAGAGAGAGAGACAGCATGAGCAGGGGAGGATCAGAGAGAGAGGGAGGCACAGAATCTGAAACAGGCTCCAGGCTCTGAGCTGGCTGTCAGCTCAGAGCCCGATGTGGGGCTCAAACCCACGAACCGTGAGATCATGACCTGAGCCGAAGTCGGACGCTCAACCGACTGAGCCACCCAGGCGCCCCTGTTTGGTTTTGTTACCTGACTATGCCATTGTGTGGCCAGCATTAAGAATCCAGGTCATGTTATCGGGTCCTGTGGGATCAATACCAAATGCCAGGTAATGACTCCCAAATAAATATATTAATACATCTTTCCCAAGTGCCAGATTATTCGATTATTCTATTGTCTGCATTGCACTTCCTCTAGAAATAGTCACCTTGATTTCACCTGCCCCCTCTTGCCCTCCAGCCTTTTCCTCCCCTGTGTTTGCCCTTCTTATTCACCACATTGGATACACAGCTCTCAGGCTAAAAGCCTAGGTGACCTCTTGAGTTCCCCCTTCCCTCGGGGCTACACAGATAATCCAATAGCACGTCCTGTCCATTTTCCTTCCACATATGTCTATCCCACCCACTTCTTCTGCTACCTGCACTACTTCTCTTCTCAGTGACCTCAGTGCCCTCCACACTCCCCTGGTGCTTTTGCCTGCCCGCCTCTGCCTCTTCACCCCATGTAGTCAGAATGACCTTAGGAAGCCCTGTTGGGGCGCCTGCATGGCCCAGTCGGTTAAGCGTCTGACTCTTGATTTCAGCTTAGGTCATGATCTCAGTTCATGGGTTCGAGCCCTGCATCAGGCTCTGTGCTGACAGTACAGAGCTTGCCTAGGATCCTCTGCTTCCCTCTCTCTCTGCCCTCCCCTGCTGGCTCTCTAAACCAACCAACAAACAAACGTTAAAAAAAACCCCAGCAGCCTGTGTGATTCCCTTGCTCCCCACCCTCCTATGGGTTCCCATCACAATTGACGAAGTCTGCGCTCCTGAGCCACAGGGCTCCCTTGACATGGCACCACCCAACTCCCCAGCCTCGTCTCTTAACACCCCGCCTCCCTCAGTCCTGTCAGGCCACACTGCCTGCCTTGCTGCTCCTCACACTTTCCAAGCCTGTGTCTACCACAGAGCCTTTGTACTCCCCTCCTTCTACCTGGGGGGTCCTTGCTCCTCACCCCCCGTGCCTGTTGCTTTGCTCTCTTCCACTCTCTTCTCAGGCTTCCACTCAGATGTTGCCGCAGGAGAAGGCTCATCCAGAATCCTACCCTCTTCCCCTCCGTCTGTCCTTTCTTCCTTATTCCCCCCTCCCCCAACATTTATCTCTGTTTGACATGCTGTGTTTCTGGCTGTTTCACTGGAACTTTTTGCACTGCTGTGTCCCTAGCACCATAAACCGTGCCCGTACCTAATAGATGGCCAGTATACTTGGGACTGAAAAACAGAGCGCCACTCCTTGAGGCCTGGTCGCAGAACCCAGTGGTCTGTCCCCTTGTGGTTCCTGATGTCTTTTCCCACCTATGAGCGGGACCCTGCTGGCTGTAGCCAGAATCCACTGCTCAGGTTCCCTCAGAATGTACCCTCTTCTGCTCCCTCTTGTGTGGGTCCCTACCTGCTCCCAGGGGACTCCAGAAATACAGAAGGATGGGAGGAAGGTAGAGCATTTTAGTGATAGGCGGATGGACACCCTTCTGTCTCTTCTCAACTGTCCAGGCAAGTCCCTACTGCTCTTGTTTTCTACATACAGACGTTTCCTTGATGATCTGCCCTCCTGATTATCTTCTAGCATCTCTCTCTGTTCCCTTTCATCTCCTTTGAAGTCCCCTCCCTCTTCCTTGTCCCTTGTATGTTGATATATTAGGGCTTGGTCTGGCTTTTCTGCTATTATTCTGATTCTGCTCTCTTCCTCCGTCATACTACCCATTCCTGGGCCTTCAGATCCCCTACATGGCAGTGACTTCCAAATTTATATTTCAAGCCCAGTCTCTTGTCTAGGTTCTAGACCTGCGTGTCCAGCTGTAGAATGCTCATCAGCACTAGGCTATCTCCCAGACAACTCACTTCCAACTGAAATGAGGTGAACTGTCCTTCTCTTCCAGTTTCTTGCAGTAAATTATCCAGCTAACTATCCCGAAAGCTGCAAGGAATCCTCCTCTCCCACCCATCCCCCCACTGTGTCCCATCCATTGCCAATAATGATCAATATTGCCAATATTAAGTAGCTGTAGGGGCTGAGCCTGGGTGGCTCAGTTCGTTGAGCATCTGATTCTTGATTTCGGCTCAAGTCATGATCTCACGGTTTGTGAGTTTAAGCCCCACGTTGGGCTCCATGCTTATGGTGCAGAGCCTGCTAGGGATTCTCTCTCTTTCTCCCTCTCTCTGCCCCTCCTGTACTCTCTCAAAATACATAAATTAACTTTATACACACACACACACACACACACACACACACACACACACATATATAAAGCCATATATATCCATATATATACATATGGCTTTAGACTCTCTACACTGCTTCTCACTGTCTCCTGCCACCAACCAAGACCAGGCCACCACCATCACCTCTTACCTAGATGACTGCAAGGACAGACAGACTGTATGCCCCGCCCCCTTCCCACCCCAAAGGCAGTCTGGCCTACTGAGCTCACATTGGTTTTTATAAAATATCCATCTGATTGTGACATCTCCTGCTTAAGATGCCATATTGGAATTTTGACAGAGTCTCAATTTTTAAACAGTGCTCATAGGAAGGACCCTTAATAACCTGTTCTCAATGGGGCTGTACCTGTTAGAATTTCTTCCAAGTATTTGCCTCCCTCCTTCCACACCCCCATCCCCTCACCCCAGCTCACACACACACACACACACAACCTCCTCTGGCCCCTTGTGCGTCATGAATTCTCAGGGCTACCATGGGGCACAGGAAGACCTCAATAGATATTTGCTGAATTAAATATGGGAAGGCGGTAGCTCTGGGTGGTAATTGTTCTGATTTGTCTTGCCTTAAGAACTGAAAGGTTTCCACAGTAAAAAAAAAAAAAGTTCTGTTTTGGGGCACCTGGGTGGCTCAGTCAGTTAAGCGTTCAACTTCCAACTCACGTCATGATTTCACAGCTCATGGGTTCAAGCCCCACATCAGCCTCTGCTGACAGTGCAGAGCCTGCTTGGGGTTCTCTCTCTCTCTCTCTCTCTCTCTCTCTCCCTCTCTCCCTCTCCCTGCTTACTCTTTCCTCCTCTCTCTTAAAATAAGTAAAAGATTTTTTCTATTTTGTCAAATAGTCCTGAGTATGTGTTTCCCCTCAACTCTGTAGTTTCCAGGAGATTATTAAAAAATAAAGAAAGAAAGAAAGAAAGAAACGAAGAGAAGTATGTGAGTGTCTTCTAGCAAATCATTTGCAGTCTGTGCTCTTTGAATGGCCATCGAGTGCTGAGTTTCGGAGGCTACTAAACTGGGCAGAGAAAGCAAACCACCTTCATGCGCCAGCGACAAGTAGGGAGGCCGACTGGCCATGGAATGCATCTCTGTTGTGAACTTTTTGAACGTGAGCATGCGTAAGCCAGCCTCCGGCCTCTACGACTTGCTGTGACTTGTCTGAACTGTTTATTCAATTTTTCAAGCCTGTCTGGGAAGGAGGCTTGAACACAACAGTGTGCTTACAGCTTATCTTAAGCTGATCTTATTTAAAAGGGATAGACAGGAACTTAATTGTGTTTAACTTGTAGTAATATACATAGGACTTTGGGTCTCTGCTGCCATGAATCTAAAGGAGAACAGGAACAGGCTTTTTCCTTAGAAGACCCTGGTCTGTGTTTCAGATTTCACCCGTGGGGCTGGGAGCTACTGGGTGAGGTTTCCATATCTCCATCCTCTTCAAAGTCCTATATGGGGGCTCCCCGATGGCTCAGTTGGCTAAGCATCCAACTTGGACTCAGGTCATGATCTCACGGTTCATGGGTTCAAGCCCGGCGTTGGGCTCTGTGCCAACAGTATGAGCCTGATTGGGATTCTCTCTTCCTTCCCATCTCTTGGCCCCTCCCCCACTCACACTTCTGTCTCTCTCTGTCTCTCTCTCAAAGCAAATAAACTTAAAAAAAAAAAAAACAACTCTTATCTGTAACCTCTTTAGGATGAGGATTGGAGGGACTACAGTCAGTGCTGAGTCAGAGGGTAAGCCAGAAGAGAATGACACACTTCCTGCCCTAAGTTCTAGGGAGTTTTTCTGGTTTGTTTTCTGTTTTGCTTTGAGGATTCCCTAAAACGACAGAAGATTGCCCTGACCCGTCTTTGGATCAGCAGCCTCTGTTTATTTTTGTGATCTCCTAGGATATCCACCTTGCCCTACCTTCTTACCACTCACAGGTTTAAACACAACTTAAAAAAATTTTTTTAAGTTTATTTTTGAGAGTGAGAGAGAGACAGAGCGTGAGTGGAGGAGGGGCAGAGAGAGATGGCGACACAGAATCCAAAGCAGGCTCCAGGCTCTGAGCTGTCAGCACAGAGGCTGATGTGGGGCTTGAACCCAACCGTGAGATCATGACTTGAGCCAAAGTAGGCTGCTTAACTGATTGAGCCACCCAGGTGCCCTTACAAAAAACTTTTTTAAAAAAATCTTTATTACAAAAGTTTCACATGCTTGTGACGTATATATATCAACAACAATTTACAATTTAACCCAAAAAAAGAACTATGGTGGGGGGAGGGAGAAAAAAAAAAGATGCTCCTTAATTTCACCACCCAGAAAAAAGTTTGTGAATATCACTCCAGGCTTTTTCTGTATGCCTCTAGTTTTTCTCTACAAAAATTACATGGTACTTAATAAAATTTCTTTTATATATTGCTTTGTAGCCTTTGTGAAGAGTTCTCATGTTATTAATTACTTGACACGAACCTTTTGAAAGACTGTATTACATGCCATTATATGGACGTGCCGTAATTCACTTAAGCTGATCCTACATTTGGACAGCGGGGCTGTTTTCAGGCTCCAGCGTTATTACAACCCCACATGACTCCCTCGTACTACAGCTGCCCACACTTGTCCCTGTTTCATTGGAAGTATTCTTGGACGTGGCTCAAAGGGCGTGTGGAGTTTTCAGGTTTTGATCTTTATTGCTACTTTGCCATCCAGACATTTGTCCTGCTTTATATTCCCACCATATAATATAAATGTCTCACCGTGTCCTGTTTGACAGTTTCTGTTCTGGCCCGTGCCTGACTCCCATCTGCTTCCTACACCCTTCTCCCCCATGCTTCCCACAGGCGGCCATGCTGGGGCCTCTTTCCGCCCCTTTCCTTGCAGCGAGCTGAGTTTCTCCTGTCTTGGACTGGAGCACCTGTGCTTCCCGCGCCTGGCCAGCTCTTCCTCTGGCTCTTGGCATTGACCCGAGGCCACCTCTGCCAGGGTGGTCTCCATCACAGCCCCCTGCTTGTTTCCAGTCTGCCACTGCTCACCATCTGTCCTTTTTTTTTTTTTTTTTTATTCCATAGTCCAGCCATCCAGACATGCATTACGGTTATTTTTAAAATATTTATTTATTTATTATTTATTTATTTATTTAGAGACAAAGAGTGAGCATGAGCAAGGTAGGGGCAGAGAGAGAACGGAGAGAGAGAGAGAGAGAGAGAGAAAGAGAGAGAGAGAGAATCCCAAGCCGGCTCCATGCCGTCAGCGCAGATCCTGGTGTGGGGCTAGAACTCACGAAGCCCGAGATCATGACCAGAGCAGAAATCTAGAGTCGGACAGCTTAACCGACTGAGTCACCCAGGTGCCCCTCCATCTTGTCCTTTATTTATCTGTTTTTTTTGTTGCCGTCTCTTTCCCCTGTTGAAAGTCAGCTCTGTAGCTCAGGCAGCCCCACATATTTTCCGCCCCAGCATCTAAGTCAGGACCTCGCATGCAGTAGGTACTGGATGAATGCGGGTCGGTTCTGTCGAATGAATGGAGAAATCTCCCTGATGTCCAAGAATGTGCAGTGTAGTGTGGATGAGGAAATGTGCGGACCGGTGACTCTCCCTCAGAGCAAAACGTGCTGAACGCCACACAGAAGCTTCCAAGTGGGATAGGGAGACACAAGTGGAGCTGACCCGTGGCCCCGAGTGTCACCCAGGCCTCCGAGGAGCTGAGCCTCAGACCCCTGGCAGTGTTGTATACCTTATGGTCGTGGAAAGGGCCCGAGAGGCAGGGGGATGGGAGTGAGTGGAGGCCCAGCGGGAGGAGCGCGGGAGGCACTCTGCTGCCGGAGTTCGGGGCCACCTGAAACCCTGGCCCGCCCGCGTAGACTGTGACCCATGAGCAGCAGAGAAGCACACTGCATGTGCCTCTCCAGAGGACGACCCTCCCCAGAGGGCAACCCGATAAGTGAGGGTGTGGAGGCACTTTTTAAATGCACTTCTAGGCATGGATGGTGATATTAAGGTGACAGAGCTGCACTTTGGGAGGGTGTCCCGGGAGGGCGACTAAGTGGAAGGAGAAGGAATTTCAGGCCAGAAGATGACGCCTGGCGTGACAGGGAAGGCAGGAGGGGCATTTGCAGGTGGGAGGGGGCAGGAGGATTTGGAGGTAGGTAGGGGGAGTGAGGGGTCTGCAGTGACGCTGAGGTTTTCAGTCTGAATGACCAGTGGGAGGGTGAGATACAGAGCCCCCCAAGAGAGAGCTGTTCTGGTGCGTGGAAGCATCCGAATTTAGTTTGGGTCCAGCTGTATCAGTGAGCACTTTGTAGATTGAACCTGCTCATGTCCCCTCCTTTGCCCTGAGGAACCTTGGGTGATGAGAAGATCGAGCAGGGGGGGCAGAAATACATCACAGGGTAGGGGTCTTGGGCTCTCATGGCCCCCTTCTTATCTGACTGCCCAGTGGGAAGGTGAAACGGGACTCTGGCCTCTCCCCAGGGGATTAAAGGTGGTTTGTTGGCAGCATCTGTCCCCAGTGACACGTGCAAGAAGCCTGTTTGGTGTCCACTTGCCATTGGGTAAAGGTGTATGAGGCTGAGGAGGATGGTGCGGAGGACAGGTGTTGACTGCATGTGCACGGGCACTCTGCGGACATTTGTCACCCCGAACTGGGTGACAGATCGCCCTTTCCCTGCAACTGGGCAAACGCGATGTGTGTTTTTCCTGAAGGGGAAAATCTGGGAAATTTTACTCCACACATGGCTGTAGTTTCTGATGATTCTCTGAATTGAAGTTTTTGAAAGTTAGTGTTTTTAGGTTTGAAGATAGCCACGGGGGTAAAACTACATAATGACCAAGCTCTCTACCCTCTGAAGGAAGAAGGGTGAGTGGAACTGCATGCTGGCATCCCCTGGAAGGCTGTCTTTTCAAGAAACCAGTTTGGGGTGCCTAGGTGGCTCTGTCGGTTAAGCATCTGACTCTTGTTTTTGCCTCAGATCAAGATCTCATGGTTCATGAGTTCGAGCCCCGCATGGGGCTCTTTGCCGACAGTGTGGAGCCTGCTTGAGATTCTCTGTCTCCCTCTCCCCGCCCCTCTGTCTTCCATTCGCTCTCAAAATAAATACATAAACATTAGGAAAGAGGAAGGAAGGAGAAGAAAGAAGAAAGAGAGAGAAAGAAAGGAAAGGAAGGAAGAAGGAAGGGAAAGAAGGAAGGAAGAAAGAGGAAGGAAGGAAAAGAAAGAGAGAAAGAAAGGAAAGGAAGAAGAAGGAAGGGAAAGAAGGAAGAAAGAAAGAAGAAGGAAGGAAGGAAGGAAAAGAAAGAGAGAAAGAAAGGAAAGAAAAGGAAGAAGGAAGGGAAGAAAGAAAGAGGAAGGAAGGAAGGGAGGGAGGGAGAAACCACCTTGTCCCACCTCTGACACCTGGGGTTTAACATCATCGCAGTGGAAATGAGATGAAAACAGTGATGCATGGTGGGAAAGCAGCGGGATTTGGTGAATGAGTGACCATCCAAGCCGAGAGAGGAATCCGCAGTGACCACAGACAGGGAGGTGTTGGAACCCAGAGAGGTTAAAACAGAGAGGAAAATAATTGGGCTTGGCAGCCGAGGAACGTTGTGGAATTTCAGCTCGGGAAATATCAGATGTTGCCTATTAACTAGAAATGCTAAAAATTTTTAGAGAAATTGACTCGGCAATTGAAGGGGTTTTCCTTGGCAAATGGAAAGTTTCATTAGTTTAGTATTTTATCACTAGGGATCATGCTCAGTTTTACATATGGGTTTGCAGTGGAAGAATGCTATAAAGTGTCAGGACTCCGTTTATATGCACTTCAGCAGAAAGGAGACCTCATTTCAGTGCCAGTGTATTTATTGCAGCAGACAGTGTTTTTTGCCTTGTAAATGCTGATCCTAGTGTTTTTATGGGTGGTGCGGGTGCGAAGAGGGCTTTGTGCCTTAGGAAGACAGGCATAAATGCACATTCTGAAGTCCTAGGATCCCGTTCTCACTGCACCTGCACAGCTAACCAGCTAGGCATGTAATTTGGGGGCACAGCTTTCAGCTTCCTCAGGCTGCTTCATTTTTTTAAAAAATGTTTATTTATTTCTGAGAGACACAGAGAGACAGAGCATGAGCGGGGGAAGGGCAGAGAGAAAGGGAGACTCAGAATCCGAAGCAGGCTCCATGCTCTGAGCGGTCAGCCCGGAGGCCGACGCGGGGCTCGAACTCACAAACCGCGAGATCATGACCTGAGCCTAAGTCGGACACTTAAGCGACTGAGCCACCCAGGTGCCCCAAGTTGCTTCATTTTCTTTGATTGTGAAGAAAGGTTAGACAATATCAGAGGTCTTGCCGTGCCTGAAGTTGTATGAATTTTAAGAAATAAAAGAGAGGATTTTTTTTTTTTTTTGGCGAGGGTAGGGTGTCTCTGAGTACATTTTATAAAATTTATACTTGAAACATAGAAACTACATACGATGTGATAGAAAGGTCAGCCTTCCCACACTTATTTTTTTTAATTTTTAAAAAATACTTATTCTTGAGAGAGAGAGAGTGTGTAAGCGGGGCGGGGGGGGGAGGGGCAGAGAGGGAGGGAGACACAAAATATGAAGCAGGCTCCAGGCTCTGAGCTGTCAGCACAGAGCCCGACGCAGGGCTCAAACTCATGAACTGTGAGATCATGACCTGAGTCAAAGTCGGGCGTTTGACCGACTGAGCCACCCAGGCAGCCCCACACTTATTTTTTTTGTGCAGCTCATTTGTGAGGGAGGCTGTGAACGGCAGCAGACCTGAGAACAGATCTGAGAAATCTTCCCAGTCCTGTCTCTGATGCCAGCGCTGCCCCTCCCCCCACCACAGCTCCAACTCACCCTGTTTCACTTAATGCTTTCCTGGCTTTGAAAGGTGGGTTAGCAGGAGTTCTTTTTATTTTCTAGACACTGACCCATCTGTGCTTTCAGTCTGGTAGACCAAGGACACTTCCATGATATGATTTTAAGAGAAAGAAGCCAACAGACTTGGCGTTGGACATACTGGGTTCATAGGCTGGCGTTGCACTGAGCAGATATGTTACATTTACGGAACTCACTGTCCTCCCCTATAACGTGGTCATCAGCGTGCCCGCTTCCTGAGGTTTTGGTGAGGACTGGGTGAATGTAGGGAAAACATTGCACACACCTTCTGGCATCGAGAGGGTGCTGGACATCAATGAGATTGTCCCACCCTTGCCTAGGCATGAACCACATGCTTCCCTGCCAGCGCAAACCCCCTTGGTGAGAGCGGGTGAGTCTGACTGCCCTCTGTCCCGCGACAGCATCTGCAAGATGCTTCTGGAGTACTTGCCAAGCGCAGACACTGGCTGTCTTGGAACAACTCCCACCCAGCCCTGCTTTTCCATGACTTCTTCCTCCTTGAAGAGGAGCAGAGGGACACAGAGAAGCAAGTCAAATTGATCGTGGTCATGGCTTTGGGGGCTGGAGGGCCGTGGAAAAAGTTGCGGGGGTGGAGGAGGCAGAGGACAGGAGGTCTGGAGAGGGCCTAAGTGGACAGGATCATCGCTCTTTGTGGCACCCAAGGGGGTATATTCCAAGGACTAGGGAGCATCTGGGAAAGGCCAGAGCATGAAGGTCAAGGTGTTTTGCAGACATTTCCAGTTCTGTCTCTCGGGCTATAAAATCGGTTCAAGTCAACAAATGCAGGTATCTTTTTCACGCAGGCACCGATGGCCCGGATGCCCTGATAATGTCAACTGTGGTGTTGATAAGGATGTGGGTGATGGTCAGGCAGTCTTTTTCGTGGGGGTATGTAATGAGCAGTCGATGAAACTAGGCCAAAGAGAGTGTGTGCTCCAGAGATTTCTGCTCTGGGAGGCCAGGGCTTGCGACGCCCTGTAGACTGTGCTGCTTAACCTCTTTGGCTCCACCAGTCTCTTTGGAAATTGGGATTGCCACCCACTTTCACTGGGTGTGTGGGGACAGTGAAATGATTTCAGTGATAGTGCCTTGCTCTGAGTTGCCTAGATAGTGTGGGGCACATGTACACCCAAGAGGAGAATCTGGTTTTCTACTGCCACTGTCATGTGGCTGCAGATCGCGAGAAGAGGGACCCAGACTTGCCTCATGACGGCGCACGTAGGATCACCGTGAAACTCTGGAGCGCTTCTGTCATCGGCGGGGCCAGGAGTGGGTGACGGCGGGGGTTGGGGTGCTGAGGCGCACCTTGCTTCTGCTGCAGAGCCGTGCTCACCAGCAAAGACGGCCGTGTGCATTCTTGAGCACAGGTGGCCTTAGCAGAGCTGGATCTGGACAGATTCCTCCGTCCCGGGGCCACCAGGCCGGGTTTCCAGAGTGTCCTCTCCCTTCCCTGCCCCTGCTTCTGCGACCACCACAGTTGTTGATCCTTGAATGGATCTTGAGTGGCTTAATTTGTGAGTCCTAAGAAAACATAGAAGAGTTGTACTCATAGCTACAGAGGCAACTGAAAAGAGTTAGATATTGTGGGGGTTTTTAAGTTTATTTATTTATTTTGAGAGAGAGAGAGCAAGTGGGGAAGGGAGAGAGAGAGAGAGAGAGAGAATCCTAAGTAGGTACCACACTGTCAGCACAGAGCCTGACCTGGGGCTCAAACTCACAAAACCATGAGTTCATGACCTGAGCCAGAACCAAGAGTCACATACTCAACCAGCTAAGCCACGCAGGTGCCCCATAAAGCTTATGTTTTTTAAGTTTGTTTATTTATTTATTTTGAGAGAGAGAGAGAGAGAGTGAGAGAAACAGTGCAAGCGGGGGAGGGACAGAGAGAGAGGAGGAGACCGAGAATCCCAAGCAGGTTTGGTATGAGGCTGTTGTTCTCCATGAATCATCCTGATCTTTAGCTTCTTTGGCTCTTCTTTCTTCCCAAATGAAGGAGGATGAGCTGAATATTTTAACTGCAGCTGCTGGGACTGCTTGAAGCAGCAAACTTTGAATAGATCCGAGCCTGTAAGGTCTAGGCATTCTGGTTTCGAGGGAGAGAAGAGGGAGGGATGTGTTAAGGATATGCCCCCCTGTCTGGTTTGTAACTCATCCAGACGAGTTTTTTATTCTCCGTTACTGGAAAGCTTTCTCCAAAAGCAGGAATTGGCCCTCCCAGACTGTGCCTGGAGTGGGTGTGGCAGGGCCCCGCCGCCTTGCTGGTTGCTGTTTTCTGTGATGCTGTGAGCCTCTTCCTCCAGTCTTCCCTCCCCTTCATGGTGCTGCCCTATCTTCTCCAGCAGGAGCGGACAGGGTGGTTCCTGGTAACCACGTAGCCATGCAGTTACCACCAAGGTAGTATTTTAAGGAATCAAGAGACCCAGTTCTTCTGTTTAGATGTGATATTTCAGCTCTTTACAAGACCTGTGTAGCTTGGGATTGCCAATGAGGTAGTGTTTGCAAAGTCCTAGTGATTAGAATTAATGTCACAGCATTAACGGGCCAGTGAGAATTTGGGGACATAACACAAGGAATGCCAAAGGATGGTTTCTAAGGTATAAACTTCAAACTGCCATGAGGTAGTCACATGATAGATAATGTAGGTGATAAAGAAAATAAGTAATGGATAATGCGTCTGTAAATTGATATTGATCTGGTATCTCTTCCAGCCTTCTCTCTGTATTAGTAGTAGGCGTTTGGTTATAATTCAGGTCAAGAATAATGCTCGTTGCTATTTAATCCCTCACTGTACATCATGCCGTGTGTTATTTGCTTCACATGGTTCTCTTAACATGCTGATAGGGATTCTGCGAGGTAGATGGTGTTATTCTTATTTGACTGAGAATAAAATTGCTCAGAGAGGTGAAATAACTTGCAATTCTATAAAACCAGGAAGTGGCGGGGCACCTGGGTGGCTCAGTCAGTTAAGCATCCAACTTCTGCTCAGGTCATGATCTTATGGTTCATGAGTTGTGCTGGCAGCTCAGAGCCTGGAGCCTGCTTTGGATTCTGTGTCTCCCTCTGTGCCCCTTCCCTGATCGCACTCTCTCTCACCATCTCTCTCAAAAATAAATAAACTTAAAATAGAAAGGGGGAGAGGCTGAGATCATGGAGGCTGGTTGGGATGTTTCAAGTCTTCACAGAGGCAGTGCACGTGGAATTGGATTTTGTGGGACTGGTAGAATCTTGCTCAGTGGGGGTGGATAAGGGAACAATTTGTGGGTAGTGGTGATTATCAAATACACAGGAAAATCAATAAGCTTCTAAAGAGACTGTTAGATAATATAGATGTGTCACAGACACATTCTTTCTAATGACCTTATGTTCTTTTCAGGGTGCCTGGGTGGCTCAGTCGGTTAAGCATCCGACTCTTGATTTTGACTCAGGTCATGACCTCATGGTTCCATGAGCTCTAGCCCTGTGCCTAGCCCCACGCTGACGATGCAGAGCCTGACTGAGATTCTCTCCCTCTCTCTCTGCCCCTCCCCACCTCAAAGTAAATAAACTAAAAAAAAAAAAAAATCTTGAACAAAACTAAAGACCTTACATTCTTTTCAAAAGCATAAGACTAATGGTTTTAAGTTACAACAGCGTCCAAACTCTGTTCTCCACTTCTACCTAGAACAAGAATATGTCTAAGCAATAGTTACTATTAATAGACATTCATGTTTATACTGGCCAGGTAGGAATGAAAGTGGGTTGTTGTTTTTTCTTTTTTCTTTTTTTTTTGTCTGTTTTTTTTTCCCCCAGGCATCTAGCTGCTGCTTTTTTTTTTTTTTTTCCTTAAGTATCAGCTCCTCTTTCCTAGCGTGTTGAAACGTTAGTCTTCCTGTTTCTGCTTGATTTTGAAATTACCTCCTGGTCGCCTATCACAGGTAATCCCTGGGTTTCTGCGTAGACATGGTTTACGGGCAGCCGTGCAGGCTGCAGCCAGTCCCGTCCCAGTGTGGATGTGGGGACCGCTCCGGATTCACAATTAAAGGCTCCATGATGCATTCCACTACAGGTGACGAAACCCAGCTCCCAGAATAACAAGCAAGACAGCTTTGAAAGTGACTGTTGTCGTCCAGTGTCTTGTGTGCGTTCGTTTGGTAAACGTACGGTGGATTTATTTTTTTAAAGAATGGTATAAAGTCTTTGGAATTATTCTCGGGCGAAGGCTGACTCTTCCTGAAGGCGACACAGTTACCATAGAATCCCTATCAACGGAGTGGCCTTGTGTGTTCCTTGATTTCGTGTGACTAGCAAGACGCTGTGAAGCCGTCCTTCTGACCGAGGACAGGGGGCGAAATGCTGAAACTAGGTGAGTTACAAGTGTCCTCAGACTAACTTGGTATAATATGTTGGAATTTGGCGGAATGTTCAGATGACTAAGTGACACGGTGCTGCTGTCTGCAAGGGAATAATATTTGGTCGCGGCGTTGTTAAGTGGTTGTGTTGAACAAATCACTGCTTTTCTTTTTTCTGTGACTGGGTGTGGGGCCCTGGCATTAAGCTGAGGGAGGTACGAAATAGTGTAGGTGGAAAAAATGGCATCTTAAGTTTGCATGTAGATGGTTTCGTCTGTAAACAAATGAAGGATCGAAATGCTTCAGAAATGGGACCCTGAGAAGATTGCGTAGCTTTTTCGGTTCAAGTTTCTCCTTGCACCTTTTCCGTGTGCTTAACTGCAAGATGTCTCTGGTCCCAGTGCACCGGCCAGTGACCTGCAAACACATGGGTGTTTATTTCTGTTCTCCTGTTGTGTACATGTTTGTCAGACTGTTATTAGAGTCACCATTCTCTTTAACAGCCAATAAACAATTTTACCCAGCATACATGTGGGCTTGTGTCCTTTTAAAACACGTCTTAGGCTCGTTTTCAGCCATATTTAAAGCTTCTGCAAGTAGACTTAATTTGATTTTTGAGATAAATTGGACGTCTTTGAGCATTTTATATAGCCTTTAAAGCTACATACAGATTTGCACATTTGTTCAAGTCTGTGCACCATATTTGGTGAAATCTCTCTAAAATTTTTCTGCTCAAAAGACTTTCTGGAGCTTACACTGAATATGGGAAAGGAATCAGAAACTGGAAGACGTGGGTAGGCATCAGTGTATCTAGATTCTTGGTCCACTCATTAAACTTGGCAGCCAGTGCAGTTTCCCAGAGACAGGACTTGTTTTGTACGGAAGGAGGCCACCTGCACATCATTTACGTTCAGTGTGCATTTTCAGGTGCCCGGAGCTGTGTGTGTGATTCTCTGTCTCCCTTCTTTATATATGCACGTGGGCATAGGTGCGTTCTCTCAGATATATACATGCCTGTGACTGTGTGTCATGACATATATGCAGTTGAGATCAGAGCCAGAGTCAGTTGGGAAGGTTTTGTGGAAGAAGTGAGTTTTGCGGGGAGCTCCAAAGGGATGTAAGGAACACACTTTGGTGGAAGGAAGAAGCATACGTGAAACTTCCAGGGGTGAAGTGATTAAGCCAAATGTTTTCCGTGAGTGAGCGTGAACCATGTGCGAGCGGGTTGAAAATGACCAGCCTAGTAGGGAAGAGAAGGCAAGGGGTGAGTGTGGAGGAGGCCAGGAGAGGCTGTGGGAGCTGGTGTTGGTGTGTTGCTGGTCATTTTCACACCCAGATACCAGCACAAGGCTGACCATGTCGCCATCTAGTGGAGCTGGCCGAAATGCACCGCCGCCTCTTGTCACTTCAGGCTTAATTCATCCTGCCGAATCTTAGCAGTAGGGAAGCTAAGGAATTTTACTTAAAGAATTACAGAAAGGAGATGGATGTAACTGTGGGCAGCCCCCCTCCCCCAAATGATATTAATTTTGACTCTAGAAAAGGGAGCTGACCCGAATATAAAGAATTTTTCATAGACAGTGTCTGGAGGTCCTGGAGATGTTGCGAATGCACAGGGTAGGGCTGGCAGGAAGCAGCATTGAGAAGTTCTACAGCCAGTGAAAGCATGCCGCGTCTGGCCCTGGGTGGGCTTATTCCGTGTGGTTATAGAGTCCATCCTGGTAGAGCGGTGGCAGAGGAGAGCTCCCTCCCCAGACGCATCACAGAACTCAGAGCTGGAAGACACTATAGAGGGCCACACTCGCCCATCCTCCCTTCCATCCATCCGTGCCTGCATCCGTTCAGCAAAACGTCCTGAATCCGTGTCAGGTATCAGGCTCTCTTCCAGGGACTGGGAATATACCAGTGAAAGGAGCAGATAGAAACTCCTGCTCTTAAAAAAATAATAAAGAAATCTCTGCCCTTGGAATGCTGACACTCTAGTAGGAAAGACAGACAATAAATAAATAAGTAAAATACATAGTAGGTGGGACGCTGTTAAGTGCTAAGAGGGGAAAACATTTTTTTAGAATCTACAACAGGTGGTAAGGATTGTTGTGCCTTTTTGTGGGGTGGCAGGGGTGGAGAGAGGATTTGCAAATGTACATCTTTGCCAAGAATGTGATATTAATCTCTCCTAAAGGTGTCAGGAAGCCAGACATGTGACTATCCTGGGAAGAGCATTCCAGACAGAGGGCAAGCAGATGCAAAGGCCCTGTGGTGGGAATGGTCCTGGCATGTTCCTGAAATAGAGCAAAGGGACTGATCAGAGGACAGACGTGCCCAAGACCTGGGGAGGGACCAGATAAAGTTGGGCCATGGAGGCAGTTCTAACAAATTAGACTTTCCCTGGACATGAGAAGCCATTTGATCTAGCCTAATCTTTTCATTTGACAAATGAAACTTAGGACAAAAAAATTAGGTCAGGAGTCTGTGGTTATCCAGCTTCACAGAGCCAGAGTTGGGATGAGAACTGCCTCTTAACCCAGCCTTCTTCCTGCCACCCCGCCTGCCCAGGGGGGTTGTGCGACCACCCGCAGGCTCGGGCTTCCAGAGTGTAGCGGTGCTGAAGAAGCTGGGTGCTGTGGGCTTCTCCGGCAGCTCTGTGCCAACACATCCTGGTCCTTTCTCTCCGTGTCCATGGCAAACCCAGAAAGAAAGGAGCAGACCTCTTCCTTCAGAGGACCATTCTGCCAAATATGCCTTCCTCAGTTTCGGCATGGAGAGAATCGTTGGGGTTTTCCCAACAATTCAACCCCTAAAACCTCCAGTCTCATGAAGGCTCCCTATGTTCATTATGCAGCTACTTGGGTACAAGTTAGCCTAAGATTTCTAGAGTTCTGCGGTGTTGGATCACAGTTCTCGCCATGAGAGTTAGTAAGAATGAATAGTAGAAGTTATTTTAAATGAATTTGAAAATAGGATCAGCAGGTAGGAGAGTGCCACTGGCTGTCATCAAATGCAGCGGGACCTGGACACTTTGGCTCAATATTCTTTGCCTTCTGGCTTCACTGCGAGCCCGGTCAAGCCTTCCCCAGCCCTTCCCCCCTTCCTGCTCCTTTAGATCTTATGACCCTTGTCCAAATGGTCCAAATGCTGTAATCTCACTTTCTGACAAAGGTCAGACTAGTGCTAAGTATAGAGAATGACCGTGCTGTCCCCCACACCGTCTCCTCTCCCTTATCTCCTGTAGCCTGGATCCTGTGGACCGAGTAACAGGAGGTATAGGCACAAGGTCGGTCCCAGCATGGAAAAAACTCACTCAGGACCAACCTCTTTTGCTCCTTCCTTTCTCCCAAAGCAAAGCTCCCAGCATAAGTGATGCGAGGCTTACCTCATCTTATTTGGCATGTACACTTATTTGTGTCATACTATCTTTTATTTTTGTTACCTTTATTCATTTATTTTGAGGGAGAAGGGGCAGAGAGACAGCGAGAGACAGAGAATCCCAAGCAGGCTCTGCGCTGTCAGCACAGAGCCCGATATGGGGCTTGAACTTGCAAACTGCAAGATAATGCCCTGAGCTGAAACCAGAAGTCTGAAGCTTAACCTGCTGAGCCACCCAGGCGCCCCTTTGTATAATACTTTCATTTCCACCTTCTCTCCCGCCACCCCTTCCTTCCTTTGTTTCTTTCTGCCAATGGAGGTAATTTTATATGTTCATATGCCTACGTTCTTTTTCTTTTCTTTCTTAATGTTTATTTTTGAGAGAGAGAGACAGCCCAAGCTCTGGGGGAGGGGCAGAGAAAGGAAGACACAGAATCCACAGCAGGCTCCAGGCTCTAAGCTATCAGCACAGAGCCTGGTGTGGGGCTTGAACTCGTGAACCGTGAGATCATGACCTGAGTCGAAGTTGGACATTCAACCAACTGAGCCACCCAGGCTCCCCAGCCAATGTTATTTTCAAATGAGCTCTGAAATCCCACTACCTACAACCATCAGGATCGTTAGTTAAGTTCTTTGTTTCTCCCTGGAGCCTGAGGGCTCAGTTCCCTGGGGTCCTTTGGTTTGGGATCGCTAGGAGAGTGGATGCTCCTGGGGGTGCTTTTACCTTTTCCTACCTTAACAAGTCTTGCTCTTTTTGCCCATCAGAAGGTGGCCATCCCTTGTGGCAAGGATGTTCCCATATCGGTTTGTCCGGAGGCCCCATCAGGGACGGTGTACACTGGGAGGGGAGGCAGGAGCCTCAAGGAGCTGGGTCCTGCCTCTCAGACCCCTTCAGACTCCCTGTGTATGTCCCTGAGGTTTCTCAGCATGCCCCACCTTGGGGCTCTGTGCTTGGCCACCACTGCCATCAGACAGCCAAGGCCTGGCTCTGTGGGAGAGGGGGTTTCCAGACTGTACCCTGGCCTTTGTTAGGTAGCCAACTTGAGGAAATGGGGGAGAAAGTGTTGGTCACCTGTATATTCCGGGGCTCCTTTACTCACTGCTCTTTAGGGGCTGGGCATGTGGCCAAGCCAGTGGCCAGATTAGAAGTCCTCAAGCATGCTCCTCATTAGCCTTCCAGAATATTCTATCAGTTACAGACGGCTCTTATTGTGCAAGAGAGAGAAACCCCAGTTTAGATTGGCTCAGACAAAACAGAATTTTTTATTAGCTTACATAACTGGAAGGAGATTTGGTTTAGCTTCTCGGTGATGTCAAGAACACATTTTCTTTCCAAGTTGCCCTCTGTGGTTGAGTTTCATCCTCAGCCGGCTTCTCTGGAAGTGACTCTGGAGCACTCTAACTTCGTGTGCACAACACACCATCCAGGAAGAGAGATAGGACTGGCCATTCTGGGGGCTCTGTCAGAGGAGCGAGTGTGTAACTTCTTCCAGAAGCCCCCAGCAAATTCTCATGTGTCATTGCCCAATCTTAAGCCGGTTTATTGGCTGTAGAATGTGGTGTTGAGTAGCTTAAGTTTGCTTGTTGCCTAAACCAGTCGCTCTGTAGCAGGGGGGATGGGATTACCGGGACTGAGAATGGTCAGGACTGAACCTGAGAGGTGGGGCCGGGGTCAGTTTCTCCTTCAGACAGCAGCATGCAGGAAGGGGGGTGGAAGCGATGTCAAGTGGGCGCAGTGTCTACTCAACAGACTTCCTTTCACTGTCTTTTTTTTTTTTTTTTCCCCTGTTGCTTCTTACTTGGTGACTGGCTAGGGCATAGTCCAGTGAAAGGAACCCTGCATATTGGATTACCAGCACCCCCTGCGCCTGTGACATTGACACAGATGCTATCAGGGAGAACAGGGACCTCTCCATGAACCACAATAGCCCTGCAGGTCAGACAGGGAGGTTCTCAGAGGTGGGTCTTAAAGCATCTCTGCTGCATCACAGACCTGGTCTAGTAAGCATTGAACACTGAGAATAGGAACTAGAGAAAGTTAATTACAGGCAGGCCTTTAGTCTATAGTAATTATATGTCCCTATAATAATTGAAGTCCAATATAATTTTTCTTTTATTATTTATTTATTTTTAACTTTTTAATGTTTTTTATATATTTCTGAGAGAGAGAGAGAGAGAGACAGTGTGAGCAGGGAAGGGTCAGAGAGAGAGGGAGACACAGAATCAGAAACAGGCTCCAGGCTCTGAGCTGGCTCTCAGCACAGAGCCCAACGCAGGGCTCAAACCCACGAACCGTGAGATCATGACCCAAGCTGAGGTTGGACGCTCAACTGACTGAGCCACCCAGGTGCTTCACTCAGGGAGAGAGAAAATCTTAGGCAGGCTCCATGTTCGGCACGGAGACTGATGTGAGGCTCGATCCCACAACTGTGAGATCGTGACCTGAGCTGAAATCAAGAGTCGGATGTTTAACCGACTGAGCTACCCAGGCACCTTACGTGCCACTGATGTCTTAAATAGCTACCATGAAGCTCCACTGGCTGAGGGCTGGCTGCAAAGAGCTTCAGCTTGGGTGTTGTTAGTTGGATACCACAGATTCAGTAGCATAGCCACAGCTCACTGAATAGACGGCTTATTTCCTTTGCCAAGTGGGTCTTGGATACTGGCTGCTGGGCTTGTGTTGTGTGACTTCCAGACCTCAGGGGTCTTGCGGGAATAGTGTGCGTGAGGCGAGATCAGACGGTTACTGCTGGCAGATACTTCTGTTAAAAAGTGGTTTCAGAGTCCTGCTCACATGGCTTATCTTGGGACTGGTGAGCCCCACAGTGTTTTCGGTCTCCTGTTTTGTTAAGCATCTGATTACAAGTGGTATTGCACACTGTTGTGGTTTATTGTTTTTTAGAGTCTTTTTGCTCAATTATCCATGTGAGTGCTGCTATGTAATGGTGAAGTCTGGTGCCGTCTCTAGGAGAGAGACTGTTTGGGTTGGTTTTGATATCAGTCTGTGTGAACCAGTCGTCCCAAACTCAAATGTCTACAAGAACCAGTTAAGAAATCTGAAGCTGGAAATGCAGCTTTCCATGCACAACTGTAAGTCATGAGGCCTGGGACCATCTAGGAGAGAACCAGAGTTATCCCAAGGCCGTGCAGTTCAGATGCAAAATGAACCTTATCTGGTCCAAGAAAACCTTGTGAGGCAGGATCCAGCCCTCAGGTTGATTCTTAGGCTAAGAACCCACCAACTTCTGCTGTCATTAACGTGTGTGCTCAGCTTCAGCGAGGTCACATTTTCTGGATATCCGCCCTTCGTGATTGGGTTTTTAGGTAGATTTTAGCTCCTTCCCTTAGTTATGAGACTATCACTGGGATGTGTGTGCTACCCTTTTACTCACAAATTGGAAATACTTCAAAAGAAATAATGTCCTCATGAATATCACTCCTTTGGTTCAAGGCCTTTGGAGGCTAAATCCATTTAGAGAAGTAAGGATGGGCGTCTCATTCAAAGCAGTTCTGTGTATTTTGCATCGTTAAAAAGCTTTGCTTCACAAAAATAAGGAGCCCCAAGCATCTGAAACTCATACTCTTGCCTTGCAAGGTCTCTGCTCCGTATATGCACTCCTCTGCCTTTTCTCTGAGTTACGTCCACTTGGGATTGGGGACCAGAGTGGTATCTGGAATGGAACAAACTTGTGTTCACTCTTTCCCTCCCCTTCCAGGCCTCCCCACACTCTTCATCCTCCCTACCTCCCCCTACTGCCTCTCCACCCCCACCGGGAAGGAACAAAGAAACCAGTGAATTCATTTAGGCTTAAGTGTGAGTCATCCACCAGCCTTAAGAGACATGCATTTTTCAAAGAACCTGGTGGTACAACAGCAAATAGGACAAAGTTTAGCCAAAAGTCCTGCTTCTCTGATGAGAGTATTTCCTGTAGTGCTAACTGGATAATTTGGGGCTGGGGAGCCTCCCAGGCACCCCAGCAATGACACCTCATGCAGCCCCGCTTCAGAGAAGACCTGCGGGACCAGCACCAGCCACTGAGCATGGAGGGGGGTTGACTTTATCCTTCTTTATTTACATTGTTCAAACTCCTGTCAGCGCCCATGAAAATTCCTACAGATGTGTTTTTGCAAGAGATGGATGGTGCCCAGCTCCCCTGCTTCTGGCCAGTGGGAGTGATATGGGGATTTAAAGATAACTTCAGCAAAGCCACTCAGTGAATGCTGTGCTAAAATTGTGCTCTTTGGGGGCACCTGGGTGGCTCAGTCGGTTAAGCTTCCGGCTTCAGCTCAGGTCGTGGTTTCACGGTTCACGAGTTTGAGCCGTATAGAACCCCGTGTCAGGCTCTGTGCTGACAGCTCAGAGCCTGGAGCCTGCTTCGAGTTCTATGTCTCCCTCTCTCTCTGCCCCTCGCCCAGCTCATCCCCTCTTTCTGTCTCTCAAAAATGAGTAAACATTGAAAAAAAATTCTTTAACTGCTCTTTTGATAGTGCTTTCTTTAAAAAAAAATTTTTTTTAATGTTTTATTTATTTCTGGGAGAGAGAGACAGTGTGAGCAGGGGAGGGTCAGAGAGAGAGGGAAAAGCAGAATCTGAAACAGGCTCCAGGTTCTGAGCTAGCTGTCAGCACAGAGCCCGACACGGGGCTCGAACCCACGAGCCGTGAGATCGTGACCTGAGCCAAACTCAGATGCTTAACCGACTGAGCCACCCAGTCACCCCTGATAGTGCTTTCTCACCAGAGAATGTCTCAACTAATTCCTTTAAGTGAGACTTCATAAACAAATAGTCCCCAATTTTTCCTTTACTTCTTAACAGCAGTTTATTCCTGAACACCTTGCAGTTTGGCTTCGGTCTGTACTCATGTTACTGAATTACCAGGAACCTTCTTCCTTCTTTTCTTGCTCACTTCCCCTTCCTTGGCTGAATCCTTGACCCTCAAGTTTTACCTCAGGCATCACTTCTTTCAGGAAGCTTTCCTTGGTTGACTTTCTCCCCCAGGACTGATTTTTGTACTTGTCCTCTGAGCTTTTGTAGCACTCCATACTTTTCTGCTTTTGCATTTATACTGTGTTTTAATTAGTGCTTCCCCCTCCCCTTACTGTAGGCTCTGTGAGGATAGGCACCATAGTTGTTTTGTTTACACCATCTGCCTTGTAAATGTTCAATAAATATTTGCAGACAGAAGAACAGTATAAATGAAGACAGCGTCTGAACAGTGCCATCTCTGGCTTCCTCCAGAGCAGGCAGTGAACCCGGTTTCCCTCATCAATCTTTGGTTCTTCTCTGGTCCCTTGCACCTCCACATAGTAGATGTAGAGGGGTGGTTAGAGGCTGTCGATAAAAGTGAGATCTGGCTCTGAGGAAGAAGACAGGTGTCAGGAAATCCCGACCATGTATATTCAGCTACTTCATCACGAGGCAGTAACTCTCTGTGTTGCTTGTATTGAGCAAGTGATGGCTACCTCATGGTGACCCCAAGGGAGCAGATGAGTTTTGAGGGCTCTGACCACTAACAGAATAGGAAACATTGTTCAGGGATCCAGGCAAAGGGGCGGTAATGATTTCATCATGACCATGGAGGGAAAACTTGAATATCTGTTCGGAGAGAAATATAGACTAATTGTTAGGGGAGCTGGTAAGCATTGTGTAGACAGTACTGGACTTTTGGGACCATTTACAGAATTTCCCAGTTAGTGTTAACTCTATGCAGTTGTGCTTTACTGATTTTAGAACCCAGCTTCTCTCCTCTTACCTCTGAAAACATGACTTTGCTCTGTTGAGAGCATTACATCTGCTCTGTAAATCTCTATACTGGGATGGGCTTTCTAGAGCATTTAAGAACAGTGTGAGGAGCGCCTGGGTGGCTCAGTCGGTTAAGCATCCGACTTCGGATCATGTCATGATCTCACGATGCATGGGTTTGAGCCCCACGTCGGGCTCTATGCTGACAGCTCAGAGCCTGGAGCCTGCTTCTGATTGTGTCTCCCTCTCTCTCTGGCCCTCCCCTGCTCATGCTGTCTCTCTCTCTCTCTCTCTCAGAAATAAATTAAAAAACAATTAAAAATTAAAAAAAAAAGAACAATGTGAAATCATGATCACATACATCTTCTTCTGTGTTGAAACTGGGTGGGAATTGTTGATCTGGGTGTAAAGACAATGAAAAAGGACAGCTTTATTAGGCAGGATTTAGTCAGCAAAAGTAGGTTCATATCTATATTACAGAATAGCGTGATCAGCAGCAATAGTCTGCTTTGTAAAAAAATAGTAATAATAGTGCTGTTCTATAGCCTTTTAGTGAAGAGGAGATATTCTATGCAATATGTTTTAGAAATATCTTTATCAAAATCTCTGGCTTTTTCGAAGCAGAAGCACTTCTGGGAAAAGCCCTGGTCCTGTGGGAAATTGATTGGATAGAAGACGTGCAAGCACATCCCCACACTGGTTGCCCCGCTCAGAGCTCAGATTCAGAGATGTGAAATGGTACTCCTACCCTTCCCCCTCGCCATGCCTGTTCCTCTCTGGACTCCTCCTCTTCTGTTAATGTCTGGCTCCCTCTTCCTCCAAGGCAGCCAGGCTCAGAGCCTCCCAGTCAGCAGTGCTGTCTGTCCTCTCTTACTGCTCTGGACCCTTCTTCTGTTGCAGCATATGGGATGTTTGTCTTGAGATAAAATGACGGGTGCTCTGCTCAGTAAGAGATGCTATAGCATAGAGAAAAGTAGCGTAGAATGAGGGCAGAGGACCCATATTCCTGTCTCAGTTCATGCTCCGTCCTAGCTAAGCAACCTCAGTCCAGCCACTTCATTTCTCTGAGACTCTGTATCCTCATTAGAAGTAGATGGAACCAATAATACCCAGGATCCCCTCCCTATAGGATTGTTCTGAGGGTCAGTGATGGTTAGGCAGGAACATTTCAAGAACTAGAAAACACCACCTTGCTGAGACGGGGTAAGAAAGACTGAGATATGTTCCACAATGGTCATAAGTACATAGTACTTAGCGTGTAGTAGGTGCTTGATAAATTATACTTGATAATTAAAAAAAGTTTTTTTTCAGTTTATTTACTTATTTTGAGAGAGAGAAAGAGAACACAAGCGAGGAGGAACAGAGAAATAGAGACACAGAATCCCGAGCAGGATCAGCACCAGCATCGCAGAGCCTGACGCGGGGCTCGAACTCACGAACTGTGAGATTGTGACCTGAGCTGAGATCAAGAGTTGGACGCTTAATCGACTGTGCCATCCAGGTGCCCCCATGCTTGATAATATTAAGACAGTAGAATTTAAACACATGTTTCATTTGGTTCTAAAATGGGCTGCTTCCTTCAGAATTGGGGCGATGGCCAAGTGGAATATTGTTTCCTTCCTCTGGTCCAGATAACAGGATATTTGGGACACCCAAGGTTCTGCCTCTTTACTAAAGAAGTTAAGCTCATCCCTTAAGAAAACAGAGGGCAAAATTAAGCACGTATTGTGCAACACTGGACCCCAGATTGGCTTTAGAACACACAGCCTATTATAAACTCAAACAGCCTCTGAGGGGAAGCTACTCTGTTCCTGAGAGCCCGGGTTAATAGAATGTTTATTGCCCAAGAGACGTTCATGCCTTGAGTAGAGAGGTGCCTGGCATTCTCATCTGGGATTTATTAGTATATATGTATTCAGGGGGCCTGGTGCCGGATGTTAGTTCTTAACCTAAAGGAAACAAAACTCCCATCCTGAGACCGGCGAGGTTGCCTCTCTTTCAATGTGGGCAGCTGCTACTGGTGCCTCACTGGCCCTGGAAATTCCATCAACTGAAGTGGAATTGTGTCCCATCCATCTTGTTAATGGTTCCTAGGACAACCACGTTTGCTGGGTGGCTGGTAAGGAAGGCTGCCTCTGCAAAGATGAGCACAACCCATTAGTTGAAGCCTAGACTCCAGTGGCTTCTACAGGGGATGTTTGCCTCTGCTCCTCACTCTCTGTTTATGGGGATGTTAAAAGGAAGTGAGTCCATTCTGTGCATGTTGTAAAACAGAAGGTTTGCAGCTGTCAGAGTTATTTTCTTCTTGGCTCTTTATCTGATGGCCTTTTTGGGAAAACTGATGGATTTATGGATCGTTGCAGATTCCTGGCATCAGCTCTTCAGATGTATTGCGAATTTTCTTTTCGTGTTTCTTTCTTTGAAGATAACACATATTTATGTACACTTTTCCTCATAACATACCTTTGAGGCAAAGGGAAGTTAAAATTGACCTTATATGTTATCATAATTCAATCTTATGAAATGATTAAGTGATTATTTTATTAGTGATATAGTGCCTTCCAAGTGTCTGTGTTCTGCTCTCTAGAAAGGAGGGGGGAAAACCCTCAAGGTATAATCTGGTGTTTTAAACAGCTTACAAATCTGCCTCAGAAGACAACTAATATCAAAATTATCAACTTAGGGGGCGCCTGGGTGGCTCAGTCGGTTAAGTGTCCTGCTTCGGTTCAGGTCACAATCTCCTGGTCTGTGAGTTCGAGCTCCGCGTCAGGCTCTGTGCTGACAGCTAGCTCAGAGCCTGGAGCCGGTTTCAGATTCTGTGTCTCCCTCTCTCTCTGGCCCTCCCCTGCTCACGCTGTCTCTCTCCCTCTCTCAGAAATAAATAAACATTAACAATTTGTTTTTTAGAGATTATCAATTTTAACGGGCGCCTGAGAGTCTCAGTGGGTTAAGCGTCCAACTTCAGCTCAGGTCATGATCTCAAAGTTCATAGGTTCAAGCCTTGAGTCAGGCTCTCTGCTGTCAGTGCAGAGCCAGTTTCGAATCTTCTATCCCCTCTCTCTCTGCCCTTCCTGCACTTACTCGCACTTTCTCTCCCTCAATAAATATATAAATAAATAAACATTGAAAAGAAAAAATGATCAACTTCATAATAGAAGTTCACACTGGAAGCGTAAGTTCACAGTAAGCTTCAGTAGGCCTTATGGAGGAACTGAGACCTGAGCAGGGTTTGGGGAGGCGTTAAAAAAAAAAAAAAAAAAAAAAAGATGTAATATAGCAGGGAGCATCTGCTCCCACAGGGTGGCTTGTGGCTGCAAAGTGTCATGGTTCACGGTGATAGTTGTTTCCAGTAATTTCCAGTTAGTGAAAACAAGTGTCAGAGTTTCTGAATGAGTACGTCTCAAATCATTCATATTTGTATGGGGCATGGGGGGTGCATGTTCATGGCTCTGCCCCGGCGCTCTCATTCAGCCACACTTCATTGCTGTTGCTTGCTTTGGAAGAGAGAACTCGGTGTTCACTTGGCATCCCGGGTGCCTCGCCCACAGCCTGCTTGTCTCTGTGTCTCCGTATGGGTGTCGGGGGCTGAGGCAGCCAGTGGCGGGTACAGGTTATTGTATTTCCAGTCTCTGTGGACATTTGAAGTTTCTATGCCTGGTCTTGTTGAAGGGAAATCGGCTTAAAATCTTAAAAAATTAGATTATACCAGCTGGACGTGATAGTTGGACCCATCACTGTAGGAATGGAAGGAAAAAGGTCTATCCAGGAAACTTTCTGATGCTGGGACTTAGTGAGATTAGAAATAAAGGGAGACAGAGCTGTCTAAGTCAGAGACCATCACAGGATTGTAGCCAGCTTCGCCTAAGTGAGGAATAATTTAATATCGTGAAGAAGATCAAGACGGTGTGTGTGTGAGTCATGGTGGTAGTTGGTGGTGGTAGGGTCTATCTTTGCCTTCGGATGGAAGGCTACTCCTGGACAGGATGAACCTAAGGAGCCATCCAAGCAGACTGGTGCTCGGGGCAGCTGGAAAAATGTGGGTTGAAGCAGTTTCCCAACATGCTTCACTCATGAAACCCTTAGTGTCTCTAGTTATTTCATACCATTTTCTTAGACACAAGGAATACCTAACCCTTTCATTTGTTAAGGGCTTAGGTCTAAGTAACTTCATGTGTATCTCTATACTAATAACTTTGCAGCTAGGTGGAAAATATAATACATATGAATTGAAAGATAAAAAATAATGTTTTGGGAGTGCCTGGTGTGTCTCAGTCTATTCAGCATCCAACTCTTGATTTTGGCTCAGGTCATGATCTCACGGTCGTGAGATCAAGCCCGGCGTTGGGCTCTGCACTGAGTTTGGAGCCTGCTTGGGATTCTCTCTGTTCCTCTCTTTATCTGTCCCTCCTTTGCACCCACGCGTGCACGCCTTCACACACACACTCTTTCTCTTTTTCTCTCAAAATAAATAACCTTTTAAAAAAAAATAATGTTTTTCTTTCATTCCTCACAACATTTACTAATGGAATGTGTATAACTCTTGGTCCTTGCATGGTTCAGACAGGACCCATTCAGGAGACAGGATGATTTGAACAGGAAAGCTTAATATAGATAAATACAAACTAACAATATAGTAGGTGGCTCCTCAAAAAATTAAAAACAGAAAATTACTATATAATCTAGCACTTCCCCTTCTAGGGATGTACCCAGAAGAAGTAAGAGCAGGGACTTGAACAGGTATTTTTACACCCATGTTCAGAGCAGCATTATTCACAATAGGAGGTGGTAGCAACCTACTTGCCCACTGATAGATGAATGGACACACAAAATGTGGTATATACATGCAATAGAATAGCATTCAGTCTTAAAAAGGAAGAACATTCTGGGGCACCTGGGTGGCTCAGTGGGTTGGTGCTGACAGCTCAGAGCCTGGAGCCTGCTTTGGATTCTGTGTCTCCCTCTCTCTCTCCCCCTCCCCCATTTGTGCACTGTCTCTCTCAAATATAAATAAACATTATGTTAAGTAAAATAGGCCAATCACAAAAAAAGACAAATACTCTGTCAGTTCACTTCTATGAGACATCTGCAGTAGTCAGATTCAGAGACAGAAAGTAGAGTGGTGGTTGCTGGGGACTGAAGGGGGGAGAGGAGGGAAAGCTAGTGTTAATGGGCACAGACTTTCGGTTTTGCAGGATCAAGATTTCTGTAGATAGATGATGGTAAGAATTGCACAACAAGGTAACTGTACTTTGTACAATTGAATTATAGGCTTAAAAATGATTAAGATGGCAACTTTTATGGGATGTATATTTTACCACACTTAAAAAAATAATAATAAAGAAAAATGTAAATAATAAATATGTATTTTCAAAGTTTATTTATTTTGAGAGAGACAGTGCATGTGGGGGAGGAGCAGAAAGAGAGGGAGACAGAGAATCCCAAACAGGCTCCACGCTGCCCACTCAGAGCCAGATGTGGGGCTTGAACTCATGAAACAATGAGATTATGACCTGAGCCAAAACCAAGATTCGGACGCTTAACCAACAGAGGCACCCAGGTGCCGCCCCCACACCTCTCCCCACCCCCACAAAAAGAAATATTAACTTTGATGAGGACAGATTATGTACCCAATAAAGACAATTGTAAAGAATAGAGGAATGAGGAATAGCTAATATATGGAGCAACCACTTACTGTGGGTTCAAGATAGAGCGTCACACATGAGCTTCTCCCTCTTCTGTGTGAGACCTTGAAGTTGGCTAGCCATGGCTCCTTGGATGGGAGAGAAGTCCCTATAGTGTGTGCTGGTCGAACTTGCTGGAAATCCACTTGCTAGGAAGCCAAGGAAATCTGCTTATATGGGGAGGTTTCTCACAAGAGCACTCCGGAGGGAAAACCAGGAGGGAAAAGTTTTTCTTCCCATAATATCTCTGCAGTGTACCCCACCGACAAAGCTCTAGAATTGTATTTGCTGGCAAAAGAAAAAAAGCATTATTCAAAGTCCTGTCTTTATTTTCTTAGAGCAGGTGATGAAGGGTGAATTTGGGGCTGTCAGGCAATAAACTGAATCTTGGCCATCTCACAGCTTCTCAAACCTTGAAATCAGATCGGATCCCACTACCCCAATTTCCTGTCTTATGTACTTTTTCGTATAATACTCGCTTTTTATCACAGCAACTGCCAACAACCTAGCTTTACAAAGAAATGATGTCATTAAAAGAAATATAGCAAAGTCTAATGTTACACTGCAAACTAGCTTGAAGGAGTAGTTGGTACAGTTTCTGAGCGATGTTGAACACTGCTTTGTTTTCCTCCAAAATTTAAAATATCCTGCAACAGCCTTGTGGGCTTTCTGTAGTGTCATCAGCAGCACAGCACACAATTTGGGGACCTCAGGGCTAAAATTGTGAGTGTTTCAGGGCTCCTGGGTGGCTCCATCGGTTAAGCATCCGACTTTGGCTCAAGTCATGATCTTGCAGTTTAAGACCTGTGTCAGGCTCTGTGCTGGCAGCTCAGAGCCTGGAACCTGCTTCAGATTCTGTGTCTTCCTCTCTCTCTGCCCCTCCCCTGCTCACGCTCTGTCTCTGTCTCTCTCTCAAAAATAAACATTAAAAAAATTATGAGCCTGTTTCAACAATTCTGACCACACCACTGTAACATATGAAAATCTAAGGTGCCAGTTTGGTTAAATACAGAAGAGTCATATGTAAAGTCAAAACTGTCTGGGGTAATATTATTTTTGAAAGCGTCTTAGGAAATTACCAGGTTGGAGTATAGCAGATCACTTTCAAATAAGTATAAGACTTACTGTCTAAGGGTTTCCTCTACCATTGGAGTGGGTTGCTGTTTCTTGGGGACTAGATGAAATAGTGGCTTGTCTTTGGAGGCACTTTGATATGAAAAAAATACATAGCCCGAAATACAACCATTCACCCTCAGTGCAGGAGAGGCTCACAGCGCCAGGAGGCCATGCAGGGACAAAAGTCAGGGAGGGACCAACCAATTCCCAGCTCTGTCTCAGGCTTGCTTGCAGCATAAAATCATTAAATGAATGGCAGCGGCTGTACTATTTGGATTGTTATTTTTCCTCTCTCTCTGTTTTGGGCTGATCGTAGGTAGTTGAAATTGAGAAGGTGAAATGGCGTCTAATGGGAATTCAGTAGTAAAAATTCCAGTGAAATAGATTGCAGATGAAGAAAGCTACAGGTTTTAGCTCTCTTCTATTTCTGCTGGGAAATGTATGGGCTTAATAAGACCTTTTTTCGGTAGGCAGACACCCTGTTCGTATTAGCAGTTTCTCAGAAAATACATTTATTTCCGTGATGTCTCCAACTCGGTGAATCATAACACATAAACATATTTCTATAGCTCTTATTCAAGGAGAAGCCAAAAAGCTTTAGTTTTGTAACCTGACCTGTTCAAATGGAAAAAAACGATCCATGCCTTTCAGCCCTACATGCAAAACAGCCTCCCCTTCCCCACTGAAATGCTGTTTGGAGAAGTTCCGCCTTGGTTCACATTTTTACCACCTGCTGAATTGGTCTGTTGGGTTTTCAGCCTTGGCTCCATTCACCTGGCAAGCCTGTCCTGCCCTTTAGCTCCGCCTTCCAGACTTTTCTGTCTCTGACACAGCGACCAGTGGGCACAAAAGTTAATTTAATAGCCATTCTACCCGGGTCAGAAACTCAATGTAAAAATCAAATTATGCCCACTTGGAAAGGATTCCACTGCAGGGATCTGTGGTCCAGATTTCACACAGGAAGCCCTACTGTCATTTCTGTGTGGATTTCACATTTTCTTCCGAAACCGGAATAAAGCTGCTTAACTGCTCAGGTGCTAGCAAGGAGGGCCCATTGCCCCAACCTGTCTTGGCATCGTGCGCCTCCTCAAGAGCTTCTTGCTTCTGAATTCTTCACCGTAACCAACAACAGATGTGTGGCTGGCCCTGGAAAGCGGCACAACCAGCTGACGTTGCCTTCGGCTGCAACCCACTGGCCAGTACCAGGGGTGTTTCCCTGGGGTTGTTAAGAAAGACAATGGAGTTTAAAAAATCTGTTTATCTTGTTACAATGTTACTTTGTTGCTGGAGGGTGTAAAGTCAGTGCTTAGAGTGGCAGTCAGGTGACAATCCCTGCCCTTGAATTTCATTTATTATAAGGAGGAGCCTCCTAAGGATTCGAAAGGAAAGGAGGGTGTCTTTTCAAAGAGGGAGTTTCTGGGGGCGCCTGGGTGGCTCAGTCAGTTAAGCATCCAACTTTGGCTCAGGTCACGATCTCGCAGTTCGTGGGTTCAAGCCCTGCGTCGGGCTCTGTGCTGACAGCTCAGAGCCTGGAGCCTGCTTCAGATTCTGTGTCTCCCTCTCTCTCTGCCCCCCCACTCTGTCTCTCAAAAATAAATGAAACATTTAAAAAAAAAAAAAAAAGGAGGGAATCTCTGAATAGAGGGTAGCAAAGACAGTCCTTTTGAAGGCTTGCTGCCTGGGACGTGGGTAAGACAGTGCTTCACCAGCCAGGCAGAGAATTGGAATAGTGAGCTGCGAGGTTCCCTCCTGACTCGAGTTTCAGTGACTGTGATTGTGGATCATTTTACCTTCTGTGGTTTTCCGGAGGTAAGCCAGAGAGTCGTGGGTCAGACAGGACACGGTGACTTCCAGGCTCAGTCTCAGTCCTGCCTTGCTTCTTCCTGGTGCGTCTCTTCCGGAACCTCTCTCATACTATCCCCACGTTGACCCCGTTCGTCTGGGGATGGGAAGGAAGTCCAGTCCTTTTATGTTCACGTTCTGTCGCTGGACCGCATGCGTGAAATTGCCATTTCTGTCCGAAATGTCCGTAGGGCCAGCACTTAGGATGTCCAGATACATGTTCCACAACCTAAAACAGTCTGGTCTCATTCGTGAAAGTATTTGGGAAAGGGTCGAAGGGGGGATTTTAGAATTTTCTGTGCTTGGTCAGATTCTTGCCTCATTTCCTTATTATTTCTCCTCTGTTAAGTAAGTGGCCTTAACCCCATTTTACAGATGTGCAAACAGAGGTTCAGAGAGGTTAAATGGTTTGCCCATTTTTAGAAGGAAAGGGAGAGGAGAAGGAATAGGGGAAAAAATCCTTTTTCAAAAAATTTTTAATGTTTATTTATTTTTGAGAGGCAGAGAAAGACAGAGCGTGATCAGGGAGGGTCAGAGAGAGAGGGAGACATAGAATCCAAAGTAGGCTCCAGGCTCCGAGCTGTCAGCACAGAGCCCAGGGCAGGGCTCGAACCCATGAACTATGAGATCACGGCCTTAGCTGAAGTCGGACACTCAATGGACTGAGCCATCCAGGGGCCCCGGAAAAAAAACATCCTAATGTACAGAACTCAGTGCTTACCAGGTTTAAGGTCATCAGGTCCAGTTTTCCATATCAAGTCTTCCCTGCTCATGGCAGCCTCCTATCCTAGCAGGTTTAGTTAGGGTCCTGAGCGAACTGTTATTTAAAAAAAAAATTGTAGTGGTTTCATGTAACTGAATACATAGAAGCTACTGAACATATAGCTTATTTAAAGCATTGACCATCAGGAATGGAGTAACTTTCATCAGAGGCTGTGATCTAAGCATCAGATGGAGCGATTTGAGCAGTCTGTGCTAACACCCTAGTCAGCTCAAACTCTGGAAATCTCCCAATAGCATGGCCTTTGACTTATTCTTCTGCAAAATAAAGGATTTGAGTTTTACATGAGTAGTTTCATAGAGTGGGAAAGTCTAGAGAAGGACACAGGGAGCCTAGAGTGCATTTACTATGGTTTGAAGAACAAGACTACTTAGTTTTGTAATCATGAGCAAGTCATAGAGTTCTTTAATGACGTATCTGTAAAATGGGTATGATGACCAAAGGAAGCTAATTGGGAGCTAAAGGTGGCTCATTCGGCTCAGGTCATGATCTCATGGTTTGTGAGTTTGAGCCCCTCCTCTGGCTCTGAGCTGGTAGCTTGGAAACTGCTTGAGATTCTCTCTCTCTCTCTCTCTCTCTCTCTCCTCCTCCTCCTCCCCCACTTGCACTGTCTCCTTCAAAATAAATGAACTTGAAATAAAATCTATGTAAATGCAAGGCACCATCACTAAGTATTGTAAAAGAAAGACCATGCATCATATCTTCTTCAGATAATATTTTCAGGCCTGATTTGAGTGTGTGTGTGTATTTAGTCATCTGCTAAACACTTTTTAGCAAGGAAGGAAGATTCCTTAGAAGAAAAGTAACATGGACGATGAAAGCCGAGGTAACAGGTGTATCCCAGATGTGCTGTTTTCTCTGCCTGTGCTCACCTCAGATGTCAGCACTCTATTCCATCCCTTCAGAATTGTCTGCTCGCACCCAGAGCATTCATGAGACGTGGGATTTGCTGAAGGCATCACGGGGAGAATGAGGGGGTTTACCCATAACATACTTCAAGCTCCCCAGCAGGGTCCTGGGGGCCAAGTTCCCCCCTCTTCCATGACCACACTCAATCCCAGCAGTTTTCCTTTTTTCTTTTCATTTTTAAAATGAAGTTTATTTATTTATTTTGAGGGGGAGAGGCAGAGCAAGAGAGGGAGAGAGAGAATACCAAACAGGCACTGCTCTGTCAGTGGAGAGCACCACACAGGGCTTGAACCCACAAACTGTGAGATATGGTAACCTGTGCCGAAGTCGGGCACTCAATCAACTGACCCACTCAGGCGCCCCATAAATAAAATTTTTCTTAAGGCAAGGAGAGCAGGGCCAGGGTGGGAGGAGGAGAGGGCAGTGGAGAGATACAGTTTCACCTCGTTTTTGGGAGGTAAAATACAGAAATGTCCAAGAAGGATAACAAGGATGTACAAAGCCTGTGGCCTCAACCAGGTGAGTCCAAGAACACAGATCTTTCCCATGTGTGAGGAGAGAGGCTAAAAGCCAACTACCCTTTCAAGGGTATAGACGTAAGTCATACAAGAGTTGAGGAAAGCCTCAAAGTCAAATAGCAGAAATCCACTTTTTATGCTAAGTAAACTTTTTTTTTCCTGCCCTAAAATGTCCTGTGTACAGGTTCAGCCTCTTGTCAGCAGTTTAAAATAAAACATATTAGGGACGCCTGGATGGCTCCATTGGTTAAGTATCCCACTTCAGCACAGGTCATGATTTCATGGTTCGTGAGTTCGAGCCCCATGTCGGGCTCTGTGCTGACAGCTCAGAGCCTGGAGCCTGCTTCAGATGCTGTGTCTCCCTCTCTGTCTGCCCCTCCCCTGCTCACACTCCCTCTCTTTCAAAAATAAACAAATATTTTAAAAAACCTATTTAATACAGTGGATGTTCTTATGACGTGGGGTTCTTGTGTCCTGAAAGTGTGGGTAATATGACTAAGTTATACAGATGCTTAGTATTTTTCACTGCAGAGAGTGTACAGCATTGTTGACTGTGAGCTGAGTTGAGATACTTCCTGAATAAGCCTCTCTCCTCTTCTCAATTCTGCTGGTCTTCTCCTTTGTAAGTCTGAAAACTTGCTGACCTCCCTGTTCTTAAGGCACATCTGGACAGCCGTAAGCAAAAAGCCCCAAAGCCCAGGCTTCCTTCCTTCCTTCCTTCCTTCCTTCCTTCCTTCCTTCCTTCCTTCCTTCCTTCCTTCCTTTCTTCAGCTTCGCTGAAGTATAATTTAAGAGGAGATTTTTCGGGGTGTCCAAGTAGCTCAGTTGGTTGAGCATCCGACTCTTGATTTCGGCTCAGGTCATGATCTCACAGTTTTGAGTTTGAGCCCCACATGGAGCTCTGTGCTGACGTTGCAGAGTCAGCTTGGGATTCTCTCCCTCTCTCTGTCCCTCCCTCGCACATACTCTCTCTCTCAAAAATAAATAAACTTTAAAAAAAAAAGGATTTTTCTGCTGCTCTGTGATCAAATTCAGTTAAGAGATGGTGTTAGGGGCACCTGGGTGGCTCAGTTGGTTAAGCGTCCAACTTCGGCTCAGGTCATGATCTCATGGTTCATGGGTTTGAGCCCCGCATCAGGCTCTGTGCTGACAGCCAGCTCAGAGCCTGGAGCCTGTTTCAGATTCTGTGTCTCCCTCTCTGTCTGACCCTCCCCTGCTCACGCTGTCTCTCTCTCTCTCTCAGAAATAAATAAAACATTTTAAAAAATTAGAAGTACTTCTAATCAAAATAAGTTAAAAAAAAAAAGTTGGGTTGTTTAGATCTGTGGCCAAGATTGCCAGAATTATACCAGTAATCTACGTGAGTAGAGTCTGTTTACATGTGATACATACATATATTTGATAATGCCTGGATGAATGGAAAAACAACCAGAATCCTAGCCAGTATGTTAACTGTCCCATCTTGACACAGAAGGTGGAAGATCCAGTATTGGCCATGAGTAGTTCAACACAATGTGTCAGTGCAGTTTGGTTTTAATTGATCAGGGTTGCTTACTTAATTGCTCTTTTGTATCAGGTGGTCTATAATGATTGTTGGTGTAACTCCCAAGCATATTGCAGGACTAAAGCCTGTTGGACTATATATTTCTTAATTTTTTTAAATGTTTATTTATTTTTGAGAGAGAGAGAACATGAGCAGAGGAGGGGCAGAGAGAGAGGGAGGGGACAGAGGATTCTAACTGGGCTCTGTGCTTACAGCAGCGAGTCCGATGCGGGACTCACACTCAGGAACCTTAAGATCATGACCAGAGCCAAAGTCTGACCCTCAAACAACTGAGTGAGCCACCCAGGTTCCCCTGTTGGTGTATTTCTTTTCTTTTCTTTTTTAAGTTTATTTATTTTTGAGAGAGAGAGACAGAGGATGAGTGGAGGAGGAGCAGAGAGAGAGGGAGACACAATCTGTAAGCTGTCAGCACAGAGCCCTATGCAGGGCTCGAACCCAAACCACGATATCATGACCTGAGCTGAAGTCAGAGGCTTAACTGACTAAGGCACCCAGGCGCCCCTGGAGTATTTCTTAAACATCCATGAGTGAACACTTCCCACAGGAGGTATATCATCATGTCGTCCTGGAGCTTTATTCTCTGGTGGCTGAAAAGGGACTAATCCCCTTTTGAATAAAAGCAGAGCAAGATCAAGGTGAAGTGACTGATGGAGAATATATTTCCCAGAGAGTCTGCTGTCCTTTGGCTTCACTTTGCAGGCTTGGGGGATGGGACAGTGCAGTTTTCCCAAGGTTATACTGGTGACTGAGGGGTGTCCTTGTCCCCATACAGCCTTTTAAAGTTTCCTTTTAAAAAAATTTTTTTTTTAATGTTTATTTATTTTTGAGAAGGAGAGACAGTGTGAGTCGGGGAGGGCAGAGAGAGTGGAGACACGGAATGTGAAGCAGGCTCCAGGCTCCGAGCTATCAGCACAGAGCCGGACGCGGGGCTCCAACTCACCAGCCGTGAGACCATGATCACAACTGATGTGGTCAACTGAGCCACCCAGCCCCCCTCCCCCCGCCATATTTTTTAAAATTTATTTTTAGAGAGAGAGTGAGCAGGGGAGGGGCAGAGAGAGAGACAGAGAATCCCAAGCAGGCTCTGCGCTCTCAGCACAGAGCCCAACCCGGTGCTCAAACTCAGGAACTCACGAAGATAAGACAATGACCTGAGCTGTAATCAAGAGTCCGGAAGTCAACCGACTGAGCCACCCAGGTGCCCCTACACTCTTATAAAATATGCTGAATTCTCCTTGCTCTTGAACTGGATCAGAACATTCTTTCCCAAGGTGACTGCCAGATGGCATTTAAATACTAAAGAAGTTTTTCCCAGGTTTCCTGAGGATGGGGGCGGGGATGGGGGCAGGGCTGGGGGGTAGCGAGGGCAGTGTTCAAAGATGGAGCTGCTACAGGGACTCTAAATTGAATCACGAGGCTGACGTGGCCGCCCTTGGACTGTTCCCGCAGCTACCCTTCTCCTTGGCTAACTTGAGCAGGGCTGCAGGCCTGTTTGTGAGGCTGCTGTAAAAACAAGCAGAACATCAAGGGCATGGATTTTAAGACATCTCATGTGGCTTGTAGGTAATTGGACTTGCAAAACGACATTTAATAAATAATTCTTATGTGGGCACTTTCTGCAAGAAGGGGGTGAAAGGGAGCCCTGCCTGCAGGGGATTGGGCCCGGAATTTGGGCTGTCTGAATTTGTGTAATTATCACCTTGAGAAAGGTGTTGCATCTTAGTCCAGTTATAGATGAATGGGAGCTGCCTTATCTGCCTGGCACTCAGCCCCGATGAGATCCTGTAGGGCCCGTGGTGGGCATCCGTGGACAGCTGGGCTGTGGTGAGGGAGGGCAAGGACCAACGATGTGTGTGCGAGCAGAGCCTCCCAGAAGGATTCCCTGGACAGGCCAGGAAAGGTCGCTTCTTACTTGGCCGTAGGGAACATTTTTTTCTTTGGGTTCAAAATGGTCACGTCTCCTTCATTAAGTTTGAGGTTGCTGAGTGAAGGTCCACATCTTCGCAGCTCTTGACCAAGAATGTGTGGCCAAGGGGACCAGGCAGTGAACTGTGACTTTCTGAAGGGTCCAGACTGTTACCCTTTAGGTGGCGAGGTCACTTTTCAGGAGAGGCTCCCCCGAGCTGATGTTATCCAGATGTTTGTCCTCTTCACTCGATTGGCTGTCTGTGTCTCATCATCCTGCCCTTTCAGTGAAATTGAGATAAAAGTCTGCTTAGAGACTAGGCATGTTAGAAGAACTCAGCAATAGGAAGTGATTGACTATCTGGGCCTTATATTAATCTTTTTGATCACCTTTACTGCTCGTGACTTGCATCAATGCTTTTTTCCTGTGCAAATCCAAAACTGAAATAAAAAGTTCAAGCATCTTGCACAAAAATTTACTTTTAATGGTGCAATAGTTTGTAATTATCTCTGTAGGACTTTATGGCTTTCAAATCACTTTTTATTTGTATTACCTCACTTATTTATTATTTTTAAAAATATTTTCTAATTTGTTTCTGAGAGAGAGACAGAGAGTGAGCAGGGGAGGGGCAGAGAGAGAGAGGGAGACACAGAATCTGAAGCAGGTTCCAGGCTCTGAGCTGTCAGCACAGAGCCCTACATGGGGCTTGAACTCACAAACGGCAAGATCATGACCTGGGCGAGATCATGACCTGAGCGGAAGTACAATGCAAAACCAACTGAGCCACCCAGGTGCCCCTTGTATTACTTATTTAATTCCAGACATAAATCTGTCAAGTAGATACTATTTTTAATCCTGATTTTACATTTGAGGGAAGGGAGGCCCAAAGAGATTAATAAATCTTAATTCGGGCTCCTTAAGTCCAGATCTTTTGTATATTCTTTTCACCAAATGTACCTTAGTGCCTACTCTTGTGTTTTTGCCCATATAAAAATGGGAAAGGAGGAAAAAGCAAGCAGCTGGACAAGAAACTTATTAAAAGAATGTAACTTTTTTCACAGTTCACCAGTGGATCTTTCCAGTATGTTATTGGGAGATCTTTTGCCTTAGATTGGTGAGAAAACTAGCGCTCTGCAAAATACCTCCATTAAGGCAGGTACATCAGTGTGGGCTCCGGTCCTCTCCCCTGGGAAGGAACAACCAACGTTTCACAAAGTGAAGACGCCCACCTCTCAGCCAGTTGTAAAGAGTCAGTGGACCGGACCGGGGGCAGGACGGATTCGCCTCCCAGGCTCGGCAAGACTTTCTATTCTATCAGCATTTTAAAAGCCGGAATACCGGCCTCCCCCTTTGGCCTTTGGAAGGAATTTATCCCCGGTTGTCGTGAGGAGCGCGGGGAGGGAAGAGCGCTCTGCGTTCCGAGGACCCCCCCCCTTAGGGCCAACTTGCACTGGAGCTGCTTCTGCGCCCGAGCTGGGGTTTGAGTAAGAGTGCTCGCCCGGGTTACGCTAAGCCGCCTTGTCTGCGTTTCCAGTGCAAAGGTAAGGGGTGGAGGCCAATTCCACTTCCTTCAAAAGGCCCTGCTCTTGGGCTTGTGAGGTTGACGATGGCTGGTGAAACTGGTCCTTCCAGCCACAAGGACCAAGAGCCACGTTACTCTCCCCGCAAAAGTAACGTACAAAACCAGAGCAGCTTCAACATCCTTAGTTCTTGGCAGGTCAGACCCCAAAGCAAGGAAAGTGAAATGGGCGCCGAAAACTGTAACCCAAAGATCCAGGGGTATTTCTTTGACCGTATGTGCATTTCTTATTTCTGTGCAGTTGCAGCGCGCGCCGAGATGAGCCCTGTTTCTTTAGTTGCACACGTATTTCACAGGCGCAGCCGGTCCGGGTCACGTTTGCCCACGGCGCCCCTCGGCCCTGCCTGCTCCGAGAGAGTCGGGCTGCGGTGCTGGCCTCCGCCCCACCTGCCTGCGTCGGGGCCCCGCCAGCCGCGCCAGGTCGCCTCCGCCCTGCGACGGCCCGGTTCGCGCGGCCCCGGGGGCGGACTCCCGCCGCCCAGCTGAGACGCGATTCGTCACTCTTGCAGAAGTTTCCCCCTGAAAAAAATCCCTGCACCAGAACCAGCCCTCCGCCCCGGGGAGGTTTTGATTTTAGTGGCTTTCCTTCCTTTTATTTTCTGTCCTGCGCGGGGTTTTGGCCGCGGAGCAAACTTGCAGCTCGTCCGGGTACATGTCAGCGGTAATCGTCGCTGCAGCCGGTTACCCTGACACCATGCACTCTGAAGCCGAAGAATCCAAGGAAGGTAAGGACCGATTTCTTGGGGGTTGAGTGGGGGCGCGCGGGGGGGGAGCGATCGAGTCCCGCGGAGGAATGTGGAGGAAAGGGGAGCCGATGGGAGTTTCACAGCGAGCGGTGACTACTTTGTCGCAGCTCACTTAGAGCTGAGTATGCAGAGCCCTATACCCTGCTCTCCCCGCAGCCCGGCCGAGACTAGGAGAGGAAGAGTCAGATCTAGCGCAGGCAGCCCACTAAAGGCTGCTTTGTAGATTTCTCTGGAAACGAAACGGCCCCAGTATTGACTCCAAGAATGCTAAATGTGCTTTGGAAAGCACTTGCCTGCCTGCATCAGGGCTCCTTTGCAAGAGCCCGAATAGTTGAGGGTCCCTTGAAAAGGGTTTCAGAAATTGGAAACTCCGTGTGTTTCCGGTTAAAAGGGGAAGCTGAGTGAAGGGGAGAAGTGAAAGATCTTCATTTGGGGAATAGGTTAGTTTTTTTTTTCTTTGCTGAGTTTTCAGTAGTGAATTCATTTTGTTGGGGGCTTAAGGGAGCCCAGAGATGTGAGGGGCGCCTTGTGCAGCTTGTAACTGAGGGGTTTGTCTGTTTCTAACTTTGCGGAGGCAAAGGATTTCCTTTACTCTTAACAGAGAACGGGTGACAGGGCTGGAAAAGCTCCAAGGAAAACACAATTATACACTGGTGTTAGTTCTGGGAGTTTATTTGTGTGTGAGTGTTTGTATGCTTTGTTTCCTAAAACTTCGATGTATACAAAAGTCCTCTTGTAAGTGGGGGTGGAGGGAGGAGAATTGGGGGAAAATTAGAAAGTAGGAGAGGAGACTGTTCATGATTATGAAAATTCCTTTTCTTTTCGAGCAGCCTCTTGGGAAACTGGTAAATCTCAAGTTGATCACAGCAGCCCGCTGGGAGCCTGGGGAGCAGAAAGGAACCCCATCCTTTACCGTTTGTTAGACCTGAATTACTTAGGGAGATCCTTGTGCATGGCCTCCTCTGTCTTTTTAGTGATTCCCTTCCCAAAGTAAAGCTCTGTGTTTCATCATGTGGTCCCTGGGGGCTGGTGTTTACCTTATTATGCGGTGTGGGGGAACAAGTCCGTAAAAGAGGCTTGTTTAATAGAAATACGAGGCTGTTGTGAATGAAAAGTGACAGCCAGGAGCATTGTTTTTGAGCTTGATGCAGAGCGTGGGGGATTACTGTTTCCTGGCTGTGGCCTCTGTCTTGATGGAGCTATGTGCTGATGGGTGCTTTTTCTGTCTTTATAACAGCAATTTATAGTAAGTCAAAAGTAGTCAAAGGCAAATAGGAAACAGGCTGTGAGAATCCAGCCTGGTGAACTTGTGTATTGATTACAAGTAATATTTCAATTGGCATTTTTTCCTACAGGTGTGTTTTTTCTTTCTTTTGGGAAAGAAGGAGGAGGGGGAAAAGATGGGGAAAACGTTATCCCAAAGCGTAGAATATGTTCTTCTCGCGGCATCCACATCCACCCTCCCACCCAGCTCTCTGGATAGTAGCCTCAAAACTGAGGGTGAAGAGGTCGCTTTATGGCCCCTTCCTACACGGTCCCCACCTGACTGTCTCCACCTGCCATCGTTTCCGTTCTGCAGAACTGCAGCAAAGTATCCAATCTCTGCTTTTTACAGAAAGCCCAGAATTTTTTAAAAATATGATGTGAGGTGCTAGAGTTTTACAGCGATGGCAGTTAGGGTAGGATATGGACTAACTCTTCAGGGTGATGGAGCGAATACTTTATGAACAGAATCGTTGTAACTTCTGCCAGGAAATAAAGGGTGTGTGTGTGTGTGTGTGTGTGTCCATATCCTGGGCACTTCTTACAAGGCTGGGTATTATCTGCATTCTAGAACCCTCTGTTTGGCTATTACCCCTCAGATGTATATGAAAGGAGCTACACTGTGTAAATTATTATTATCTTTTCTTTCCTTACTAATCCTTTCCCCTCTCCTTAGCTTTTTTTTTTTCCCTGATGGACTTAAGTATCTCATTTAGTGTGAGATCACCATGGGCTCTTCACAATGTCTACATTGCCTTTGGACACTTGGTGCCTGGTTTGGTATAACGGGAGATACTTTTAAATCATTATTCTGAGCTTCAGTGAGAGACTTATACTTTCTTTGGGGTTAAATCTGAAAAAAAATATCAAGTCGACTCAAAAGTCCTTGGAGGCCAACATATTTGTGTATGTGAGTGAATGTGGAAGAAAATGACTGGGGATATTGTTAAGCCATCATAGCTTAGAACGCACTTGACCCTGTGCCAAGGGGGGCAGAGCCTGCATCCTTAGTCTATAGTCACCTCGTAAAGAATTGACTGAATTTTGCCTGCTTACAAATGAATAGGTGGTTGTGCTTGAGTATTAAATAGAAATAATCCAGGCCTGGCTTTATTAAAAGCTGAATGAATTTAAGATATCCGGGCATGATGTGAATAAGAAAGCAAGAGAAGTGAAGGAAGAAACCCAGTTGGCGAAAAAGGGGAAGGTCACAGAAAGGAAGATATCAACAGTTTCCAGTGGACGGGGGCTTCCTGAGGAGATGGGCTGACGGCCACATTTTTCGCGTTTAGGCGCATCCTGTTGGGTAAATTACTTAATTGTGAAATAGGAAAAAATGAAGGGCGGCTCTGATCTCTGAGGACCTTTCTAGTGCTAAACATCGTGAGTTGTGTAACTCCTTCGTCCAGGTTCTTGTAGCCTTCGTACGAGAAAGTGAGAAAGCCATTGTTTTTGATAGGTTTTTTTTTTGAATGTTTATTTATTTTGAGAACGAGAGAGTGGGGGGAGGGGCAGCGAGAGGGGGAGAGAGAATCCCAAGCAGGCTCTGCACTCTCAGCCCAGAGCCCAACACAGGGCTCCTTCCCATGAACTGTGAGATCAAATGACTGGAGTCAAAATCAAGAGTCAGACGTTTAACCCACTGAGCCCCCCAGGTGCCCTCTGAGGAAGCCCTTGTTCAGGAGGGGTTGCTGTGTGGGGACTTGACGAAAAGTCTCGGTTGAGCTGTGTGTGAGCTCAGCTCCTCCTCCGTGGCCCCTAAGAGCCTTTACCCTGCTAGCACCTCACCGGGTTCTCTTCCTGCCTCCTCACCAGGCCTGCTATTTCACAGAGAAAACGGTAGCCATTAGACCACTCCCTCAACTTCCTGCTCCCAGAGTGGCAGACTCACCTTCACGCACCCCCTCCCCGCAGGTGTCTGTGGAGCAGGTGTCCTTCCCACGGCACCTGGCCGCGTCTTCCATCTTAGGCTCCTCACCGTACCCAAGGGCCCCATGTCTTGCCTCATTCTTTTTCATCAGCTCCCTAATTCAGAGTGTTTGTGCCTGCGGGGCTCCTGCCCAAAATATCCTTCTCCCCACCTGACGCCCTTTTCACTTGCTTGGAGGGACTTAGACCCTCTCTTAGGCCCTCTCTTAGAGCACCTGTTCTAGGCCCCACGGGCACCGTTTAGCATCCCTTCTCCAGATCGCATGCTCTTGAGGGCAAGACCACATCTGTCTTCTTCCGCACTGTAAGTGGTAAGAGGTGATCATTTCCTATCTATACAGTCAATGGCCGAGTCCATTATTCTAGGTATCCTCAATACTTTGTCCAGTTTTAGGCATTTATGCCTCCTTTATTCTTTAATTTTTATTTAAAATTTTTAATGTTTATTTATTTACTTACTTAGATACAGAGCACAAGTGGGGGAGGGACAGAGAAAGAGGGAGACACAGAGTCTGAAGCAGGCTCCAGGCTCCAAGCTGTCAGCACAGAGCCTTATGCAGGGCTTGAACTCAGGAACCACAGAATCATGATCTGAGTGGAAGTTGGATGAATCAACTGAGCTACCCAGGTGCCCCCATTAGTCTCCCCTTTAGAAAAAACCTTTAAAAAATTACTTATTTTTGCATGGTTCCTGCTTTCTCAGTCCTTGACCTCTCTCATCCATTTAAGTCTTTTTTTCCACCGTTCCGCTGAAATTGCCAAAATCACCAGTGACCCAGGATTCATATTTTGACCAACCAGCGTCACTGTAATCCTGAACTCTTTCCTGGGCTCCAGTGAGATACTACACTGTCTCATTTCCATTTTCCAGCTGTTTGTTTCTAATCTCCCATTCCTCCAGCCTCGGCTCTTCCCAGAGCCACCTGCCCGGCCAGCTGCCTGGTAAACACCCTGCTTTGAATGTCACAGAGGGACCTCAAATTCAGCAGGTCTGGACTGAGCCTGTCATTTCCTACTCTTCACAAATCTGACCTGCCATTTGTATTTGCACTGAATACCATTGCTCTCTTTTTGGCTTCCCAAACCTCACATCTGCAAAGTGTCCTTGACCCTGCCTTGTCATTTATCTTCAGCTTCTACCTGGCCCTTCATCCTCCTCCTTACCTGTTGCGTGCATCTCCTTCTCTTGTCTCCTGTCCCTGTCTCGGTGTAAACCCTCGGCATTTGTATCCTCATGGTTACAATGACCACCTCTGTCATCAGGGTTCCTGGTTCTAAGAAATGGAAACCCGACTCCTGCTGTCATAAGCGGAGGAACGTATTGGAAGTGCATTGGCTAGTTCACACATCGACAGAAAGCTGAGAATCGGCCCCTGAAACGTACCTGCCAATCACCCAGTTAGGACCCCACCATAGCCTTTGTCTCTGCCTTTTCGTTTTTGTCACTCCCGGCACTCTGGTTGTGGCTAAATGTTTCTGGTCATCGTCCACACTCAGAAATCCCTGAAATAAGCTCTCTGCTTTGTCTGTGTGATGAGCCCCTGCCCCATGCTGCCCGTGGCGGAGGAACCTTCTGCTTCCAGCCCGGGAGATGAGAGTCTCACTTCTACCGCCTCTTGCGAAATGAGGACTCCTCCAGAGACAGGAAGGGAGTTCTGACGTGAATTACCAAAACAACAAATTTCTGCTACGTCCCTGGACTTGTTCTGTCCAGCCCTAGTGTTGCCCGTATATTTGCTTCCTTGGTCCCTCAACAAAGGCTATTACCCCCGTTGGCTTCACTCTCCTCTGGTAATATCTCCAGTTTGGAGTAGATGCTTTTTCAGGGTCTTCCCATAACACCCTCTGCGTCCCTCTGTCATACCATATTTTCACATATTACTGTTATTAGTTTTTTTTCCTTTGCCTTCACTTCATTATGAGCCTTTTTAAAAAACATTTTTCTAATGTTTATTTAATTTTAAGAAAGAGAGATGGGGTGGGGGGCGGGGGAGCCAGAGGATCTGAAGCAGGCTCCATGCTGAGAGCAGAGAGCCCCAGGCAGGGCTCGAACTCATGAACCGTGAGATCATGACATGAGCCAAAGTTGGACGGTCAGTCAGCTGAGCCACCCAGGTGCCCCCATTATGAGCCTTTTCATAGCAAGGTCTGTGCATGTTTTACTTCCTGAATCCCCAGTGGCTGACCTAGGGCCTTTCACATAAGATAGCCTAATAAAGCATTATCAAAGGTAATCATTTTTAAATGAGGTCACGTGATATGATGAAACCTTTTGAACGCTACTCCCAAGTTGTCTAAAGTGTCTTCCAAACCTAAAGGACAAACCTTTTGAGAGTTTTTTAAGTTCTCCACTAATGTACTCTGAATGGTAAAGTCAAAACAAGCACATGTCTTCGAATTCTGGGGTGTGGGCCCAAAGTGGCTTGCCAGCATGTCACATTTCCTTGAAGACTGAAGACACAGTTTTGTTTTTGTTTTTTAAGTTTATTTATTTATGTTTGAGAGAGAGCGTGCAAGTGAGGGAGGTACAGGGAGAGTGGGAGAGGATCCCAAGCCGGCTATGCACTCTCAGTGCAGAGCCCAGCGTGGGGCTCAAACCCTCGAACCACGAGATGACGACCTGAGCCAAAACCAAGAGTTGGATGCTTAATCAACCGGGCCACCTAGGTGCCCCTCTTTCTTTTTTTAAAGTTTGTTTATTTTTTTGTTTATTTATTTTGAGAGAGAAAGTGTGCAAGTCAAGGAGACGCAGAGAGAGGAGGAGAGAGAGAATCCAAAGCAGGCTCTGTCCTGCCAGCATGGAGCCCAACGCAAGGCTCCATCCCACGAACTGTGAGATCATGGCCTGAGCCAAAATCAAGAGTCAGACACTTAACCGACTGAGCCACCCAAGTGCCCCTGAAGACATAATTTTGAAACTAAAATGTACTGAGCCTTCCATGTGCCAGATGCAGTGTGAAGCAACTGATTGTGTATATTCTCTCATTTAATACTTGTATAATAATCCTTTGTGTTGACTCCACATATCACTAAAGCAATCTGAAGTCCAGAGAGGTTAAAAACCGTGCCTAACATCACAAAGCTAGAAAAAGTGGAATCAGGATTTGAATGGAGGCCAACTAACCATAGAACCCATGCTTTTAACCCTGACATGATAACTCCTGGGAATGTCCACAAGCTACTCCCCCCGACCAATCCTCAAGCCCCCGGGGGATGCTCTCTGTGATCTGTGTTCGTTTGTACCCCAGCCCGGGAAGTGAGGGGTGGAGAGGCCAGGTGTTTGGAGGAGGAAGAGGAGACCTGGGCTCTTTCTTGCCTCTCAGGGGCACAGGTAGCGAGCCTTGAGTGCATTCTTCTCCCCCTGATGAGGGGGCATCTAGGAGCCCAGCAGGGCTGGTAGGAGGGGCCTGCAGCCCACTGCCGTGGAGGGGGGGAGACCCAAGCACCTTTGGGACAGGAGAGGGACCTCATTTTTTTGAATGGCCAGCTTGAAACGGGAGTGTGGACTCCCCTGGTCACTGAGGTGAAACAAGTTTCAGTTATATGTATATTAGGTTATCATGACTTGGTGACTTTATAGCATCCACTGGGTTTCAGGTTTCTTCAAAATCTGCAAGGTGGGTATACACAAGTGAGTGATCCTCAGCTCAGTTGCGATCCACTCAGTTAATTTGTCATATCTCCTGATGATGATTTAATTTGTTGGCAATATCCACAGACATTTACACTCTCATTGGTAGCCCTCCTCGGTTTAAATGTCATTTTAACAGGTGACTGACCTGTTCCTCAGTGACTGTACAACAGTTTCTCAGGTTACCTATGCTGAATCCTTCTCAGCATGGTCTGCCCTCTGTGGAGTCCTCACTTCCCTGGTGGGCTTTCATGAAGCCTGTTTTGTGTGTATGTGTTTTTAAATTTATTTCAAGAGAGAAAGAGGAAGAGAGAGAGTGTAAACAGGGTAGGGGCAAAGAGAGAGAGAATCCCAAGCAGGCTCCATGCTGTCAGCACAGAGCCCCATGCAGGGCTTCATCTCACAAACTGTGAGATGATGACCTGAGCCAAAACCAAGAGTCAGAAGCTTAACCGACTGAGCCACCCAGGTGCCCCGCAGGAAGCCTGTGTGATCAGTCAGCTTGGCAGTCTAATGACTGAGGTCAGTCAAATGCCAGGACAGAGGTATGTCTGAGGACTGTCTCCACCCCCACCCCCAGCCCACCAAACCAGCAGGGTAGCTTGCGGAACCTTCCAGGGGCTCATCGCAGCATTGCCCTACCTCCTAGGGATTAGAACTCCTCAGGGAGACAAAAGGTAAAGACTTCACACTAGAAAGAACGGGACCAACACCTGCCAGAGTATTGGTCATAGGAGAGAAAAATTCACGTTTTCCATGGTGGTGACTTGTTCATCTCTTCTGTCACCAGAAAGCCACCCTGTGTAGGGTCCTCGCTGCCTTAACCTCATGAGGTGGGACAGCTTCTATAATAGCGTTCATTGCTGAGCATTACTGTACCATTTTTTCCACTCTTCTCTCCCTGTGCTGGCCCTTCTCTGCAGACAGAAAGAAAAAGAACGACCCTGAAGAAATGCATGGTCCTGGGTGTGGCTGACCTTGATGTCATATATAATGTAAGAGGTCCAGCAAAGGCTCTAAAACACTAGGCTTTGATGTGATTGTTTCCTTTTATGTAATCATTAGCCTTGAAGTACAAAGTGCTCACAAGGACTAAAAGTGGAAAATCGGTTTAGAGATCCATGCCATAGCATCTCCTGTACAGTGGACATCACTGATCACCTGCCACTGTCCCACGCCCCCGGCTCCAGGGCATCTGGGCCTTTTGCTACCTCACTTCTGGAATTTTCATCAGACTGAATATGCATCACGCTTTTCTGGTCCCAGAATAATGACGCCAGGATAACGTAGATGATTAAGTGCCCTGTTCCTGGCTGTGGGTCATCCAGGAAGTAGCCCAAAGGGTGGGCAAGTGCCAGAGCATGAAGTTAGGGCCAGAGAAATCTCTGGACCTGGTGATTGCATTCCAGAATCATGAAGAGTCCCTAGATCTGCCACAAACCGTTTATTTGTCAACATTTCCATCTATATGAGAAGGATGCTGACAACTTGGAAAAAAATGAGGTGAGCTTTGTTGTATACCTCTCTTCATTTAGTGGGTTGTGCCTAAAACGATAGTGTAAGCTGCATTAAAAAAAAAACAAAATCAACTCATTGGTTGGCTGGCTCCTGGATGGCTCAGTCATTTAAGCCTGGGGCTCTTGATTCAGCTCAGGCCATGATCTCACGGTTCGTGGGATCGAGCCCTGTGTCAGGCTCTACGCTGACAGCACGAAGCCTGCTTGGGATTCTCTCTCTCCCTCTCTCTCTCTGCACCCCCCCCCCGCCCATTCGCTCTTGTTCTCTTGCTCTCAAAATTCATAAACTTAAAAAAAATCCACTCAGTATGTCTATCTGTAATATTTCAGGAAGACCTGCAGTAAGGACACTTTGTAATTAAAATGATTCTCCTCCAGACACAAGTAGAATCACCATGATTTAGAGTTGAAGAACAACAGTGTACATTCTTTTATCTGACCTCTTATTTCAGAGGTGCAGAACTGAGGCCCCGAGAGGTGACATCCAGGCCCTCTCAAGCCCCACCCCCTCCCCCATTATGCCTGTTTGGCCAAAAAAGTTTTGCGGACATAGGTATTTTGCATCCTGGATTTGTGCATGAGAGCTCCTTGAGGCAGGACGGACCTCATCTGTTCATATGGGTGCCATTCGACAGATTTGGGGGGAATTTACAAAACCCAAAGGGAGTGGTTGAACACCTGAAGATTTCCTATTTCACCTTCTCATAAGCGGAACTCAGAAGAATAACCGATGAGGAAGATGAGGAGGCACCGGGAAATAAAACTGAGCTCTGCACATAGGTCTTATTCACTTCCTGGTTGGGAAAGTGGGAGAGACCAAGTGAGAGGCAATTACAGTGAGCTCATTTGTTTTCATTCCTTTGAGAAGAGCATCATTCAGGGAAATTCACTTTTGAGGGTGCCGGTTGGGCAGGAGTGCTTTATGGGGAGAACGTGTGCAGCTGTGTGGGTGGGAAGCATTCAGACACCGGACATGGGGCTGCAGGACCAGATGGGCGCCCCACAGCCTCGTTTTCCCCAGGGCACCACGGGCCTGGTGCATTCTGGGAGTCAGCCCACTGCTCCCGCGGCCGCTGAGCAAGGAACCTGCAAGAACAATTACTTCAGTCTTGTTCTGAGGGTTTAAAAGAAGCTTGAAGAGTTTAGAGTTTAGATGTAGCACTGTAGTGCGTCCTGAGTGACTAACTGCTGAGTGGGCAGCGACTGTCTCAGAGGTGCTGCTCTGGGGATCTGGAAGCCTGGGCAAAGCCTGTGTTATTATTAAGTGGTACCTTGTGGTATTTATGGTTTTAAAGATGTATGGGGGTGGGAGGTTGGTGTTTGTGTGTGTAGTACCGTTGGTGCGCGTACGTGGGAATATGCTCTCCAGTTTGTGGTGACAAGATTTGATGCTGTAAATAACTGGGAGCAACCTTTCTCCCAAGGAAATGGTGACATGTCCTAAGTGACCATGACAGCTTTAGACTTCCCGAGCCTTAAGAACCTTATTGCCTGCGGTACTTGCGTGGCTCAGTTGGTTAAGCATCCACCTCTTGATTTCCATAGAGCCTAACACAGGGCTCGAACCGTGAGATCATGACCTGAGCTGAAATTAAGAGTTGAACACTTAACCAACTGAGCCACCCAGGTGCCCTGAGAATCAGGTTTTAGAGGCCAGGAGACTGAGACAGCCATGTCTGAGGAGAGGTGCTGAAGGAGGCGCTTTACTGCCTTCTCTTTGGGGTCTTGGCGGAGGCTGAGAGCCCAGGATCTCATCTGCTAAGGGATGAGACCACATCATGAACATTCAGTCAGTACTGAGTGGGAATGAAGGAAGGTGTGCAGGCTGCCCATCTCCTGAGAAAGGGTGAATCTCATCATCTCCATTGGTGCACGCCTCCGAGTCTTAGTTGCCCCCTGATTCCTTTCTTGATCTCTGTCCCCCTCACCTCCACCCTGTCTCTCTCTGTGGCATTGGACACAGGCAGCATTGGGTGCCTGACGCTAACAAGTAAATGCTGGCAGGAAATTTAATGCAGCTCTTCACACCAGGAAGAAGCTTTGGCCAGTCTGAGAGCGAGAGAATGTTTCTCGCTTCCCTTTCGCCTCCGCCCCCTCACCCTCCCACCCAATACCATGCCTTTTCTTCCCGAGGGCCTGTCTCAGAAATCTACTGGTGTGTGTCTGCCCGGGACACCCTAGATTTGACAGGCTTTCATCTTATACATATAAAATAGGATTTGGGGCACACTAAGTAGTTGAGCCATCCTGAGAAATTTTATGTTTCTTCTGTTGGTCCCTGCTGTGGGAATAGCTGGTCCCTTGTGAGAGCCAATGAGAGGGTGCTTGCGTGAGTGATTAGATAGCTTCCCTCAGCAGGTGCTGGGTGAATAAGGAGGCTTAGAATGACACCCACACACGGAGTGTGACCGAGGCCTGCCTACCATATCCAACCTGATGAAGTCCTCAGTTCACATTCTGTAGAGAACACGGAAAGGTGGGCTTGTCCCAAGGAATTTTTATTCTTCTATGAAGTTATGGGATAAAAGTGAAATACTAGTGCACTGACTGTCCTCTTTATCGTAAAGCGCTTAGAACACCATCTTCTCCTTTTGAGGGTTAAAATTAAAATGAAGTCCGTTATGAAAGAGCTAGCATGGAAATGGACCCCTCCCCAGGATCCCAAGTCTAAATGTTAGACTCCAGTCCTCCAGAGAAAGGAGATGATAGTTAAAGAAGGAGCCTCTCGGGAGAGTTTTCAAGGAATTAGACGTGAGGGGCAAGTTGCATGTACTGAGCGGGAAGGAGAACCCGACTGGAAAACCAGAATAGCGAGGAGCCTTGAGGGAGTGTCCATTGGGCAGATTTCAAAACTTCAAGGCAACAATGAGGAAGAAATGGTGATTGGGAGCCGTGTGGGGAGGGAGGGGACGGTGGGTGGGGGCCAGGGTGGGATCCAGCCCTAATGCGAGGTCCAAGGGAAGGGGGAGGCATGTGGAGACAGGAAGGGAGGAGTAAGGAAATAACTGGAATGAGAAGGAAAAAAAGAAAAAGCAAAAACTTGGGCACAAGGAGAGAGGTGAGCAGCGGTGTAACTGCAATAATGGGATAAGACATTTTGGCAGTTTGTTTGGTCTGTTGGGTTGTGAGTTAACAGGAGAGAGGATGATGAGCTGATCTCCCAAGGAGGAGGCCCACTTGGAGGCAGCGGCATAGTGGCGTGTGGCCGACACAGAAGCTCTGTGGCTCTTGCAGGAGGGGAGGGGTGGTGAATGCGGGGTTGGGTGGGGAGGGTAAGAAAGGCCTTGACACTGAGGAATGCTGCTGCCTTTCCAGTTGCTGCACTGGGGCCGGTCAGAAGCCAGGGCTGTGTTGCGTCGGCTTGGATTTCTGGTGACGCTCATGCCGGGTTATAAAAATCATTTCCTCAAAAAGCTTGCAAATGGCAGATGATGAATTAGAAAAAGGCAGGGAAGCCAGCCTGTGGGAGTCGTTTCAGAGCCTTCTGCCGGATCGTGCCATTCCATTTTCCGGAAGGCCTTCGGGTGAATGGCTGTTGGAGGAGTAGAGATCTGCCACCCCCTCCCAGTAAAGCTGTCCCTCCCTTCTGGGGGGTTCCACGAACTAGCAAGTCTGATGGTAAGCAGGCTCACTGAAGAATTTCAGGCCGAGGGTTTTTTATGGGTAGAACTGGTTTAAATTATGTGGCCCACTCGACCATAGCCGACTTGATGATCTGACTGATAACCCTAAACGCACAGAAGTGATTACTTGATGTTCCTGCTGTGGCCTTCCATCCCAGCATGCTTTGCGGTTGCCCCCTTGGCACCTGGGGTGCAGGCGTGGGGGAGGGGAGCTGCGCCTCCTGTTTCTCCGCGGTGGCACTTCAGCTGGCTTGTTATGACACGCGTAAGGGTTAATCAGGTAAAATTACAATTGCTCTTGGGAGAGGCAGCCTCGCTGAAGCCTGACACAGCCGTCAGGGTAGGCGGGGATAAGGTCCTTCTTGCCATCTTAATCGTTTTCCTCTGTTTCCCAAACATGTGTTCTTTTTTTTTTTTTTAATGTTTATTAATTTTTGAGAGAGAGAGAGACAGACAGAGCACAAGCGGGGTAGAAGCAGAGACCGACACACACAGAATCCGAAGCAGGCTCCAGGCTCTGAGCTGTCAGCACAGAGCCCCAAGCAGGGCTGGAACTCACCGGGATGAGACCATGACCTGACCCCAAGTGGGACGCTTAACCCACTGAGCCACGCAGGGGCCCCGCTTGCACTCTTAATCTAAAGGGTAGGAGTGGGAGAGCTGTTATTTTTGGTAGCACTGCTAGAATAGCCCAGAAACTTCCAGCAAATAGCCTCTCAGAGTAATAGTGTCTGGTGTTCTCTTTCATTTTTTTTTCTTCATGGCTCCGTCTATCCCTCTTGTGTGAAATAGTCAAACCTGTTTTCATTGTATATCTTTTAAAGCTTCAGTTAGCCAGAATTTTTTTAATGTTCGACGCTGTTTTTTCTCCCATGAATAACTCAATTCAGTAAATGTAGGCAGCTACTAAACTTGGCAGATTGTTGCCATCATCGTGGCCCTGCACAGGAAGTGTTCTGTATAGATATGACTAACCAGTTTCCAGGCTTAAAAATAAAGTGGGGGATTTCTGGACAGAATAGGTCTTTGTCAGTCATTTCAACATGCCCGCTAAGTGTGAAGCTCTGAGCCAGTCACTTAGCTCTCTCATTTTTTCCGTGCTCTCACTTCACCTGACATTTTCTGTTATACAGATTGAAACTGATTTTTTGGTGTTCATTCATTTTTAATGAACTAAGAGGGTATTTGAATTGTCATGAGAATCAACTAGAGTCCTTATTCTCTCCTTGTTGCCTCTTTCATCTTGAGCTCCTTTTAAATCACCGCCCTCCTGAGGTACATAATGGGGAAATATCCTTGGTACCTGGACAGCTGTACATACTATATCACTTGTGTTCTTGAATCTAAGGCCTGACGGAAAGAGCACTTTTTTCCCCAAAGTTACTTCCAGTCAATGTAGTGCTTCTTAGATTTCTTTTGTCATTAAGCCTCTTAACTGCTCTGGAAGAATTGTACCATTTTAAAAAAATGTTTATTTTTGAGAGACAGAGCATGAGCAGGGAAGGGGCAGAGAGAGAGGAAGACACAGAACTTGGAAGCAGGCTCCGGACTCTGAGCTGTCAGCACAGAGCCCGATGCGGGACTCGAACCCATGAACTGCGAGATCATGACCTGAGCCAAAGTCCAGCGCTTAGCCGACTGAGCCACCAGGTGTCCCAGAATTGTAGCATTTAGACAGATACCAAAAGGCTTTTCAGCATCTTGTTGCCTGCAGCTCTTGTTTCAGGACTTCGCAGATAACTTCGTATCTTATTTTTTCTTGCTGTCTCCCTAAATAATGTAATTTCCCCCTCCCTTAATGGAAACATTGTTTTCTCTCCTTTCTTGCTTATCCTAAGCAGCTTTTTTTTTTTTTTTTTGGTCTTAATTCTTAACACCATAGCATTTCATAGAAATGCTAAATTAGATACGGCATGTATTAGATAAGATTCTAACCACAGTAGCAAAAAGTGTTTCTCTCTCTGAATCCTGAATTTTGAGCAAGTGTTAGTCTTCCATTTGAAGACTCCAGTTTGTTTTTCAAATAAGAGTGTATGCCAGGGAATGATGATTTAAAATACAAAACGCATGTAAATGCTTTTAATTTGGGTTAGGGTAAAGTCAGTAATGATTCTTTAGGACAATGAGGCCTCATTTGGCAAGTTTAGAAATAAGTCATAAATCCATAAAGAACAAGACTATGGTTACTATTCTTGGGTCCAATGTGGCTGTGACTCTGAAGTTCTTATTCTCCCATGCCTCCTCCTCACTGTCTCCTACTCTGTTATGAAAACTAAGGCAGAACAGCAGCACTTGGGTGGCTCAGCCAGTTGAGCATCCGACTTCAGCTCAGGTCATAATCTCACAGTTCACAAGTTCGAGCCCCACGGGCTCTGTGCTGACAGCTCAGAGCCTCGGATTCTGTGTCTCCATCTCTCTCTGCTCTTCTCTACTTGTGCTCTGTCTCTCTCTCTCTCACTCAAAGATAAATACACATTAAAAAAAAAATAAGACTAATGCAGGACAGAGTAAAAAGCCCCTGCTATGCTTTGGGTTAAAGCTTGATAAAAAAATCTAGCCTTTTGAAAATACAGGACTCTTGTATTTGCATCAAATACCCTATACCTGTTTTAGTAGGATGCTTTCAAGAGAAAAAGGGAAGTGTTTATACAAGCTGAATTTTCATTGAATAAAATCCTCCCTTAATTAAAAATGTTCATTTCCTGTAACTTTGTAGTAATCAAGACTCTTGTAGTGGAAAGAATCTTCTAGTTTTTATGATGATGGGAATGTTGTAGGCAAACAGAAGACGCCTGATGACTAATGGAGTGTGAGAATAGGCATATGGTCCAGGGGTAGAGTGTTTGGCAGAATTGAAATCTCTGCTGTTCTCGTGAGATTTAAGGATCATCCAAACATTGGTGATGATCCGTCATTTGTCCTTGCTTGCTGTCTGATTTTTATGTACTGGACAGCGTTGTCCTTCATAGGTAAGGTTATGCCATGCATGGTCCCAGCAGCCAGATAAAACCAAGATGGACCTTCAGAATAAATTGTGCATATGGGGGTCGTTTAAGAAGTCCTGGTAGGACCTTCTTCTTGCTGGTTTCCTTTGAGGCCATGTAAGTGATGTTCAGTTTCCTAGCTGCTCTTTTGAACCAATGGCTAGGACTTAGCTCAGTATAGACCCACAAGAGGGCTTTAACCAGCCCATGTCTGTTGAGGCTAATGGAGGCCCTAACAGGGTGACTGCTTACTCTATTGAAAAATGATGGTAACTGGAGAATTGTCTTTCATATTGGGGTCAGATGGGCTTTATTATCAAAATACTTCTACCACATCTTGTGGGGCAATGGGAAAGGAGTGATTTTTGGGTAACCCCTGGTGTTTGAAATGCCTGCTTTTTATTCCCACTGTTTATTTGTTTGTTCGTTTCACCACAGAAACCTCTTCTGTTTCAGTTTATCTGAATTGTGTGTATCTGTGGGGTTCTTCCTGGGTTCCAAACACTGGGACATGGATCAGCCCAGAGAAGCTTATTACTCTTAAGTCTACTTTAACACAAATAAATACTTTCTTGGGATAAATACTTTAAAATGAATACTTGACTGGGAGACAGGTAAAGAGGGTAAATTCGGATGTGAAATTCTTTAGGCTGAGTAAAGGAGGCCTTTAAACCTGATTTAATATTTTTAACAATTAAATAGTTCCAGCTTTCATTTGTTAGTTTATACCTGGAAGTTGAGAAATGGACTGTATCAGGCTTTGACAGCAGGTTAAAGACCTCAGCCCTTTTAAACCATCAACATACCAGCTCTGAAGTTCTATCAAATAATGAGTGAAAAAGGCAGGTTACTGGTGACAATAATCTGAAATGTGCTTGAAAAAAAATCTTGCTTCTAAGACAGAAGAGACCAAAGCAGTGGTCTTTCTAGGATTAAACCACCATTTTGCATTGAGACCAGAGACAAAGAAACAGCTGTTACTGAGACCTCTTCTGACCCATCATCAGCCTCCAGCCAGAGATTCAGGCCTCTCCTCAGTACCCCTAATGATTTAAAAAAATATATATTAAAATATTTCAGATTCTTTACTCTGCATCAAAATGCAATGAGCCATAAGCCAACTCAAGAAAAGATGACCCAACCCTGACTCCTCAATGCTTTATTAGATGCCATTAAAACCTCAGAGAGCTGGGATATTAATAGGGCCTCCATTTGGAACCTGGAATCTTAATCCAAGAATTCTATAGCTTTTTTTTTCCTTTCTTTTTTCTTTTTTTGAGTATATCTGAGACTGCTCTGTTTTGGGATAATACCAATTGGATGGAAGAAAAATACTCATAGATGCTACTTTCTGTTCAAGATTTAAATTCCTTTCGACGTTAGCTAGAATCTCTACACATTCATTTAAACATGGTTTCTGTATTTGGGTGGGGACAGCATGTCACATGGTTTTATTTTACTCTGTAGGACATAATGAAGAACATTTTTTTTATTTTGATTCATCAGCAGGGAAAATACAGCAGAATCTATTTTGGGTATTCGCTATAGAATGTGCCCTGTATTGGAATGCGGGTGGAGTTCTGGCATTTGTGCGTCCATGTGTGTCGGGGGAATAAAGGTACCAAGAAACACGTGTTCACTGCCTATATATATATATATATATATATATGGACCAACTGTACAGCTGATAGCTTTAAAATACTGTATGAGACGACATTTACCAACAATAGCATCTGTTTCCTTCATTCCAAGGTCAACAAATGGCCTTAAAGAGGGATTATGAAAATGTAAGAGAGAAAGCTTTCTTCTTCTTCTCCTCCTTCTCCTCCTTCTTCTCCTTCTTCTCCTTCTCCTCCTCCTTCTCCTCTTCCTTCTCCTCCCCCTCCTCTTCCTCCTCCTCCTTTTTTTTGCCAAATCCATTAACTCTACTCACCATCCTTTTCAAAGCATGAGTGTAGGCTTAATGGCATAAATGGAAAATTAACAGGAGATGAGTTCATGGGGGAAACTGGTTAGGGTAAATTTTCAGATTTAGAAAGTTAAGCCAATCATACAATTAAGATTTGATTCATCTTTTTCCTAATATCCATTGTCTCTTTATTTTATTTTATTTTATTTTATTTTATTTTATTTTATTTTATTTTATTTTATATTACATTGTCTCCCATCTTGGAAATAAATCCATTATTATTTTTCTACAAGATCTTCTGCCTTGGGGCTCCTGGGTGGCTCCGTTGGTTAAGTGTCTGACTTTTGCTCAGATCATGATCTCGCAGTCTGTGAGTTCAAGCCCTGCATGGGGCTCTGTGCTGACAGCTCAGCTCAAAGCCCAGACCCTGCTTCAGATTCTGTGTCACCCTCTCTTTCCATCCCTCCCCAGCTTGCATTCTCTCTCTCTTTCTCTCAAATAAACATTAAAAAGATCTTAAAAATAGAATATTTTCTGCCTTTTGCAGCAGTGAGGACATTAGAAATTATGTGAATAAGAAAATTTCGGTAAAGTGTGTTGCCTTTCTTCTTAGACACAGTGTTTTAATTGCAGGTTCTATTACTTATTGAAGAGCTTACTATAAAATAACTACTAGATATGATCAATAATATTTCCCAAAGACCTGACCATAAGCCTTCCTGATCAGTTAAGTCAGTAAAATTATAGCCACAGCTTTATAAACTGACCTGCAGTGGAACTCCTACAAGGCCTCCAATTTTTAGAAAATCACTCTAGATACCAAAGAAGTACAAATTGACCATTGTAAGTTGTCTTCTGTGTTTTTTTAAAGGTTCAATTAGTTAACTCTGCTTTTATTTGCTTAAGGGGATCTTTGTCCCCTGTCTCTTTACCGAGTTAACCCTGCTAGTGTGAATTGATTGGTGCCAGGCATCCATAGCTCTAGAGTCATCATATGAAGTGAGCGCTCAGCCCCTTTGCCGACTCCAGAAACAGAGCCTAACTGCCTACCCCCTGACCCTCAGCCCACTAGGCACACTTACTAACCTTTAAAACAAAAACTGGCCAGGGCATCTGGGTGGTTCAGTCGGGTAAGTGTCTGACTCTTGATTTTGGCTCAGATTGTGAGCTCATGGTTCATGGGTTCGAGCCCCACGTTGGACCCTGTGCTGACAGTGCGGAGCCTGCTTGAGATTCTCATTCTTCCTCTCTTTGCCCCTCCCCACTTGCGCACTCTCTTGTCTCTTAAAATAAATAAGCTTAAAAAACAAACTGACCTAAATAGAATGGCTCTTACTTATGAGCCTACCAAGAATGCCTTCCCGATTGTAGTTGTATTCAGTGTTAAAATACCCCCAAATTTAAGACAGAACTAGGACGTATTTCAGTTCATTTAGGAAACTGGTTTCCAGTTTTTAAAATCACTTCAAAACTCTCCCCACCTGGGAGTCAAAACCGCCTTATGCCAGAAATCTGACCAGAAATGAGTTAATGCCGGTAGCCTTCAACAGAGAAGGACACACTATGTGGAAAGTCCATTCTGTATTGAGCGGTTTTCAGTCTACAGGAGCTGGCGGACCCATGCATATGGAAGTACATGCAGGAAGACTGGCACATCCTCACTAGAGAGGTTGAGGGAGGGCTGTCTGTGGCTGGGATGGTGGGGCACAGCTCTTGAGACATGGATCGCAGTGGCAGGAATCTTTGGAAAGGAGGGGCAGGTGTTTGTTTCCCAAAGCACGAGTGTGTTCCATTGGTGGTGCTCCAGTGAATGATTTGGGGAGGCTACGGGCATAGGGTTAGGTCATCTTCAATCATATTGCAAGATTAGTCCATTTCAGTTCCCTTTGAATGCTTTGCAACATCCAAAGGGAATGCCTGTATGTGAGGCTCTCTGACCTTTGCCGCCTTACTCATGCTGACTCACCTCCTTTTGGATCATGCAAGTAGACATGCGGCTCGTGGCCTTGTACAGGCTCTGTTTAGAAATGAATAGTATTTTTTCCTCATCGAATTAATTTTTTACAATTAACAATTTAAAATTTTTAAATTATTTTTATCATGATGATATGTGTAAGGGAGGAGTACCAGATACCATCCACATTGTATATATGGTTCCCTTTTTAAAAATATTATTTTGGGGGGCCACCTGGGTTAAGCTTCTGACTTCAGGTCAGGTCACGATCTTGCAGTTTATAAGTCTGAGCACTGCATTGGGCTCTATGCTGACAGCTCAGAGCCTGGAGCCTGCTTCAGATTCTGTGTCTCCCTCTCTCTCTGCCCCTCCCCTGCTCATGCTGTCTCTCCCCCTCCCTTTCTCTCTCTCTCTCTCAAAAATAAACATTAAAAGGGGGCACCTGAGTGGCTCAGTTGGTGAGCATCAACTTCACTTCAAATCGTGGTTTCACCGTTTGTGGATTCAAGCCCCACATCAGGCTCTGTGCTGACAGCTCAGAGCCTGGAGCCTGCTTCAGATTCTGTGTCTCCCTCTCTCTCTTTCTGACCCTCCCCTGCTCACGCTCTGTCTCTCAAAAATAAATAAACATTTAAAAAAATAAATAAACATTAAGAAAATATTTTAAAATATTATTCTTTAAAAAATATATTAAGTAGTCACAAGGAAATAAAATACATAAATAAGTGGAAAACAAAAACAAGTTGTGACAGTGGTCCTCAAGGGACAGGGTTTCAGGATGTTACTCAGGTAAATATAGGCTGGCTTTCCAGATGAAAAGAGACTTCAGCAAATATCATAGGATGGGAAATGCAAGGCCTTTTGAGAAAGGGGAGAATAAAGAAGTTGCTGGAAGCCCATGGATCCCTTGGAGCTTCAGAGCTAGGTAGTCACGCTTGCTCAACCTTGATTGCCAGCTCAGGGAACACGGAGCTGTGAGCACTTGGGAATCTGCCCTAGCCACACCCTAGGCTCTCCTAAAAGTGATTCAGAATAGCTTGAGCCCCTGGTCATTTAAAGAAGGGGTAGCTAACTCATTTGCCTTGGGTCATTTCCTGGCCAGGTGATGAACTGTAGGGCCTGTTTCCCCCCACCTTGCGGCCCCACCCGCAATGTTGTCAGAAGTTCGGATTTTCCTTGAGAAGCTGGAAATGTGAATTTTTATGTCAATGCTCCCAACTGTTACATGTTGTTCACTAATTGCAAAAAAGATGAAAACATCATGAGGCCCCTTTTCGGGGGTGATGAAAATGTTTTGGAAGGAGATAGTGATGATGGTTTGCACACCATTGTGAATATAAAGAAAATCACTTTGTACACTTGTAAAATGGTGACCGTGGTGAAACAATATGTTATATGAATTTGATCTCCATTTTAAAAAGAAAGACACATTACAGAGACCCAACCAAAACACGTTACCAGCCCAAAGTGTGTAATCTCTTCTTTAAGTGGAGGAATTTACTCCATGGGCGGCTGGGTGGCTCCGTTGGTTGGGTGTCCAACTCTACATTTAGGCTCAGGTCATGATTCCAGGGTTGTAGGATTGAGCTGCACAAGGGCTCCGCGCTGGGTGCGGTGCCTACTTAAGACTCTCTCTCTGCCTCTGCCCCTCTCCCCTGCCCATGTGCACTCTCTCTCAAAAATAATAGATAAAGGAAGGAAGGAAGGAATTCCTCTTCGCAACTTGTGATAATTCCAGAATCACAAAGCAGCTTTCCATCGGGGATCCAGTGGCTGGGAGTTAAAGGGGTCATCTTGTAACCCAGCATTGACCTCCAGGCCTCTGTGTTTCCACCTGTAGTCTCATTCTGGAGCACCAAACTGTAGGGATGAAACAGCAAAGCTATGAAGGTGGGGGCTGCCGAAGTATTTTGGAGAAGTGATTTATTTTGTCATCAGTTGGCAACCAGTCGTAAAATTGATAAATTATGTTGTTTGCCAAAGTTTATTTTACCCAAATATCTACCATTAGGGAAGTAATCCATCTCTAGGACAGCCAGTTAGTATATTTAGAGAAACGTTTTTCAGTTCTTACAAAAGAATGACTGTATTGGTCTTTTTAGTTATTTTCTTTAACTGAAAAAATGGGTTTAATACACCAAGTATGTGTCATCGACATCAAAGGATTATAATTATCTTGGCATCACTGTTTTGTCTCCCTGGTTTTGGGGAGCTGTATTATTTTTTAATTCTAAATATAATCTTTAATTAGCTGATTTCAGGAAGGGTAAAATAGAAAATTTGAAGGCTTTACAATATATCCTAACTTAATTTTCTACTCTTTTCTTTCTTAATAAGCTACCAAAGACACATAGAGTTCATGCTTTTCAAAATTTCCAGTTTCTTTTACATTTTCGTAACAAAACGGGGGGAGGGGTTATCTTTAAAAGCACCCTCTAGCCTAAAAACAGAATTCTCTTACTATCTATGCAGAGTGTGGGTTATTTAGTAATTCTTACCGGTTCTAAATATTATCAAAAGATGATTGTTTCAGATGCCTATCTTTAGTTATTAATTGATTCATTTAGAATAAACTTTTCCCAAGGGTTTACATCAGAACACTTGTTCTTAGGTAAGAGTATTTGAGATGCGATACCTAAGTAATAGTAATATAATTCATTTATAGCCTCATAATTTGCTTAAGTCATAACAACAACCAAAAAAAAAAAAAAAAAAAACCAGTATCTTTTTCCCACTGCTCCTGTATCTTTCTTCCCACTATCTCCTTCAGTAAGACCTGGGAATTTTTAAATCCAGCAGATACATTGTAAAGATTAGTTGAATATTTATTACATGAAGAAATAAATAATCCCAAGGGTCTTACTTTCAGGGAAAATGGAAGCAAATAAACGTGATATAAAGCAGTTTGCAATAAGAGAGACAGCATAGAACATTTTTTAATAATTTTTTAAAATGTTTATTTTGCGTGAGAAAGAGAACCGGAAAGTGAGGAAGGGAGGGACAGAAAGAGAGGACAGATAGAGAATCCCAAGCAAGGCTCTGCACTGTCAGCAAACTCACAAACCGTGAGATCATGACCTGAGCCGAAATCAAGAGTCAGAGGCTTAACTGACGGAGTTACCTAGGTGCCCCCAGTACAGAATGTTTCTGACTGGGTTACTCAATAAAGGCCGCACAGAAGAGGTGATATTTGGGATGGACTGTGGGGGAATGGATAAGATTCCCCACCCCCACCCCCTCAAATGGCTGCCCCTTGCTTCCTTCATGTCTCCACTCAAATATTGTCCTTTCAGAAAGGCCTTCCCCAACTACCCTGGAGAAAATAGTATAGCTCCTCCCATTCCCACTCCCCTCCTATTCCTCTCCAGCACATGAAGACAGACAGACAGACACACACACACACACACACACACACTCACACACACACACACACACCTGAGATTTTCTTCTAGCCCCTATACCTACTGGACATTTTTATGCACTGTTATTGTACGTCTTAGGTCTCCTTGTACTAGAATCTGTGCTTCTTGAGAGCAGGCACTTTCCCTGGGACACCATAGGTCCTCCATAAAATGTGTTGAATGAATGAATGGATTAATGAGTGGAAAAGACTATTCTGCTAAAAGTCTGTTTTCTGTGTAGAGCTCCAAACAGGTATGGAAGATCCAAGTTCAGCTTTCTCCCAGGACATCTATAAATCTGGCAAATGCACTACCTCTCTGTGACCCAGTTAACAAATTCTATAGAAATAAGGGAGGGGGTGGGGATTATGGTGTACAGTTTTAGCTTCCTGGAGCTTGTGACCAAGTCACAAATGTTCGAAACCAAGTCATTATTACTCTTAACCTTCCCACCATTTCCCCCAACAAACACTCCTTAGGCATTCACTGGCTAGCCATGATTTATATTTAAATTCTTTCCAAAATCTGTAGGACTCACACATGCCCTTCACTGTCTGACACTCAGGCACACTGCTGGGCAGAGTTTCTAATTCCTTAAGAGCCAATAAAAGTTCTGTAGATTGGCTCTGGAATATAGTCACATTTATTTCTGTGAGGAAGGAGTCGTCCACACAAATGGTAGAGACCATGGAAAGTGAACAAAAATTTGTGGAGACGACCAAGGAGTCTGCAGCAAACTGGAATGGGTGGTCTCCTTCTCAAGGAGGCAGCCATAGTTTACCTCATGATCGTAGTTGCCATGTGGGAATGTGGGCCATTTTGGTCAAATCTTAAGATTGTTCCAGAGAAGATCGGGAACAGAGGAGCAGAGAAAAGATTAGAAAGAAACTTAGAAAGTACTTCATAGAGAGCCAAGTGCCAAGCTGGAAGTACTCTGCAATAAGCAGTAATGCTTCTAGAAACCTCTGGGGTTTAGTCAGGGTTTTATCCTAGAATTTCAAGGCGTCTGTGTATCTTGATACTTGGAATGAGACGAGTCTCCTTCAGGTTGGTTTACCATCAGTGGGATCTAGCCTCTAGGACACTGACTATAAAATGATTCAGTAGCTTAACAGTTTAATACGGTTACAGGGGAAAAGTTTTAACAGGAATGTTGGGAGACTGTGCCAAGAGGCATATTTGAGAGATGCCCAAGCTGAGGCCACGAGGCTACTCCTCCTAAAATATTCACACAGATGGGTTTGGGATATTTGCATAGAAGATTCCAGAACATTTGCTGTAGGGATTGAGTTAGCTAAATATGGTCACTTTTCCAAACCTAAGTGGCTGGTTATCCTGTATGTTTTGGCAAACGACAGAGGAGAAAAGCAGGAGACAGAAAAAGAAAATGCATGTCTTTTATATAGATAGATGGCTCTCCTTGAAAACGAAAAATATTTGACATCTCACTGGCCGGGCTGTTTTTGTCCATGGAGTACAAGTTGATTCATTTGTTAAGCGCTAGTATATGAAATTGAATTGATTTCCTGACACATCTTCATGAATTGCTGTAAAAAATATTGATGGATTCCACAGAGTCCACTCCATACCAGCTCGAGGGCACATTTGAAGAACACAAGATGAACAGACTTGCTATCTTAGTTGACAAGGATCATAATCAAGTAAGAGAAGACAGGAATTTAACTCTATCACAAGGCAGAAGAAAGGCACATTAAAAGGAGAGATATATTCTCTGCATTGGATTTGGAGAGATTATTCTATTGCTGGATTTTCAAAAGTTTCTTGGTAGAGATAGCATTTAAATTGACCATTTATTTATTTGTTTATTTTTGAGAGAAACAGACAGACAGAGCACGAGCAGGGGAGGGGCAGAGACAGAGGGAGACACAGAATCCGAAGCAGGCTCCAGGCTTCCAGTGCCCAACGTGGGACTTGAACCCATGAACCATCAGATTCGTGAGCTCGGAGCCCGATGCTTAACCGACTGAGCCACCTAGGCGCCCCTAAACTGACCTGTTAAAGGAGGAGCAGGACTTTTTAAGTCAGGGTTGAAGGGAGAGGGCGAGGGAGAGGAGACACGTAGCTTTTCTTAGTTGTCTATCGTGTAAGACCTGTGCTCCTTCTGTCTTTATCGATTCAAGGAGTTGCTTTCTCCTGGGAAGCAGACAAGCTGTAAGGAGTGGGATTCTATAGCTGCTTGAACCACATCATGGCGTTTGATAGAAAATTCATCAATAATGAAAACTACCCAGGGGCGCCTGGGTGGCTTAGTTGGTTAAGCGTCCGACTTTCGCTTAGGTCATGATCTCGCGGTTCGTGGGAGAACTCACTGCCAGCTCAGAGCCTGGAGTCTGTTTCAGAGTCTGTCACTCCCTCTCTCTCTGACCCTCCCCTGCTCACGCTGTCTCTCTCTCTCTCTCCTAGAAATAAATAAAAGATTAAAAAAAATTTTTTTTTAAGAAATAATGAAAACTACCTGAAATTCACGTTTCTTACGGAAGGTTGTGTGCTGTAGTCAGAAGCAGCGTACCTCCATTGCCAAGGCCTTGGACAAGTCATTTGACTTCTGAATCTCGCTCTCTTGTCTGGTCGCTCCAGGGTCCAGTAATAAGGACCAAACCAGAACAGACACTTTCATAAAACATAAAAACTGTTACAGTGAAAATATCTTATAAACTGTTAAGTGCTACACAAACGTCAGCTCTAAATTTATTGACCACTTGTCCTTATTATTTGACCAGGAACAACATCATGAGACCAGAACGGGTACGGTCTGCTGATGCCAGTTTTAGGGGCTGACTCAGTAACAGAACTGCACTTCTGTGTGCTGGTGTTGAAAATCTGTTACTGGTCTTCTGAGCTCTGTGTGTGTATACATAATCATCAGAGATCAGGGCCTCTCGTGGGGTAGTTTGGGAGGCGGAAAAGTGTAGAAAATCAGGGAACTGATTTATAGGATTTTCCTCTATATTTTGGCAGAAGATCGGATTATATCAACAGTGGAAAGGTTTCATGTCCTCAAGAAAATGTGTAAATAAACCCAGCTTAATTGAAAAGTCTTTGAGAGAAATGTAACATATCGTAATCCAACATAATTAATAAGGAAGAGCTCATTTAACTGAAAAGAAGAGCAGTTCACTAAAGTCAATTTTGTATAAATGCTTGTGGGACATTTTTATTTCATTTCAAACTGATAGGAGTGATAGAGTTAGGCCCTGTCCAAGTTTTGGGTTAAGTATCACGCAAGAGAGACTAACTTTTCTGTTCTCTTGGATACATTACCGAAATTCTCTGAGGTCTTAACGTAGTAAGTGCTATTCTTAAAACATTTTTTTCTGGGGGCACCTGGGTGGCTCAGTCGGTTAAGCATCTGACCCTTGATTTTTGGCTAAGGTCATGATCTCCTGGTTTTGAGCTCAAGCCCCGCATTGGGCTCCGTGCTGACAATGCAGAGCCTGCTTGAGATTCTCTGTCTGTCTGTCTGCCTTTCTCTTTCTCTCTCTCAAAGTAAATAAATAAACTTAAAACATTTTTTCTCTGGATTGTGTGTACAAGTTCACATCTACTTCTTGGCGAAACATTTTTGAGAGGTAGTTAAATGTATTCATGATCTACTTGGAGCAAAGCCCCCGACGGTATGAACATTTTCAAGTCCAGCTTTCTGGGAGGACATGTTAGTGCTCAAACATCCAAACCACGAAGCCTGCCTCATAAAATGCAGCTTCTTAGATAGTAGTCCCTGGGATTCAGATTCAGTAGGTGGGACAGTCTGTACTTTTTTTTTTTAATTTTTTTAAACGTTTATATATTTTTGAGAGAGTGAGCAGGGGAGGGGCAGAGAAAGAGGGAGACACAGAATATGAAGCAAGGTCCAGGCTCCAAGCTCCAGCACAGATCCCAACATGGGACTTGAACTCACTGACTGAGGGATCATGACCTGAGCCGAAGTCGGACGCTTAACCGACCGAGCCACCCAGGCGCCCCATGGCAGTTTGTACTTCTAAGAGGCCTCGAGATTCTTTTGACGCAGGTAGCCTGTGTCACAGTGCTGCCTTAGACACGTACGGTGCGTGTCTTCTCCCACTAGTACACTCTTGAAAGTGGAACACTTTAGGAACTTGACAGCATGCATGTTATACATAGTTTGTGTTTCATATTTTTCTAAAATGTAGGGCCCACAGATATCTTTGGGTTTCTGACATGTAAGTATGGTGCTGGGCAGAATTGTTCATCCCTTACCCGAAGGGTGAGAATTCTACAGATCAGCTCCGGAATATGGTCCTGTTTATTTCTGTAAGGCAGAATCTCCTTTTCCTTCAAGGTCAGTATTTTGGGTCAGCCTCCTTTTGTGATGCCTTTCACAAACCTAGTGTTGCTGCATCGCACCATCCAGCAAAACTACCGTCCCCTCTCTTTGCTACTGTTGCACGCCTACCCACTCCGATTATAGAACTCATCATGAGGCACCTGAGTGGCTCAGTCAGTTAAGCATCTGACTTCGCCTCAGGTCATGATCTCACTGCTGCTCATGGGTTCAAGCCCTGCATTGGGCTCTGTGCTGACACTCGGAACCTGGAGCCTGCTTCGGATTCTGTGTCTCCCTCTCTTTCTCTCCCTCCCCTGCTCATGCTCTGTCTCTGTTTCTCTCAAATATAAAATTTTTTAAAAACATTAAAAATCAAAAAGAGAGAGAGAGAGTGAGAGAGAGAGAACTCATCACAGTGCATTGTGGCCCCCACCCCCACCTGGCGTGAGTGCCTGGGGAGAAGGAACAGTGTTATCTATCATTGAAACCACAATATCTGATATGTTATAAACACTGGACAGAAGTTTTGTGGAACGATTCAGGTCTTTGGGTCAATGTTCTCATTATATATGGCTCATTCTCATTATAGCCTCATAAAAATCTCAGGTGTCCTCATTTGCACGTGAGGAAATGGAGACAGAGAGAGGTGAAGTAATTTGCCCCAAGGACATGGCACTCAGTGGCAGAGCCAGACTTCTGGCCAGACAGTATGACTCTTTAGTACGTGCTCACACTGTCTGGCTTTGCCTGACTGCCTGTCTTGCACTCTGCTATTTTTTTTTAACTTTTTTATGTTTTATTTATTTTTGAGAAAGAGAGAGAGACAGCATAAGCAGGGGACGGACAGAGAGAGAGGGAGACACAGAATCCGAAGCAGGCTCCAGGCTCCAGCCTGTCAGCACAGAGCCCGACAAGGGGCTGGAACCCACGGAGGGAGAGATCATGACCTGAGCTGAAGCCAAAGGCTTAAATAACTGAGCGCTCAGGCGCCCCAGCCCTTTCCTATTGAGTGTGGAGTGTGGTTAGTGCTTACGTGCTTGGGTGATCTTCAGGCACCACTTACACTTCCCTAGGGTAGTCACAGATCTCCTGTCCTGGTGAAATTCCCAGTAGTGCTCTTTTCAAAGGTATTTCATGTGGATGATAAGCTGTGGTTGCCCTACTCAGGACATTTGTTGGCCCTCATTAAATAAAGACCTGTGCTTCACACTCAGTACCTTCTCATCACTCATTGCAGGACTCAATGCTGTTGCGTGTTTAGGAAGAAACAAAGGTAACAGCCGTGTGTGTGCCTCTAGCATCTCACCGTGTGTCATAGTCTTGCATGGAACTATGGACATTTACACAGTTTGTCATCACTCAAAAGTTGCATTTCTTGGGGCGCTTGGGTGACTCAGTCAGTTAAGCATCCACTTCAGCTCAGGTCATGATCTCATGGTCTGTGAGTTCGAGCCGCACGTGGGGCTCTGTGCTGACAGCTCAGAGCCTGGAGCCTGTCTTCGGATTCTGTGTGTGTGTGTCTCTCTCTCTCATCAGCTCATGCTCTCTGTCTCTCAAAAATAAATAAAAACATTCACAAAATTTTCAGTTGCATTTCCTAAGCATTGCAAGCCTGTATGATTTCTTCACACTGCTCAGTATCTATTCATGTATGTGCTTATCTACGCAAGGAAAAAGCCCAACTCTGAAAAGATACCAGAAATCTAAGAACACTTGTTGCCTCTGGGAATCAGGAGTTGGGGTCTGGACTGTGCTGTGGGTGGCAAAACAGAGAGAGACTTTTCACTTTATATATTTACATTCTGGCTTTTGAATAATGTAAGCATTTCTTTAATTTGCTTTATAAGATTATATTTTAGAATGTTTAAAAACTGCTCAGGGTTTCCCCTGAAAATACAAGCTATTTCAAGCTCAACTGGGTTGATCTCCTTTCTACAGAATTTATTTCCTTCCCCGGAGGAGAACTGGTCTTTTGCTTTTGCTTTCTTTCCTTTCCTGTCTGCTCTTTTATTTTCCTTTCCTTTCACTTTACTTAGACAAATACATTAGGTCTTCCTATACCTTCAAGAGGTCTCTTTAAAAAAAATTTTTTTTAACGTTTATTTATTTTTGAGGGAAAGAAACAGCATGAGCAGGGAAAGAGCAAAGAGAGAGGGAGACACAGAATCCGAAGCAGGCTCCAGGCTCTGAGTTGTCAGCACAGAGCCCGACGTGGGGCTCGAACTCATGAACTGTGAGATCATGACCTGAGCTGAAATCAAATGCTTAACTGACTGAGCCACCCAGGTGCACCAAGAAGTCTCTTCTTAAAAGCTCTTGTAGGGGTGCCCTGGGTGACTCAGGTCTTGATCTCACGCTTCACGAGTTCAAACGCCGCTTCCTGCTCTCTGCTGTCAATGTGAAGTGGCTTCAGGTCCTCTGTCACCCTCTCTCTCTCTGCTCCTCCTCTGCTTGTACATGCTCTCTCAAAAATAAGTAAACATTTAGAAAAAAAAATGTAATTCTTGAGAAGATAGCTTGGAGTTGGGCATATGTGGGTTTGAGCTCATCTCTTCCCCTTATGAACTATATGGCCTTGAGAAAGTAACTTAATTTCTCTGGACCTCAGTTACCTTATCTGTAAAATGGGGATGATCACAGCTTCCCTCTGGAAATCATTCTGAAGCTTCAGTGAGACAATGCAGACTCTGCAGATTGTGGAGTAAATGTTCCAAATATGCTGGCTAGCCAGTGGGTTCTCTTGATTGTAAACCTCTCACTCTGGCTTTGGGTAGCCACAAAATTCATTCTTTTCTTTATCTTCTGCACTAATATTTACACGACTGACATTCTTTGGGGTCTACTTCATATAAATATCACCAGACTTTCTTCCAATCCTGGTACTGGTGATCCTTGGCACAGTTTATGCTCTGCAGAAAGCAGTCAAGGCATCACATGATTCTTGCAGCAAATTCATCTCTGCAGAGGGGCAGAGATGAAGTCTAATATGAAGGTAAAGGGGTTGAGACTCAGGAAATTACATTTCCAATGTTAAAATCATCACAAAACTAAGCCACAGGAATAAAGGACACAGAATGAATCCTAAAATCATGATGAAGAGGTTCCAGAATTAAAGCATCAGAAATAGCCCAAGATCACACAGGGAAAGGCTTCAGAGTGTTTTCCTTTAGGACATTGATTTCTTTTGCCTACAAATTTTGGAAAATAGGGAACATACAAGTAGAAAGAATACAGTGTGTGTAAATATTGAGTTCAAATCCCTGCTCCTCCATTTCAAGTGATATTAAATACGGGAACAAGGCTCTGTATTCATTTCTGATTGCGAGCCTGGCATGCTGGTGGGTGCTTTCAAATTCCTGACTCATTAATTCTCGCTCAAACCATGCTACCTTGAAATGATGAGAAAATGGAGGTTCAAGCAATTAAATGACACTCAAGTTTACAGCCCAAGACTCTTGACCTTGAGCTTCTGTCTCCTTCCATGCTGCTCTGGTGTGGCTTGCTGCCCTGCCTTTGGGTGTCTGGTTCTCTGGGAGGCTTCATGAACTCCCAGTGCGATGCTGTGAGTTTTGGGGGCCTTGCTAACTGTTACGGGTTTTCACTTTGGCTTTATTTTTGGTCCCATTCCACTGCATCTGTTCCCTGTTGCACAGCTTTTGCAAGGGTGTGGACGCCATCTCTCCACTTGTTTCTTTGTGGTAGCCTTCAATTCTGTTCTCCATTGACCAGTTTTTTTCTGGACAAAATACCCTTGCACTATCTATCAGCGTCCTTGCTAACAAGAGATTCAACACGTTAAAAAAAGAGATATTCCCTGATAAAGTTTTAATACATGTTAGATGGGGGGGGCGGGGTAAGTGTCATCATAGCAAAGAAAACGTAACTCCTTTTTAACTGAGGTCTCTGTTTTCACACGGCCATCTGGTATTCTGCATTTCTTAGCTACATATTTCTTCCAGAAGGAGTTGATTAATTTTGACCAAACGTGATTCAGTATTCGAAAGCAACAGAATGCATTCGAAGTTTATTTAGATTGTTGAGTTCTTTTTTTTATTAAAAAAAGATTTTTTTACATTTATTTACTTTTGAGAGACAGAGCACAATTGAGGGAGGGGCAGAGAGAGAATGAGGCACAGAATCCGAAGCAGGCTCCAGGCTCTGAGCTGTCAGCACAGTGCCCGACACGGGGCTCAAACTCACAAACTGAGATCCATGTACCTGAACTGAAGTCAGACGCTTAACCGACTGAGCCACCCAGGCATCCCAGATTGTTGAGTTCTTAAGGCAAGCCTTTAAAGGGGAAGGCTGTTCTGTGCCAGGCATTGTGGAGATACTGCCATGCGGTCTATGGCATTTAATTTTGGAACAGTTCCAAGAAATGGGCATCATGATGCTTATCGTATGGATGGGGAAACTGAGTCTCGGCTGTATCCTTGAGCAGTTCGACAGTTCCTGGAACCATTAGTTATAGAATATTTGGACCCTTATAAGTGCACTCTTCTTTTCCAGACCCCTGGCAGAATAATTTGCCACAGGAAATGTATATTACTTCTCACTAGTATACTAAAGGTTTACGCTGCCATTTTTCTACTTTAAATGGTTTTGATGCCAAAATTCTAATATGTACCGAAGGTTGTCTTGAAAGTAAACTCCTGACTCTCCAACAAATACAAAATGGGCATGCTAAAGATTTTACAGAGCTCGCTATGAATGAGGAACTAGTAAGCCCTTATCATTGGTTCAGGAGAATCCCCAGGGCAACACAGGCAAACAAGAAAATTAGTTATCAGCTGTGCCTCCACTCGACAAAATGTATTTGTGTTTCTATGGACAAGAGCCGTTTGCAGTACTGCCCAGCTTCTACAACTTACGGAACTGTAAAGGAGCTGAGTGCAGAACGAAAAAAGGAATCTGGAACAGGGTGATTTAAGTTGCTGGTTCTCCACTGAAAAGCCACCGAGTGTCTTTTTTGTTTTTTGTTCTTTCCCTTTTTTGGCCCATTTCAAAGTCACCATTTTCCCTGGCATTTGTCTTCTTTATTATGTTACCTTTTTTTTTCCTATGTTTATTTATTTGGCGGGGGGAGGACAGAGAGACAGGAACAAAGAATCCCAAGTGGGCTCTGCACTGTCACCAGAGAGCCCGATGTGGGACTGGAACCCACAATCCGTGAGATCATGACCTGAGCCGAAGTCGGACACTTAACCGACTGAGCCACCCACACGCTCCTATTATGTTGCCTTTTAAAGTGAGCCTGTATTCTTTTGGAAGTAGCAGGAAACCTCGAGTAAATGAGTTCGCCTGTCTGTGTGATGATGCATACCCTTGGTGTTTAGCCCCTTGGGGTCACAAAAATGCATAGATACCAGAATTTGCAGTTAGATTTAGGTGAAGGACCCCAGATGTACTGATTCTCTGAAGACTATGTTATTTCATGTCAGGTCCTCCATCTGTGTGACCGAAAGCTGATGTGCAGGATAAAGTGCCTGGCACTTGGCTCTTCCTCCCTGGGCAACGTTGCCTTGAGTTTACAGTCATGGTCCCTTTGCAGGGGCAGCCCCTTCTCAGAGCGGGAATCTTGGCGGCCTCTGCTGCCTGGGACACCCCCCCTCCCACTTCCCCATTCTGCCCTTTCTTTCTCTTTCTTTCTGTTTATGGTGTCTTCTCTATCCTGTTGATTTCCTGCTGTGGGATGTTGGAGTGTGGAAGCTGGCATCACAGATAGACCCCTGGCTGTCCCCACTGTTCCTTGCTTCTCCCCTGGAGCATTCCCAGATCCCAACAGATGGGGTCAACTCTTAGTCTGTTGAATTCTTCTGACACCGTTTACAGTTTACTGGGGCCACTTCCTTATCCCAGTGCTTTTTTACTAAGCCCCATTTAGATCTGGAGTTATTCAGGTGCAAGGGAACCAGGGTTTTATATGTTTGTTTAAAGAACTTATATTCACAGCCCACAACAGCCAGACACGCTCTCGAAATTGTTGTCTTTTCCATCTTTCCTAAGACTGGACCCATTGGATCACATTTTAACTAGTAGGGAATTAGACATGGCTTACATGTACATGTGTAGTCACTGCTTAAAAGTTCCAAGTATAACAAATTGGATAGGTGAAGAAATTATTTATTTGCTGGTGAGGTTGTACAGTTAGTTGAGTGCTTTACTGTATTAGCAATTTCTTAGTTGGAATGATGTTATTTGTTAATTTCAGAAAACCATGGTTTTTCATTAGTTAATTTTATGAAAAGTTTTGTTTTTATTTTTGCCTTACAAGCCCCTTTTGCCCCCCGTCCCTACAGGGGTCAATATACTTTTTACCATAATGTTTATCTCCAAATTTTTAACTGTTAATGCTAAAACCAAGATTCTCTGAATATCAGTTTGCTTTACAGCAAACATTGCTAAAATGAGTGAATTTGTTAAACCAAGAAAGCAGATATAGTGATGGAAAGGAAGGACAGGAAGAGAAGTAGGTATAAATGTTATTTTAAAATATGTAAAATAGGGGAGCCTGGGTGGCTTAGTCGGTCAAGCGTCCGACTTCAGCTTGGGTCATGATCCCATGGTTCGTGGGTTCGAGCCCCACATCAGGCTCAGTGCTGACTGCCAGCTCAGAGCCTGGAGCCTGCTTCAGATTCTGTGTCTCCCTCTCCCTCTGACCCTCCCCTGCTCACGCTGTCTCTATCTCTCTCTCAAAAATAAATAAAACATTTTTTAAAAATATGTAAAATAACAATTACAGCCTTCTACACAATGATCTTAGTTCTATACAACAATCTTAATAGGGGCAGTCCTTTGTATGTTTTTGATATATGGCATCATTTCTCTTTTTCTTTCTTTTTTTTTTTAAACATTTATTTATTTTGAGAAAGAGCATGGGGGATGGGTATAGAGAGGGGGGCACAGAGGCTCCAAAGCATGCTCTGTGCTGACAGCAGAGACCCCGATGTGGGGCTTAAACCCACAAACTGAAATCATGACCTGAGCCAAAGTTGGATGCTCAACCTACTGAGCCACCCAGCTGCCCCATCTTTTTCTTTTCTTTTCTTTTTTATTAAGTTTATTTATTTATTTTGAAAGAGAGACAGAGAGAGCAAGCAGGGGCAGAGAGAGGGAGAGAGAGAATCCCAAGCAGGCTCCATGCTATCAGCGAAGAGCCCGATGTGGGACTTAATCCCATGAACCATGATATCATGACCTCACCTGAAACCAAGAGTCAAGACACTTAAATGACTGAGCCACCCAGGTGCCCGGAGGCATCATTTTTCATTAGACAAAGATGTACGTGTATGTTTTCAAACACAGGCAAATTCATCTTGATAAAACATTGAAACCATATTTTCAGCACCTTTGCCTGTGAGAACACGTCCTATTAACCTCTTAGCTGCTACCCAGAACATACCTTTGGTCCATCCCTCTGTTACCCATTTAAACATAGGTCCCTCCAGAGGAAGAAATGGGCCTGTGTTTAATCTTCCTCTGTAGCCAGATGTAGTGGATGCAGGTGAAAACTACTGCATTGGCTTTTATGCTAAATATTTGTCTTATTGTCCTGCGGTGTTTTCTCATTGTGCACAGCAGATCTGTCCTCTTTTAAAAAGTGATTGACGACAGTAAGGGAAACCACACTCTAGAGTGTGAGAGGAGAAAACCACATGGTTAGCTAGGTAAAATAAGTATCTGTTTCTCTAGCTTGTAACACAAACAAACAAACAAAAAACCCCACATATGTATTTAAAACTCTCATTTTACAGGCCACCATGTTTTCATAGGGAAGTATTTAAGTGGAGTGAAGGGAGAGGGCACTTCGGCGTCTCCTTCTATCAGAAGTGTCATACACCAGGCCCCCGTATATACAGATGTATCACCTCGACTCTCAAAGAGCTTGAGTTCTAGGGAGGAGAGAGGCAGACAATCAAAATTTAGGCAAATAAGGAGGATTTCAGAAACAAGAGTGTGATGGTTAGCAAAGACTTGAAGTCAGCATCTTTTTCTAATTTCCATTTTAAAAAGCTCTGGCTGCTACGTGAGAAGTGGTTGGAAAGGGGTTTGGACGAGGCTGGTGTCCGTGGAAATGGAGGGAAGTGGGGGCAGGCAGAGCGGGAACCTCTTGGTAACGGACGGGACGAGAGGGAGGATGGTGTGGCCGATGACAGCCAGACCGCCGACTTGAGCAGATGGGCGGAAGGGATGCTGTTCGTGAAGACAGAAAAGAATGGAGGAGGAACACTTCAAGGCCAGCCAGGGAATCAAGGATTCAGTTTTAGACATGGTGCGTTTGAAATGCCTGCAAAACAGCCAGGAGAAAGGAAAACCCTGAATGCATTTGCAAAATGAGTCCGGGAAAGAGGTCAGGGTGAGTTATAAGTGTGGAAGTTGCTGGCACCTGGGTGGTTTCTGAAGCCACAGGAGGGGATGAGATCACACCGGGCTGAAGGTAGAGCAAACGAGAAAAACCTTGGTCCAGGACTAGCTCTGAGATACCCCAGGCCTTTAAGGATCTCATAGAGGATGTGAAACTGACAAATGAGCCTGAGCAGGAGCTGCTAAAGGCAGTTCATTTGCAAGGGGGGAAAATCATATTTCACCATTACAGACCACACAGCCCTGGCCAGCAGCTCTCAGCCACAACCCCCGGTTGGCTCCGAAGAAGCCTTCACTAATGCTAGAAAGGAAATTCACCGTGTGCATGTCTGCCCTGCATGGGCAGGGGAAACGAGCTTCAGCCTCCCTTTAAAAGAGAACTGAGCTGGATATAATAGCCCAAAGAATAAAATGAAAGTAGGAAGTGGCTGCTGTGTTTCTAGAACAGGGCTTGCAATTCCTCTGGGGCAACTAGGAAAGCTTTCAGAACTCAGCTTTTCTGTCTTGCTTGGGACTTGGTTACCAGTAAATGAATGGGGAGCAGTCTTGCTCCGCTGCCATTGACCTTGCTTTTCACACTTTCTCTTATGGGAGGTTCAAGTGCTACATTACAGAGTTTTGCTCTTTATGTTTGACATCAAATGGCACATTTACATTTAATAAGCAGAGTAGCTTAAAAGAGGTGCAGACTTTCAAGTCCAGTCTTGGAGAAAGGGGCGTGGAGGATTTTCACTTCTCTCTGTCTGGGTCGGGTGATTGAGTGTATACAATGTCTCCATCAAATAGGTATTGCAGTAACTCCCAGACAGGTAGCCCGTGTCACATTCTAATAGATTAAACACAGGGTAACCTTTCTACTTTATATAAAATAAGTTTCTGAAATCCTGTTATTTCCTGTGGATCTGAAGTTTGGGGCCTTTCCTTTCCAATATAAATCAGGTTTATTTGTTGAAGGTCCATATCATAAATTCTATAATGGAAGATGGGCCATGGTCTTGATGTGGTAATATTAACTACGTGTGTGGCATTTATTTTGATACAAACTCTTTAGTGTAGATTAACTCATACACTCTTTTGCAAACCTTTAGGAATAGAACTGGACTTACTTGATGAGAATATAACAAAGCTTGGAAACCTTCACATACTGGCTGTTGCTCATGCTTTTTCACTTTCCTTTTCTTTCTCCAAATATATTTCACTTCTTCTTCCACAGTTTCAGATCATGTTTCAGACATTCAAATATCGACATTGGTGAGGGCACTGTTTCTCGTTCAGTGAAGGCATTCTTTGAGCACTTACAGCCCTGTATATTTCTAAATGACATTCTGATGATTGGGAACCACTTTGTGCCAGAATGTATCCCAGAGCTACATTAGTCCAAATGTCAAATCTAACATGGCAGTGCCACACTGAGAGAGACACTCTTCTTATACACTGTCCCAGCCTGGATTAGGGAGTGGCCGCCTTTTTACTTCCTGCCACTAGTTATCCAAATCAGAAATAATTGTATATCACTGATGCCCTGACTCATCCCTACATATCTGTATTTTTGGTCTTTTTATCTTTCATTAACACATCACTGCTTTAAAACACCCAGTCCTGGGCTTATACAATGGTATATAAGAGAGAGTAACTGCTCTTGGCTCTAAAGTGGGAATGGAAACCCTCCTCCTCTCCCAAAACTCCAGCTCTGAGGACCTAGAGGGAGAGGGAGAAAGCAGTTTGGTGGAGTAGCATGCATAGAGTGGGGGAATATTTAGGGGAAAGACTAAACTTGGTTTGGGGAGTAAATATGTACTGAGCATTTTCACTGGCTGGCTGTAAGCTGGGAGCACGATACAGTGTTTTGTGAATATTTAATATGCACGACTATTGTTATGTGTATCTTACACTCCTGTCAAATTCAGTTATGGGCATTTCAAAAGCAAACTATAAGCATCAGCTTTTTCAAAGTGTGTTATTCATGGAGCACATGTCATTGGCTCATAAAAGTATGGTCATTTCCTCATAATGTATAAAAGATGTATAAACGTTTAAAGGGAACAAATAATGGCCCTTCATCAGAAATAACGAGTGACAATAAGCCTTCCAAGGAATATTCTTCTCTAAGACTTAACTTCCAGCAGTTGAAATTCAGGGCCCTTAAGATGAGCACACTGGTAGGGGCGGGCCAGTGTCTCAGGAACTTTGACTTTTTTGCAGCTGAAGTTTAAAATGGGCCTCTCCTTTTGATTGGCTTCCATGAATTTGCTGCTTTACACAATGTGGTTTTGCTCTGTATCCTTCTTACACGTAAAGGGAGTTCTTTAAATTGTTCTTGGTGACTGGTGCCCAGAGGACAGTTGTGGGTTGATTTTATATTTGAGGGGGGGAGGTATTATAAAACTAAACTGGGGGGAAATTACGTAAAAAATGACTCCCTCGTGAGACATACCATTTTTATAAACAGAAAAAGTTGTCTTTGGGAAAGCTGTCCCCTTCAACTGCTAAACAAAGTAGTGACTATATAGCAGAAGGCATAAAACACTTGAGTTGTCAGAGACCTTAAAGATTATGCACAACAACCCGTTCATTTCATGAGGACCTAACACCCAGAAGTGTAGTCAAGTTTTTCCTTCTTTTCTGAACAGAAACAAATGTGAGCAGATGAGAGCCAACCCTATCGTGGGCACATGAGAAGGAAAATACTCCTTAATATCTGTGTTTTTCTTTGCTTCCTTTCAGTGGCCACAGATGTCTTCAATTCCAAAAACCTGGCCGTGCAGGCACAAAAGAAGATCTTGGGGAAAATGGTGTCCAAATCTATTGCCACCACCCTCATCGATGATACAAGCAGCGAGGTCCTGGATGAGCTGTACCGAGTGACCAAGGAGTACACCCAGAACAAGAAGGAGGCAGAAAAGATCATCAAGAACCTCATCAAAACAGTCATCAAGCTGGCCATTCTCTACAGGAACAACCAGTTTAACCAAGATGAGCTGGCGCTGATGGAAAAGTTTAAGAAGAAGGTTCACCAGCTGGCCATGACCGTGGTCAGCTTCCATCAGGTGGAGTACACCTTTGACCGGAACGTATTGTCCCGGCTGCTGAATGAATGCAGAGAGTTGCTTCACCAGATCATCCAGCGCCACCTCACTGCCAAGTCACACGGACGGGTTAATAACGTCTTCGACCATTTCTCAGATTGTGATTTTTTAGCTGCCTTATATAACCCCTTTGGAAATTTTAAGCCCCACTTACAAAAACTCTGTGATGGTGTCAACAAAATGCTGGATGAAGAGAACATTTGAGCATGTGAATGAAGACTGACTGCTCATGATTTATTTGAAAATGGAGCACTGCTGATGTATGAAGGAAGAAAAAATTTTTTTTAAGATTACACATGGTTCAGAAAGACTTTGGCCAATTCAATTGTTAGACGTTAATGGTAATGTCTTATGCAACTCGTTTTATTGGAAGAAAAGCATAGTGCCAAAAACCCTACTGGTTAACAGATCGTGGGAGAAGTGTATGTATGATGCAAATACAGAGTTATACCAAGAAAAACTATGTATGGCTCTGAGCCTCAAGGCATCTGTTTAGGGCAGTTGATAGTACATTGGATATTTCTAATGTGTACAGTTATGTATTTTGATTCACTATTATTCCTTACTTTGTGTATGTACCCCTGTTAAAAAGCTGAGGTCTTTCTCTCACTGTCATTGCTCCTTTTGAAACAATTTCACTTTCAAGTTTACCTTTTGTTAAATACTCTTGCGTTAAAGATTGTGCCACTGACATTTGAGAATTAAGTTTTCATTGAGAATTAAGACATAAAGGAATTAAGGCGGTCAGATTGGACTCAGAAAAATGGAAAAACTGCTTCTCTGAAATCAATATTGTAGGAACCAACTTTAGGTGACATCACGAATACCGTTTGCTGTATGAATACACTTCTGGAGTCGAGTCCTGGTTTTTAGTACCAACAGTCCTTCATCCAAAACGTGGTAATTCTTAAAGATGTGCTGGTAGCGTCTCTATTTTTAGTATCGATTTCAAATGTAAGAGACACAGAGGAGAATCTAGGTGGTTCTTATAGAAGTAAGTGGTATTAACACAGTTACAACAATCTTTATTTTAGAGAGGAGCCCATCAAAATAATGTAGGGGCATAGGGACCTACAAGGAAGAAACCATATTGCTGTAGAACACAAGAATGAAAATAAGAAATGAAAATAAACGCATTTCCATGTTTAATAAGGTTTGATACGTAAATAAAGAATGTCACTTTTTTATTTAACTGTAAGGTTTTTGCTATTTTGTTATATGCTATTTTGATGAGTAAACCAAAGAATCTGTGCATTCTAAGCAGTTTGTGTGTTGTTTGTATATAATTTTACATGTAGGCATCATCTTATTTTAACATTTTTTTTAAGTTTATTTATTTTTGAGAGAGAGACAGAGCTTGAGCAGGGGAGAGGCAGAGAGAGAGAAAGACAGGATCCGAAGCAGGCTCCAGGATGGGGCGCCTGGGTGGCTTAGTCGGTTAAGCGTCCGACTTTCGCTTAGGTCATGATCTCGCAGTTCGTGGGTTCGGTCCCCGCGACGGGCTCTGTGCTGACTGCCAGCTCAGAGCCTGGAGCCTGTTTCAGTCTGTGACTCCCTCTCTCTCTGACCCTCTCCTTTTCACGCTGTCTCTCTCTCTCTCCTAGAAGTGAATAAAACATTAAAAAAAAAGAAAAAAAAAAACGAAGCAGGCTCCAGGCTCTGAGCTGTCAGCACAGAGCCCAACCTGGGGCTTGAACCCATGAACTGTGATCATGATCAGAGCCGAAGCAGAGCACTTAACCGACTGAGCCACCCAGGCACCTTCTTATTTTATAAAAAAGAAACGGAAGCCCACTGGCCAACTATCAGGAAATAACAGACTTAACTACCAGCCCTAAATATTTGCATTGTCACTGTGTCTGTGATTGAGTGTATTCTTTTGCCTTGAATTTCCCTGCCTCCCAGAACAGTGACATTAACATAGTAATTCACTGGGAAAGGTCCCGCAACTTAAAACTCCAGAGGTTGAGATCTGTTTGAACCCACTTCAGCCTGAAGGAGGAGGTATGTTTCTCTGGGTTCCTCATGTGCTTGTCCCAGACCAGCAATGGAGGCTGTGTGTCTCTTTGTTTGATATTAAATCCTTGACACCAAGATTAGAACAGAAATGACTGTTCTCACATCACCGCACAGGTAGGTGATTCTGAGATATTATAACTATAGCGTAACGGCAGCAGAAATGACCCCCTTCGCTTCATAACCTGCTAAGTCACCTATAAGTTTAGTTCAGCAGCCTTCCATGGCCTTACTGACTTGAGCTTACTTCTGGCCTCTGCTTTCCTTACATGGCAAGGCTGGGAGTGCGGTCTTAAGGAGCTTCAGATCTGGTGCTTTCCTGTTCTCTCCCAGGTCTCCCTCAGCAGAGGCGTGCAAAATGGACGCCCTTGGCCGTTGGAGGGTGCTTCTTGCTCCTCCCTAGCTATGGAAAGGACCCACTAGAGAGAGGATAAAATAAGTTTAGATCCGTCTGGGCACATTTTGGATCATAGAGTTGTGCCTGCAGGTAAGCCATCAAATGTGCTTGAGGGAGGGAGCAAGCAACCCTCAAGCTCACACAGAAGGAAGGCAGTGAGGACTCCCCGGAAGGAGGGAGTCCTGTTAGCTGCCAATTCAGCAGCATGTTCAGGAGAGAACCCATCTCCTTATCAATCCTGTGCTGTAAGGATGCCTTAGGGATGAGCTACAAAGTCTTTTTTTTTTAGATTACAAAAAATTTTTTTAAGTTTATTTTGAGAGAGAGCGAGAGATGAGCAGGGGAGGGGCAGAGAGAGAAGGAGAGAAGGGGAGAGAATCTCAAGCAGGTTCCGCACCATCAGCACAGAGCCGGATGTGGGGCTCAAACTCATGAACCATGAGATCATGACCTGAGCCAAAACCAAGAGTCCGGCACTTAACTGACTGAGCCACCCAGGCGCCCTAACTGCAACATATTGATCTGCAAGTTCATTTCTGATGCAATCAGACTCCCCTGCGCATGAATTTAATTTTGCAGGGACGGTTGGGAAAGTTGGAGAGGATCCAAATGTGCTTAGGATAGGTAATTCTGAGCCAAGTTAATAGTCATTTGGGGGCCTTAACATTTTCAAAAGTTGAGTCTTTGACATTTTAGAAAATAAATCATGACTTGTGTTAGAAATTGATTTTTTAAAAGTTTGTGCTGATGGCTTTTCTGCAAATATTATGAGTTAATATAATACAGGTGAGTGATAATATTAGGTGCTAACAGGTGACACAGAGTGGTTATTAGGTTCCAGACACAAAGATGAGGAAAGTATGGCAAGAAAAATTAAGGAATTTGCCCAAGTTCACAAAGCCTATTAAGTGTCAAAACCAGGATATCCATAAAACCTATTTTTCTTTAAGTGTGGTATGGATAAAGACACTTCAGACAAGAATGGGCATGGTGCTTCTGAAGTGGTTTTTCACACAGTGGCATATGGGACGGTACTTATACAGGTCTGATCTATTCTCTTAAGATCTGAGTATGATTTCATACAGAGACATTGTATGAACTTTTCAACAGAGCTTCTCATTTGGGGACTTCTCGTGGCTCAAATTTCAGTCCCCTCCAGAACTTCAGTTCAAGGAGCTCACAACCAGCAATGACTAGGAACACTGATGGGTGGGGCACAGTGTGCCCCTCCGCTCAGGGAGTCTTTGCATGGATGAGAAGGGCCCTGTTACATGCCCACAGCCAAAACAGAAGCAACCCTCGCCATTGTGTTCCCCAGCAAAGGTATGGCTTTACTTGGAAACATTACCATTATTTTGCCAGGTTTAGATGCTGGAAATACCTGAATGAGTTAGTTTAAGAGATGTTTTACTGTTTATTATTTTTGAAAGAGAGCAACACAGCATGAGTGGGGAAGGGGCAGAGAGGCTCCAGACTCTGCGCTGTCAGCACAGAGCCTGATGGGGGACTCAAACTCACGAGCCATGAAATCATGATCTTAGCTGAAGTTGGACACTCAACCGACCAAGCCACCCAGGTGCCCCAGGATTTTTACTGAGAATTTTGATTTATCCTTGAGATCCATGATGAGACCCTGTAATTATAACTTAGCATACCAATCTTGACAGATACTAAATCAAAGATTAACATCTCTAACCATTTGATGAAATATCTGTAGTGAATATCTAAGTGCTATGTAATTGCTAGAAAATTAAAGTATCCTAATAGAATAAATTTAATTAGCATGTTAATAAGATTTATAATATTTTTTCAGTTTTTGTCAAGCTTGCCTTTCCGAACTTGCATTATCTAAACTAATTGAACTTTGTAGTGTTTGAAAAAAAATCACTGTTTTATTTGATATAATGCATTCCTGGGCATAAAGCTTCTATGTAATTTGTCAAACTCAAATCAGGTTTTAGAAGCCAGTGATGTTTATGAGAGATAAACTTTTACCCAAGCTCTGAAAGAATTGTCCTTATGATGATTCAGATAAAGTCTTGGTAAAAACCCCCTAATGAAAACACTGAGGTACTAACCAGAAATGAGTCAACTTTTTGTTTCCAAAATGAAACAACAGGAAAATCTTCAGGAGCTTATAATCACATCGCACTATCAGGGCAAGCTATTGAAAATCCATTATTGCTTTTACGGAGGTGTTCTCATGGTTACTTACATATGCCCAGAGCCAGAAAAACACTTTTATCTCAGGGAATTTCCCAAAATGGAAACATTTGTGCGTAACTAGCCAAAGATGTGTTTTTATGTCTGTCTAGCCAAATACGTGTTTTCCATCCAGCAATGAACATCAGCCCCATGTTCTAGGGGACAAGACACTCCAAAAACGTCCCGTCTGCTGAGCCCTGAAAAAGGATACAGACAAGTCAGCCAGCGTTCACAGTTAAGAGAAAAACATCTGTGCTTTGGAAAATGTTCTTCAGTACAGAGAATTGTGCTCTAAATCCACCAAATTTCAATGAGATCTTTGCAAGATAAGCCAGCTGATCTCTATGGCCCCCTCATCTTCCTTCATGGGTGGCTGAGGAAATTCTCTGCCCGCCTCACTAATAGATGCATAACCATTTCTGCCTCGTGGAGATAAAGTGCTGATCTGGTGCTTGGCGTTGGTTGGCTTGTTTTTAATTCCAGTATAGTTAACATACAGTATTATATTAGTTTCAGATGTACAATTTAGCGATGCAGCACTCTCACATACAATGCCCGAGGCTCATCGCGAGTGCCCTCCCTAATCCACATCTATCTCACCCTCTTCCCACTCACCTCCCCTCAGATAACCACTAGTTTGTTCTCTCTAGTTAAGAGTTTTTTTAGTATTTTTGTTCTTAGCACACGGAAAGAATATGTGATTTATTTTTAAAGTGTGTGTTTTGATTCACAGAACAACCTTAGACAATGTGCTTCTCTGTACTTCGGTTTTTTTCATTTAAAAGCTGATGGATTGAGACACCTGGGTGGCTCAGTCGGTTAAGTCTCTGACTTTGGCTCAGGTCATGACCTCACCATTCTTGGGTTCCCACATCAGGCTCTGCGCTGACGGTGTGGATCTCGCTTGGGATTCTCTCCCTCTCTCTGTCCCTCCCCCACTTGTACTTTCTCTCTTAAAATAAATAGACTTTAAAAAACTTAAAAAGTAAATAAAAGCTGATGGATGAATTAAGTCACTTAAACCTGCCTGATGTGAGGTATAAATATAAGGCACGAAAGTGAAAACTGCGAGTACACATACCTGGATTGTCACCATTATCTGGGATGATCAATGTTGTATGAGAGAGAAATCCAGGTTCCATTTTCCCACAAATGAGCCACCACTCAACCGACCCAAGTGACAGTTCAGCAGCTCTTACTGCTCTTTCCTAAGACCATGTATTATCCCAAAAGGATAAATACTTGCAAAGCAAGTCATTCATTTTTATAAGACATTTAATGTCCTGGAAGAGGACTTGCTGATAATTAAATTGTTGATATTATTGCTATTCCCTAATCATACAGACTTTGTGTTCTCATGACCAATGAGTCACATTTTTAACTTGCTGAAAACACTCGCTGAGCTTGCAGTGAAATCGATGAGTGGAAATATTCCACAGTATTTTCAAACACCATGCGTTGGGAGTTTGGCATCTCTTCCTCCCGGGAACTCACTGGTGGGTGGTCAGGTGGAACCCTGCGGTGACAGAGGGCATGTGCAGATAAAGCCAACGTGTCTTGCTCGTGTCTGCCAGTAACCTCTCTACCCTTATCTGAACTTCAAATAGGATCAGCTACCTCACATTCTCATTTTAAGAACAAAACCAGGGGAGACTGGGTGGCTCAGTCGGTTGAGCGTCCAACTTCAGCTCAGGTCATGATATCACAGTTTGTGGGTTTGTGCCCTACATCAGTCTCTGTGCTGACAGCTCAGAGCCTGGAGCCTGTTTTGGATTCTGTGTCCCCTTCTCTCTCTGCCCCTCACCTACTTGTGCTCTGTCTCTCTCTGTCTCTCAGAAATAAATAAATAAATATATATATATAATAATAATTTAAATAAATTTTTAAAAAAAGAATAAAACCAAAACACGGTTTAAACCTGAAGGCTGTCCCTTTCTTTGTGAGGTATTATTTATCAATGGCCTTTTGCTCTTTGCAAACAAGTGGTGAAAATAAGCCTGGAAACTTACATTAAACAACAGACTTCCAAAGCCCGAGAGAATTTCATTAATTTCTGGATTCCTTAAAAAAGTTTTTTTGCTTTCAATTTAGGAAAATTCTCTTGGGTTGAGTTGTTGAAAGAAATGGTTTCCAGCCATTACTTATACATGATCTCTTAGCCAATTACGTTCGGAATCTCTTCAATTATGTTATCATTCCTGTAGGCTTTAGTTTTCTATTGCTACATAATAAGCCATCCGAAAATTTAGTGGTTTAAGACAACAGCCATTTTGGGGGCATCTGGGTGGCTCAATGGATTATGCATCCGACTTCGGCTCAGGTCATAATCTTATAATTCAAGCCCCACGTCAGGCTCTGTGCTGTCACCGTGGAGCCTGCTTAGGTTCCCTTCTCTCTGTCCCTTCCCAGCTCGTTCTCTCTCTCTCTCAAAAATAAATAAACATTAAAGAAAAAAACCCACAACCATTTTTTTCTCCCATGATTCTGTGGGTTGACCAGGCATAACTGGTCAGTGTCTTTAGTGGCTGTGGTCACATAGTGGCTCAGACTAGAGTCTTCTGGAGATTTGAATGCCATTGTGCCAACCTCTCCTCTTCTCCTGGTCTCGACTTATTAGTCAGGACATCCAAAGGTGTAGGAGTAGAAGTTTCCAGACCTTCTTAAGACAAACGCCCAGCACAGTCACACTCTTCCTTCTGTCCCATTCTACTGGTTAAAACAAACTACAGGCTATGTGTAGGGTCCTCAAGACGACCTTCAGATTTGATGATTTGCTAGAAAGACTTGCAGAACTCAGAAAAGCTGTTCTATTCACAATTAAGGTTTATTACAGTGAAAGGATATGGATTAGAATTAGCAAAGTTTGAAAAAAGGCACATGGGAGAGAATCCAAGAGGAATCAGTTGGAAGCTTCCAGTTGTCTTCTTCCAGTAAAGTGTTACAGATAACATTCAATTGTCCTGTCAAAGATGCTTGACAACAGGCACAGTGTGGCCAACCAGCAAAGCTCACAGGAGCCTTGATGTCCAGGTGTTTATTAGGAGTCACTCAGGTAGGTCTGGAATGCCCACATGACTGACCTTAGTTACTTAGTGTCTAGAACCTCTAGGGGTCACACCATTACAGGATAGTCCAAAGTCCCAGGCAAATAAAACAGAAGTTAATCAGAAATCACATTGTTAGCAAAAACTATCTGGCTCAGCCCAAGGCATTTGATACACAAAGACACTCTAATTAAAAGAGGATATATCAAGGATTTAAAGATTATCTCTAGCAAGTCAAGGGTCCATCCTTTCTTTGGATTCCATGAGGTTTTGTTTGTTTGTTTTTAAATTTATTGCAAGACTGAGAGAAAGCATGAGTCCGGGAGTAGCAGAGAGACAGGGAGAGAGAGAATCCTTAGCAGGTTCCGCACTGCCAGTGTAGAGCCAGATTCGATGTTCGAACTCACAAACCGTGAAATCATGCCCTGAGCCAAAGTGGGACACTAAACCAACCGAGATACCCAGGCGCCCTTGGATTGTACAACTTTTGATCATCCCAAGCCTTCTGAGTTACCCCTTTACTGCATGTAAAACCAACTACGATTTGGCATAAGAAGACCTCCACAGGGGCATGAAATCTATGATACTTGGCTTTCTGGCTCCATCTTTGAAAACTAGGTACCATATCATTATTTTCCCCCCTTGAGTCCAACAGAGGTAACAGAGTACTTAGTGCATCTTGTGTTCTTCACGGGACAGTCTGTTTTAACTGGAAACGAATATATATGAAAAAAAATACATGAAATAACAGTGGGCTAACCTGTTAATAACCACGTTCTTGTCCATATGCAGATGTGCATCTCATCTGTGCCTGGAAGTTAATCTACTCAATTCAAAAAATGATGCCTGGGGGCGCCTGGGTGGCTTAGTCGGTTAAGCGTCCGACTTTCGCTTAGGTCATGTTCTTTTGGTTTTTGGGTTCGAGCCCCGCATCGGGCTCTGTGCTGACTGCCAGCTCAGAGCCTGGAGCCTGTTTCAGTCTGTGACTCCCTCTCTCTCTGACCCTCCCCTGCTCACGCTGTCTCTCTCTCTCTCTCTCTCTCTCCTAGAAATAAATAAAAAATATTTTTAAAAAAATGATGCCTGAACATCTTTTTTTTTTTTTTAATTTTTAACGTTTATTCATTTTTGAGAGACAGAGAGAGACAGAGCATGAGTGGGGGAGGAGCATAGAGAGAGAAAAAGAGACACAGGATCTGAAGCTCTGAGAGTTCAGAGCCCAACGTGAGACTCAGACTCAACAAACCACGAGATCATGACCTGAGCTGAAGTCGGCTGCTCGGCCAACTGAGCCAGCCAGGCGCCCGTATACCTGAACACCTTCTTATGGTGTCCAACACCAGTCTGGGCCCTCAAACCAGACAAGAATATCTGATTCCTGTACCTGAGGACTTGACCGACACAAGGACACTACCCTTGCACAGGCAAGTTAGTTCAATATGGAGATTCCCGAGATGAGGAGGATCCCAAGAAAAGGTCAGTTGGCTCCAAATAGGCTGTGTGGCTTTACAATTTTCAAACTGTTCTTGAATTTTAAAATTGATGTTCTAAGAGCAATATACTCATAGTAATGGCAGATTTCTGTTTCAAAAGCAAGGACAAATACGTCTGTGTGTGCGTGACAGTATGGGTAAGAGAAAAATCTTTGCAGCCCTTCTTTTTCTTCATTCAAAATGATCAAATGATCGTAAACCAGTCCATGGCAAAATGTAGACTGCAAACTCTGCTGAATGGAAGAATCTAAGTAAAACCTAAGAAGTAACATTTTAGTTAACATTTAATGAATATTTTAATTCTTGGGAAAATATGAGAAATAGCAACGTGGAAGACTATTTACTTTTTAAATTAATTAATTAATTAATTAATTTTGTCTTAAAGATGAGGGGCACCTGGGTGGTTCAGTCAGCTGAGCGTGAGACTTCAGCTCAGGTCATGATCTCACCGTTTGTGAGTTCGGGCTCCTTCGGGCTCTGTGCTGACAGCTCAGAGACTGGAACCTGCTTCGGATTCTGCGTTCCCCCTCTCACCTCCTCCCCTGCTGATACTCTGTCTCTCTCTCTCTCTCTCTCCCTCTTAAAAATAAATAAAACATTAAAAAAATTAGAAGATGAAATTTATTTCAAAGGCCTTCATGTAAAGCAATCAGACATGGATAAACTTTTATAATAAGCTTTTCAAACACATCTTTTTAATATCTATCTTTTTTTCTTGAGATGACAATAGCAATACTAAGTATTATGATCTCTTTTTTATTCAGATGAACTCTTTTCAAGATTAATGATTACTACCAATACTTGACTTTTACTGCTCTGTGAAGGCAAGACAGAAACATGATATTTTCGAATTATTTTCTATTTCCTGTGAACTATTTTATAGTAAAAAAATTATTTGGTACTATGTGTTCTTTATGTTCAAATTCTTTTTTTTAATTTTTAAAAATGTTTTATTTATTTCTGAGAGAGAGAGAGACACAGCTTGAGCAGGGGAGGGTCAGAGAGAGAGGGAGACACAGAATTTGAAACAGCCTCCAGGCTCTGAGCTGGCAGTCAGCACAGAGCCCGACACGGGGCTTGAACCATGGGATCATAACCTAAGCCAAGGTTGGACGCTTAACAGACTGAGCCACCCAGGAGCCCCGGGAAGACATTTTAAAAACATCATTATTTTGGAAGTAGATTGCAGCCAAACTTATAAAGTTAGACAAACTCTGGCTTCACATCCTTGTGCTCAGTGGGGTGTATCTGCGTTCCCTGAGGCCTCAGGCCAGAACACAGAAGTGCATGGTTGAACTGGTCCAGTGAACATGGCCCTTCCATGTTTCTTGCCAGCCTAGCCAGTGAGCCAGATCCCAGTGGGTCCTGCCTACTGTTTGGGTCTGTCTGCTTGCTTGTCACTGATCACTGGCCAGCTCCATGAGTCTTCAAGAGGAAAACATTTAACAAGCAGCAATGTTCTCTTGCTTGCCAAGGAGCAGGCGTGCTGCCTGAGGAAGGAGCCCAATGTGAAGTTTAGACCTTGACTTTGTTTCATCCCCAGTGGCTTTTCCTGCGGCTCTAGACAGGGGTGCTTTTCCCTTTCATTGGATTATGTTCAGAGAATTGGTGTCCAAAGTCCTCTTTAGAGAAATCACAACACTTTCCTGATCCTCGGTGACTCATGGCAGGATTTTTTTATATCTCCTGATGACAAAAGATGGGCTTTTGAACTTTCAGTTTTAGTTTGTTCTATCTCTTGACTACCTGCATCATTTCAACCAAGAAAAATAATATAATCATGGCTGATTACTCAAAAACCTACCCTACCAGCTGAGCCGGTTTGGGTTTCATTAGCAGCCCAGGAAAGATGTCCCCTATAGTTTGTGTGAAGGGAGCGTTTGCTACATTTCTTTCTCCCAGATGTTAAAAGAAGCAATCCCGGGGTGCCTGGGTGGATCAGTCGGTTGAGCATCCGACTTCAGCTCAGGTCATGATCTCTTAGTCTGTGAGTTCGAGCCCCATGTCAGGCTCTGGGCTGACAGCTCAGAGCCTGGAGCCTGATTCAGATTCCATGTCTCCTCTCTTTGCCCTTCCTGTGCTCATGCTCTGTCTCTTTGTCTCTCAAAAATAAATAAACATTAAAAAAATTTTTAAATAAATAAAAAAATAAAAGAAGCAATCTCACCGAAAGCACACTGGCTTCTCACTCTCTTGAACTTAAGGAAAGAGAAAGTGGCCGTCTTAATAAGAGGCTCTAACTTCCTGGTTACTATCAGCAAGAACAAAGTTTAAAATGTAAGACAACAGGGGTGCCTGGGTGGCTCAGTCGGTTGAGCATCCGACTTAGGCTCAGGTCACGATCTCACAGCTTGTGAGTTCAAGCCCCGCATCAGGCTCTGTGCTGACAGCTCAGAGTCTGGAGCCTGCTTCGTATTCTGGGTCTCCTTCTCTCTCTCTCTGCCCCCTCCCCTACTCGTGCTCTGTTTCTTTACAATGAATAAATGTTAAAAAAAAATTTTTTAAGGAATAAAATAAAATAAAATGTAAGACAACCTAAACTTTTCAGTCTTTTTCCAGTGCTAATGTTAATACAGATGTTTTTCCTAAGTACTTTACCTTCGTGATGCCAAATGGACTAAGGCTCTGAGAGGAAAGGCCTCAAGCCCCTTCCAAGAGATTTCTTGGCTTTGCACAAGGAAGAATTCAAAAGCAAGACTTTCAGAGAAAGAGACAAAGATTTATTAAGTAGAGAAGTTAAAAAAAAAAAAAAAAGTAGACAAAGAAGTGGTCTCTACTCCCAGATGGGGAAGATGACCTCCCTTTGCCTCTAATAAAGTTTTTATAAGTTTACAAGACTTAGCCAACCTTATAGGGAAAGGCTTACTCTTTAATTTTTGAGTGTATCACTTACATCAGGTGGGTAGTTTTTTCATTGTCTTAGGGTTCTGAAATGACCCACAGGGAGCAATTTTAAGAATGTTCAGCCTAGGGGCATGTGGGTGGCTCAGTCAATTAAGCATGCGACTTCTACTCAGGTCATGATTTCATGGTTCTTGGGTTTGAGCCTTGCATCGGCCTCCCTCTGTCAGTTTGGAGCCCACTTTGGATCTTCTGTCCCCCTCTCTCTGCGTCCCCTGCCCCTCTCTCAAAAAAAATCATAAAAAAAAAATGTTCAGCCTATGTATCTTTTCTCTGCCAGAGGGAGTGGGGTCTTGGAATCTTCCATGAACTGGTTCTTACGACTCCTTTTATGACCTGCTGACTTGTAGGTTAAGGGTCAGCCTAGAACCAAAATGGCTTTACTTTGGTCAATTGTCTCCCTTCTCTCCTGCCTCCCTTCTGTTTAGTTTTCATGTATTTAAGAAAATCTTTCTACACATACATAAAGATTCCACTTTCAGTAAAAGAGTCTTAAATTCAGAGTTGATATGGAGCCCATTATGCATACCATACAAGCTCCAGAATCAAGAGACATGAACTAGAGAACCTAAGAAGGATAATTTGGTTTCTCCTCTCCCTCACCACTTGTGACTGTAGATGAGCTTCCACATAATACCGTGTGTTTTCATCTGACATTGCCTGATGGTAGGACACAGGAATTATGTGGTAACAACCTTGCCTGAAGGGAATTGGATTTGCAAAAAGCACATGGGGCTAATCGAAATGGCCAGGGTTTGGGAATGCCAACTGGTGCAGCCACTCTGGAAAACAGTATGGAGCCTCCTCAAAAAATTAAGAACAGAACTACCTTACAACCCAGCAATAACACTAGTAGGTATTTATCCAAGGGATACAGGTGTGCTGTTTTGAAGGGGCACATGCACCCAATGTTTATAGCAGCACTATCAACAATAGCCAAAGTATGGAAAGAGCCCAAGTGTCCAACGATGGATGAATGGATGAAGAAGCTGTGGTATATATATGCACTCGAGTATTATTCGGCAGCCAAAAGGAATGAAATCTTGCCATTTGCAACTATGTGGATAGAACTAGAGGGTATGATGCTAAGCAAAATTAGTCAGTCAGAGAAAGACAAATATCATATGACTTCACTCATATGAGGACTTTAAGATACAAAACAGATGAACATAAGGGAAGGGAAGCAAAAATAATATAAAAACAGGGAGGGGAACAAAGCATAAGAGACTCTTAAATATGGAGAACAAACAGAGGGTTACTGTAGAGGGTGTGGGAGGGAGGATGGGCTACATGGGTGAGGGGCAGTAAGGAATCTACTCCTGAAATCATTGTTGCACTATATGCTAACTAACTTGGGTGTAAATTAAAAAAATATATTGAAAAAAAAAGAAGGAAAATGGCCAGGATTGAAGGTTCTTCTTCTTTTTTTTATACTTTTCTTTTTAAAATAATTAAAGACTCAGAAGAAGTAGTAAAAAAGTATAAAGAGTTCTATGTACCCTTCACCCAGATTTCTCCAGCCATGACCTGTTGTGGAAGTGCAGTACAATATCAAAACCCGGAAGTGACATCAGTATGTTGGTACCAGACTATAGACTTTATTTAATTTTCACTAAATAACGTTAATTACTTTTTTTTTTTTTTAAGGATGCTCCACATGCAACATTGGAGCCAATGCAGGGCTTGAACGCATGACCCCGAGTTCAAGACCTGAACTAAGATCAAGAGTCGGATGCTTAACTTACTGAGCCACTTAGGTGCTCCTGATTCATTATGTTTTACAGCATTTGTGTGTGTAGAGTTCTATGCAATTTTATTCCATGTATAGATCTGTGTAACTACCACCTAAATCAAGATACCGAACTGTTTTAGGGGCGCCTGGATGGCTCAGTCGTTAAGTGTCCAATTCTTGGTTTGGCTCAGGTCATGATCTCATGGTTTGTGGGTTCAAGCTCTGCATTGGGCTCTGTGCTGATGGTGCAGGGCCTGCTTGGGATTCACTTCCCCTTCTCTCTCTGCCCCTACCCCACTCGTGCATGCTCTCTCTCTCTCAAAATAAACTTAAACATAATTTCAAAAAATTATAAAAAGATACAGAACCATTTGATTACCACAGAAGAATTCTCTTGGGGTGCCTGGGTGGCTCAGTCGGTTAAGTGTCCCGAATTCGGCTCAGGTCATGATCTCATGGTTTATGGGTTCAAGCCCCATGTTGGGCTCTGTGCTGACAGCTAGCTCAGAGCCTGGAAACTGTCTTTAGATTCTGTGTCTCCCTCTCTCCCCTCCCCCCCCCCCCCCATGCTCTGTCTCTCTCTGTCTCAAAAATAAATAAAAACATTTAAAAAAAATTCTCTCAAGTCACCTACCTCTTTGAGCTCACACTTCCACCTACTTCATCTTCCTCCCATCCTTAGAAACCAGTCATCTGTTCTCCAGCTCTGTGGTTTTATCATTTTGGGAATGTTGTATAAATGGGATCATAAAGTATGTAATTTTTTTGGAACAAATAATTTTTACTATTGTGTTTAGCAAAGACACCAACGAAACGTGCAATGCTGCCGGCATTGCGTGTAATACTTGGCTCCAAGTCCACACACTTCTTTGCAACTGGTCCAGTGAGGCAGAATCCTTCATTTCACCTTATATTTTACTATGACCCCCACCTTATCTTCAAAATAGAAAAATACACTGTCTTTCCCCCGGTACAACTTTCGTTTTCAAATTACCAAGGCTGCATGTACCTTCTTTCTGAGCTCTGCTATGCCTTTCTTTACTAGGGCCATCACCATGTCATCCACACCAGCAGCAGGAAGTCTGTTAAGCTGACCCTTGATCCCTTTCACAGAGATCATACAGAGATTTTTGTCAGCCTAGTTGATGACAGCTCCTACCAGAAGACCCAGGGAAATCCAAAACTTTGCACCAGAGCATTTGTGTACATGTTTTTGTGGGAAATACATTTTTATTTCTTGGAGATAAATGCCCAAGAGTGTGACTGCTGAGTCATATGGTAAATACTGCAAAATATATACATATATTTATTTTTCCCCCCAAAATATCTATGCCATTTTACATTCACAGAAGCCATGTATGAGAACCAGTTTCTCCAAATCCTTGCAGCATTGGGCATGGTCAATGTTTCTTACTTTAGCTGTTCTAATATGTGTGTAGTGATAGCTCATTGTGATTTTAATTAATGTCACATCTTTTCAGGATCTAATTATTTTACTTTTTTTGTTTTAAATTTCCAGCCATTGTCTTTTTTTTTTTTTAAGAGAGAGAGAGAGAGAGAGAGAGAGAGAGATAGCATGTGCATGAGCTAAGGAGAGGCAGAGAGAAAGGGATAGAGAATCCGAAGCAGGCTCCATGCTCAGCATGGAGCCCAGTGCAGACCATGATCCCACAACCCTAGTACCTCTCAACAGGTGATGTTCCTGAGATCATGTGGGTAAAGGTAGAGGCCGATTGCCTGATCTGTGCCCCCCAACCCCCTCTCTTGGTCCTTTCCTCACCACTGGTGTGCTGCTGCTAGTTACGGTTTGAAAACGGTAGTGTGGGAGTGAGAGTGGATCAGGGGAAACTTTGATGGAAGCTCTCACAGATGAGAAGGGGAAACTTTGATGGAAGCTCTCACAGATGAGAAGACATTTGTTCTTTGTTCCAGGAAAGAGGAAGTAGCACATTTGAGGTTATTCTAGTCAAGATTAGTTCTGGTAGAGATAGAATGGCTATCTCTAAAGTTGATCCTTTCCTGTCTTCTGAACTTTCTGTCCCTTCTGCACATATCTTATAGTGATCATCTGGGGATTCAAACCTTCCTACCCTGAGTATGATGCTATTAGAGTGAAGTGTACACTGTGGGCCAGCATGAGGCCGTTAGCTGTTTCATATTGTAGTCTGTACTGTGAGGTATGTGGTATCATTCTCTGCAGATGAGACTGAGAAGCCCAGTCTCAGTCTGGGAAGCAGGGGAGCTGGGCTTGAACTCAGGACTGATACTTAGTGCCCTATTCTCTGCATGGCATCCTACAGCTCCCAGAATGGGTAGGTGGCAGAGGTGAATTCTTAGTGTTCGTCTTCTCTGGTTCCAGATGTTCAATGACAGAATATTCTGTGGTGGGTGTAAGAAAGTGGCTGTCAGAGAGTGATCTCAATCAAGCATATCCAAGTCAGAAGGCTGACGATATTTTGATGTAACCATTAGCATGTTACTGAAAGGGAGACAATTGAGGTTTTTCTTATCATGTCCATAAATCAGATGGTTGGGTGAAAACAGGTGGGTGAGGAAGACACTCAATGGCTGTGACTTTGCACACATTACTTGTTTTCTCTGTCTCTTGTTATTTTTACCTGATAAGTGGAGATAACTGGGGTATTTCTATATTATCCATGGCAAACACTCAGGTAAAGAAGAGCAAGTGATTAATTCCTGGGAGCTGCCACCACCACCATCATCATTATCATTATCATTATCATTATCATCATCACTACCACCACCTGGAGGATGTGGAGATGATGGGGAGGTATTGAGTGTGAGCTGAACTCAGTTCTCTTGGCTGAGATCCCTGTGTAGTTGACAGCTCTCTTTTCTAAGAAAATGCTGTCTATTGAAGTTCAGATTTGAAATATACATAGGTATCATCCATGCTGTTTTTTGAAGAAGGCATTATTTACCTATTTTGAGAGAGACAGAGAGAGCAAGCAGGGGAGGGGCAGAGAGAGAGGGAGACAGAGAATCCCAGGCAGGCTCCGTACTGTCAGTGCAGAGTCTGACATGGGGCTCAAACTCACAAAACTGAGACCATGACCTGAACTGAAATGAAGAGTCGGTCAGTGGCCTAAGCTACTGAGCCACCCAGGTACCCCAATCTTTGGGGCATGTTAAATTAGCAGTTTATATTTGAGAAAGATTCAAATTCAGAGCTAAATGTTAATCTTCATTTTTTAAAAAAATATTCACTAGCTATCATGTTGCCCCTTTCTCTTTACTTTCGGAATATACTAACATATTCCATCAAGGGTACTGGGGCTGTGCTAACAGTTTCATTCATCCCAAGCCAAATTCCATCTTACCAGTCTGCAGGCTCCTCGAACAATGACCCCACTCATTCCCCAGTGCCTTGCTGAGCTCATGTTCTTGGCGGATTCCAGCTCCATCAAAGGTGATTGGTCAGTTCCTTTAGTATCACCCTTGTCTCTGGTTATAGGTTTGACATAAACTATGTATACAATATGTAAACCAGATGGATACCATTTGAGTAGAGACTTTCTCCTCTGCTAGCTCTTTGGGATAAGCTGAAAATTTTGGAACCTGCTTGCTATGGCTCCTTTAGTCCCTGTTATGGCTTCTTTGTTTTAAGCTGTGGAATTTCCAAGGTCATGACAATGTCAGTGTGGGAGAAGAGGGATGATTGACACTTGTTACTCTGCTATGGAAACACAGGTATTGACTCTGGCATAATTTAATTTTTGCATGAAAGTTGCTTTGTATTAACTGATTAAATCCATACGTAGTCGGAACATAGGACCTCCATCCATATGTTGGCAGTTTTTATCTGTGTTTTAGGAATTATCTTGATTTCTAATGTTATGTTTTCTTTTTTCTTAATTTTTTAATGTTTATTTATTTTTTGAGAGAGAGAGAGAGAGAGACAGGGTGCAATCAGGAGAGGGGCAGAAAGAGAGGGAGACACAGAATCCCAAGGAGGCTTCAGGCTCTGAGCTGTCAGCACAGAGCCCAATGCAGGGCTGGAACTTGTGAATGGCAAGATCATGACCGGAGCCAAAGTCGGATGCTCAACCGACTGAGACACCCAGGTTCTACTAATGTTATGTTTTCTTCTCATTCTACGTGCCAGGACTTTAGAATATATATAATTGAGTATCCCTAGGCTCATAGGGTATTAGGACCTATTATGTTGTGGTCATTTACATTTGCTGCTTGGCATTCATTGTCATTCTATTGTTAACGACACCTTGGTTTCTCTTTAGGGGTATCACCTGTCTCGAGCTCTCTATCCGGGTACTGATATCCACTTTAATGACAGTTGGGCACATGACCTGGGTCTGACCAATCAGAGCATTTCAACCCAGTCGAGTCAGCCATTGATTCAGGGATGAATATGTAATACAGCCAAGTGATCAGCTCAACTGTAGGTCATCCAAGGACTTTCGTTTGAGAAACAGGCAAAGAACCATTCTTTCATCCCACTGGACTTGAAATCATGAGGTGTTGAGTCTGGAGCTTCTGGAAGCCCATGTGTTTCCAGGAGGTGAAAAAGTGAGTCCTTATGCAATCTGAGGAGGTGGTTTGAGCCATGTCTGCAGTCAACCTTCTCTTGGACTTCTTAGTTTCTTTATTTCTTTTTTAAATTTGTTTTTTATTTCTTCAGAGAAAGAGAGAGAGATTGAGCAGGGGAAGGGTAGGGAGAGAGGGAGAGAGAGAATCCCAAGCAGGCTCTGCACTGTCAGTACAGAGCCCAGTGGAGGGCTCAAATTTGCTAACTGGAGATAATGACCTGAGCCAAAGTCAAGAGTCTGGTCGCTTAACCCATCAAGCCACCCAGGTGCCCCTAAACTTCTTCATTTCAAGAGCCAATAATACATTTGATCCTTTTGCTGAAGCCAGTTTCAGTCACATTTCTTTCCTTATAACTGAAAGAGTTCTGATTGATACAGAGTGACTGTCGGGTTGGTTTTATATTCCCTGTGGAATAGAGAAGGGAGAGGGAAACTCTAGTCCCGGGAAACCTTGCCAAGAAATAGACTAGTGGGGATCTACCATGGTTAGTGGACACACACCAGCTAGTATTCAGAATTAAAGTCTGTCCTTGGGGTGCCTGGGTGCCTCAATTGGTTAAGTGTCCAACTTCAGCTCAGGTCATGATCTCACAGTTTGTGCCCCTTGCCAGGTTCTCTGCTGTCAGTACAGAGCCTGCTTTGGATCCTTTGTCCCCACATTTTTCTGCACTCCCAATTCTTTCTCTCAAAATAAAAAAATTAGGGGTGCCTGAGTGGCTTAGTCGGTTGAGCGTCTGACTTTGGCTCAGGACATGATCTCAGGGTTGGTGAGTATGAGCCCTGCATTGGGCTCTGTGCCAAACACTTGCTTAGAGCATGGAACCTGCTTCAGATTCTGTGTCTCCTTTTCTCTCTACCTCTCCCCTGCTCATGTACTGTCTCACTCTGTCTTTCAAAAATAAATAAATGTAAAATAAAATAAAATATAAATTAATTAATTAAAGTCTGTCCTTAAGTATTATGAGAAAACCTTCAAATTATGGTTTATCATATTTAAGCATTTGTGATTAATTCTCTCTCTGTCCCTCCCTCCTTTCCAAAAAGAAATAAACAAACAAATATCTAAGTTATTTTGGAAGGCTTCAGTGTCCTCAGGTGAAGGAAACAAGCTTTGTTGCTGAAGTTTGGGAAAGTGGTTTCATTTCTTTGAGCCAGCGTTTCCTCATCTGTAAAGTGGGTATATCCTACCTCAAATAATCATTTAAGGCACATAAAACACTCAGAACAGAATGTCTGGTACATCTTCAATAAATAGAAGGTATCCCTGTTAATAATACTCTGAAATTTTCCTTTTTGGACTGTGTGATAGATCATATTATATCCCTGAGCCAACATTAAGAGTCAAAATAATGTAAACTAAAGAATGAAATCTTGCCATTTGCAACGACAGACAGAGCTAGAGAGTAAAATGCTAAAGGAAATAAGTCTGTCAGAGAAAGACAATCCCCATATGATTTCACTCGTATGTGGAATTTAAGAAACAAACAAACAAAGGAAAAAAAAAGAGATAGAAATACAAATCAAGAAAGACTCTTGAGAACAAACTGACAGTTACCAGAGGGGAAATGGGTGGGGGGAGGGGATAATAGGTGGCGGGAACTGATGAGGGCACTTGTTGTAACGAGCATGGGGTGATGTATGGAAGTGTTGAATTACTATATTGTATACTTGAAACTAATATAGCACTGTATGTTAATTGACTGGAATTAAATATAAACTGTTTTTAAGGCATAAAAATCAATAATAGCCAAAAAATCCAGAATTTTGCCATTCAGCCTGTCAGGTCACAAAAATGTGAAACAGTAATGTAGGATTCTGATCTAATCTGAGTTGTTAAAGGCAGAATTTTATAACAAGAAATAAGTGATAATATGAAATATTTAAAAAATAGATTTGTAGTGGTAAACATACATGTTTTTAGTCTAATTTGCTAAATCTTCTGATGTGGGGCTCAATTTCTACTTTTTTATGCAACTCTCAACATAATTGAAGAGAATTGGGTCAATCAGAGATTAACTTGAATATTAAACAAAAAGCAAAAGTTTTGTAACTGATACATAAGTGTCAGCATGTGTATATACACAGAAAATATCTGCACACATGAAACAAACACACAGAAAACATAGATTGTGTAACTGTAAATTTACCAAAAGCCATTGCATTGCACACTTAAGACAGGTGAAATTTTTGGTTACGTAAATTATGCATCAATAAAACTGTTAAAAGAAAGAAAAATGAAAACTTTCAACCAAAAAAAAGTTTACGTATATGAGTCACAAAGACAAACATGTTAAATTTTAAAAATAATACCAATAAAAATAATAATTGTCAAAAAATAATGTAAACTAGAAGCATACACTGTATAGAAAGAGGATATTAGGTACCTAAAGCATTCTTTAGGCTGCCTGAGATTTGCTTGCTAGCTCTTTCAGGTTGGTAGCAAAGGGTTGTTTTCCTATTTTCATTGAAGGACCAGGTTACCTTGTCAATTTGTCAATGACAGTCCTTTTCCTGATGGCAGTGAGAGTTCACCCCAAGCTTTATCCCCTGAGTATTTAAAACAACAACAACAACAAAAGAAAAAAACACAGCACAAAAGCCGAATTCAAGCTAATTTAATACTGAGGTCCTGGCTAAACTCAGGGCGCCATCTTGTTTTCCATTACAACCTGAGAAGGTATCAATTCTTTTTTGTTGTTGTTAGATGTTTTTATTTATTTTTGAGAGAGAGCAAGGGAGGGGCAGAGAGACAGAGAGAGAATCCCAAGCACTGACAGTAGAGAGCCTGACTTAGGACTCAAACTCACAAACCATGAGATCATAACCTGAGCTGATACCAAGAGTGAGACACTTGAACAAGTGAGCCAAAGTCGGAGAGATGGTATGAATTCTCATCATCATTTTACAGGGAAGAAAAGTCAGAAAGAAAGGATGGTTGAGGGACACATAGCTGGTAAGTTAAGGAGCTGGGAAGATAGCCCAGGCTGCCTGTTTTAGCCATTGCACACAGGATGCCTTTGCCCATGCACTGTTTTTTTTTTTTTAAATAAGAGTTCAATTATCTATTTATTTGTTTATTATTATTTTAAAATTTAAATCCAGGTAGCATATAGTAATGATTTCAGGAATAGAATTCATCGATTCATCACTTGCATATAACACCCAGTGGTCATTCTAGCAAGTGCCCTCCTTAATGCCCCTTACCCATTTAGCCCATCCCCTCACCCAACACCCCACCAGCAACCCTCAGCTTGTTCTCTGTATTTAAGAGTCTCTTACGTTTGTCTCCCTCTCTGTGTTTATCTTATTTTTGCTTCCCTCCCCCTATGTTCATCTATTCTGTTTCTTAAATTCCACATATGAGTGAAATCCTATGATACTTGCCTTTTCCAGAGTGGCTGCACCAGTTTGCATTCCCACCAGCAGTGCAAAAGGGTTCCTCTCACTCTCTTTCTGTCTCTTTCTCTGCACCCTTGCCAACATCTGTTGTTGCCTGAGTTGTGTTTTTTTTTTTTTTAATTTTTAAATGTTTTATTTATTTTCGAGAGAGAGATAGTTACAGTGTGAGCAGGGGAGGGTCAGAGAGAGTCAAAGAATCTGAAGACAGGCTCCAGGCTCTGACCTAGCTGTCAGCACAGAGCCCGACACAAGGCTTGAACCCACGAACCGTGAGATCATGACCTGAGCCGAAGTTGGATGCTTAACCGACTGAGCCACCCAGGCGCCCCAAGCCCGAGTTGTTAATTTTAGCCATTCTGAACCAGTGTGAGGTGGTATCTCAGTGTGGTTTTGATTTGTAGTTCCCTGAAGATGAGTGACGTTGAGCATCGTTTCATCTGTCTGTTGGCCATCTAGATGTCCTCTTTGGAGAAGTGTCTATTCATGTCTTTTGCCCATTTCTTCACTCGATTATTTATTTTTTGGGTGTTGAGTTTGATAAGTTCTTTATAGATTTTGGATATTAACCCTTTATCTAATGCATCATTTGCAAATATCTTCTTCCATTCTGCTGGTTGCCTTTTAGTGTTGCTGATTGTTTCCTTTGCTGTGCAGAAGCTTTTTTATCTTGATGAGGTCCCAGTAGTTCATATTTGCTTTTATTTCCCCTGCTTCTGGAGATCTGGCAAGTAACAAGCTGCTGTGCCCAAGGCCAAGGAGTTTGTTGCCTGTTTTCTCCTCTAGAATTTTGATGACTTCCTGTCTTACATTTAGGTCCTTCATCCATTTTGAGTTTGTGTTTGGTGTAAGAAAGTGGTCCATGTTCATCCTTCTGCAGCCCATGCACTATTGAGACCAGCAGAATGGTGTCCTGACCTTCCAGTTCCTGAGCCCACATTTGTTCACTGCAGGTCAGAGATCTAGTTCTCAGGAGTCACTGTCCTCAGGATCGTCCCAAAGGCTGATAGTGAGATTTTCCAGTGGCAAGTTACAGATGTTGAGGCAGAATTGAATCACTCTGAGGAAAAAGGACGTCTTCCTGGGAAAAATTGTTATATCTTCTTGTTGCTCTGAAAATTTGGAAAAGATGTCTCCTTGTGGAAGGACAATCACTCCTTCCTAATAACCACTCAATAATTGGTTTGATATCATGTGGTTAATATGGGAACCAGACGTGGGTAAAATTATCTGCTCTTTAAAAAAAAAATTTAACGCTGGTGTTTTTTGAGAGGCAGAGAGAGACAGAGCACAAGCAGGGGCAGGGCAGAGAGAGAGGGAGACACAGAATCCGAAGCAGGCTCCAATCTCTGAGCTGGCAGCACAGAGCCCAATGCAGAGCCTTGAACTCATGAACTGTGATAACATGACCTGAGCTAAAGTCAGACACTTAACCAACTGAGCCATCCAAGTGCCCCTAAAATTATTTTTTAACTTTAGTGCTAAAAGGGAGAAATAGAGATGTACCGGAAAGAAGTGCATTGTTTAATGTGCATTTTGTATAGATAATGTGCCTTGTGCTAAGATGAATTTAAAACAGTGGTAATAGATGCTTTCTACAACCCTGACCATGATGGTTCCTCTCTGAGGTCTTTGTCATTGCTGTCAGAAGTTGTCATTAGCTTAGCTTGTTTCCCTGAGGTGTGTGTGTGTGAGCACACGTAAGTGTGTGTAAGTTGGTGACGAGAGAAATTAACCAAAGATATGAGCAGATACGGAAACGTAGTTAACGATCCTTGTCACATAGCAGTGACCAATATGTTAATAGTCAGGGCCACCATATTGCACAACCCCAACAATTCCATTTGCACTTTCTTCAGACTGCCAATGGAAGGCAAATGGGCCCATCCTGGAGATGATGAAGAAGAAAGGGTGAAAAGGGGTTGAGATGGACATGTGTTGTTTCTTGGCTGCTCATTCATTCTCTTTCTAATACTTTCCACCTGTAACTGGGAACCTACACTTCTCCTATTATCAATGCATGTGGCGTTCATTTCACCCCAACCCTAAAAGTGGCATGTGACCCACTTCTGACCCATCAGTTTCATATTCCCCTAGTTGCACAGATAGATAATGATGAGCTCCCCACCCCCCTCCCCGGGGTTTTCACATTTCTTTGCTGAGGCTTCTGAGATAGACCTTGACATGGTGACTCTCAGCCTGGGTATAAGACTGGTCTACTTCTCAGAAGTTCCTGAGCTTGCAGAGCCTGATTCTGAAATCATACTGATTTGAGCAGATCTAATGCTAGGCCAGAACCCTGACACAAAGGCAGGAATATAAGTTTGTGGTGAATTGGAGGCATAGATTTCCCTATAATAAATAAGCATGGTATTCCAGGGAACCATGTTAATGGCAGAAGGGTGTTAGGAGAGGCGTTTGGGGAATTGCATCATGATATGTTCTGGATCTGAAATCTGTTGGAGGATTCCAAGATTAAAGATGCAGTGTGTCCCCCAAGTTGTGATAAGCTCCCCTCCAGCTTTTGAGATTGATATAGTACGGGGCCTTGGCTGTATTCTGAATCCTTTAGTTCAATGTTTTCACACCAAAAGATCGAGCCATTGCTCTTTCTCTAGGCATCTGGAGTCATCTCCAGTTTTTAAGACATCTTGGTTATTGGTTTTTCCATCTCTCATCTTTTCTCCCACCACTACCAGAGTATTTCCCTCTGACAGTGTCTAAGCTTACATTTTTTTAAAAAAAATATAACACTTTGAACTCTTTGGAGGACAGTTATGATAGAAATACCTAGGAAAAGGGGGTACCTGGGTGGCTCAGTCGGTTAAGCATCTGATTCCTGGTTTCAGCTCAGGTCACAATCTCATGGTTTCGTGCTTTGGAGCCCTGCATCAGGCTCTGCGCTGAGGGCATGGAACCTGCTTGGGATTCTCTCTCTCTCTCTCTCTCTCTCTCTCTCTCCCCCCTTCCCTAACTCTTTCTCTGCCCCTCCCCCACTTCCGCTCACTCTCTTTCTCAAAATAAATAAATAAACTTAAAAAAAAAAAAGAAATACTTAGTGAATGAACTCTTGTAGCAGACTTTTGGTAATTTATTATTTGTTTATTTTTTTTATCATAGCTTGGAAACCTGTTCTGTTGACACTGTGTGCATTAGTAAGCATCAGCCAGACTCAAGGAATCATATTTCTATTGTCACAGCCATTAATTATCTACCATGGTGTTTACTCCTCCCTGGATTTTTGCCTGACTTTCTGCCTGCAGCATCTGACTAACTCATTTGAGGGAAAACTATCTTACTCAGCTCTACTCATTATTCTTTTTCCAGGCTGGGCAAATAATCGGGGAAAAAAATCCCAAAACACCCTGTATGGTAAGGTGCAATAAACCACCACCATTTATGGATCTCAGAGCTTTAGAATTTCCCCAGGCAAAAGGACTCAAGAACAATCGTGGCTCATAATTGGGGATTTCTATTTATGTCATTCCGAGAAAGGTGTGTTTCCCAGGCTCTAATCTGACCTTTCTCTGCTCACAGAGTACTTACTGAAAGACTCTGAAAGTTACTCATTGGTCTCCATACTACCTAGTTGTGTTAGTGCCGTGATGAATTAATTCAAGGACTACTTAAATCACTGACCGTAGCAAGTGTTCTCATAAACCAAGCATTTGGGCTCTGGTAGCAAATCAGAGACCAGAGACAGGCACTGGAGGGTGCAGTCAGCATAGACACAGCAACCCAGCTCTGTGTGAATCAGCGCTGGGTGGCATTCCCTCAGGAAAGTCATCAGCAAGAGAAAGAAGCTGCTCCCAGCGATATATTCCTCATCTTTACAGAGATCTGGAGATATTGGCCCCGCCTTGGCCAGAAGAAGGTCTCTGGGTTATTAGAAAGGGAAAGAATAAGGAGGAAATAGAAACAGGAAAAGTTCTTTTTTTTTAATCCAGAAAGGCAGAGCCTAGCCTTAAGAACAATGAATGAGACGCTTCTGTGGCTCTGTGCCCCCTCTGGTGGCGATGTGGTTCCACTGCTTTCCAAGCCTGGTGGAAGCTCATGTTCCTGCCTGAGGGAGAAATCACCAAGTTGTTTAACATGAGGACAGACTGACATATTTAGGTTGGACGTAACAATCCACTAAGGCAGATAGCAGAGGATCTATGCTACATTTGGGAACATTTCTCAGAGAGTTAAGGAATTCCGCCATTAAAAGTTGTAAATAAGTGTTCTCTCTCTCTTTCCCAAAATAGATAAATAAAACTTAAAAAAAAAAAAATCAGTGGCACCTGGGTGGCTCAGTTGGTTAAGCTTCTGACTCTTGTTTTCAGCTGAGGTCATAATATCACAGTTTCATGGGTTTGAGCCCTCCTTGGGAATTCTCTCTGTCTCCCTCTCTCTGCCCTTCTCCTGCTCATGCTCTTCCTTTCTCTCTCGAAATAAATAAGTAAAAGTTTAAAAAAACCCAAAACACTTGTAAATAAGTATGTCAACTCACTGTTTCCACCAAGAGATGATTTTATACGTTTTCCACTGAATGTTGGGCTAGTATGAAGAGTTTAGGATCTCTAAGAGGAGGAAAGAAAGCACCAGGTTTTCACCCTTGGGTTTCAGCTGAAGGTGAAGAATGGTAATTTTCACAAGAAAAAGTAAGGGGTGCCTGTGTGGCTCAGTCTGTCAGGCATTGGACTTCTGCTCAGGTCATGACCTCCTGGTTTGTGAGTTTGAGCTCCGCATTGGGCTCTGTGCTAGTAGCTCAGAGCCTAGAGCCTGCTTCAGATTCTCTGTCTTCCTCTCTGTCTGTCCCTTCCACGTTTGTGCTCTCTCTCTCTCTTGCTCTCAAAAATAAATAAGAATTAAAAAAAGTAAAATAGTAGGATTTGAAATTATATAAACATTCCAGTGATATTCCAATAATATTTGAAATTATATAAACATTCCAATGATATTCCAATAATATATACAGTGATCCTGGAATTATTTTGTTTATGGGATTTTCTATCGTCTATGGTATACTCTGCAGCACAGACAGGGGTGGAACAATGGCACACTTTAGTGGGAGATCTCTTTTTTGAAAACCTGAAGCAATGGGGCGTCTCGATGGCCTAATTGGTTAAGTGTCTGACTTCGGCTCAGGTCATGATCTTGTGGTTTGCGGGTTCAAGCCCCCCATCAGGCTCTGTGCTGACAGGTAGCTCAGAGCCTGGAGCCTGCTTCAGATTCTGTGTCTCTTTTTTTCTCTGCCCCTCCTCACTCACACTCTGTCTCACTCTCTCTCAAAAATAAATAAATGTAAACAAACAAACAAACAAAACCTGAAGAGAATGGTCAACTGTGCCCCCGAAGTAGATTCTGTTTTTCTAGGAAAATGAGCTTGCAGGAAATTTTAAAGGGTTTAAGCATAATTCTCAATTGGGCCAGGTGCATTCATTCTGTTGCTCATTAGTCTCTGGTCCTTGGGTAAATTGTGTTACATCAAAATAAGCATAGAATCTTTCCAGACATCGATCCTAGAAAAGGCAGTTCTTTAAGTGGCTTGGCTGCTCAGGCACTGTCAAGGTAGCTGTAAACATTTGTCTCCCCACTGTGTGGTAGACAACCTCTATGGTTTCGAGGATCCTCCCGTCTGGGGTGCTCACACCTTTGTGGAATCTCTCCCCTGTGAGGGTGTGGTCTGGATTTACTGGCCTACTTCCAATGCACGGCATGCCATGGAAGTAATGGGATGTGACTTCCAAGATTAGGTTACAAAAACACTACGATTTGCCAAAACGTGGAAGCAACCAAGATGTCCTTCAGTAGGTGACTGGGAAGACAGTCTGCGGTAAATCCAAGCAATGGAATACTGTGCAACACTAAAAGGAAGTGACCTATCAAGTTAGGAGGAAATGTCAATGCATAATACTAAGTGAAAGAAGCCAATCTGAAAAGTCTATATGTCGTATGATTTCTACTCTATGGCATTCTGGAAAAGACAAAATAGCAGAGTCATTAAAAAGATCAGTGGTTGTCAGGAGCTAGGGAGAGGGAGGGATGAATAGGCAGAGCACGGAGGAGTTTTAAGGCAGCGAAACTACTTTTATGTGATACTACAATGGTGAATACATGCATGACATTTTATTTGTCAAAAACAATAAAATGTATAAAACTAAGAGTGAACCACAATGCAAACTATGGACTTTGGGTGATAACGATGTGACAATGTCGTCTCATCAGTTGTAACACAGGTACCACCCTGATGAGGGATGTCAGTAGTGTGGGAGTGTGTGTGTGTGTCTGTGTGCGTCTGTGTGTTTCTGTGTCTGTGTGTGTGTATAGGTAGAGGGTATATGAAAACTCTGTACTCTTTACTCACTGTTGCTCTAAACCTAAAACTGCTCTAAAAGTCTATTTTAAAAAAGGAAAAGACTATGGTTTCTGCCTTGGGTGCCTTCTCTTGCTCTCTCATTTGCCCACTCTGGGGCAAGCCAGTTGCTATGTTGGGAATACCTTTATGGAGAGGCCGATGTTGCAGAGAACTGATGTCTCCAGCCGATAGCCAGCAAAGACCTGAGGTCTGCCAGTGGCCGTAAGGGTGAGCTCACAGTGGATCCTTCCTCACATGCGCCTTGAGGTGATTACAGCCACAGTGGACACTTTGATGAGAGACATTATGAGAGACTCTGAGTTAAAGGTACCCAGCTACACCATGCCCAGATTTTGAAACCCCATAAATAATAATAATAATAACAATAATAATTGAGATTAAGTATCTAGGTTTTACAGTAACTTGTTATATAGCAGTGGGTAACTAATATACCTTTTAAGCCCCCTTGTAGAGGCAAATGTTGAAAAAATTCTTTAATAACAAGAAGTAGATGAGAAGGACTCATAGGTCATACCAGGAATGCCAGCCACGGTTAAATATAAATATATCTAACTGCTTAGGAGTATACAGTTAGAATCACTGTGTTGTTCTAGAATAAAATATCAATCCTTCCTCATAAAATATAGGAAATTAATTTTTACTGTCACTGATGATCTACTAGACCCTTAAATGATCTCTTTTAGGAGGAGATGAGGGTAGTTAAATAATTTATCCAAGGCTACAGAGATAGAAGGGAAAGGAGATAGGATGAAAAGTGAGGTGTCTCTTTCCTATAAAAGTAACATGTATCAGTCTTTCCAGAACCTTCCTTTGGATTTTTTCACTCTATATCGTCCACTAATCCATGACAAAGAGTTTGGGCTTGCCTGTAGTCCACAATAATAGTGGGATAGTTTATGCATATTTTTCTCAGTAACCAATAAAACAAGCAGGAAAAATGTCAGTAAGGGTATACAAGACTTGAATAATGTGATGTGCAAACTTGACCTTATGGCCATATATAGAACCCTGAGCCCTGAATTGCAAAGTACACATTCTTTTTTTTTAATGTTTTTAAGTTTATTTATTTATTACGTTTATTTATTTGTTTCTGAAAGGGAGAGAGAGAGAGTGCGGGAGGGGCAGAGAGAGAGGGAGATAGAGAATCCCAAGTAGGTTCTGTGCTGTTAGTGAGCCTGATGCAGGGCGGAAACCCAGGAAACTGAGAGATCATGACCTGAGCCACAACCAAGAGTTGGATGCATAAATGACTGAGCCAACCAGGTGTCCCTGCAAAATATACAGTCTTAAGAACATACAGTGGGTCCTAAAGCCAACCCCAGTATATTGAAATGGATTGAAATCAGAGTATGTTCTCCGATAATAATGCATTAAGCTCAAAATCAACAGTAACAGGATTACTAGAAAATCCCTTTATGTTTGATATTAAGAAACATACTTGTAAATGGGCATGTAGGTGGCTTAGTCGGTTAAGTGTCTGACTTTGGCTCAGATCATGATCTCATGGCTTGTGAGTTCGAGGCCTGCATCGGGCTCTGTGTTGACAGCTTAGAGTTTGGAGCCTGTTTCAGATTCTGTGTCTCCTTCTCTCTCTGTCCTCCTCTGCTTGCACGCCCTCTCTCTCTCTCAAATAGAAATAAACATTAAATTACAAAAATTAAAAAAAAAAAGAAACATGCTACCTGTAAATAAATAACTACGGTATCAAAAAGAAATAATAATCAAATTAGAAAACATTTTAGGCTGGAAAACCTCAAAGTTTTTGAGGAGTCTGCAGTAGGAGGAAAAGAAACAAGATGGTGGATTGTAATGAGTAACCATGGAGTCTAAGCAAGACAAAAAGGAAAACAGGAAGAGGCTGTCAGCTTTGAGAGCATCACAGGAGTCACGCCCTGGAGGTCATGATGATAGGGAAGAATTCGACAATGGGAACACCTGAGCTGGAAAGGTAGAATGTTTGGACATATTTTTAATAGGTGTTAAGAGGTAATGAACATGTGCAGGATTTAACGATGGGAGAAAATGCCAGCAGTTGATTGGATAGAAAAAGTCACTGGAGGTGAGAGCATTAATAACCAACTAGGAGGTGCTGGACAGATTGTGCCCGTTTCTTTTTTTTTTTTTTTTTAATTAATGTCTTATTTATTTCTGAGAGAGAAAGAGAGAGGCAACGTGAGCAGGGGGAGGGTCAGAGAGAGAGGGAGACACAGAATCCGAAGCAGGCTCTGGGCTCTGAGCTAGCTGTCAGCACAGAGCCCGATGTGGGGCTCGAACCCATGAACCGTGAAATCATGACCTAGTAGAAGTTGGACGCTTAACCAACTAAGCCAACCAGACGCCCCTGTGTCCCTGTTTCTGAAGGCTCCGAGTGGAGTGGAAGAAGGTGAGGTGAACAGTAAGGAAGCCGGAAATAAACTGTGTGATGAATGAGGGTTTTTGAACAGAAAGTTGGATGGTTGAAAGCCTTGAGCTACGAAAGTAGGTGGTAAATCCTAAGTGATTTAAGTGTCCATAGAGCAGGTGTAAGGAGATAAGACAGGGTTACTCCCAGAGCACATTTCATCAGGTGCATTCTATAAAGCAATAGGGAAATAGCAGTAGCTCACCATATACTGAACAGGGTTTTCAACTTTTAATCCAATGCACAGGAGTAGAGGCTGCTTCCCACTGGGAGGAATCTGCCAAGGTCTTATCCCTATTTGGGTTTGCTCAGGCTCTCAGTGCCGCCTCGCTTACCATGCCTCTTCTTCGTATTCTCAACTTCTCCCTACAATGATCTGTTCACTGAGCAGTACACATGATGGCTTATGGTTTCTCTAAAGGAGATGCACATCCTGGAACTCAGGATTGTGTCTAAAGTAGGCTTCACCAGCAGCACAAATACTGTGTTTCTTTAGCATCATGCATCGGCTTGGAACTGAGTGGGTTTTAAGCTACAATTCAGTTTAAGCTACATTCCTTAATCCTACAATTAAGGATTTTTGGAGCTTAAATTGTTCTCATTTTATTTATTTAAAATTTAAAAAAAATATTTATTTATCTTTGAGAGAGAGAGAGAGAAAGTGAGAGAGACACAGAATTGGAAGCAGGGTCCAGGTCCTGAGCTTTCAGCACAGAGGCTGACGTGGGGCTTGAAAGAGCAAACCGCGAGATCATGACCTGAGCTGAAGTCGGGTACTCAACCAACTGAACCACCCAGGTGCCCCAAATGCTTTAACTTTTATACACTAGATGCTTCCACCTTATCTTGTGCATCTTATACTAGAATGTATGGGACTCCTTCAAGACCTGGAGAGTAAGATTGAGCCCACTGCAATCCCTTCACGTGTCTTACTATTCCAAAGAGCACAGGATACATAAGATCCATGTAACAGCAGCCACACTCTCATGTTATTATAAAAACACCAGCGGCAGTTACCACAGGCAAAAATAACACTTCCAGGTCCCAGCATGATCCAGACCTGGATTGCAGTCACCTGCCAATTGATTTAGGATTATCTGGGGAATGGAGAAAAGACAAGAGCTTCTTGTTCGAGCTTGTCAGCTTACTGGTCATATTGTGTAAGTTAGGCGGGGTCTGTGAACCCAAACCCAATTGGGAAAGTCTTACATAAGGAGGTGAATTGTGTTTCACACGCTTCTCTTGCAGACACCTCGCAGAACCCAAGGTTTTCTCCCCCGTCTAGCCCCCACCATCAACATCACGACGGTGTTTCAGAGATCCAGGGAAGGCATGGCTCACATAAACTTTCCTGCTCTGAAAGATGCGCAACCATTTCCTACCTGCAAATATCTTCTTACCACATCAAGTCCAACCTGGGTCATCTACCCCAGGTTAAGAAACAAGAAAAAGGAGGTGGGAAAAAAAACACAAAAAATCCATGAGATTCCTACTTAGTAACCTGAGCTTGAGAAAAAAGCCTCTGAAGTCTGAAGTGCCCCATGGTCTCCTAATAGCCAGGGGTCTGAAGTTCATGCAAAGTACCGCTACGCTAGGGTCCCCCAGAGAGCTCCTGGTGACTCAGAAATTTGCATCTCCATCCAAGACTTGACTCTGACTTATGCAGTCTAAGTTCCTGGAAAGCCTGTGCTGATTCCCAAGTGAATCTATTTTCTTATTAACTCAGCTACTGTGTTGCGAACGAAATGACACAAAGACAGGACACACGCAAAGGACAGACACAGACACAACTCCGGCCGGAGGAACAGTTCTATGCAAGCCCCTCTTGCGGTTTATTTTATACCACGGTAACTGGATACAAACTGAAACCTACAAGATGCATTCCTTTACCAATTAAGGGCAAGTAGCCAAACACATTTCAAGGACAGGGGGGAGCAAAGGGAGGAAGCGACCACAACATGTTTACTAAGAGGCCTGCCCACAACTCCAGCCTTCTTCTTACTTCTAAGGAGGGCATGTTCCCTTGTTTGCGAGCGGACCATTAAACCTGCCTCCTGGCAGAGCATCCTATTTGCAGGCATGCTTTGCCCAGGCAGGGAGCCCACGCTTTCTTGTGGTCACTGTCGGGCTCCCACATACTGAGGCTTCCAAGTGCTAAGTCAGCCTGCACAGTGACAATCTCAAACTAGCTGCAGCTCAGGGACACCTTAAACCAGCTATGGTGAATACAGACGTTTTTAGCTCTCCTTGATTTGTTTTACCTCCAGATGGTGGTTCTTATCTGTGCAGTGTGGACCTCTCCCTATTTCACATTCCAAGCCCTGTAAGCACAGGATTAGAAAAGGGAAGCCCACAGGAGAAAAGGAAAGAAACGGATCACAAAAAAGTGTATGTTTGGCCCAATGTCCAATGCCAGGCAAGCCTTGGCTGGCTGCTCTACGACTCAATGATCATCTGGACCAAGCTGTCATATTGGGAAAGAAAGGGCAGGACGGAGATGACTGAGCTTCTTACCAGCCAGGAAGCAGTTTTGCCTGGCTTGCTGATCTGCACAAAAGAAGAGAGGAAACACAAGAAGGTCCACTGGGTAGGATGTGGATGGGAAATGGGGTTTAGTTATTGCCTGTAGAGTATGGTATCCTCACTGGTGGTAAATGTGGTTCAACACCCATGGCTCCTTGGCCATTCGGTCGGAATAGCCATTCCTCCTTCTTTGGGGAATCCATATTAAGTGGGGCCATATGAAGGAGGGGCTAGATATGTCCTCTTGTTCATTGTTGTTGAAAGTATTCTCCAACAATGGGAAGTGGGTTCAGTCTGGCAGCATAAAGAATACCTTTCACTGCACTATCATATCCCTTTATACTCTACCAGCTCTCTATATCCTGTTAGGACTAAGCCATAAAGCCTGTTAGCGTCTCTCTCAGAAGAGTAACCCCTTAGCAAAGAACATTTATACGATGGGAGCAGAGAGGACAAACTTAGGGGAATTTTGACCAGCAGGAAAGATTAAATAGAATTCTCACAGGGAAAAGGATGGAAAAAGATTAGGAAGGTAGCTGCTAAGGGAGTGTGGTTGGCCTGGGTTCTTCCGGGACCCGGCACCCCTTCTTCCCTCCCTGGGACTTGAGTTTGAAGAAATGAGACAGTGAAAAGGATAATTTTGACTCTGAGTCGTCACTGCCATGCAAGTGACCTTGAATTATCAAAGGGTAACTGCAGCAGCATGGCAGTGGTCTTGTGTGTTTATGGAATGAGCAGGCATTAGTCTCACTCCTGTCTCTTTTGGCTCCTGGCTGGTACAGAAGAGATAGATACATATATATTTCTGGTTTGTTTTAAAATTCTATTTGAATAATTTTTGCATTTGCCTGTATATGTTTATAGGTCTGGACTTAACCAGAAGTTGCCAAAACAGTTCATAGAGTGAAAAAGAACACACAGCAGATTCCAGGAATATCTAAGCCCATGCACTTTATCAGTAGCTGGACGGAAAGCAAAGGCCAGCGTGTCTTTAAGGTCTGTTTACCTTTGCCTCTACCAAACCTTTCCTCTCTGTTAAGGTGGCATTTAGGCTAGAAGGAAGAGGGCAAAATCCTGAAAGGTGGCATTTACCCAAACAGATGGAGTTGTCTTTAACTGGCAAGTTCAAGAGTCCTTTTTTGCCTCCCCTCCCACAAGAATGAGGACTTGAGAGTAAGGTAAGAACACTAGAGAATAATTTACATTTCTGTAGCAGCACTCTGGCCATGTATGAAGTTACACACTTCACTCTGCTTCCAAGCTTCTTTGTCCTTATATCCGCATTGGCTCTCATTCATGTTCAAAGTATATTTATTGAGCACTCACTGAAGACTAGTTGGTGTTTGGTCATCCCTGTTGGCTATGTTCTGGGCCAGGCCAGGGCCCAGTTGTTTGTCTGGGACCTGGAGGACTGTTTCCCCAGCAATGGCCTGGAAATCTACTTCTGCTCCTGTCACAAGCCTTTGGCTGAAAGCACTTCAACGTACGTAACAACTTGGGCGCTTGGGTGGCTCAGTTGGTTGAGCATGATTTCAGCTCAGGTCATGATCTTACTGTTCATTAGTTTGAACCCAAGTGGGGCTCTGTGCTGACAGCTCTGAGCCTGTAGCCTGCTTCAGATCCTGTGTCTCCCTGTCTCTTTGACCACCCCCTGCTCACACTGTCTCTCTCTCTCAAAAAATAAAAAAATAGGGGCGCCTGGGTGGCTTAGTCGGTTAAGCGTCCGACTTTCGTTTAGGTCATGATCTCGCGGTTCGCTGAGTTCGAGCCCCGCGTCGGGCTCTGTGCTGACTGCCAGCTCGGAGCCTGGAGCCTGTTTCAGAGTCTGTGACTCCCTCTCTCTCTGACCCTCCCCTGCTCACGCTGTCTCTCTCTCTCTCCTAGAAATAAATAAAAATATTAAAAAAAAAATAAACTAGCTTATGGGTTCAATCCCTGCATCAGGCTGTGCGCTCTGGAGTCGGCTTCGATTCTGTGTCTCCCTCTCTCTGCCTCTCCTTTGCTCGTGTTCTGTCTGTCTCTCTCTCAAAAATAAACAAACATTTTAAAAAAAGTTACAATTTGGTTGATTTTGCACTTACACTTCTGGAAGTAGGAATAATGAATACAGCTTTTTTTTTTCTTCTAAAAGAAGAACGGAATTATTGGATTAAGCAAGAGATTACAACACTAGGTAGAAACAAATGTCCAGCCATTGCGATCTGGACCTTAAACAAGGGGAGCTTGGTAAAGGGGCCAGTGCTTTCCTGCGGGTTCCAGCTTGAGCACTTTTGCCTGTACTCAGTCGCTGTAATTCCATCCATCTTGGGTAGGGAGTAGAGACGGGGAGGCCAATATTTGCTGAGCTGTCACACAGGCTTACTCTTTAACTTAGGATTCCATTGGCCTTGCCCCGGGCTCACTTGTACAGCGTGATCCTCCAGGCCTTCTTCGTGATCAATAAGCAAAGTTTGCCATTGGCCTGGAACCGAGGAGAGCGTCTGGCAGAGGACCCTTTGGGGCGAGCGGAGGGTGGCCGAGGCGCCTGCCAGGAACCGAGAAGTGAGCTCCGCCTCTAGGCGGCGCGTTCCCATTGGTTGGAGGCGGTGACTGGGCGGGGCGAGGGCCCGCAGGAAGCGCTGGAGGAAAGACTTCTTTAACGCCCAGCCTTGACTTTGTGTCCAGAGCTCTCTGGGCTGGCCTTCCGGGCTTTCAGTGAGCACTAGAATTCAGGGGTCAAACGTCATAAGGCAAATGTAGACAAATGACTAAGACAGCTGCTGATTTAGGCTTGAGTTCAATGGGTACCAAACTTTGAGTGCTCTAGAATGCTTTTTGGGATTTTGGGGAATGTTTCCCAAATGCCGTTTGCCCCAAATCGAAGCTGTGTTCCCTTCAAAAGCTGCTCTCCCCCCCCCACTATTCCTTATTTTGATGAATGGCGCACCATAACCTAGATTCTCAAGCCAGAAATATCGGGGTTCAATCGTTCCTCACACTCATATTTAACTAATCACAAAGAGTTGACCCCATTTCCAAACATGTCTCTGGCTTTTCCCTTTCCAACATTTCCTCTGCCTCACTTTGAATCTCCAAAATTTTTCCCAGTAGGTGACTGCCCCCCTTCTTCACTTCCAATCCTCAATAATGAGGCAGAGTGGGCTTTTCCATGATGTTAATATGTAGTCTGGAGTGATCCTGCTTAAAACCATTTGCAGTAAATTAAACTATCTAAACACGATCTGACCGACTGGTTATTTCTGCAGCTTTACACCCCTTCTCCGCATCTAGCTCGTGTTTCCATTCTCCGTCAAGTTCTTTGTTTGCAGAGCTCAATCTTTAAGGGCCTTTTTGCTTCATCTCTTTTGGAAATTTCCCCTTTTCCCCAGCAGGTATAGGGGCCTTTTATTTTGACACTGTTAGCAGACCTGTATGGATTTGTCACGTTTTACTATTCTGTACTGTTATGAAAGGCTCCTTTCATAACTTTGAAAACCTCTGGAAGTCCTTACCGTTCATCTGTAAACTTGTGTCTGTCGCTGGAAGATACTGAATGCTTGCTAAATGAATGAATCACACTATATGATCTTTCACTTAAAAATTTTTTAATGTTTACTTACTTTTGAGACAGACAGACAGACAGACACACACACACACACACACACACACACAGATTGAGGGGGGGAGGCTGTCAGAAGGAGAAGGGGAGAGAGAGGGAGACACAGAATCCGAAGCAGGCTCCAGACTCTGAGGTGTCAGCACAGAGCCCGATACGGGGCACCAACTCAGGAGCAGTGGGATCATGACCTGGGGCCACAGTTGGCAGCCCAACCCACTATGCCCTCTTTTTTTTTTTTTTTTTAATGTTTTATTTATTTCTGAGAGCGTGCCGGCGGGGGAGGAGCAGAAAGAGAGGAAGACAGGATCAGAAGCTGGCTCTGCCCTGACAGCAGCGAGCCTGATGTGGGGCTAGTACTCACAAACCTTGAGATCTTGACTTGAGTCAAAGTCCGATACTTAACCATCTGAGCAACCCAGGCGCCACCATATGACCTTTCTTAATACACAAAAGCAAAGATCATTTAGGAACACTTGTTAAAAGGTTTTTGGTTTTGCTTTTTTTTTTTTTTTGTCTCCCGAGTTTCTTCTTTGGGAGGTCACTGTGAGGGTACAGGACTCTCCGTTTTTGACAGTTCTCGGATGATTTTCATGCATGAAGTTCAAAGATTACATTCTAAGAAATCTTTACCCATTGGTAAAGGGTGACTTTCTTAGGGGCTATGTCTGAAAGCTATTTGAGGCTAGGGCCTTTGTCCAGAAAACAGTTTTGAGTGAATGACAAAACGACGAGAGCATGGATGTAAGTCTGGTGTCGTGTGACATTTTGCTACACAGGTCCGAGGAGATCCCGTTACCTCTAGCAGCAAAAGTGGCCTTTTCAAGCCAAACCGCTGGAGCAGGCTCTCGCAGTCACGTGAGGCATGCCGGACTACATTTCCCAGAGTGCCAAGGGATTCCCGCGCAGGCGCACTTGGAAAACTGCGGCGTCCCTCTCCTTCCCTGAAACCCGCAGGTCTCTCCCCTCCCGCCCTCGCCACTCCCCCTCCCCTCCGAGCCTCGCAGTCTGAGCTGCAGCATTTCGGCTTGTTTTGGTGTGTGTGCGTGTGTCGCTGCAGGCCGGACTCATGGCCTCGCCGCTGCGATTCGACGGGCGGGTGGTACTGGTCACCGGCGCGGGGGGAGGTGAGCACGCGAAGGCCGGAGGGCGGGCTCCCATCTAGTTCTCGCGTCCTGAGCCCCCCTTTTCGCCTCAGGATACCCGCGCAGCCGCAACTGCATTCCCGACGTCGGGGCGTCGGGCAGTGGTGGGGCGGCGGAGTACAGGCGGCTTGGAGAATCCCTGGACCTGGTGGTCCCGGAGGGAGGACGGGTAACGGCTGTTCTCGGGGCGCCGACACTGCCGAGAGGGCCAGCACTGAGTGGGGAGCAGAAACACGTAGTCACACTGCCGCGTGTGGCCCGCTTCCCCGCCCCATCTTCTTGGGGGCCTCTTCCCAAGGCCCCGGGTCTTGCAAGACGGAGGCCGGGCTGGGCTACGGCTTGCAGAACCGGGGTAAAACATTCCTAATGACCCTCGATCGCGACCTATCCTGCCAGGAGACTCTTAGGCATGTTGTCAAGTGTTTTAAAGGTTGCCGAAAAGCCGGTCGCGGCAGGAACCCCTCCACACTCCCCAGGATTAGAGACGGCAGCCCCTTGCCTTTGACAAGTCATCAGTGTTTCTTTTCCCAGTCGGTCGTTTTAGGGTTCTTGAGAAGTTCTTCTTTGGAGAAAGTCTCCTCGTTGAAGTTTAAGTTTGCATGCTTATCAAGCCTCACATGTCTACGGGAGTGAGGCAGGTGTTAGTGTAGGAGTGCAGGGGGGACCAGCTGGTGAGCAGAGACATTTCTGAAGTAGAACAGATCTTCCTGTATTTCAGGAGAAACAAAATGGAGATTGGTTATGTGAAATAACCCTATTCTTGCAGAAGAAACGAAAACCACTCATACCCATACGGATACTTGGCAGTGTGATTTTACACTGTTTCCCACTAGTGATCAACCTCTATAACCACCACGTGTAGGGATCTTGGCCTTCAGTGCCTTTGATTCCCCACTGGTGGTACCTTACATCTAGAATAGACCTAATGTGGAATTAATTTAAATTGTGTATTGTAACAGCAGTGGAATTCTTCCAGTTAGTTCATTTGTATCTTTCTTTACATTCCATCGATAGAATGGATTCTGATGCTGCGTTTTGGAAAGTGCTTTTAAGATTAATTGGTGGCCAAGTTTCTATTACTAGCTGTATTCATTCAAAAATGGTCATATGACCTTGGGAAAACATTTGGTTTACACTTTGCTTTTGATGGAAATAATTAAGTGATGCACTCATTGTTTTAATGAGCCTCTTTTGACAGTGACTGGTTCACAGCATGAAATACATTTTGCACCAAGATTCAGTGCACATATACATCATTTATATTTGAAACAAGTTCCTGACATGGCACATAGTAAATGAAGTGCATTCTAAGAGTTTCTATTCTATTTCATTAAGTAAATAGAGATTATGAAACCTACTAAATTGATTTTGTGAATCATTAATGAGTTGTGACTAGACAATTATGGACTTAGTACCTCCTGTTTATAAACTGGTTTGTTTTTAAAGAGACTTGCAGGATTTCCCTTGCCTGGATTATGATAGAATCCTTAGCTATTGCCGATAGGAGAGAGGAATACAGTTTTGTAGTCAAGTTACAGATCACCATTGAGGAAGGGAGACAGAGCAGCTGTTCTCGAACAGCAACTGTCATCATTCTGGAAGGGAGATAGAGATCAAATTCCAGTCCTGTCACTGAGACTATTGTCCTTGGGTCTTGGGGTTTTCTCGTTTAGAAATCAAACCTTTAGAATTGAGGCATTGCTGAACATCCCTGGAAGAGATGTCCATGGATGGCTCCTGGGCCTGTGTATGAGAATTTGTCTGACTTCATCCCACTATTCTGTAGATAAAGAGGAATATATGTTCCCTATTCACGTGTTGTTGTTTAGCTTGAAATATAGATTAATGTATTTCAGGAGCAACAAAATGAAGATTTGTTATGTGAAATAACCTGAAAGAGTGGTGTAGAATTGTCCAGGCTTTATGTAGACAGTTTTGGTGGTACAGCAGAGGAATCACAGGGTATCACGGCTGTTTTATTAGCAGACTGAAGTGGTTATTGGGGCTGTAACTGTTGAGAGTGGAAGATTTGCACTGAGGAAGAAGGGAGTCTGGCCATTTTGAATTCAAGATGGTTGTGAGATTAGCAGATGTTGGATTTGGAGATAGTGAGAAGGGTGTGAGCAGGTGGAGATCTTGAAGTCGGGGAGAGAGATTTTGAAGTCATTTGAATTCCTTAGATTGGTAAAGCTAGAAAGTGAAATAGTCTAGGAAGCTATACTCAGCGCCTCTCTTAGAGTGAAGAGGAGTGGAAGCCATCAAAGAGAACACTGCACAAGCAGTTTGAGTTGAGAATCAACTGAGATTTGACAATGCTAAAGAAATTAAGGTCAAAAAAAAAAAAAAGAAAGAAAGAGATGGAGGGGAGAGGGTGGTTGGCAATGTATTTAGGTTTGAGGGAGATATAAGATAAGATTTAGGAGATTAGGACAAAGTGGAGGCTCTTGGATTTAACTTTTTGTGCATTTGGCCCTTAACGCCAAGTTGTGGGGAACGCAGAAGAGTGACATATTCAATCTGAGCCATCAAGAACTTTCTAGTTTAAGTGAGGGAGGCAGACTAATGGATATGAAGTAGTTAAATGATGTTTACTTAAGCACACATGTTAAAATGTAGAAGGACCCTTACCAGTCTGCTCATGGGCTAGTGGTGTTGAAGGAAAAAGAAAGGAGCTGTCATTTTTTACTTTCTATGCAGATTTGTGTATAGTTTGTATGGGCCTTTGTGATAAAAGTACATCACTTACAATGTCTTTGAGAGAGCTGTAAAACTTGATTTTAAGTTGAGATAATTTCTGATTAGGTCACTCTGCTAGAGATCTACCCCATTCCTTTGATCTAATGATTTTCTACTCTGTTACCCAGTAATTTTGCCTTCTGGTCACAAGCCCGTGATTTCTTTAAACACTATGTTTAGAACAAGTGGTCCAGCCTTGCTCGGATAAAATATGAGAAGACTTGAGTTATTGTATTGGCTGAGGGCTCTTATTCATTCAGAGCAGATTAACTTCTAAAAAAATTTTTTAAAAAGAGGCACCTGTGTGGTTCCGTTGGTTGAGCGCCCCTTCTTGATTTTGACTCATGTCATGATCCCAGGGTTGTGGGATCGAGCCCTATGTCAGGTTCTGCACTGAGCATGGAGTCTGCTTGGGATTCATTTTCTTCCTCTCTCTCCCTCTGCTCTTCCTGCTCTCTCTCTCTCTCTCTCTCTCTTTCTCTAAAATAAAAATAGTGAATTAACTTCTAAAATGAATTATTTGGTGATATCTTTCAGTTTTGGAAAACTTTATATTTTGGGTTCTTTGTATATTTCTTGATCCATTTAAATGAAATTTAAGCTGCTAATTACATTTACCAATCAATTTACTTAAAAAAACTATACATGTTAAACTAATTTAAACAATACAAAAGCAAGCCTTCCTCTCTTGGTTGCTAGTCACAAACTTCTGTTTCCCCAGAAGTAACCTCTAACTGCGCATTTCTTCTCTATTCTTCCTGAGATGTTCTATGCCTATTAAACTCATTTAAGCATAAGTATATATATATTTATATAAGTGTACATATATTTGGATGACAAGTTTATGCCTCATACCTTGGAGTCAGAATTAAATATTTTTTGTGTTTGGTGATTGTGTAGGGTTTGGTGTAGGATATAGAAATCCTAGATATTTGGAGCAGGAAAGGATTTCACACAGGCAGTGAGTCTTAGGCACTTCCTCTTGGGTTGACGTGCAGAACAATACGGAACTGGTTCTTTAGGGGAACTAGTACCCCTGCAACTGCTTCTGGAACTGCTGCAGCCCAACCAGCACTGGATACCAAGGGTCTATAGAATGGAAGCTGCTATCAGAGCTTAGGGAGCTAGATTGATAAGTTGCCACTATACCCACTGTTTGTTTCTTTGTTTTCTTTCTTTCTTTCTTTCTTTCTTTCTTTCTTTCTTTCTTTCTTTCTTTCTTTCTTCCTTCCTTCCTTCCTTCCTTCCTTCCTTCCTTCCTTCCTTCCTTCCTTCCTTCCTGTCTTTCTTTCTTATTTATTTTGAGAGAGAGAGAGTGAGCAGGGGAGGGGCGGAGAGAGAGGGAGAAGAAGAATCCCAAGCTGACTCCACACTGTCAGCAGAGAGCTTGATGCGGGGTTCCATTCCACACACCATGAGATCATAACCTTAGCTGAAATCATGAGTCAGAGGCTCAACTGACTGGGCCACCCAGATGCCCCACTCACTGTTTCTTAATATTTGGGAAGCTTCCAGAAATCAGCTTCTTAACCAACAACAACAGCCAGAAGTCACAGTAAGGTACCTTCTGCTTCCTTTCCACCTTCCAGATAGGCAAATACATTTAATGTTGGTGCTCACACCCAGCATCCTAGCAGCTAGGTAGGGGGGTAGGAAATGGTAGGCAGAATAGATAGAACGTACAGTTTGAAGCTTTTGGACCTCTACAGGTTGAAGAAGGTGAGGTAGGTGTTGAGAGTACCAACGAAGACCCTACCATTGTAATATAATATGAGCGGTTTGTCAGTAAACTTTAAAATGGTTGATTTGAGTGGACCAAAAAAATTATGCTAATGTTTACTGTTTGCTCGACTTTCTGATTATTTTGTTTTTCATTAGGACTGGGCCGAGCCTATGCCCTGGCGTTTGCAGAAAGAGGTGCATCAGTTGTTGGTAAGTTTTTTTCTTTTTAATGAGTAGATGGCGTTTACGGTAGAGTCTCCACAAGTGAGCCAGCTTTGCCTTTACATCAAATAATTTTCCAAAGTCACATTTCACCCCTTGTTAATTTCTTCTGCCAGCAAAAATTGTCCTCCTTGAGAATGATTTTATAACTTACTTTTTTTTTAAATAGTTTATTGCCAAGTTGGTTTCCATAAACCACCCAGTGCTCATCCCCACAAATGCCCTCCTCCATGCCCATCACCCCCTTTCCCCTCCCCCCACTCCATCTGCCCTCAGTTTGTTCTCGGCATTCAAGAGTCTCTCGTGGTTTGCCTCCTTCCCTCTCCCCCCCATTTCTCCTCTTCTTCCCCACGGTCCTCCGTTAAGTTCCTCCTAATCCTTCTATACGTGCAAACATATGGTAGCTGTCCTTCTCTGCCTGACTTATTTCGCTCAGCATAACACCCTCAAGGTCCATCCACGTTGCTATACATGGCCAGATTTCATTCTTTCTCATTGCCATGTAGTATTCCATCATATAGATAAACCACATCTTCTTGATCCATTTGTCCGTTGATGGACACTTAGGCTCTTTCCATGTTTTGGCTATTGTTGAGAGTGCTGCTATGAACATTGGGGTATATGTGCCCCTATGCATCAGCACCCTTGTGTCCCTTGGGTAAATTCCTAGCAGTGCTATTGCTGGGTCATAGGGGAGTTCTATTTATAACTTACTTTTTAAAGTAGACTAGCTTCACAGATTTTTCCCCTGAGCAGAACTGACGAAGAAGGTCAGGCACTTACTGTATACAAGGAAGTTCTTGAATTTGGTAAATTACCGAGCTGTGATTTATTGAGCTAGAAGGCTGGTTTGAGGTGAATCCCCGTAAATATAAGTGTATTGATGACAATAAGAAATAAGTGTATTTTGAGAACTAGAAGTTTGGAGTCAGAGAATCCGAAATATGTGGTGGTGGTGGTGGTGGTGTTGTTTTAAACCTCTTTCATCAAAACTTTTCACATGAAGCTTTTTATAAAAGTTTCACTTGGAGAGGCAGTTGCATGAGTTTTATTAAGGCTCATCAGTTAGAAGATGCTGTAGTGAAGAATCCTGAAGGCGGGAGGTCTTAGTAATTTAAAGGTTTTGCACTGACGCAACATGGTGTGCACAGAGGAGTGGGTTTGTCTGCAGCCAAACCTTTGTGGGGAATAAATGAACACTCCTTCATTGTGCGCAGTGCAAGGGAGGTGGGTAAGGCAGAAGATACAGCCCAGTATTTATTAGTATCTTTGCTGGGATAAAATTGTTCACCCACGATGACTTTCTAATGCCCGTTTTTCTCCCTCTTACTAAGGAATACAGAGAGACAGATTGTCTCCAATTTGTTTATGGAGACATGTATAACAAAAGGGTAAGCAAGCAGCCTGGGTTTCTACAGAAGACCCAAACAGGACATTTGATTATACTCTCCTCCCTCACTGTGGACGTGTAGCTTTTGTTTTGGTTTTAAAAAAATTTTTTAATGTCTATTCATTTTTGAGAAAGATTGCAAGCAGGGGAGGGACAGAGAGAGAGAGGGAGACACAGGCTCCACGCTCTGAGCTGTCAGCAAAGAGCCCGAGGGGAACCCAAGCCCTTGAACCGTGAGATCAAGATTGAGCTGAAGTTGGACACTTAACGAAGCCAACCAGGTTCCCCTATGTAGCTTATCTTTACAGAAGGGACACAGAGTCTTTGGATGTTCCTTGATTAAGGTCATGTGCAGTGTCAATTAATCCCATCTACTTCTGGTGGTAAGGACACGTTTCGTTATTGTGGGATATTGAGGTATTTAGCCAGAGGGTATGTAGTTCCAGCCCTCTTTGCCAGATTTTCCCAAGATATTTCATGTTGTTACTGTTAATCTTTTTTTTTTTATCCTATTGCTATCCATTTCTTAATATTTTCAACTTTGAGCTTTTCACGCATTGACATTTCTTACTCACTTCTGTAAGTATAAGGCCCTCGTTTTGTCTTCTCTATCTCCTGAAGGACCTAGAATATTTCCTTGTGCAAAGAAGGTACTTTGTTCTTTGGGGCCTTTTTTGTTATTTGACATAGACTCGTTCTGGAGGAAATGGGGAGGTGGGCCAGGTGGGTCTTTGAGACTGGTTGAATACACTCCTGCTTGTTGTCATGATTACGTATCACCTTAGTTTATAAACCTGATCTGTAGAAAAATTTACAGCAATGCGTGTTTGTGGGTCGGGTTTCATAGATTTTTGTGTTACCACTGAACCATGAGATCATGACCTGAGCCGAAGTCGGGCGCTTAACTGCCTGAGCCACCCAGGCGTCCTTCTTTCAGCTTTTGAAAACTCAGATGCCCTGCTACCAGGTTGCATCACACACACTAATGTTCCTCCTTTGTTAATGTTTGTTCTGCTAGTGTATATTTTACATGAGTAAGAAAAAGTGGAGGAATAAACCTAGGACACCATGACAGCAGAGTGTTTTATTTGTGGGACAGTGATTCCTCCGATAATTTTATGACAAGCTCAGAGTCCAGTAAGAAGTGAGAACAAAGGGATAGAAGTGCTTGTTTCTCATATAAGTCAACATATGTCAGGTTATCTGGGTTAACAAACACATCTCAGTGACGTAAAATAATAAAGGATTATTTCATGTTTTTGGGAGTGTTAGCTTCTGGTAGGCTGTGTCTCTGCTCTAAGTGTCTTCCTTTTTTTTTTTTTTTTTTAAATTTTATAGTTTATTTGTTTTTGAGACCGAGAGAGACAGAGAATGAGTGGAGGAGGAGCAGAAAGAGAGGGAGACACAGAATCTGAAACAGGCTCCAGGCTTTGAGCTGTTGGCCCAGAGCTTGATGCGGGGCTTGAACCCACGAACTGTGAGGTCAGGTCCTGAGCTGAAGTCGGACGCTTAACCGACTGAGCCACCCAGGCGCCCCTCTAAGTGTCTTCCTAATTTCAGGATTCCAGTTAAAGGAGCAGATCTGTCTGGGACATTGCTGGTCTTGGGATGGATGAAAAATATACATGGATTGACTTGGTGGCTCTTAAATCCACTTCCACTCAAATTTCATTGACCAAAGGAAATCACTTGGCCAAGCATCACTTAAGATAGTCTCTAACTTTATATTAATATGATTGCTATTTTTTTTTAAATAAAGGTGTTTCTTTTTTAAGTTTATTTATTTCAAGAGAGAGAGCGAAAATGGGAGGGGCAGAGAGAGAGGGAGAGAGAGAGAATCCCAAGCAGGCTCTGCACTGTCAGCACAGAGCCCGAGGTGGGGCTCCATCTCATGAACTATGAGATCATGATCTGAGCTGAAATCAAGAGTCGGATGCTTAACTGACTGAACCAACCACCCAAGCGCCCCCTGATTACTGTGTTTTATATTCCATAATAAAAAGCCTTAGGGGAGGTTTCAATCTGGGTGTAAGGACTGCTCAGCCTTTGGCTACTAGTTATAATGTTGCGGACGAAATGACACAGAGGACAAGACACACACAAAAGACAGACACAGACACAACTCCGGCCGGAGGAACAATTCTACGCAAGCCCCTCTTGCGGTTTATTTTATACCCCGGTAACTGGATACAAACTGAAACCTACAAGATGCATTCCTTTACCAATTAAGGGCAAGTAGCCAAACACATTTCAAGGACAGGGGGGAGCAAAGGGAGGAAGTGACCACAACATGTTTACTAAGAGGCCTGCTCACAATTCCAGCCTCCTCCTTATTTCTAAGGAGGGCATGTTCCCTGGTATGCGAGCAGACCATTAAACTTGGATATTGTGTGCAGGCCTCCTGGCAGAGCATCCTGTTTGCAGGCATGCTTTGCCCAGGCAGGGAGCCCCGTGTGCAGACACATGCCGGCGTCCCTAACCACGCTTTCCTGTGGTCACTGTCGGGCTCCCACATATAACAAAGAATGTTTGGTTTTCTGTAAATTACAGCTTGCAGGAAAGTGAGCTGCCTTTGTAGTTTAGGTCACGTTTCCAATCCTGGCCATGCTGCCTGATCATGTGACCTCTCTCGCTATTGGTAGCCACTTTGTCTCGCTTCCAGGATTATGGTAGGGGTTCGGTGGCATCAATGGTTAGAGGCCTCTGTGATGGGAAAGAAAGGTGCCCGGAGTCAGGGCTGCCTGCCACGTGCTGGCCCTGTGCTCAGGACTTGGATATATGGCACAACTCGAGGGCATCCCCACCTCTGTATCTAAAACATGTCTCTCTTCTAGATTCTTTAGAGCCAAGGGCCGGCCTTACGTACTGATGCCTTCTCTTCACGGGTGAGCATAGTGCTTCACTTAGTAATCACCCAAGACCTAGGTGTTGATGAAGGGGGTGAGTTATGTGACACACGGGGATCACAAGAAAGCACATGTGGTTCCAGCTTATAATAAATGAGCTACGTATGCAATGCTCACGTCTTCCCCAGATGCGACTGTCACTAACCCAGGTTACGGGCGGCAGCCTTTAAAGATAGCTTTAGAAGAGCTTTTAGCCATTTATCAGTTTAAAACCCCAGTTTTGAGATACTAACAAGAATCCATACAAGCCGTAGCATCATCTGGGCTCGTTTGTTCATCCAGCAGTTATTATTGGGTGCTTGTTCGGTAGCAAGCACCTCTCTGGGAGCCGAGGGCGTGGAGTGGGGACTAAAACTGACAGGAGCCCTGCTTTCACAGAGCTGACATTCCAGGGGTGGGCGGTGGAGAGACAGACCGTGAACGCATGTGGAAATATAGCAGGTCTCAGGTAATGACAGGTGCTGTGGAGAGACAACTGCAGTGCATGGGCTGGAGGAGAGCTCTGAGGAGACACCTGCAGGCAGGGGACCAGATCGGGGGGCCCAGGAGCCTGTGGCAGGGGGCACAGCTGGTGCCTCAGTCTCTAGGCGGGAGCGGGCTCAGTGTGTTCAGGGTCAGCAGAGGGCCTGTGCAGCAAAGTCCTCACGGGGGATCGGAACCGAGGGATAAGGGCAGACAGTTCACAGGAGGCCAGGCTGCATGAGACCGTTTAGTTCTGAGTCAGGACTGGATCCCTCCGCTTGCTGTGTGGAGAATGATTGCAGAGGAGCAAGCATGGAAGTGGGGCCCGAGGATGGGCTCGCCAGGGCTTTTATACTCTTCACTCTCCTTGGACGTTCTTGTGATTATCCGTGAAAAAAGAGAGGGGGTGGGTAAGGAGTGGAGACAGAGAGACCTGCCAAGACATTGCAGTGATCTCTGTAAGACATGGTGGTGATTTAAATAAGTCACAGGCGTGTAGGTGGTACAAAGCGGTTAAGTTCCGGGCATATTTTCAAGGTCGATAAGGCAGGATTTGCTGACTTGCCTGCGTGGGTTGCAAGGGAGGGCAGAGGATAGAGACAGGAGGCCCCGAAGGAGGGCCAGATGGGCAGAGACGAGGGGCTCCTGGCAGACCTTCAGACAGAGATAGTAAGTAGGCAGTGGGGTGCATGACTCTCGAGTGGGGGACGAGTGGGAGCTGTGTGCTTCTGGAGCTTCTCAGTTTGTAGATGGTATTTGAAGCCAGGAGACTGGATCACATTACCAGGTAGTGAGTGTGGGTGAGAAAGAGAAGAGGTCCGAGGACTGAACTCTGGATGATCAGTTTCCCACGTTTCGTTTTTTCTCCCAGTAAACATACCTTTGATGCCATCTTGTTGTTGAAACAGGAGAATCAGTTACAGGAGCCTAACTTAAGGTGCCCCTATCTACGCTACCTCCGCATTTTGTTCTCCTTCAAATATCTAGATACATTGATGGCCATCTGGAGAAGATTCCTGATGAAATAGGGAGACTGTAGCTTTCAAACAACCAGTGAAAATAGTATGGCAACTCCGTGTTGCTCTGTTTTCATTTAGCGGAAAAACATGATAAAAGAAACTTGTTCACAGCATTGGAGGGACGGAGTGGCACTGTCAGTGCGTCCATGCTTTAGTCTGGGTTTTGCCCCTTCATGCAGCCTGGGAGCCTGGGGCAGGTTACCTAACTTGTCTCAACTTTCCTTATCTGTGAACATTGGAACTACTGTTCCCACCACCTTCCTTGTAAGGTCCGTGGAGATCAGATGAAGCAGTGAACACAGTGGCTCTCTGCAAATGCAGAGTTCATGTCTGCCAGTGTAAGGTAGCAGTGGTATTTTATAAACTTATGTATTGTTATTCCCTACCCACACATTTGAGTGGAAACAGTGTCACATAGTATGAATACATGTTTCTTTGCATAATACACTTGCAAAAAAATCTTTTCACATTGTTTCTAATCCCAGCCTTTCAGCGTGTAACCAGAAGTGTGCTTTTCCAGTTCAGGGCGTAGCCATGTGGTTTAGGTCTGGTGATGGTGGCGTGACCAGTGGGGTCAGTTTGAATTTAGTGCACGCTCCTATGAAGACATGTCTCGAGTAAATCTGTCCCCATGCTGTTTCACTGCACGTGATTGACCTCAGTTTATCCAGGCTTCAGCGCTTTACCTGTTTGGTTGTACTTTGAACAGTTTCCACTTGAGGGTGGTGTTCTATTGCACAATAGAGTGATTCTTCCTTTACTTAAATATTGTTTGTCAGTTTGCTTTTGAACTTTCCCTTATGTAGTTAAAAAGGCTCTTAAAAGACTGTTAGCTGCAGGTCTTAAAATCTTGATTTTTTTTTTTACTCGTTGTTTCCTATGATTGGAATAGTTGCACGGAAATGGACATTTAATAGGAATTGAGTCTTGACGGTCTTTTCTTCATCTCTTTCCATTACTTTGTGTCTCCATACCGGTTTTTATTTGTGGTAAGACAATAAGATCATATTGTTAGAAAAATATATCCCAGGCCACATTTTGAGAAACCCATTTCCCTAAAAAAGTTACATGAAACTTTTACAGTTACACCTGACTTAGTGGATTTTCAATACATATAGATCTTGGCTTTTTCATCTCTCTTTTGTTTTTTAAAAATATTTATTTATTTTGGAAAGAGCCCAAGCAAAGGAGGGACAAAGAGAGAGGGGGACAAAGGATCCAAAGCAGGCTCTGTGCTAACAGCATGTGAACTGTGACATCATGACCTGAGCCACAGTCAGGTGCTCAACTGGCTGAGCCGCTCAGTTGTCCGACTTCAGCTTGGCATTGATTTTTTCTCTGCCTCATTCTTTGTCTCTTAACCACCCAAACCCACCAGCCTTGACCCTCATCCAAAGGAAAAAATAAAAAGCCATTCAAAACAAAAAGCCTTTTTTTTTGCATATGTTGTCACCGTCAATTTGGTAATGCTAAAAAAACTTTAAATTTTAGTATATGCTACCATGGCGTTTATTAATTAGTAAAGTTTTTAATCCAAAAATGTTCATCTTGCAATATAAATTATTTCTTTGTCCCAAATGTTTATGTTAAAGTGTGTTTTTCAAGTTCTTTGGTCTTTATCTTTTCATTAGGTTTTGTATACTATTATATAAATTTTACTTTAAATTATTACATAAACTAACTTTGCTATTTGTCCCCATTGCTTAGTTCTGTTGCCCTCTATACAGTTGTTGCTAAAATCTATGCAGGGCGCCTGGGTGGCCCAGTCTGTTAAGTGTCAAACTTCAGCCCAGGTCATGATCTCAGGGTTCATGAGTTCGAGCCCCATGTCGGGCTCTGTGCTGACAGCTCAGAGCCTGGAACCTGCTTCAGATTCTTTATCTCCCTCACTCTCTGCCCCAAACCCGCTCTGTCACTGTCTCTGTCTCTCTCTTTCAAAAATACATAAACATTAATAAAATTTAAAAAAAAGATTGCCTAGTCATCATTAAAAAAAAAAAAGAAATAAAATGTGTGCATTACTGCAATCATCCCATACTTAACTTTCAGTAGATGAGAAAGTCTTTGCGGTCAGGCACCAGTTTTATATATCTTTGTTCCTCTCTGTAGATTTCCTTGCTAATAGTAACAGATTAATGTTTATATCTATATGACTGGATATAGGGAGATGCTATGTAGTGAACATGGTCACTTGTTAAACATGGAATAATGGAGTCATGGTATCAATCAGCAACTGAATGCATGAGTTCTGTATATAGTTTCTGGTCTCTCTTAATAAATAATCTCTATTTCCTTTATTGTAGACCTGGATACAATATGTTTTATGAATGCTTTTCTTCTTTTTGCTGAAATTGGGTTGAGTCACGTTCTTTTTTTTTCACAAAAGGAAAACCATTGCAGAGTTGAACACTTCATGACATGAGCCTGTGTTTAAATATGTTTTCTGCTTCATATCTATATCTAAAAACAAAGACATGTTTGAAAGTGCATAGCTCATGGTGTGTTTGTGTGTTTATTTATTAAAGTATATTTATTTATTTTGAGAGAACGTATACATGTGAGCATGGAAGGGGCAGAGGGTGAGGGAAAGAAAATCCCAAGCAGACTCCACGCCGTCAGCTTAGAGCCCTAGTTAGAGCCCAAACTCGTGAACTATGAGTTTACAGCCTGAACTGAAATCAGGAGTTGGATGCTTAACTGACTGAGCCACCCAGGTGCCCATCATGGCATGTTTAATGAGATGGGAATACTGAAGGAGGGAATTGAGGAGGTGACTGAAGAAATACATTTCATTGTAGGATTTTATTTCCAATTCATATTTGGATCGTCTAGAAATGAATTCTGTGTGTTTTTGCCTTGCAGTGAATGACTTAGGAGGGGACTTCAGAGGACTTGGTAAAGGGTCCTCTGCTGCTGATAAGGTTGTTGAAGAAATAAGAAGTAAAGGTGGGAAAGCCGTGGCCAACTATGGTATGATATTTGCAAGAACTGTATTCTTTCTTTTATTCTCCTTCAACTAATGCTTTTGCTCCCATTAATAATCATTGAGCAAATATCTCAGCATTCCAGTGTGATTAGGAGACTAGTTTTTTTCCCTGAGCCAGCCAAATCTGTTTGGGTATCTAACTTAATATAACATATGAGGTTTTCAAAAACCTTTGATATAGATTGTTTCATGAGTCTAACTTTTAGCATATTGCTTATGTAGTATTTTTATTAATAAGCACATGATAAAATCAGTAAGTTATTAATGATGTGGATATGAATATGCTCTTATTCTCGGAAGACCTATTTTAGCTAAAAGGTTTTATGTATTTTTACAGAGTAACGTGAGATTCTTCTTTTAAAAATTGTTTTAGGACAGGTTGTGAAGTAATATAGCTTGGGAAGTGAAATGCCCCCTTCCTGTACCCAACCACGGTGTTCCATTTTTCATAAGCAGTCATCGCTGTATGTAACTTTCTTCCCTTTATAAAAACTTAAGAGTCAAAGTTAGGTATTAAAATGAAGCCACCAGGAAAACAGTATTTGATATATTGATTGTAATAGTATCCGTAAGGAACCTTCTCAAATAGAAGCACGTACTTACTGACTTTTCTGCAAATTAGATTGTTTTTATTGGCCAGGGATAAAATTAGATTGCCAGTGCCTTCATTTTGAAATTTTAAAGGACAGGAAATAAGAAATGATTGTTTTGAGCATTCCAGGGAATAATGAGACAGACATCCTAACATCATTTCACACTGAGGAGCTAGAAATATGTTTTCAACATATAGAATCACTTTTATAAAGGTAATAATTCCACACCCCCCCACCTCTCCCCACTTTTGTGATGCGACCTGTATCACCCAAGATTCAGTAAGGAAAACAGAAGCCCCTCTAGGTTTCCAAGTGTGAAGGGTTTTATTACAAAGAATTAGAGGCTTGCATCGCCTTTGAAGGACTGGGTAAGTGCATGTCCGGGAAAGTGGGTGACCTTGTCAGCCTGTAGCACATGGGTCTCACGGTTCACCCAGCTGTGCCTGTGAGCTTTCACCTGTACTCTGCTCATGAGATTGACTGGCATCTGCAGGCTTCTCCTACTTTTCCATCCTTTGATGGGTATGTCTTTCTGGCAGATCTAACACAGGACTGTATGAGTCTCAGGGAAGGGAATATATTTCCCGGCTCCTCCCAGTGATTGCAGAGAGAATAGAGAAAGGCAGTATAGAGAAAGGTGGTGTTGAGTTGACACCTGACCATGTGACACACAACTGTGGGCCTATGAGCTCTTCCCCTGGGCCAATGAGCAGAAGATAAGAAAGCCACACTATTTTGTTGGGCTTTACTTTTTGTATTTAATGTTGCAGCGTCTCCATATGTAGTTAATATAGCACTGAACATGATTTTTCAAATTAAACGCATACCTTCTTTCCTCCCTCCTCACATCTAATATATGTCTTTAAGGGGAAGTATCCGTGTGGCTTTTTAAAATTAAATACAAATTAAACAAGATTAAGTACTCAGTTTGCCTGTCATACCAGCCACATTTCAAGGTTAGTAGTTAGTGGCTCCTGTCTTAGTACAGAAATAGGACATTTCCCTCCTCACAGAAAGTTGTATTAGACAGTGCTATTTTAAATAGTGGTTGCCAAATTTCTTATTCTCCCTTTTTTTTTTTTTTTTGGTTTTTTAAAGAATTGTCATAGGGGTTACATTTCTTTTGTAAAATTAGATCATATATATTTTGATATGTATGTAATACACATTTATTTTTGTGGAAATGAATTCTGTTGAGAAGAGTATCTGTCCTGGGCTCTGATCCACAGAATTTAGGAGTCATTTGTGAGGGATATTACTGATGTTTTGCACCTAATTTTCCCTTCCCCCAGATTCAGTAGAAGCGGGAGAGAAAGTTGTGAAGACAGCACTGGACACTTTTGGAAGAATAGGTGATGTTTCTTTCTGTTTATGGTCTTGACTGAGCACTTTCTACCTTCCTGATAAAGTGTTCTTGATTTTACTTTGGTTTATTAAAAAAAACTCCCCCTTTTAAAAAAAAGTTTTTTTAACATTTATTCATTTTTGAAAGACAAAGGATACAGAGTGTCAGCAGGGGAGGGGCAGAGAGAGAGAGGGAGACATGGAATCTGAAGCAGGCTCCAGGCTCCGAGCTGTCAGCACAGAGCCCGATGTGGAGCTCAAACTCTTGAACCATGAGATCATTACCTGAGCCAAAGTCAGACCCTTAACGGACTGAGCCACCCAGGCGTCCCAGAACTCCTTTCTTTATGACTAAGTTTTTAGTTTTGTTTTACAAACTAATTATTTTACATACCCCACCTTATTCTCACAAAGGGCTTGGAGGTGGCATTTTTTTAAATGCAAAAATGTGTCGAGTTTGTTTTATATTTTTCTGGATTTCAAAAATGTTTAAAAAATTAGCATTTTCTAGGTTGCTTATTTATAATAATTTAATTATACCCCAGATATGTCTATAAAATATTTTGGCAATAGAGAACCCAGTGGAATTTTTGGATAATTATGATTTGGATTGAAGTGATTTAATGTTTTGCAAATTAGTTAAGGTGAATTATATGTAGTAGAAATCTATTTTTAAGAAGCACTTTGAATGTATTGTTTAGTTTATCACTCTACATCATCTTCTTCGTTTAGTTACACACATTCTTAGTAAAGGTTATTAGTTACTTGAGGGAAATGTTACCGCTGGGAAGCCCAATGTGTTTACAATCTGGAAAACATTAATTTTTGTAACTTGAATGTGCTCCCTCCACTTTAATTTTTGGCTAGGATGTTTGTTTTTCTAGTTATGTTTCGTGAAACTTTTATGGGACTTGTTCACATATAATTTGACAAACGGATAGAGTCCACAGAGGTGTGAAGTTGCAGGGTGAAAACAGCCACAAGAACCTTAAAAGAAATGGTTCCTTTTTTCTATTTTTTTTTTGACTTTTGAGTGGCAAAAACAAATCTTTTAAAATTTATTTTCTGAGTGAATTCTGAGGTTAATTAAGGGATGGCTTGTGGTTACCAGTGAATGCTAAGAACCGTAAGGCTTGGACAAGAGCTAATTCTACAAATAAGCTAACAGAGTTTTGGCAGAAGGTGGAGGTGGGAAAATGTACATACGTACGTTGAGAGAAAAGGCACTGATAAGGATGCTATACTTGTGCATCAGGTTTTTTGTTTTATTTTGTTTTTACTTTAGGTATTAAAGATTGTTCTGATAGCACTCTTTTCCAATGGTGGGGGACCCCAGTTTTGAAAGATATATGAATTGAAAGCCAATGCAAATTAACACGCTTGCTTTTGTATTTGTGACTTGGATTTAAAAATTAATTTTTTTTTTTTTATGTTATAGATGTTGTGGTCAACAATGCTGGGTGAGTATTTCTTTTTTCATTCTACATAAAATGTGCATGTGAAATCTTTTTTCCAAGTAGATATTTCTTGCCTGTAACCCATATAATATCATTGTTTTTAGAATTCTGAGGGACTGTTCTTTTGCTAGAATAAGTGATGAAGACTGGGGTAAGTTGTTTGTAACATATGTCTCTGTGAGACCTAACCTGTCCATTTAGCATTATAATATTTGAGGAATTTGTATATTTAAGGGAAAACCTACTTCTGCCTACTTTTGCTCCTTTCAATGTAGATGATGAATCTGATGAATAAACTTGACAGCTGAAAATGACAACATCATTTGGAAGTAGCCTGTTTTCTTTTAACATTTGATAAATCAGAAATAAATCAACTGATAAATCAGTTGAAAGAAGTTACCTGAAAGGATTTTGTGCCTTTCAAATCATTGTCCCCTTTTTCTTCTTGAGAAGATGCTAGCATTTCCCAGCTGGATTAACTTTTTTTTTTTAGTTTATTTATTTTTGAGAGAGAGAGAGGAGGGAAGTGGCAGAGAGAGAGAGAGAGAGAGAGAATCCCAAGCAGGCTCCATGTTGTCAGCATAGAGCCCAGTGTGGGGCTCAAACCCACAAACCGAGAGATCATGACCTGATCTGAAATCAAGAGTTGGGGGCTTAACTGACTGAGCCACCTAGGCACCCCTCAGCTGTGTTAACTCTTTGTAACAGTCTTTACCCTGCATACCTGCTTGTGTGATTCTTATTTTAAGAGCCAGAGCAGGATATAGAAGGGGGTCTGAGGCACTGAACATGTTGGAGATCTGAGAACTAGGGAGGGAAAATGCTCAGTGTAATTTCGAAGTTTCTAATGAGTAGGAATGCCACAGCAAGATTGAGCTTATTTATTTTTAAATATACATTTATTTATTTTGATGATGAGGTAGAGGGTGAGCGGGGGAAGGGCAGAGTGAGAGATAGAGAGAGAAAGAGAAAGAGAGAGGGAGACAGAGAATCCGAAGTGTGCAGAGCCCGATGTGGTGCTAGAATTCACTAGCTGTGAGATCATGACGTCAGCTGAAGTCAGATGCTTCACCGACTGAGCCACCCAAGAACCCCAGAAAGGCTGACTTTAGATAACAAACAAGTCACAGTTGCTCCCCACGTCTGCTCTTCATGCCTCTACTTTCATTGGCCATGGGAAGGAAAGTAAACTATGGTGGCTGAGGCCGTGGGAGGTGTGGTAACTGAGGTGAATCATCACATCACCGTCCATAGTGCATGCTTCTGGGGAAAATGGCCAGGGGTTCTTTTGGAAGAATCAAAGTATCTTTGTGATTTAGAGTTAACCAAAGAAGGGCTTTTAATTTCTTCTTTCTGTTTTAACAAACTGGGACAAGAAAAGAAGCCTGAGAAAGTTAGGATTTGATGGCAAAGGGGGATTACCTTGTCGATTTCCTTTCCGCTGCAGTGGGGCCAGGCCACTTCCCTCTCTGCTGTTATCCCAAGCTCAGCACTCCTCACCCCCGAGTCCCCTTCCCTTTCGTCTTTGTCTTTCCTTTCTTAAGTTCCTCCCTTTTCATTATTACCTTATTCTTCTAATAGACACGTGAAAACCTTTGTTGACACTTCAGATCAGAACGAAAAATAAGCTACAGTGGGTAGAACCTTGATAATTAAGAGAACAAAATTAAATCTACAGTTGTTTGTCTATCTGAACCATTCCCCAACTTGTCTGTTCATTGGATTGACATCTCCAAAAGCAGATGGGCTTCTCTCTGTCCACCCTGTGTCCTCCCTCTCTTCCTCCATTTTCTTACCTGCTCTGTCCCAACTCATTTGCAGTTTGGCCTGGTAGAAATAGGGAAATAGGGAGCAGTGTTTTCTCAACAGTGAACTGTGTAGTTTATAATTATGCTTTTTTAAAAACTTTATTTCATTAAATTTTCATTATTAAAGTATAGTTGACATACAATGTTATATCTTTTTCAAATGCATAGCATAGTGATTCAGCAGTTGTATACATTACACTTTAATGTTTGTGATGAATCCCAATTATATTTGTAAAATTCTTGAATATTTGAAGTAGTGGATTTTCTTTTTAATTTTTTTAAATGTTTATTTATTTTTGAGACAGAGAGAGAGCAAGTGCCAGCAGGGCAGGGGCAGAGAGAGAGGGAGACAGAATCTGAAGCAGGCTCCAGGCTTCAGGCTGTCAGCACAGAGCCCAATGCAGGGCTTGAACCCATGGACTGTGAGATCATGACCTGAGCCAGAGTCAGACACTTAACTGACTGAGCCACCCAGGTGTTCCAGTGGATTTTTTTTTAAGTTTATTTATTTTGATTGAGAGAGACAAACTGTGAATGGGGGAGGGGCAGAGAGAGAGAAGAGAGTGAGAATCCCAAGCAAGCCCTACACCAGCAGCTCGGAGCTTGATGAGGGGCTTGAACCCATGAGCTGTGAGATCATGACCTGAACCAAAATCTGATGCTTAACTGACTGAGCCACCCAGGCTCTGTAGTAGTGGATTTTTAAATTAAATTATTTTTAAGTTAAAGAAGGCATCGTGTTCAGATGTACTCAGGGATTATAATAATTTTATCATGAATTATAAGGAGTGTACTAACGAATGAGTGTGAACTATTGATTGTTTACATAATTGGGACAAAAGCAAAAATGGGTACTCAGGGAGTAGTGTGACAGTAGTTGATTTTGAATGCTTGGTTTAAGGGTACCTAGGTGGTTCAGTTGGTTGAGTGTCCAACTCTTGATTTCAGCTCAGGTCACGGTCCCATGGTCGTGGGATCAAGCCCTGCATTGGGTTCTGCACTGAGCATGGAGCCTTCTTAAGGTTCTCTCTCCCTCTGGCCCTCCTCTGCTCATGCTTGCTTGCTCTCTCTCTCTCAAAATAAATAAACGAACTTGAAAAAGTAAAATGAATGTTTAGTATAAAGTGAATGTATAAATAAATCATTGCTTATGTTGATTCTGAGTCATGCCTATCTAATTTTTAACAAAATGTATAATAAAAGTAATTTGTTGTTTTAGATATAATCCACAGAGTCCATATGCGAGGCTCATTCCAAGTGACCCGGGCAGCTTGGCCTCATATGAAGAAGCAGAAGTTTGGGAGGTAGAGTTGAACATGGCTGTTGGGGGACTAGAGACGTGGTGTGTGGGTCCTTGTGTCCAGGGAAAGATAAGTGCTTTGACGTTGACGAAGTTACCTTCAGATCTACGTAGGCTTTTTTTTGTTTTTTAAATTTTCTTTTAAGTTTATTTTGAGACAGAGATTGCACAAGGTGGCTAGGGACAGAGAGAGAGAGAAGGAGAGCGAGAGAATCCCAAGTAGGCTCCGCGCTCTCAGTGCAGAGCCCGACGTGGGGCTCGAACTCACAAACTGTGAGATCATGACCTGAACTGAAGCCAAGAGTTGGATGCTTTAGCAACTGAGCCACCCAGGCACCCCTCCCAGCCTTTTGGATGTAGGGTTGGCATATATCCTCTCATTCAATTGGAGGTCATTTAGCTACAGATTAGCCGAGCTGGCCAACTTTACATTTCTTTTCACCTCCTACTTTTCATTAATAATGGATTTCCTGCTGTTCTCTGATATTTGAGCAGTACAAACATGGAGGATTCAGCTGTACTTTATATGTTAACCAAAGGATTATTTTGTGTCTGCTGACCAAGTGGGGGGAGGTGAGTGTCATGTCCAGTTCTCTGAAACTGGTTGGACAGGTGTTGCTGGCCTTTAGGAATGGTTTGGGAGCTGTAGGACTCGGTGGCTACATCTGTGCCAGTGCCTTGGAACGAGGCGAGCTCGGAGGTGGCTCGGTGCCCTCTGACACGGTTCCTCCTCTTTACCCTGGGTTCACACACATTGGCTAGCAGTAAATTGTGACCCCTGCTCTGGGAGCATTCTAGTTTCTCCTGACCCTCACAGTTTCTGAAAATAAATGATATGAATTGTTTTTCTTGGTCGACCAAATAGAGTGAGTGAGATTGGGTCCCATTTTGGAGATGGTGTTGTTTTAATACGAGGCATTTAATATGATCCACGAAGAGAGGGGCAGTGTAACGAGGGTTAAAGAATTAGCACTGGTGTTTCTGATACTTCTTACCATAACATTAACTCCTATATTGCCACTTTATTTTGTTTATAAATATTTCGTGTTGTTCTCAGTCGATAACGAATATATGTTCTCACACTTGAATTTGTTTGGTCCTGATTGGCGATTCTTTTTAAAACAAGTCAAATTCTGTAGTTAAATTTTGTGAGATTACTTATATTATTACTATTGTTTAACATGTATGAATCATGATTGTAAGAACCTAATGACAGTATACAGAATTGCTTTTTATTTAAAAAAATTTTTTTAACATTTTATTTATTATTGAGAGACAGAGGCAGAGCATGAGCAGGGGATGTGCGGAGAGAGGGGGAGACACAGAATCCAAAGCAGGCTCCAGGCTCCCAGCTGTCAGTGCAGAGCACGACGCGGGGCTCGAACTCACGAATAGTGAGATCATGACCTGCACTGAAGTCAAACACTTAACTGACTGAGCCACCCAGGCGCCCCCAGAGTTGCTTTGGCAGGTGTAATAGTACAGTAAAAGAAAAAAAAAAAAGGTTTGGAATTTGCAGTGTTATCAAAACATAGGAAAGAGATTTTGAGAGATGGATTTTCCTTTTAGGATTATTATGACTTCCTCAGCTTCGGGAATATACGGCAACTTTGGCCAGGCCAATTACAGTGCTGCGAAACTGGGTCTTTTGGGCCTTTCAAACACTATTGCACTTGAAGGCAAGGAAAGCAACATTCATTGTAACACCATTGCCCCTACGGCCGGGTCTCGGATGACCCAGACAGTTTTGTCTGAAGGTAAGTAGCTTAGGTTTTCCAGTGTTTGTAGCTACAAGTCTGTGTGGAGTAAGCTTTGCAGAAGTATTTCATTTTCTGAATACTTAACTGTTATTTATCTTACAGTTTCAAAAGGCGTTAGACATAATTTGTATTCATCATAGGAAATTTAGAAAAGCATACAGGGAAAAAAATGTAAAATGACCCCTAGTTTTACCACGCAGAGATGAACTTTCATTCTTTTTCTCTGTATATTTACACATAAATGCATATATATCTTTGCTTTGTTGTTGTTGCTTTTTACAGGAGTTGCTAATAGCATTCTGTTTCGTAGTAATGATTATGTTTGAATACTAATAGGCTGTATTTTTTAGAATATGTTTCGTAGTAATGATTATGTTTGAATACTAATAGGCTGTATTTTTTAGAATAGTTTGAGGTTTCTGAAAAACTGGGCAGATAATGAAGATACTTTCCATGCAGTTTTTCCTAATACGTGTTAACACCTTGCACTAGTACGCTACCTCTGTTATGACAGATGAACTGATATTGATCCGCTGTTGTTAACTCACGGTCATCGTTTCCACTCTGGCTCTTTGGTTGTATAGTTGTATGGGTTTTCACAAACGCATAATGTTCTATATCCACTGTTATATGCAGAATTCTACTCTATAAAATAGTTGCACTGCCCTGAAAGTCTCCTGTGCTTCACCTCTTCATCTTCCCCTCTCCTTCCCGAATGTCTGGGAGGACTGAAGTTCGTTTCTTTTTGTCAGTGAATAACATTTCTTGATGTGGAGGGACCACAATTTATTAATTCCCCTATTGAGGAACATCTTAGTTGCTTCCAGCTTTTGGCAATTTGAATAAGAGCTGCTGTAAACATTCATGTGCAGTTAAAAAAAAATTTTTTTTAAATGTTTATTTATTTTTGGGGCGCCTGGGTGGCTTAGTCGGTTAAGCGTCCGACTTTCGCTTAGGTCATGATCTCGCGGTTCGTGGGTTCGAGCCCCGCATCGGGCTCTGTGCTGACTGCCAGCTCAGAGCCTGGAGCCTGTTTCAGTCTGTGACTCTCTCTCTGACCCTCCCCTGCTCACGCTGTCTCTCTCTCTCTCTCCTAGAAATAAATAAAACATTAAAAAAAAATTAAAAAAAAACATTTATTTTTGAGAGAGAGAGAGAGACAGAGCATGAACAGGGGAGGGGCAGAGAGAAAGACACACACACACACACACACACACACACACACGCACACACACAGAATCTGAAGGAGGCTCCAGGCTCTGAGCTGTCAGCACAGAGCCCGATGTGGAGTTTGAACCCATGAACTGTGAAATCACGACCTGAGCCAAAATTGGACGCTTAACCAACTGAACCGCCCAGGTACCCCCGCCACCCCCCCCCCATTTTTTAAGTTTCTTCAGTTTGAGAGAGAGAGACAATGAGAGTGTGTGTGCAAGAGTGGGCGAGGGGCAGAGAGAGAAGGAGAGAAAGAATTCCAAGCAAGCTCTGTGTTGTTAGCACAGAGCCCAGGCCAGGGCTTGATCCCACGAACTATGAAACTGTGATCCCATGAACTGTGAATCTGTGAACTGAGCTGAATCAAGAGTCGGACGCTTAACTCACTGAGCCACCCAGGCGCCCCCATGTGCAGGCTTTTGTGTGAACTAAGTTTTCAACTTGTTTGGGTAAATACCAAGGGGTGTAGTTGCTGGATTGTATGTTAAGACTATTTAGCTTTGTAAGAAATTTCCACACTGCCTTCCAGAAGGGGTGTGTCATGCTGTATGCCCACTAGCAGTAAAGGAGAGTTCTCATTGCTCCACATCTTTGCCAGCATGTACTGTTTTCAGTCTTCTGCATTTTAGTCCTTCTCATGGGTCTGTAGTGGTATCTCCTGTTTTAATTTGCAGTTCCCTAATGATGTGTGATGTGCATTTTTTCCTATGCTTATTTGCCTTTTATCTGTCCACTCCTGTGATGTGTCTGTTCACATCTTTTGCTCATTTTTAAATTGGGCTTTTGCTCATTTTTAAATTGGGTGGTTTGTTTTCTTACTGTTGAGTTTTTAGCATTCTTGGTGTATTTTGGAAACAAGTTCTGTTCACATACATATTTTGCAAATTTTTTTCCCCTACTCTATAGCTTTTATTTTTTTTCCCTTAATCTTTTTCTCTTTTGAGGGAGGATTTCACTGATAATGGGGTCTTGGGTTGGTAGTTTTTTTTCTTTCTACACTTAACTACTTCACTCCACCTTCCTCATGCTTCTTACGTGGTTTCCGATTCGGAAAAGAGGTCTGCTGTAATCCTTTCCTTATACATCTGTAGGCAAGGTGTTTTTTCCCCCTCTGTTTTCTTCCCAGATGTTTCTCTTTGTTTCTCTGAAGTTTGAATATAATATGCTTAGGTGGAGATTTTTTGGCAATGTACTGCTTGATAGCCTCTCAATTTTTGGATCTGTGGTTTGGTGTCTGTCATTAATTTTGGAAAACTTTTAGCCACTATTGCTTTAAATATTTTTTCTATTTCTCTCTTCTCCTTCTGGCGTTCCCCTATGGCGCGTTCTCTCTTTTGCAGCTATCTCACAGTTCTTGGATATTCTGTTCCTTTTTTTAAAATTTTTTTTATAGTTTATTTATTTTTGAGACAGAGACAGAGCATGAGTGGGGGAAGGGCAGAGATTGGGGGAGACACAGAATCCGAAACAGGCTCCAGGGTCTGAGCTGTCAGCACAGAGCCTGATGTGGGGCTCAAACCTACCAACCGTGAGATCTGACCTGAGCCGAACTCAGATGCTTAACTGACTGAGCCACCCAGGCGCCCCTATTCTGTTCCTTTTTTAAAATTCTTTTTTCTTTTCGCATTTTAGTTTGGGAAGTTTCTATTGACATATATTTAAGTTCACTGATTTTTCATTTCTGTTATATTGCTTTTGTTTTCTAACATTTCCTTTTGATTTTTTCTTAGAGTTTCACCTTTCTGCTTATTGTAGCTGTATCTATTGCATGCTGTCTGCTTTTTCCATTACAACTCATAGTGTATTAATTATCGTTATTTTATTTATTTTTTTAAAATATTTTTATTTATTTCTAGGAGAGAGAGAGAGAGAGACAGCATGAGCAGGGAGGGCGAGAGAGAGAGGGAGACACAGACTCTGAAACAGGCTCCAGGCTCTGAGCTGGCAGTCAGCATAGAGCCCGATGCGGGGCTCAAACCCACGAACCGCGAGATCATGACCTAAGTGAAAGTCGGACGCTTATCCAACTAAGCCACCCAGGCGCCCCTCGTTATTTTATTTATTCATTTATTTTAAAGATTTTTTTAAAAGTTTATATATTTTGAGAGAGAGAGCACACTCATGTGCATGAGTGCTTTAGGAGCAGAGAGAGAAGGGAACAGAGAATCACAAGCAGGCTCTGACCTGTCCGCACACAGCCTAAGGTGGGACTCGAACCATGAACTACAAGGTCATGACCTGAGCGGAAACCAAAAGTCAGACACTTTACTGACTGAACCACCCAGGCACCCCTAATTATAGTTATTTTAAATTCCCAGTCTGATCATTCTAAAATCTTTATTTTATTTGAATCTAGGTCCGATACATTATCTCTTCAGCCTGTACTTGCCTTTCAGCATGCCTTGAAAGTTTTGTTGAAAGCAGAACATGGTGCATTGGGGTAGTAGAAAGTGAGATAATTAGGTCTTTAGTTGAGGTTTTTTAAGTTTACGTGGTTAGGAGGTGGTAGGCCATGTTCATTGTGTGCTGGAACTATCTGTCAGAGGCTTTTTCCTCTGTGCCCTTGTTTCTGTGCTCCCTGTCATTTTTGGGTTTTACTAAACACCATTTGTTAAATAGAGTGTGTCTTGGAGCTTTGTCACTTATAATCCACTCTTGTTATACTGGAGTCCTGTTGATGTGGCTGTAAGTTATGAGGAAGGGAAATGTTCTTATGATTAAATCTCCTTTTTTTTTTTTTTTAATGAGTCAGAGTCATGGGTTGTGACTTGCAGAAGAGTTTCTTAGCCGTTTTTTCCCCCCTCCCCTTAATTGAGATAGGAAGACTAAAGAGGCCCCAGCCTTCTAAATGCCCTTCCCCTAGGTCACATGCAGCTCTGATAGTCTCCTGTGAGGGGAGCCCTTTGTTAAGGAAAGCACCGTGCTCTGGGTATATTTCAAAATGATTTTTTTTGGTCACCTTCTTCCTTTTTTTCCCCTGTAATATTCCAAAGTAAGTTTTTATATTTCACCTAATAAGTTCTTGGAAGTGTATCTCTAACAGATAAGGATATTAAAACCACAATGCTATCATCACACCAAACAAAATAATTCTTTAACATCACCTTATACCAAATTAATATTAAAATTTACTGACTGTCTTTTAGACAGTTTAAAAAAAAAGGTTTTTTGAGTCGGCTTACTCCACAGGGACCCAGATAAAGTCCACAGGTATTTTGTTACTATAGGTCTTGTTTTATTCAATACAAGCATTTGTTCTTTAAAAAAAGCCATTTATTTGTTGAAGAAACTAGTGCAATTTATTTGTCCTATAAATTAGTACTCATTCTTGGTTTGGGTTGTCTTTGCCCTTTTGTGGAAAATCAGGTGACCGGATAAGGGTGGGTCAGTTTCTGAATTCTGTGTTCTTTCCACTGATCTGTGCGCCTGTCCTTTTATCAATGCCATGAAGTTTTGATTCCTTTAGGTTTTTGTTTGTTTGTTTGTTTGTTTTTGAGAGAGAGAGTACAAGAGGGGGAGGAGCAAAGGGAGAGGGAGAGAGTCTCTTAACCAGGCTCAGCCTGACGTGGGGCTTGATCTCTCACAAACCTTGAGATCATGACCTGAGCCCAAATTAGGAGTTGAACACTTAACCATCTGAGCCACCCAGGTGCCCCTTGATCTTGAGCTCAGGTAATAAGAGTCTTCCAGCTTTGTTCTTTGAAAATGTAAAATTTTAGTGTATGATAAGAGAGCCTATTTTTATACTTATTTGTATAATTGATAGACTACTTAACTAGTGGACATGACAACCTTGTGGGTTTTTTTTTTAATGTTTTTTATTTCTGAGAGAGAAAGAGGCGAGAGCGAGCGCATAAGCAGAGGAGGATCAGAGTGAGAGGGAGATACAGAATCTGAAGCAGGCTCCAGGCTCTGAGCTGTCAGCACAGAGGCTGACGTGGGGCTTGAACCCATGAACTGTGAGATCATGACCTGATCTGAAGTCACACGCTTAACTGACTGAGCCACTCAGGCGTTCCCCCCCCCCCCCGCCCCGCCTTGTGGTTTTTAATACTTCTGTTTTTTTTAACATATTTCTGAAAGGAAATCTTCATAATATTTTATTTAAAAATTTTTTTTAATGTTTATTTTTGAGAGAGACAGAACATGCATGGGGGAGGGACAGAGAGAGAGGGAGACACTGATTCCGAAGCAGGCTCCAAGCCCTGAGCTGTCAGCACAGAGCCCGATGTGGGGCTTGAACTCTTGAACTGTGAGATCATGACCTGAGCCGAAGTCAGATGCTTTAACCAACTGAGCCACCCAGGTGCCCTGAGATCTTCATAATATTTTAAAAGTTGCTTCTTTGAAGTGACTCAAAGCAGTTGATGAGTGAAATTATTTTATTTTATTTATTTTATTTTTTTATTAAAAAAAATTTTTTTTAATGTTTTATTTATTTCTAGGAGAGAGAGAGAGACAGCGTGAGCAGGGGAGGGTCAGAGAGAGAGGGAATGACAGACTCTGGAACAGGCTCCAGGCTCTGAGCTGGCAGTCAGCACAGAGCCCGACGCGGGGCTCAAACCCACGAACCGCGAGATCATGACCTAAGCGAAAGTCGGACGCTTAACCGACTAAGCCACCCAGGCGCCCCGAGTGAAATTATTTTAAAATTAGCTTCTTCATGGAATGTAAATTATTTATTTGTAGTACCCTTTACTTTTCACATTTGAGCTAGAATCCATCTTAGAACTTGGGATTTGTAATTCTAAATATATACTTGCTAGCCTTTGCTAAAGCTGTGCCTAACCAATTCACTTTAATTAGAATAACTGTTTGGACCAGGAATTTAATTTTTTTTTCCTTTGTCTTGTCAGCAAGACCATTTTTAAATTTTTATTTATTTATTTATTTATTTATTTATTTATTTATTTATTTTAGAGAGAGAGAGACAGAGTGTGAGTTGGAAGGGACAGAGAGAGAAGGAGACACAGAATCAGAATCAGGCTCCAGGCCCTGAGCTGGCAGCACAGAGCCCGATGTGGAGCTCAATCTCACGAACAGTGAGACCATGACCTGAACTGAAATCAAGAGTCAGACGCTTAACTGACTGAGCCACCTAGGTGCCCCAAGACCATTTTGAAAAGTCCCTTATTTTAAAAACTCTTTGTTTAGAGAACATTTTAAAATCTCCTCATATTTATATCATGGGAAAGAACCAAATGATATGAAGGACAGATACCATCATCTTTTCCTTTTAGGTAGGCCACTTCATATATGTATGCAAAACAATGTAGGTTACTGGTAAGAAGAAAAGCATAGAAATATAATGAATAGTCATGAACTTGCTGCTCAAACCCAGAATTGGAGCATTACCAATAACTTGCATTCTCATTTTGTATCCTCTATTCTACTCTTCTGTTTCATGCCATGAGATAAACACTATTTAGAATTTTGTGTTTATCATTCTTTTGCTAGATTTCTACCCTAGTCATTTTTTTATTTTGCCATTGGTTCTACACTTTTTGGGAAGCAGTAAATTTTCAAGAAATACTGAGAACTTTAGGTTTTAATGTGTTTTTTGTTGTGAATGTTGCTTCCATTTATTTGAACAGGTCTCTGCCTCTAGGGATGTTAGGTAAATGTGTAAAGTAGTATTCTTTATTCCCACTGTATTCTAGTAAAAGAAGTTGGGAAAGTAAGATCTACTTTAGACAGCTGACTTGATCTTTCTGGACCTGTTTTTAAAGTGAGAGAAATTGTTGATCATTTTTAAAAGAATGTTCAGTTCAGATTTATAGATCATTTTTAAAAGACCTTTCAGATTCTAAATTTTTGCTATTTTTTATTTTGATTTTTGTTACCGTTTTACAGTTGGAGGAATGCTGAAAATTTACTTTGCCCCAGAGTTTTTCTTTTCTTCCTCCTGAATATCCACTTACAAGCTATCAAAAGGAATTATTTGCTAAAGAACCTGATGCTATAAGGAATGTGTGGAGACATTTGCAGTTTCATTTCCCAATTTGAAATATGTGTGATAAATCAAAAGTAATGTATGTAACTTACATGGTTTTTACGAGATAAAAGAATCATCATTATGTAGGCATACATAACTTTTCAAGCTATGTTAGTTATTGTAGTGTAATAAATTATTGCAAGGTTTAATGGATTAAGACAACAGACATTTATTATCTCTGGCAATTTCTGGGGCCAGGAATCTAGAGTGGCTTAGCACAGAAGCTGTGGGTCTCTAATAACGTCTTACTGAAGGTGAAGACATTTGCTGGGGCTCCGGTAACATGAAAGCTTGGCTGGGTTGGGGGCTCCATCTCCAAGCTGATAACACATACATGACAGTTGGCAAGAGGCCTTCATTCTTTCCGAGCTGTTTCCCAGAGGCCTCAGTGTTGCAATGTGTGGGCTTCTCCACAGGACTCCCCTCGATAAGGTAACCGGTTTCCCCAGAGCTAATAATTTGAAAAGAGAGAAACGGCCACCAAGGCAGAAGTTGCATCATCTTTCATAATCCAATTTTAGAAGTGATACAACATCACTTTTCTCTTATCTTACTGGTCACACAGACCAGTTCTGGTACATTGTGGGAGGGGCTGCAAAAAGGGATGAATAAGAGGAGATGGGGATCACTGTGGCCATCTTAAAGACTAGCTGTCATGCAGCCCCCAAGCTAGGGCATTTTAAACTTGCATCCAGTTTTGAAAGAAGTTCTGGTGTGCATAACATGCTGTCAAGCAATATCGTATACTAGAGAGAGATGATTGGTAAAAGGAAGAGTCAAGTGATGGGGCATACGGCATTGTTTTATTTTAAGAAATTGTCGTAGCCACCCCGGCCTTCAGCAGCCACCACCCATTTACATCGAGGGAAGACCCTCATCTAGCTAAAACATTACAACTCTCTGGAAACTCAGATGATGATTAGCATGTGTTAGCAATAAAGTGTTTTATTTTTTTATTATTTTTTAAATATTTATTTTTACAGTGAGAGAGTACATGCAGGGGAGGGGTAGAGAGAGAGAGGGAGAGAATCCCAAGTAGGCTCCATGCTCAGCATGGACCTCGATGCGGAGCTCAGCCTCACAAACCGTGAGATCATGATCTGAGCTGAAATCAAGAGTTGGATTCTTAACCGACTGGGTGGCCACTCAGGTGACCCAGTATTTTAAAATTAAAATATGTACAGTGTTTTTTTAGGCATAATGGTAATGTACATTTTTACTGACGACAGGGTAACATGAACATAGCTTTGATATGTACTGGGGAGCCAGAAGATTCATATGACTAGCTTTATTGGGATATTTGCTTTACTGTGATGGTCTGGAGCCAAACCCACAACATCTCCAAGGTGTGCCAGTTCCTTTCTACTCTGTTAAGTTGCTCAGAGAAAGTGGGCAGTGGGAAAATATTTCTTACACTTTGTTACTCATCAGGGATGGTTGCAAGCTTCATTTCACATCATTATCTTACTGCCATTACAATAATCAAGGCTGTTTTGTATTTTTCTAGCTTCTGGTTAAATTGCTGGGAGAGCCAAATGGTTTTGGAGACAAATGATTACTTCTGTTCCTCATGTTATATACAGTTTTGCTCACCAGTTATTGCCTAGGTAGCTTTAACTTGCTTCTCCTGAATGGTATGTTGCCCCTCTTGGAAAGCTGTATCTGTTGACTACACCTTCAAAATTGGAAGAGATGAAACAGCTCTTTCAAAAGCTTTGAATGTTAGACCGATTAATTTTGTAGATCTGATTCTGTTCCTCCTTTTAAAAAGTCTCTGAGTTACCAAGATTTATAAGTAAGGAGTTTTCAGAAGGCAAAATCGTTGGTTGAATATGTATATATTCTTGTCATAAACATTTTTGGGGATGTGTTTTAGATCTCATGGAAGCTTTGAAGCCTGAATACGTGGCACCCCTGGTCCTTTGGCTTTGCCATGAGAGCTGTGAGGAAAACGGTGGTTTGTTTGAGGTATTCTGCACCTTCCTGCTTTCTCTCAAAGCAATGTTCGTGTGATTAAACATAACAAAAATGATTTAAACAATAATATTTTCCAGTTATTCACATTGGGAAAGATCTGCATCATTTGATACCACTTGTGTATTTTTCTTTAATGATTATTTACTTATTTTGAGAGAGAGAGATAGACAGACAGACAGAGCCAGAGAGAATGTGAATAGGGGAGAGGCAGATAGAGGGAGAGAGAATCCCAAACAGGCTCTGTGGTGTCAGCACAGAGCCTGACACAGGGCTCGATCTCACAAACCATAAGGTCATGACCTGAGCCAAAGTCAAGAGTCGGATACTTAATGGACTGAGCCACCCAGGCGCCCCTCACTTTTGTATTTTTTAAATATTATAGTTGACTAAGGAACAAGTGTTGACCAATGTTCCTTTTTGAGAAAGTAACAGCAACTTGATAAATTCTGTTTCTCTGTGTTTCTTTATTTTTAATATTCTTACCAAATGAAAATGTGGCTGAATGTTAAAGTAGGAGGATGGGGCTAACGGGTTAGAGTCAGCCAGGCTGGGGTTTGAATTCTCTATTCTGACAGATGTTGGCCCGCTGCAATATTGTACAAATTAATGTACCCTAGCATCACTTTTCTTGGGTTTTTGTCATGATCATGGGAAACCCTATTTTTAAACTCTTAGCAGTGGATCCAGTACATAACAGTTACCCTTCAACTGTAACTATTATGTCATTGTAGCAGAAATTTAGCCTGGGTGGGCTAGGTCAGTAAATATAACCTATTATTTATTTTATTTATTGTTTTTTAAAAAATTTGTAATGTTGATTCATTTTTAGAGAGAGAAACAGACAGAGCATGAGCGGGGAAGGGGCAGAGAGAGAGAAGAGACAGAATCCAAAGCAGGCTCCAGGCTCTGAACTGTCAGCATAGAAGCCAATGCGGGGCTCAAACCCACAAACTGTGAGATCATGACCTGAGCCAAAGGTGGAGGCTTTTCCGACTGAGCCACCCAGGCGCCCCACCTATTATTTATTTTAATTTTTAAAAATAAGCATTCCTATTTTTCCATGTTGTAGAGCTTTAAATGTTTATCGTAAAAATAAGCACGCAGAATCCAAACTTCCCGTGAGATCCAGTTTTCACTTCATAATCAAAGTCCTTTTAGATCCCTTTATGCCAATTTATGCGTTTTTGTTTCCTCATTTGCATGTGATCTCTTTCTTTCCCCTAGTACTGTTATATTTTAGATTCCCTGCCCCACCTTTATTTGTTTCTCTGTGGTAATAATGAACTGTTATATGAAGAATACTATGACCTCCAAAAATCTTTCTTGGTAGCACAATTACCTGGCTTAGTTGGAAGTGAATGCTATATTAACCAGATACATTTGAATAAAAAGTTGATAAAATAAAAAATACGCATATCTAAGCAGAGATGTACACCTCCACTTTTTTAATCACAGACATTGAATTCAGATTGTGGAAAATTAGGAGTGAAAATAACTTTTTAAGAACTTTACAGATTTAATAATATCAAACCATCTTGGTTTCAGAATTTGGCCTGCCTGTCTTTTATGTCATTAAGGAATTTTTATTATTAATTCTATAGATAAAAATCCTATTTGATTTTATAGAAGATTTCAAATATACAGGAAAGTCTAGAGAAGAAAATAAAAACCATCCATATTACCTTTATCTGGAGATAACTACTATTAATATTTTTTCTCTATTTTTCCAGTCTTTTATTAGACATGCATCTTTTTAAAACATTTTTTAATGCTTATTTTTGAGGGGGAGAGAGAGACATAGAGCATGCACGGGGGAGGGGCAGAGAAGGAGACAGAATCCAAAACAGGCTCCAGGCTCTAAGCTGTCAGCAATGAGCCCAACGTGGGGCTTGAACCCACGAACCATGAGATCAAGACCTTAGCTAAAGTCCGACACTTAACCAACCGAGCCCCCAGGCGTCCCTAAATGTGTATCATATATGAATAATCTCTTTTCTTAGATAGACATTTTATATGTACAGTGAAACCCATAGAGACAGTAAGGTCATGTTATAGGTACAGTTTTATATGTTGTTCTTTATGTTGTGAACATTTTTAGTGAGGAACATTTGGTATGTGTGATTGATAAAACATAGTGAGAAACATCTATAATATCCAAGCTTAAACCTTGGAAATAAATTTTGCCAAGTTCTGAGACCCACCTAGAGGGTAAGATAGGGATTCTTTGGCTCGTTCAGAGTCCCTGTGTCCAGCACCTGGAGGAGCTCACAGCCTCTTGCGCCACTGCCCACATACGGTAGAATGCGGTATCTGTGTAGTCTGTTACCAGAACCACTGCTGACTTATCTACCCTGCCAGCATCGGGGCCAACTGGTCTGTTGTAAAAGTTATGGGCATATTCACAGGGAGGCATAGCGTGATAAAAAGCCACGCCCTTGACCCGGAGCCACTAACGTGTGCTATCTGATGATACATATTCTCTTGTCCCATGCTTGTGGAATTCTAACACTTGTAGTTGTGGTGCTTGAAGATTTTTTTTTTCCTAACATCACACTTTTTCTGGGGATTCCCTTGTGTGACCTCTAGAAAAGAATTGATCTTTCAATTAATATATTTGGGCATTTGCCTTCTCTCTATATTTTATTAAAACGACTATATGTAGTTGTTTAAGTCACCCCTAATTTTGTTTCTTTCCTTTTATGTTTTTATTCACCATTTTTTTCTAGAAGGATGTGTTATTTCATGCCTGTGTTGTGTGGGGCAATCGTACTGTTTTACATTATTTAACCTTTATGGTTATCTCATGAAGAATATTATTATCCTTATTTTACATAGGGGAAAACTTGGATTTAGGGTTCAAATAATTTGTTGAGGGTCACACAACTAATCATTAGAAGAATGAGTATAAAGCCTTAAAGCCTTAGGGTTTTTTTTTTTAAGTTTTTTTTTTTTTTTATGTTTACTTATATTTGAGAGAGACAGAACATGAGCAGAGAAGGGGCAGAGAGAGAGGGAGACACAGAGTCTAAAACAGGCTCCAGGCTCTGAGCTGTCAGCACAGAGCCCAATGCGAGGCTCAAACTCATGAACAGTGAAATCATGACCTGAGCTGAAGTCGGACACTTAAACGACTGAGCCACCCAGGTGGCCCTAAAGCCTTAGTTTCTGACATAAGTCATGCTTTTCCTCCGTAAGCATTCTCCACCACTTTATGTTGTTTTGTATTTCTGCTCTGATGTCATGAATAAAGCAAAATCATGGAGGCCCACAGACTTTTGTAGAACTGTATTATTTTCACCCATTGTCATGTAGCCTTCTAATACTCTTAGTATGATAGCTGCCTGTTTTTCTAATTTAAAAAGTTCTCTTTGTGATTCACTTTTGATGGTATAACTGTTTTCCCCTCTTTTTGGTAGGTTGGAGGAGGATGGATTGGAAAATGTAAGTCTCTTCTAGTTTTTGATTTGCCATACATTGTTTCTATATTTTTAACCTTGCACATCCAACTGGAGCTGGGTAAAGGTCTTGCCAAATGGCTGCCTGTCGGAGCTCGTGCACGCATCTTCAAACTCAAACATGGTTATACCAACAGGCATTCTAAAATGTGGAAGCCATCCTGAAGGCCTTTGGCATTTTCAAGAAACTGCTGAGGGCTTTTTCCCTGTTGGCAGTCCTTACTCAAGCATTGTCTGGCCTGTGCATAACTGCCTCTTTCTCCAGACAGCACAGTCTGTTTGTCCTCCTATGTCTGGCATCCCACATGATTTTTTTCAGTAAGGTTTATTTATTTTTGAGAGACAGATAAAGAGAGCATGCACACGTGTGCGAGTTGGGGAGTGGCAGAGAGAGAGAGGGAAAGAGAGAATCCCAAGCAGGCTCCACACCATCAGCATGAAGCCCGGTGCTGTGGCTTGAACTCCGGAACCACAGGATCATGACCTGAATCGAAATCAGGAGTTGGACAGACCCATGTGCCCCCACGTGATTGTTCTTGCTGTTCCTGCAGAGAAATGAGTGAGAGAGGGGGCTGTTTTGAAAAGATGGGAAGAGTCCTGGCCTAGACAGCACAGCAGGCAAATTCTCCAATTCTCTCGTTTGATTCTTTTCTTCCTTGGGGCCATGAGAGACATCGGGAGGTGACGGTCAGGACTCACAGCAGATGGTCAAGACTCACAGCGGACTACTTGCCGAGACAGAAATTGCAACTGATGTCTGGCAGTTATTGCCCTCTGGTCCAATAGTAAACTCATTTGGCTTCCACCGTCTCTTTCCCCAGCTCCCCAGTCTTGGGAATTCCACACTGGATAGTTGCTTCATGACATTTAAAAAAACTGAAAAATTCCAGTATCTCAAATCAGAGTTTTCAGTTGGCTGCTGGTATCCGAATTAATGGAATTATCTAAAAGGGTGTCAATACTGGAGGGCATTGATAGAGGATAGAGTATCAGTGTTTTTATCATTAATGACTATTCTCTTTGGTTATTACGGTACTGTATATTACTCAAGCGTTGTTCAGAATAAGTGTCTCAGGATATCCATTTAAGAAAGGAAATCAATTGTTGCAGTAAAACTTTTTTCTGAGACTTGACCAATAAGAAAACTCTAGAAGCATGTATTTCTGTCACTCCCTGAGACAAAGCTTCAATTTAATAATCACCAAAATCTGACCAATATGTTTAAATAAGGTTACTAGTGCTTATTTTATTCCTTGGGCTTTTTGAAAGGCAACAAACAGTCTAAAAATTCTCACAGAACTTCTCCAGCATTAATGATTTTCATGAATCTTCCCTATTCAAGTTGACTTCCTGTGGAGAAGAGCAAGAGCAAAGGGAGGCATGGGGGATTATCTGGGGTTATGTGACATTTTAAGTTGGTTATCCCTCACTTTGCTGTTTAACAAAGATCTCAAAACATATTACCTGAGTGATCTTTGGTCATGAAGTCAGTCTTTTGGTGTGATTACATAGAATTAAATTTTTTCTGATTCAGCATTACGGTCTTCCTTTAGTGCTATCTGACATGGTCAGAGGAGAGCTGTTTTCCTTCAGCTTTAACCGTATTTTTTAAAAAAATTCACATTATCTTCATGGGTTTGTTATCTCAAGAAAAGCACCTTTAAAAGGCTTATAGTACAGCTCTTCAGATGTGAGAATCTTTTTATTCCCCCCTGAATTCCCTTTCTCTTAACATTACAAAAAAAAACCCAAATTCAGGGGCTCAGATAAGTTTTATGTCCTGTGTCCTTTGTAAACTCTGTGCTTAGTGTCTTTGTTTCGTTTCTGTGACCAGTACGCTGGGAGCGGACCCTTGGAGCCATTGTAAGGCAGAAGAATCAGCCCATGACCCCTGAGGCGGTGAAGGCCAATTGGAAGAAGATCTGTGACTTTGAGAGTGCCAGCAAGCCCCAGAGAATTCAAGGTAGAGACCCAGCTCCCTTCACTCCTGGCTGGGAAGCCAGAGGCAACAGAGCATTCTCTCCTCTTACGGACCTGCCTTCTGGTTTTTTGTTTTTTTTTTTAATAGTTTATTGTCAAGTTGGTTTCCATATAACACCCAGTGCTCATCCCCATAAGTGCCCTCCTCCATGCCCATCACCCCCATCTGCCCTCAGTTTGTTCTTGGCATTCAAGAGTCTCTCATGGTTTGCCTCCCTCCCTCTCCTCCACTATTTTTCCCCTTCTTCTCCCCATTGGTTCTCTGTTAAGTTCCTCCTAATCCTCCTATACATGCAAACATATGGTATTTGTCCTTCTCTCCCTGACTTATTTCACTCAGCATAACACCCTCAAGGTCCATCCATGTTGCTCACATGGCCAGATTTCATTCTTTCTCATTGCCATGTAGTATTCCATGGTATAGATAAACCACATCTTCTTGATCCATTCGTCCGTTGATGGACACTTAGGCTCTTTCCATGTTTTGGCTATTGTTGAGAGTGCTGCTATGAACATTGGGGTTCATGTGCTCCTATGCATCAGCACTCCTGTATCCCTTGGGTCAATTGCTAGCAGTGCTATTCCTGGGTCATAGGGGAGTTCTGTTGTTAATTTTTTGAGGAACCTCCACACTGTTTTCCAGAGGGGCTGCACCAGTTTACATTCCCACCAACAGTGTAGGAGGGGGCCCATTTCTCCACATCCTTGCCAGCTTCTAGAGTCCTCTGATTTGCTCATTTTAGCCAGTCTTACTGGCGAGAGGTGGAATCTCAGTGTGGTTTTGATTTTTATTTCCCTGATGACTTGCCTTCTGTTTTTAACTAGTGCCTGGTTTCTGTTCCATGAGCTATTAGAACTCATGATATAAGATATGTATGTCAACCCCCACTGCCAGTTTGTCTGCTGTGTTTTGTAATCCTGTGTTTGGGGTGCACGTCCGGGTGGGGGATGGTATGAGCTCTTCACCCTTTTGTGCTCTGTGCATCTACTCCCTGCCTGACGGTTCATTTCAGAGTCTTCTCTCATCTAACCAGACACTGCTTACCTCAGCTGATTTTTCTCCATTTCCCAAAAAGTTCATGTAGGCCAGTTTTATTTAGTCTTAGTTCTTTTCTGTCCAGTGAGTAGATTTCGTGTTGTTTTAGCCCTTCGTCTTTGCTGCTATGTTTCTGCCCTTCTCCGATCCCCCTTCCTGGGGCCCCTGGGTGGTTCAGTCAGTTAAGCGTCTAGTTCTTGATTTCAGCTCAGGTCATGATCTCACGGTTTTGGGGGTTCCAGCCCCATGTCAGCGGAGAGCTTGAGATTCTCCCTCTCTCTCTGCCCCTCCCCTGCTATCACTCTATTTAAGTGAGAAATAAAAAATGCCCCTTCCAGGGCAGCTGGGTGGCTCAGTCGGTTAAGCATCGGACTTCAGCTCAGGTCATGATCTCACAGTTCTTGGGTTCGAGCGCTGCGTCGGGCTCTGTGCTGTCAGATTCTGTGTCTCCTTCTCTCTCTGACCCTCCCTTGCTCACACTGTTTCTCTCTCTCCCAGAAAAAACAAAACAAACAAAAAAACATTAAAAAAAAAAAAAAGCCCCTTCCTGCCTATATTACCTCTCCTGACCTCAGTGCTTCTCTAGAAATTTAAACTCAGGCCCTGGATGTTCAACCAAACCTCCCCAGATATTTTAGGCTCCACTGATCTCTCTTTTAGCTGGACTCTGACCATAGCATCTGCTCAGAGCTGCTTTTGTGTCGTAAATCTGTGGTTTCTTAACTGAACAGGAAGTTCCTTTGGTGGCAGAGACTGTGTCTTGTAGGTGCTTGTTTTGTATTTGGTGCTCGGTGGGTGCTCAACTCAGGATTCGGCAAATGCTTGTTACCTGGAATTATCCAGTCATCTGTGATTTGCCACAGGAATAGACAACCAGTAAAAGACACATTGTTTTTTCTAGTGTAACTCATATCTGCATATACTATATGAAGTTTATTTTTATTTATTTTTTTAAGTATATGAAGTTTATAGGATTTTTCTGGGAAAGATAATGATTCAGGGATATTTGGTAGACAAACCTTTTTTTTTTCTCTCTTAGTAATTTTATATTCAGTGTTTAGTAGGAGACTATATCTTAAAAAATGACTATTCTTGTATTTTTTCCTTCTTTAATGACACTTTCCTGCCCGCTGGTACCCTCATTGAAATATTCATTATGCTCTCTCTCAACCAGATGATAACATGATTGTTGTTTCATTAATGGTAGCATTTTCTGTATTCCATATTTTTCTGCTTGTGATAAATTCAGCCTGTGAATAATAGTTACCCATCATGGAAAATAAATGAAAGAAAAAAAAGAAATACATTAAAAACTTTCCTCTGATGTCCAAGTTGGACATGAGAAGCTAACTGAATTACATAATTCTAAATGAAAATCTACATTGGAAGTAGAGTTAGAAGAAACATGTCACATTTTCTGTAGAACTGTTCTCGGGTTACCGATGACAGAACTAAATCCCAGAAAAATACCATAACTGGCCCAAGCCTCCTCAGTGTTTGAGCCGCATTAACTCAGGTTGCCTGTGTCTCTGTGTGTCCTTTCAGCACGTAGCAAGGTGACGTTCAGTTAAAAGTCTCCCTCTGGCCGCATTCTTAGTGGGGCGGTGAGGGGAGGATTCAGAAGCAAGAAGCTGGCTGATATCCCTGGTCACATCAGTCTGTGGTTTGCTTATAGATTTTGTCCAAGGTTAGAAGGAGGCCTGTACCTCTAAGGTTTGTTAGGTTCCAGAATGTTTGGAATCTTCTGGCATATTTGGAAGCCCCGGGAGTCTCCTTTATTAACCTTTTAGACCCCAGAACAGCAGCTTCTGAACCCTGTTTTCAGTCTATGTTCATAATGATGGTTTACTCTGGAAGAATTTTTAGTACCGACTTCAGAGCTATCACTTGAAACGTGGCGGGGATTGGGGGATAATCTTGGCCTTGTTCCATCCTGAAGGAGGGGCGATGATGGGGAGAGAAGGGAAGTTTGTTTTTCCTTCACCAAAACTTGCATGTCTCTGGATAAGGATCTCACTTTACAGAGTTGTAAAGTCGATCAAAGACTGCAAAGCTCATGGCCTCCGGGGAATCAAAACCCAGGAAGAGAATGTTGGAATCCCTTGTTTTCCATTGAAAACACCCAGTGATCTTTGGTCTATTTCAGAGTCTTTCATAATTTCTTCCTGTAATAGTCTGACCTCCTATATTCAGTTCATGAGTGCCTGTGAAGGTCCTTTGGCAGGCTTGCTCACTGTTAGAGGAATGATTATCTAGCATGTTGTTGGATTTCTTAGTCACGTCTGTAACAGAAGCATCTTTGCTGTTATTATTATTTTCTAGAATCTGTTGGCAGTATAATTGAAGCTGTAAATAAAATCGATTCAGGTGGAGGAGTTTCAACAAATGATACGAGTCATGCAGCATCAGGAGGAGTATCAACATTTGTAAGTAGGAGAGAAAAGCCTAAACGCTGTGCCTTTTCTTAAGCTTCTCTGTTTTCTTTTTTTTCTTTGTCTTTTCTTTCATACAGAAATATTATTTTCCAAGCTATTAGTTCATTGTTAAATAGGAAAGATAAGTGACAAGAGTTTTCTTAAAATATGTACTAAATATTTAGAGAATTTGAATGAACATGGGGCTAAGATGTAGCCTTATATAACTTTTACTTTCCTTTCTTTAGTATAATTGTACAAGTGTCTTTTCTTTCTTTTGGAGTATTGTTGGTAATCCTCCTGTAGTTACTGTTTTTTCTAACTTTTTAGAAAAGGATATCTATTTAAGTGTCTCTTTTGAGTCTTGTTTTTTTAGGGAAAGCACTGATAGATTGTATTTTGGAACTGTTTCGACATCACTGCAAATAAAGGTCCTCCCACCATGTCAGAAATTCTGATAGAATGGTAGTTATAGCTCATGTGAAGTTTGTTGATTTACTGTCTCCTGTACTTAGGCTTTAACAAAAAATCGTAGCGCATAAATAGAAAAAAGACATTTGACGCATTCAATTTTGGTGTTTCGTGACTCAGGGCAGACATAGTGATAAAGTTAAAAATCTAATTTTAACCCTGAGAATTTGATCGGGTTATCAATATGATTTTACCCTAGAATAGGCATTGGCAAACTTTTCTGGGAAAGGGCCAGATAGCAAATGTTTTTGACTTTGTGGACTACATACTATTCCTGGTCACATATTCTTCCTGTTTTTCTTTTTTTTTAACCACTGTTTAAAAATATAAAAACCATTCTTAGCTTTCAGCCCTTGTTTGACTCCTGTTTCAGAATGAACGTGGTTGACTATTGGACATCATTCCTTTTTAACTTATTATCTACTTCACACATTAGCGGCACACATCCTCACTAAGTAGAAAAATACAATATCGAGTTAGATGAGAGACATTCCTAGTGAGGAACCTAAGGTAAAAAAATCTCATTAAAACCATTCTGAGGCCATTTGCTTATCTGTTTACATTCAGTTTATACAGTAGCTCCTATGGGGCAATTCACTATCTCTATTTATGACCTATTCATTATTATTATTATTTTTTGTATTTTTGAGTTTGTAATACTTGCTGAAATAATAGGTCTTGTCACCATCAGAGACATGAAATTTGAAAATGAGACATACAATTAGTAAGAAGCAAATTATAAAAAAAGTCCTTATCTGTAAATGAAGTTCTTTCCTACACATTTTCTAATTGTATTCTATTAAAATAAAGTCTAATGAAACAATTATGACACTCCATGAAACTCACGAACATGACATTCTATTCACCTGTCTTCAAAAGCAAAAACCAGGTACATAAGCAGTTAATAGGTTTGGAAAAGTTAAAATGCTAAGGATTTGACAAAAATATTAGTGAAAAAATAATTTTCTTTCTCTGTCTCATAGACTAGAGTCATTGGCTATAAATTCCCTCCATTTTCTTCTACTTACACGGAGCTGGAAGCTATTATGTATGCCCTTGGTGTGGGGGCATCAGTGAAGGAGCCAAAAGATATGAAATTTATATATGAAGGAAGCTCTGATTTCTGCTGCTTGCCTACGTTTGGAGTTATTATAGCTCAGAAACCTGTAGTAGGTGGCGGATTAGGAGATATTTCTGAGCTTCCGGTCAGCTTGGAAAAGGTATGTATAATAAGAAACCTTTATTTTGCTTTTCTTTGGTTTCTTCAAATATGATTGATAAATCTCACATTGTGTGCGTATTAATAAAATAGCTTGTGGTGGTTGGCTCAGGAATAAAGATTTAGCATTTCTTTTGATTTTCCTTTTTAAGTACACAAGAGAAGAGACTTAGGTGAAAGGGCAAGAAGAAAGAAGAAAACAGCAGTTAGGTCCAGTCTCACGACCCTGACATGATGGCCTTCATCCTCTCTCTACCATTTACTTGCTGTTTGACCAAGGGTACAGAACTTCCCAAAGCTTGGTTTCCTTATCTATAAGACAGATGTGATAACTCTTGCTTGATGATAGTGGTGAAGGAACAAGCCAGGTAATGAGCTGGGAAGAGTATCTGAGACAGCTAGAACAAGTGTAAAAGGCCCTGAGGCAGGTGCATACTTGGCTTATTTTTAGAGCAGGTAGAGGGCCAGTCTAGCTGCAGGATGAACCAGAGGGGCCGTGGTAGAAGAAGAGGGCCCTGTAGTCATTATGAGGACTTTGGCTTATGCTCTGAGTAACTAACATGGGAGGCTGCTGTAGTGCTTTTAACTGAAGAGTGACATGACCCGGCTGTGTTCACTCACAGGCTCATTTTTGCTGCTGTGTGGAGAATAGATTATATGGGAGCCAAGCAGAAGCAGGCAAACCAGTTAGGAGTCTGTTATGGTAATTTAAACAAAAGGCTGGATGTGAGTCAAAGGAAAGAGGAGTCATAAATGATATTTTTGTTTTTTGTGTTTTTTTGTAACTGGGATGAAATATATGCATATATGTCTCTATACATTATTTGTAATCAATCATATAATGTATTTAGTATGTATAATAGTTACATAGAACATAGTAAGATAGGTATATACAATTACTTTAAGGTGGGGATGGTCAGGAGTTGGCTTTGGACAGATTTGAGATTCTCTTATACAGTCAAGTGGAGACGAAAAATGGGCAGTTGAATATTTGAGTCTTGAGTTTGAGGGGAGAGGCCTCACTAGGGTTCTTAGACTTTAAGTGATATTTGAAGACCCAAGACTAGATGAAATCACGTAACGTGTGAGCGTAAGTAGAGAAGAGACTGGGCTCAGGGACCCTACAAGTGTTGAGAGGTTGAAGACATGAGGAAGAATTGGCAAGGGAGATCGAGAAGGAAAGGCTGGTGAAGTGTGAGCTCTGCCGAATACCAGGAGAATGTGGTATTTTAGAAGCAAAATGAACAAATTGTTTCAAGAAGGAAGGAGTGAACACCTGTGAGAACACCTTTGAGGTGAGGCATGTTTCATTTCTTGGAGTCAAGGTTCAGGTAATGAGTTCAGGGATAGCTGTTGAATCCTAGATCTCTGAGCCAATTTCTGTGCCTTTGGTGATTCGAGGACCCATTGACTGGAGGATCGATTAGCCCATTGCTGCTCTGCATCTGTGAGAACTTTATGTATCTGATGAATTGGGAGGGAGGCAAGAGATATGGACCAGGCATTTTGTTGTTCTAGTAACTGTCCCATGGTATTTGCTGCATACAGTTCTGTTTGGATACATGAAGTGCAAACAGTTAAAGCAGATGTTTCAGAATTCTGCACTGTTCTTGTTCAGAGTCAGGAGTTGGAAAATATGGTGTTCAAGATCTGTGGCCAGAAATAATGGCCCTTTGAATTGAAATCCCTGTCTTCCCAGCCTCGAGTTTCCAGGCCATTAGATACAGTGGGCCATCCTCCATTTGTCCCATTTTTTCCCCCTTCTGGGTCCTGAGGAACATAGAATTAAAGGTGTCCCATAGCAGTGGGGTGTGGTCATTTGAATATGTGGGTCAGGTTTTGTTTTTTCTGTCCTGTTATTTTCCTACAAATATTGGTGTATTCTTGCTTCCATACATTGAGGTCAAATGGCCCTCGGGTTGCACAATGTCCTTAGTATCTACTGATAGATAATTTATAAGATGTGTCTGTGTCTATATCTGTATCTATAGAAAACTTGTAAGACTACACTCAGGAGATATTGACAATGATAGTGCTTTTACTTTGAACATGGTTTTAATACTCTAATGTTTTAGTTGAGTTGTTTGTATTTGGTATATGTGATTTGAAATTCATTTAAAACTTATTTTGTTTTATTTTATTTTTAAATACTTTATTTTTGAGAGAAAGACAGAGACAGATACAGAGCAAGAGCAGGGAAGGGACAGAGATAGAGGGAGACACAGAATCTGAAGCAGGCTCCAGGCTCTGAGCTTTTGGCACAGCGGGGCCCAAACCCACTAACCGTGAGATCATGACCAGAGCCGAAGTTGGAGGCTTAACTGACTGAGCCACCGAGGCGCCCCAACATTTTTTTAACTTGAGAGAGAGAGAGAGACAGAGACAGAGAGAGAAGGAGAACGTGTGTGAGTGAGGGAGAGGGGTGGAGAGAGAGAGAACCTTAAATCTTAAGCAGGCTCCTTGATCAGCACAGAGCTCAATGCAGGGCTCGATCCCATGACTCTGGGATCATGATCTGAACCAAAATCAAGAGTTGGGGTGCTTAACCGACTGAGCCACCCAGGTGCCCCCAATTTATCCATTTTGATTCAACAGATATATGTTAAATACCCACTATGTTCCAGGCACAGTGATAAGCACTGGAAATATAGCCTAGTTTAGTGTTTGCATCAGCAAGTGATCCATAATTAACAGTCAGTAGGGATTTTTGAATGTCAAGAAAGAACACATAGATATCTTTTCTGCTCCTAAAGATCTGACAGTCTTTAAATTGGGAGGCTGATTATTTCTGAATAAGATTGATTATGATTATGATTAAGAAGTAGAAGCCAAACTGAGACCCATAATTAGGGGGAGTAGTGATGTGAGCGTGTGGCCAGTGAAATATCACTTGTGATTAGCAATATTCACAGCAGAGCTTGTGGAACAGGAAAGTCTGCTAATAAAATTTTGTTCACCCTAACATAGGTTCTCCACGGGGAGCATTACTTGGAGTTATATAAACCACTTCCCAGATCAGGTGAGTTCTTGATACACAGATTCCTTAGTCATACCCTGATTTTGTTTCCTGACTGATCTTCCAAACTGTGTCATTGTGTTAAACTGGCCTAGAGTGACTTAAATAAGTCATTTCACAAGGCCTGGATGTGATTGATGGGAAGCATAACCTGTTTCAGTGACCTTAAGCTTTGTCCTTTAATAGTGTTATTTAATAAATTATTTCAGAATACTAATAATGTATCTCCAATGAGGTATGTGTCCTTAACAACTGAAAAGGAGTCTCTGCTGTGATTGTGTGTTCTAAACTGAGTAATTGTATATAAGCAGCTATGATTCCTATGAATGATGGTTTTTGGTTCCTTTCTCAGGTATTTATGTCGGTAGCAATTTTCATAAAGCAAACCACAGTAAAAGAGAATTTTTTGTAATTAACTTTTCCTGTTTTGGAGTAAGTAAAATCAAGTCTGCCTTAATAATGAATTTTCTTTTTTTCAGGAATATCCTACTTGTTCAGTAAAACTGCTTTTCTTATTCTTCCACTATAATTTGATACATTTGTTTCAGCGCTCTAATGTCAGCATACCGTCTAATTAAATACTGACCAAATAAGGTGGTAAAATACAAAAAACATGCCTCTTTATCATTTCACCTTATGTAACGTGAAAGTCAGCAGGTGGCTAGAATAGAATCCTCCATTCCTGTTTTCCCAAGTCTTTTTATTTGACTAAAAAATTTATGAGATCATTATTGTTTAAAGCCAAATAACCTTATTTCAGTGTCACAGCGGACGTTTTCACACAGCTGTTTTTATCTGAAGCCTTCATCACACATCCGCTAGTTTCCTGCCATGTGCAAGGAAGGCAGAGTTTTCAGTCCTAGATATGTTTTCTAACCTGGCTACCTACTGACCCAGCCTGTTATCACGTCATAGGACGTTACCTGTTATTTTAAATAAAACGCGGTGTCTGGATCCCCACCGTGGAGGTTTTGTGTGCACGCATGCGCCGTGTGAGCACGCATGCGCCATGCGCACGCGGTGTGGTGGCGGCGCCGGCGGCCATGGCGGAGGCCTGCAGGCGCCCTCTCTGTGGCCTGTGCTAGCCAGCCTACCATGGGCTCCCTTGGGAACCAGGGTTATAAAGGAAGTAGGAGTGTATAAGGGAGATTCCTGCCCTTAGGGATTTTAAATACGAAGAGAGAGACGCAGGGATGTACCCCAAAACGATTACACCTGGAAAGTGATATGAATAGGTGTGGAAACTGTTTTTCTTAATTTCTCGTACCCCCTTAGCCTCAAATTACGTTTCTCATGAATTATTTTTCTTCAGTAGCTTCTGCACGTTTTCTTTAAGGACTTTTAAAGCTGCCTCTCTAATAAATATGAACATTTCAAAATTTGAGATACTTATGATTTGGAACCTCTTTAGACTGCAGAAAACTAAGGTATGACTGCTATTTATAATCTTCCCATAAAACCCAGCAGGTGATGAGACGCAGGACCATAAGCATCAGGAGACTGATGTCAGCGTCTCTGTGTCTCTCATTGATTTTGTCAGCTTCAGTGTTACTGTCAGAGGCTGAGTGACCCCTCCTGGGTGTAAAAAAAGAAGCATTAGACAGAGAACATGAAACCTAAAAGCATTGTTTTGTGTGCATTGTGAACTAGACCATGATCTAGTTCAGGATATGCTGGTCTCCAGATTTTCTGGGTTTTAAAAGTTTGATCTTCATTATGTGTCTAGGTGATGTTTCAAATGTAGTGACTAAGGTATTCTCTTTCCTTTTAATGTTGAATGACTCAGCAGTACCTTGAAAACTATTTCAAAGCATAATTTTGTAGTTTTGCTGAACTTACAGTGGAAATTTTGTTAAATCTCTCAGGTCTTAATATAATGACCTTATGTTCTTTTTAAAACAGAAGATTGATTAATTTTGCTGTTCATTTCAGGAACCCTAAAATGTGAAGCTGTTGTTGCTGATGTCCTAGATAAAGGATCTGGTTTAGTACTTCTTGTGGATAGTAAGTCACTTTCAATTATTACAATACTATTGTTAGATCTACAGGTCTTGTGTTTGTAACATGATGCTTCACCATAGAAACTGATCAGTAAGTTCACATTCATCTTTCACTTTGTGAGACAGCAAGATAAAGATTAGCGTTCTAAAACTTTATAAGCTCTTAGAAAATAAGTGAGTATTGGGAGAAGGAGCAAGTTGGCGTAGAGGTGGGAAGAGTGGGTCATTTTAGGGGATTTGAGACCACATGACCAGAGCACAGAGCTGCAGACTGGAGCTGGTGGAGAGAACATAGTGGTGCCTGGAGTTCAAACTTGGCAGGAAGCAACACATTGACAGCCATCACTGGATAATTGGGCTGTATTGTAGATACTTAGGTTTTTGTTAGCTCTTTGGAACTTGGAACATATTTGACCTCTCAATCATTTTCATAAATGGTGGCTAAGTACCTAATGTTGTGCATTCAAGCCTGTTGAACCCAAATGTGGTTTAATCACCACAGCTATATTTTATTTGCTGTGGGAGGGAAAAAGATTACAGTAGTTTAATAAAGGTTGACATACTAGTAATTAGACATCAGCTCAAGATACATTGCTTAAAATTTATGTATTCTCAAGTTTAAGAAGAAATAGATCTTGGGGCGCCTGGGTGGCTCAGTCGGTTAAGCATCTGACTCTTGATTTCAGCTCAGGTCATGATCTCATGGTTTGTGAGATTGAGCCCCACATCAAGCTCTGCGCTGACAGCATGGAGCCTGCTTGGGATTCTCTCTCTGCCCCTCCTCTGCTCCTGCTCTCTCTCTCTCAAAATAAATAAATTAACAAAAAAAAATCTTTAAGAAAAAGGAGAAATAGATATCTAGCGTCAAAAATTTTGGAAATAGAGTGGGAAGTTTAGTATTTTCTGATAGTTGGAATGTAGGCTTCATCATCTTTGTTCTAAATATATAGAAGTTATATGTATATATACTGTATATGCTACTTGGGAACTTGCTTTATTTTTACTACATAATATGTTGAGGACATTTTTGATGCTCTTAAATATTCTCCTACTACATTGTTTGTGTTAGCTCACAATATTTCATAGTATGTCTTTTCTTTTCCTCTTGCTGTCTTTCTTGTATTCCTCTTCCTCCTCCTCCCTCGTCTATTTTAGATTTTTGTGTTTTCTTGTCATTCCAGAAGTTGGTCGAGATTTGACTGAACCTATCATAGTTTTCTTTTTTTTTCTTTTTTTATTGTTACTATTTTTAAGTTTATTTATTTTGAGAGAGAGAGAGTGAGAGTGGGGGGAGGGGCAGATAGAGAGAGGGAGAGAGAGAGAGAATCCCAAGCAGGCTCCACGCTGTCAGTGTAGAGCCTGACATGGGGCTCAGTCCCACGAACTGTGAGATCGTGACCCAAGCCGAAACTTAGAGTCAGGTGCTTGATTGACTGAGCCACCCAGGTGCTCCTCTCCCAGTTTTCTTTTACTCTTCTCCCCGAGCTATGGAACGTGTGACATACCACAGAATGAAGTTTCTGCAGTAACCTTAGCTTTCATTTTTATTATTTTCTCTTGACCTGCTTCATTTATTTAACTATAGCTTGGTATTGGGTAATACTGTATTAGAATTTGTAGACAAATTGCAAATGAAATCAGATGTCCAGTTTCATGTTTAATATAGATAAAAATCTTATTTTAAATACAGATTGCCATGACCTTCCTTATTTTTTGTTATAATTAGATTTTTTCTTTAATACGCAGTTCAAAGTCATATTTCTAATTTTCTAGAGCTGGAGATAAAGATAGTACACTCTAACTAGGAAGTTAGTAGCAAGAGGGACAGCTGTCCTACATTCATTCATTATTTGCTTACTTACTCACTAATTCATATCATTTATCATTACTCATTAACTTAATAAATATTGGTTAGGTGCCTTTTCTCTCCCAGGTACTATTCTGATTGCTGGGAATATGATGGTGAGCAACTCACCCATGATTCTGTCCTCCTGAAGCTTATGCCTTGATCCTCACTTATTTCTTTTTTTGTATTTTAGGTTCTTTTTTTTAAGTATTTAAAAAATTTTTTTTAATTAATTTATTTTGAGAGAGAGAGTGAGAGCAGGGGAGGGGCAGAGAGAGGGAGAGAGGGCAAATTCTAAGCAGGCTCCATACTGTCAGCCCAGAGCCTGACTGTGGGGCTCGAACTCATGACTGTGAGATCGTGACCTGAGCCAAAATCAGGAGTCAGATGCTGAACCGACTGAGCCGCCCAGGCGCCTGCCCCCCCCCCTTCTCTCTCTTTCTCTCTCTCTCTCTCTCTCTCTCTTTCTCAGTATTTATTTATTTATTTTGAGAGAGAGAGAGTGCAAGCAGGGGAGGGGTGTCTGAGCCATGCAGACGCCCCTCCAGGCTCTTTTTGAGTCCTTTGGCAGAATGTGTGAACGTTTGAGAGTGTGGATACCTGCACTGTATAGTGGGGTTTTGTGAAATGTTTGAGATGCGAGAGTTGAGATAGGATAGGCAGTTGGGGAGGCTTAAGAAGAGGTGAAAGAAACGGCTATTTCATAGTCAAGGAAGGGTATGTGAAGGTCCTGTGCACTCTGCCTTCTAGACACCGGTAATGAAGGAATTAAAATGATGCTTTTAAACTAAACAGACTCTAACTTATCAGACCTTCTAGTGACTAGATCTTGTCTTTGAAACTTTTAAAGGAATTGCTGATCATGTCTTGGTTAACTGGTCATGTCTTTTGATAATAACTTCCTTTAATTTTTCTTTGATTTGCTTTTCAGTCTATTCTTACTTTGAGAAGGAACTTGTATGCTATAATCAGTTTTCTGTCTTCTTCGTTGACGGTGGAGGCTTTGGTGGAAAACGGACGTCAGGCAAAGTCAAGGTAAGCTATGGCTTTAGAAGCAAAATAATAGGGGTACATAAGTATCCGGGTGTATGTTTTGAACTTCTCATATTACCATATGTGTGATTTAACAGAGTAGATCCTCAGTAATTCACGCTTCTTTGAATCAGAGTATCCTTGAATTAACTGGAAGTGCTACTTATGTTTGAATATTTTAATATATAACACATGGTATATAGATAAGTTTGGCTGACATAAGTATAATGTACCTGAGATAATTATGGGAATGTTTTTACCTTCTTCTACAAACTTTGCATCACCCAGAAATCTTTAGGAAAGCCCAACACATGCGAGTAATCCTTGTGTAAGAAAAAAATCTTCATTCATTAAATGACTTAAGACGATTGTGTTAAGACAATTCTAGTTACTCTTTAGTTTTCAAATTCTGTCTAAAAACACTTTTTTCTAAAAATATGTTTTAACTTGAATGTTACTTTTAATTTAACTTGGCCTTTACTTCTGATTTATTTGAGGTAATGAGATTATAATGTAGCAAATATTCTGGATAAGTGAAGTACGCTTAAAGCAGTATTGAGAAACTGCTTCTGGAATGATGGTGTGAGGAGTCCCCTGGACCCTCTCCCCAGTGAGTCCGTCATAACACCTGACTGAAAACATAAGTCATAACATAACAGGTCTAAGTTAAAACAAAAAGAAAAACATTTAAAGTGGGAATTGTCCTAGGGGCACATAGTAAATTAGGAAGTATTTATTCAAGAAAGTCTTTATCTTGATAAGAACACTGAGATTCTGTGGCATCAGAAGCCACAGTCTTCTCCTTTCTCCCTGGTCACCCCGCTCAGCATAATGGCAGCTCCAGTCTAGGCATGTGCAGCCCAAGCACAGGATCCCTTGTCCTTGCTCCCAGAAAAGGGCCAGGCTGGCTTCCCAGCAGGAGCAGCTCACCGAATTTTCTTACCCCCGCCCCCTGGCTTGTGTTGTTGAAGCTCTGTTCCAGATTGAAGTGGCTAAGAGTTACAGCATTCTCATTCTCTACCCAGCCTCCATGTGCTCCACCCATAGTGGGCTGAGAAGACTCAGGGACCTAATCCCTTTTGCTCCAACTTGCCCACAGGGTGAGGGAAGCTGAGGAGGCCAGAAGCTATTACACCCGCCCAGCCCAACTCCTTGTAGAGTGAGTGGGCCACCATCTTCGTCCCTACGTTTCCTGCAGTGGAGTAGAGGTTATGCCCAGGGGCTGAGGCAGGCTGTAATAACAGAGATCTCTGAAGCTCTTCCCAAGGAAATGGACTCATCTTGGAATAGAGTATTTGGAAATTCAAAGGTAAGGGTGCCCACAGATGCTAGGTTGTAAATAAACAACCTCGAGGAGCCTAGTAGCTCCATGAGAACAATAAGCTAACAACTAGCCCACCAGAAGTTCTCTAGAGAGAACCATGGAAAGAGAGAGCTAAGAAGAGCCTGCATCGGATCATAACAAAGACTGGCCTGACCTTAACTGGATTGGACTGTAGAGTGATTTATGCCCCAGGGCATTATTGAAAGTAATAGAGCAGTCACCTGGCAGTCAGTTGAGCCTAATAGTTGGTTATGATACCACCTGAGGCAGACACTTGAGCAGAGAGGTCCTGGGAGGCAGTCTCTGAGAATGCTGGTAAACCCACGGTCCTCATCCCAGGGTAGCTGACTCTGTTCTTGCCCAAGGCTCTAGCTCTGAGGAGCAACACCAGAAGCTGCTCACTATTGCAGAAACAGACGTAGCTGAAATAATGTAGCCAAGGCACCACACAAACAAACAAATCAATAGTAACCACAAGCCTGCTAGGGGATAGGAGGTCAGTATCCAGAGTTGCTGTAATAGGTTATCTAAAATGTCCAGTCATCAACAAAAAATTATAAGACATGCAAGAAACAGGAGCACATGACCCATAGACAGTAAAATAAAACCAGAACAAAACAGGCAATAGTAACTGCTTTTGAGAGGACTTCATAGACAAAGACTTCAAAGCAGCTCTTGTAAGTGTGTTCACAGAACCAAAGGAAAGCATGCTTAAAGAGGTACCATGGCAGACAGTCATCAAGTAGAGAAAATCAATAAACAGAAATTATGTAGAAGAACCAAATAGAAGTTTTTGGAGCTGAAAGTACAACAAGGGAAATGAAGAATTTTCTAGAGCACTCAGTAGTAGATTTGAACTGGCAAAAGAAAGAATCAAAAAGTTTGAAGATCTTTCTCTCTGTCTGTCTTTCTATTTATCTATCTATCTCCAGAAACAAAAAAGATGAAAAGAAAAAGAATGAGAAGTCTTAGTGAAATGTGGAATACCTTAAGTATAACAATATGCATGTAATGGGAGCACCAGAAGGAGAGGGGAGAGAGAGAGAGAGAGAAAATAATACAAAGGAGTGATGGTTTTGCTGAAGAACATTAATCTACACATCCAAGAATCTCAACCAATTCCAAATAGGATATAGATGGAAAGAGACCCACACCCTTAGTAAAAAGTACATTTAAAGATTAAATCAATATAGGTGGGAATTGTTTGTCTATTTCTTATAGTTATTATCACCTTTTTTACTGGGAAAAGAGTCTTTATCTCTTTCTCTTTGGCGGCTCAGAGACTGGATCTGGTTGTATAATTCCTTTCGTTAAACAGGCTCATTTCAGGGAAATCACAGCATAGATGAGATTTCAAATGTTATCTCCTGAACAGAAATATTTTAAAAACTGGTTTATCTAACTTGCAGATTTTGTTGTTCATCAAATACCAGCTTGAGTAAAGAGAGTACCAGTTACTTTGTTAGTGTTTAGCCTATGATGTTTTTTGATTTCAGGAAGCTGTAGCTGTGCCTGACAGGCCTCCTGATGCTGTGCTTACAGATACCACCTCACTTAATCAGGTAAGATTGTGTCTTTGAAAAGCGATGAAGCCACCTGACCGCTGGCTCTTGAATGTGTAACTCTTGATATCCTGTAGTTTTGTGAATCTAAACATAGAGGCTTTGTCCTTGAACGTCACAGAGATTAATGGCATATTTCCATAGTTGGAATCCGGTCTTTCTACATTTTTGCTCATCACATTTCTTCACCATTTCTTTTTCTTTTTTTTTTTTTTTTTAAATTTTTTAATGTTTTATTTATTTCTAGGAGAGAGAGACAGCGTGAGCAGGGGAGGGTCAGAGAGAGAGGGAGTCACAGANTTTTTAATGTTTTATTTATTTCTAGGAGAGAGAGACAGCGTGAGCAGGGGAGGGTCAGAGAGAGAGGGAGTCACAGACTGAAACAGGCTCCAGGCTCTGAGCTGGCAGTCAGCACAGAGCCCGACGCGGGGCTCGAACCCACGAGCCGTGAGATCATGACCTAAGTGAAAGTCGGACGCTTAACCGACTAAGCCACCCAGGCGCCCTCTTCACCATTTCTTAAAAGAAAATTTAGAATGACTTTTCACGTGTCATTTCAGGAAGCACCCTTCTTTGCTGGCCACTGCCTAACTTAGTAGTGAAGAATTTCATTCCAGCCCTAGTGAGCAGGTTGAGAAGAATTAAAAGGTCACCTTTTCCTCTTTCAGGAAAGAAAGTTGAACTACATTACTTGGGAACAGATTTAAAAAAAAAATTTTTTTTTAATGTTTATTTTAGAGAGAGAGAGAGAAAGCGAGTGAGTGGGGGAGGAGTGGGGGGAGTACTGAGAATCCGAAGCAGGCTCCTGGCTCTGAGCTGTCAGCACAGAGCCCGACAGGCTCGAACTCACAGACGGTGAGATCATGACCTGAGCCAAAGTCGGGTACTTAACTGACCAAGCCACCTAGGTGCCCTGGAAACACATTATTTTATGCCAGCTTTAGTGGACAAGCAAAATAAAGCATCTTAGGAGGGGTAGATGATTTAATGTCTTTTTCTGGGCATAAATGATTTGTTTTCTGATGGAGGAGATAAAATGTCCTATCAGTTGACAAATTCTGTGAGCATGCAGAATCTTTCTTATTTAAGAAACAAAAGGTAACCATAAAGATGAGAAAAGCCACTTTGTGTTTGAGAGTCCCCAGAGATTGTTCCCAGGGTGGCCAGAGGACTAACCACGCAGGTACAGAACGAAAACACAAAGCTCTGAAGATATGCTGTGAGGTATCTCTTGTAATGACAGCAAATTATTTATAAAGTTTACATCATTTTTGATGCTAACTTTGATATGCTTGATATGAGAAGTTCCACAGGATTTCTGTTTGCCAGCAAATACAGATATAATTTCATGAGCCAGAAAGCATTAAGATTTGTACATATTTAATTATATTTTTTTCCTGGGCTTGTATAACCAGGTGACAGAGAGAAGAACACTTTTATCCAGAGATGAATTTTTGCCTCTTTAAATGTTTTGCCCATCCCCATTTCTTATCAGTTTGTTAAGAATGCACTCATATTTGTGTTTAATTAAAGTTTCATAGTAAAATTAATTTTATTAAGGCACTAGAAAGAACAGAAAAGGGCTTCATGGTTTCATGGTTCAGAAAACCCAGCTGTGCTCCCTTATTATGCTGGGGTTACCAAAATGATGAAAGGTACCTGCTGTAGATAAGAGAAGCTGAATAGTTTGCAAAGCTTGAATTTCTACACACAACAAGTAGAGAGATTTTTTCCCCTTTTTTTTCAGAGAAGTAGGACTTTTCGTTCATTTTCAGTGGAGTTCTCCTTTGCTGTGTGACAAAGGGCAGTTTTTAAGTTAACAAATATTTTTTGTATACGTAACGGGCACCTGTCATTTGACAGAGCATTTTGGTCTCATGGAGTCATTTGAAAATCTCATGAAAGCACCTTCTGTTTCTTCAAAAGCCATCTTTCACTAAACTTTGCATAAACTCCAGGGACTTTATGGACTGTTTTAAACTGAATCTGTGCTATAAGAGATACAGATCAAGTGGGAAAACTGTGATCAAGAAGCTGAAAGACACTCAGATACTCAGGATATAAGTGTCAGAATAACTAGGGTACCTCTTCCATGCCGTGAGTGATTAAACACATGCTTTGAATTGCTGAATAAGTGCTGTGGACATTCACAGAAGGGATACCCGCAAGGGAATGGTGTTCAGCAGGCTTTGGTAGGAAAGATGGAACTTAGCTGAACCAAAATGGCGTATAGATAGTCTCTCTTTACCAGAGACGTAGGGCTTGCAGTTTGGCTGGAAAGAGGGTAAGACGTAACGAAAGCTGACTGTAAGAGAAGAGCAGAGCATGGTGGTGTACAAGGAGTAAAAACTGGAGCAGCCACACGACAGAGAAGTGGGAGATGGTCGTGGATGGGTAGATCTTGCAGGAGGAGTGGAAGTAAGGAAAAAATTACACCATTATAGCGTCAGCTGTATCCTAGGCTTTAAATTAAGTCAGTAACTTTTCAATCACTAAGGAAGCTGGCAACCCTATTTTTAGCCCTATCGGTATCACTTCTGGGATAATCTGTTTATCATGTCCTTGGGGGAATTTCTTCATCTTCAAACTGGTATGAAGTAATAAGTGTCCTTTAGAGTCTTTTACAATTAGTAAATAGAAAATTCATTTTTGTAATCTAGAAATGCTAAAGAATAAATAGTATTAGATGTTAGGCTTTACAGTTGGGGGAGGAATGAAAACAAGTGTCTGTAGTTTCCCAGATAGTTACTAAGCCACTTATTAACAGGATTTTAGCTACTCTCATTTTTTAAAAATTATTTATTTATTTATTTATTTATTTATTTATTTATTTTGAGAGAGAGAGAGAGAGGAAGTGGGGAAGGGGCAGAGAGAAGGAGAGACAGAATCCTGGCGCCGAGCTCAAACTCACAGTGAGATCATAACCTAAGCCAAGATCAAGAGTTGGATGCTCAACTAATTGAGCCATCCAGGTGCCCCAGTACTGTCCTTATTAAATAAAGTTAGTTTTTGACATATTTGTAATTAATTAGTATACTATCCTTTAAAATATTTTTTATTAAATTACAAGGTGTATTATAAGTACTACTTTTTTTTTTTTTTTAATGTCTTTCCGGGTTGACTGGGTGTTCCTTCTGCCTTTGCTTATGTAGCTGTTCTCAGATGGTGGCTGGGCAGGGCCAGGAGGCCCAAGACACCATCTTTCCTAAGTTTAGGGGCTTCTTGCTGACTTTCAGCTGGAGTGCCTCTAACTTTCTCCACAAAGCTTCTTCATGTGGTATCTCCTCTCGCAGGGCCTTTCTGTATGGCCCTCAAGGGGACTGATATGTGTTTAGATTTCTGGAGCTCTTTTCTGTGTAGCTTTCTCCTCTTCAGTACGTACACATTCTAGCTGCATAGTCTCCTGGAACTCTGAGCTTTCTCTCTTTAACTCAGGGAGACATTTTTGCTGTGTTTGTGTTTCCTTTCTTGCACTGCAGTCTGAAAAGTGCTGTCAGAGAGCTGTGGCTGTCTTGTTTGTGTCTCTTCTATCAAGAGTCCTAATCTCAAACTGCTTACTGTGTAACATCTAAGAACAGTGCCTTCCTATTGACCTTAACTTTTTTTTTTCCTAGTTGTTGGCAATAGAAAAGTACTCTCTCATGGCCAGAAGTGTGGATCATAAACCTTTTCATATGCCCTTGGTATCTCATTTTCTCACTTATTACCATACGGTTTTTCAGTATTTATTGTTGTCTTGTTTTTTTTACTTGTTTCCTGTATTAAAGTTAAAGAGCCTATTTTATTTTCTTGTTTCTCTCTCCCTTTTTTTCATCTTTTGAGATGCATTAATTTTACTTTTTCAGAGCATTTAGCATTTATGTATTCTTCATCTACTCTGTTCCCCATCTTTGTTTTTGTCATAGATTTGAAACCGATTGTATCTTTCTTTTTTGCCAAACCTTCCCCCATCACCTCCTGTTTGGATAAAGCCCCTCCTGTGGTAGGTGCCCCAAGAAGGGCTCATGTATATAGTGTTCCTTTGGTTCTTGCTTATTTAAAACTGCTTTTCTATACCTTGCATATTTGAAGAACAACTTGGCTGGATATAAGATCTTGAGTTTCTCAAAAATGATGTTCCACTGACCTTGCTTTGCGTGTGGCTTTTGAGCATTGTGAGGCCAGTCCAATTATCTTTCTCCGAGTTACTTGGTCTTTATTCTTGAGGCTCTCAGGATTTTTCTTTATCTGTTTTCTTTACCTTTAAAGTCAAATAGTTTTACTAGGTTATGTCTCAATGTTGCCCATTCCTGGTTAATGACCCCATGTTGCTGGTAGACCTTTTTAATAGGTATATTTATATAGTCTTTTATTTTTAGAAAGTTTTCTAGGATTATAATTAAAATTTTTTTTAAAAAATTTTAAATTTATTTTTGAGAGAGAGAGAGAGAGACAGAGCACAAGCAGAGGGAGGGGCAGAGACAGAGGGAGACACAGAATCTGAAGCAGGCTCTAGGCTCTGAGCTGTCAGCACAGAGCCTGACGTGGAGCTCAAGCCCACGAACCATGAGATCATTACCTGAGCCCAAGTAAGCCACTCAAGCACTCCTAGGATTGTAATTGTAAATAGTAGTTCTCATTCCTTGTTTTGTTTTTCTTCTTCAAGTACTTCAATTATATATGCATTGGATCTTTTTTCTTCCTTGAGCCACTTTATCTCTGACCTTTTTTGCTTCTTTCTTGGTCTCATTTCTTTCATTTCCTTTTCTTTTTTTTAAGTTTATTTATTTATTTTGAAAGAGAGAGAGAACAAGGAGCAGGGGAGGGGCAGAGGGAGAGGGAGAGAGAAAATCCCAAGCAGGCTCCATACTGTCAGTGCAGAACATGATGCAGGGCTCGATCTCATGAACCATGAGATCATGCTCTTAGCTGAAATTAAGAGTTGGACAGTTAACCGACTGAGCCACTCAGGTGCTCCATCTTAGTCTCATATTTGTTCTCTTGGGTTTTTTTTTTTATAATCTCTATTTCTTCTATACCCCTTATTAAATTTGTATTTGAATATGTTTTCCTTTAGGCATCTTACAATTTAGTCTTCATTTCTGATAGGATTTCCCCCTTCCTTTTGTTTCCGGAGTTTAATTGTATCTTATTTCATTCTTTCATGTTTGTTGTCCCTTGATGTTTTTCTTAGTTTTTGAATTTTAAATTCATGGTGTTTGTTTCATGTCCCCAAAAGCTTGAATGTTATGTTAGTTTTCTTCTCTTTGGTAGTTGTTTTGTTTGGGGAGATTTCATTTGTGATAATGTTTTGGTTCTTATTTCCTCTTTTAGTCTTATAGTAGCTTCATAGAGATGGAGATTACCCACTTGTCTGCAGTTTGAGGGGAAGATTGGTAGTTTGTGATGGTTTACAGGATTCTGTTATTAAGGAATTCAAGATTGCCCTCTTCTGTCAGTATGGCGAAGGGCATTTTCTTTGAGAGATGGCTTTTTTGGAGCAGGACATGGTTGGAAACTGTTTTACTGAAAACATTTTATTTGTTCTTTCTGTTGATCTGTGTGCTATTTTCTGGAGCCTGTGAGGATTTGGGAAGCACAAATTCCTGATCTCTTTTATTTAGCATTTAATTTAACTTAAAGATACAATTTTTAAAAATAAAATTAAGAACTAATTTACTCATATGTAGAAGATACTCCCACTCACATATAATACACAAGTAAGACGATTTATAGCTATTTTTCTTAGTTGTGTGTGTGCATATTTGCAAGTCTTAGTGATTTTTTAGCGAGACAGAAGTGAAATAAAACAAGCTTTTAGCTTTCCTTCTGAACTTTAAAATATGAATGTCCCTCAAAATATTCAGAAAGTAAGCCTTGAACACAAGGGTTCCTTATTGTTTGGAAAATGGTTATTTTGCTTTATGATTGAATTTAGTCAAACATGCAATTACTTGACGTTAGTCATGTCTCATGATGGCTCTTTTTTTGTCTTTGCTTTCTCTGCCATCTATAGGAGGCAGTGCTGTCATTGAAAGAGTATGAAAATTCTCAGGGCAGCTGGGTGGCTCATTCGGTTAAGTGTCCTAATTTGACTCAGGTCATGATCTCATGGTTTGTGGGTTCAAGCCCGGTACCAGGCTCTGTGCTGACAGCTCAGAGCCTGGAGCCTGCTTTGGATTCTGTGTCTCCCTCTTTCTCTGCCCCTCTCCTGCTCGTTCTTGCTCTCTCACTCTTGCTCTTTCTCTCACTCTCTCTCAAGAATAAATAAACATTAAAATAAAAGAAGAAAAAAAGAAAAGGTAGAAAAGTTAATAAATGTGGAGTGCTTGGGGAGCCTGAGTGGCTTAGTCAGTTAAGCGTCGACTTCAGCTCAGGTCATGATCTCACAGTTCGTGGGTTCGAGCCCCACATTGGACTCTGCTGACAGCTCAGAGTCTGGAACCTGCTTCAGATTCCGTGTTTCCCTCTCTCTCTGCCCCTCTCCAAATCACGCTCTGTCTCTCTCAAAAATAAGCATTAAAAAAAAAAAGAATATGAAAATTCTCACATTCCTTTAATGGGATTTCTTTAGGAGAATTTTTTTTCCCATTTATAGGAATGATATCTCTGGCATAGGACTACTGGTACTAATCTGAAAACTTGGCCGTCCTACTCTTGTACAAATGCAGTCGGGGACTGACACTGGCCTCCTGGAGCTGTCTCAGGTGACCTCAAGGAGACTTCAAAAGCAGCAAGAGCCAGAGAACTGATTAAACAGAGACATGAAAGCAGTATTTTTAAACAATCAGATATATAGAAACCTAATGTATTTTAAGTTTATTTGTTTTGAGAGAGACAGAGACAGTGAGCGGGAGAGGGGCAGAGAGAGACAGAGACACAGAATCCTAAGCCGACTCCACACCCAGTGGGACTCGAACTCATGAACTGCGAGATCATGATCTGAGCCCAAATCAGGAGTCAGTCACTTAATTGACTGAGCCACCCAGGTGCCCCGAAACCTAACGTATTAAGATGATCTAAGGGTCTGTCTTGTGTCTCTGTGGAATCAGAAAACATTAATTTTTACATTCATAAAACATATACCTTGTGACATTCAAGTATTTGGAGAACTAACTGCTTGCAAGCACACGTTCCCCTCCCCCTGGAGCTAACATGCTGCAGAGGGGACTCAGGGCAAACGGAAAGACTCTTTTCCAGGTTGGAGTCCTCAGTAAAGCAACAAATAAAGCTGCTTTGAGGTCAGCTTTCTTCCAGTCGACATACTATTGCTCATACCTTTTAAAATAATAACAATAGCTCACATTTATTGAGGTATTAATATTTATTATGGGTAATGCTTTCTAAAAGGTTTATCAAGTGAGCAAATTGAAGCTCGGGGTGGTAGGGAAACTTGCTCATTAAAGGAATAGCTGGATTTGAACCCAGCTGGTATCAAAGCCATGATCTATCTATCATGTGTTGGACAATTTGCCCTTCAGACTCTGAAAATGTATCTTTGTTTTCATTTGTATGCAACATAGTGATATATATTTGGCTAATATTTTTATCGTTTGTAAAGAGCTTTTTAAATATTATCATTTAATCCTCCAACATATTATGCAAAATCTTCCAAGTCACCACTGTAAGATAATTGTTGATTTGATTTACTTATTTTTAGAAGGTAATATAAAAGGGATAATATTGAGCAATTGAGGAAATGAATAATTTAGGCAACTATTATATGGGGTGATGGAGAAGAGAAAGAGCTTATTAAAATTGTACAAAGCATATTAAAAAAGAAAGGACATTTTCCTATGCATTATAGAAAACGTTTTCTATAAATAAAATCTACTTAAAAGGAATAATAATTAAAAACAATAAAAACCCAGTAATTAAGAAAGTCAGATATGCTGACATGATTAGTCTTTATGCAACACTTCCATAGTCTTGGAAAGCTTAACATCGCAATCGATGAGAGTGGGCAGAAGTATTGAGGCAGATACAAGGGGATCAAAATTAAATACAAAATTAGATATATTAAATGCTTACTTTTAGCCATTTTGTGACTCTCTCCCCTTCTGAAAAGTACTCTCTAGTTTGAACAATAAATAAGTGAAGTGCAAGGCTCTCTGGTAACTTTTTTCCTATTGTTATCTGTATCTTTCTGCTCATCTTGCCTCATCTACGTGAAGAAGTGATATGAAAATCTGGGCCAAGCAGAAATGTAATCTTCATGGCAGCCTGTCAGTCTCTCTTCTTGCATGATGAGCTAGTGCTCAGGATTTAGGGTACCAGGGGGATGGACGTTTCTGTTAATCTTTGATGTTTATGTGTCTAGTATTGGTTTATGGCTTCAATTGAAAGCACCCCATTAATTGACCTGAATTATGCTTGGTTAGAAGAGGCTGTAAACATCTACCTTATCTTCATTATGGGTTTTTTTTTTAATGTTTATTTGAGAGAGAGAGAGAGAGAGAGAGATTGAGCACGAGTCAGGGAGGAGCAGAAAGAGGGGGAGACACAGAATCCAAAGCAGGCTCCAGGCTCTTAGCTGTCTGCACAGAGCCTGATGTGGGACATGAACTTGTGAACCTTGAGAGCATGACCATGGCCTAAACCAAAGTCAGATACTTAACTGACTTAGCCACCCAGGGGCCCCTTCATTGTGTTTTAATGAGAGTAGATTGACGGATTCCTTTCTGTGACTTGCTCCTTAGGCAGAGGTAACCGTGGTTTTACCCAGGTGTATTTCTTGGCCCCTTCCCATTACCTGCTAGGTTCCCTCCTCCCCAGGTAATTATAGGGGCAGGTGTTATAAAAAGCATTTGATTTACAGTTCATCTGTGTTAGAGATAGTTATTATTTAAGTAGAGCTTCAATTAGGTATATTATGATACATTTCTTATATAAAAACTGAACATATTTCCTGTTTTTCTTTTAACATTCAGAAAGCACTGAGTGTTATTTATTTTTATAATTCTTTCTCTGCAGGCTGCCTTGTACCGCCTCAGTGGCGACTGGAATCCCTTACACATTGATCCTAACTTCTCTGGTCTTGCTGGTGAGTTGCTCATAATATGTACCAATGAAAACTACTAGTTCCAACGTCTAAATAACACTTAGAGACACTGCTACTTAGGACAGGTAATTTGAGTAGTATTTAAAAAATTTTTTGAATGTTTATTTTTTAGAGAGGGGGGTGGGGCAGAGAGCGAGGGAGACAACAGAATCTGAATTAGGCTCCAGGCTCCAGGCTCCGATCTCACAGCACAGAGCCTGATGTGGGCCTCAGACTCATGAACCACAAGATCATGACTTGAGCCCAAGTCGGACCCTTAACCGACTGAGCCACCCAGGCTCCCCAGTAGTATTTTAAAAATAGACTTTTCCTAATGTATTTATGCTAAGGGTAGGAAAGTAGGAAGTAGTGTTCAGGAGGTGGGGTGCTTAGAATTCATAATTCAGATTGTGGAGGAAGGAAGCTCCTGGTGCAGGGTTAGGATCTTCTCATGTAGGTGGGTGTCTGAGTTATCCTGCCAGGCAAGGACATTGGAGGAGACAGCAAGGAACTGAGAGATTAGGAAAGGATCATCTTCATACCTGGATGTTGAAATCAACATGGACGATTTCATTGTTGCGACCACAGCCAAACACAACAATTCTTTGTGTTCCCACATCTCTCACATTCCTTTCTTGTTTCTTCTCTGTTTGTTTCATAGTTTTCTCCCTGGAAGTATTATTTATGAAATATTTTCCATGTTTCTTAAAATAGGTGGTATTAATTCATCCTAGTGGCATTTGAAGATGTATGTTTGAAATCCTGAATTAACTATCTTTGGCTTTTATATGTATATAGAGAGAGAGAGTGCGTGTGGAGGAGGGGCAAGGAGAGAGAGAATCCCAAGCTGCTTGCCAGAGCAGAGTCTGATGTGGGGTTTGAACCCATGAAACTGTGAGATCATGATGTGAGCTGACACCAAGAGTCAGTTGCTGCACTGACTGAACCACCCAGGCGCCCCTCTCTTTGGCTTTTAAGTTGGAATTGGGTCTGTATGTAACTAAATTCTCTCTCTCTCTCTTTTTTTTAGGTTTTGACAGGCCCATATTACATGGATTATGTACATTTGGATTTTCTGCCAGGCACGTTTTACAGCAGTTTGCAGATAATGATGTGTCAAGATTCAAGGCAATTAAGGTATACGTGTACTATTGCAGAATTTGAACATTAGTTCCCTTTTTTATATTTAGAAAAGAAAAGGAGTTTCAGTGACTTCATTTGAAATAGGTACTGTAGTGAAGCAATATACATTTTTATTATTTCATTGAGTTGGCAGTCAGCCCGTGTTCTTATCGTAGCTATAAATACCTCTTACCCATGCACCATGAAGGATATCGTATGCACTTATAATTTCAACAGATTAATTGGATTGTTTCATAAATTAATTAGGAGCACACGTGCATATGTCAGTATGTACGCATTAACAAAAACTTGAGATTTAGTTTAAAATTTTTTTTTCTTGACCCTTTCGTAAATTGCCTTAATTTAATTGAAAAATGTCAAGCGGCTGCATTTGAACTCCTTAACATCCACCTATGTCAACATGACAGCTGCATATTGATTTTAGTTTTTCTACTTTCAAGTTGGTTTCATGTCTTCATCCATGATGAATTACCAAAAAAGCGCTATCTCTGCACACAGTATCTTTGCAGAGGTTGAGTCTAAAGACAGACACTAAAAACAAGTTTAAGACTGTGTCAAATGGCTCCAAATGCTTTTCTCAGTTTGTGTTCCTTGCAGCAGTGAAAATGTATTTTCTGATGTGTTGCCTTTAATAACACAGATTATTTTCATGCTTTTCATTTTATTATAACTACTCTTACTAGCTAAATATACACAGAGCAAATGGCATAGAAAATTATGAAACGAGAAGTGGGATTATTTAATTCAGGAAGCCACCCCAGGCCTCAGTCCCCAGATACAGTTAGTACCACTTTCACCTGCATCGTTTAAGGTGTTCTGGGGCAACCTGCGTAACTATCCTTACCACGATTATGCTTCTGTTTCTTGATTTATCAAGATTAAACACTGTTGATGGATTCTGTGCTTCGAAAGATAAAGAATGAGTTTATAAGGACTGTCTCATTTCTGTAATTTTATCATACTACCATTTTTGTCCTTGTAAGAAATATATTTAAACCTCAGTTTTCTTCCTTTTTTTGTTTTCCAACCTCCACTGGAATTTCTTTGCCCACAAGTAGAAAGGTTTCATTTTAAAACATTGTTAACCCCCAAACTCATTTCTTTTAAAGGTTCGGTTTTCAAAGCCAGTATTTCCAGGACAGACTCTAAAAACCGAGATGTGGAAGGAAGGAAATAGAATCCATTTCCAAACCAAGGTATGAGTACTATAGTCATAGGTGCCTTATTGTCTGGTTCACCATGTCCTGTAATTGTATTCTGTTTTACAGAGTTCTTTTGGTTAGTGTTGTGGGTATGATAGAAAACCTAGAAAGTTTTCTTTTAATCAATGGGAACTTCAAAAAAATTTATTTATTTTGAGAAAGAGAATTTTCACACATGCATGCACATTAGTAGGATAGGGGCAGACAAAGATAGAGGGAGACAGAGAATCCCAAGCAGCCTCCATGCTCAGGGAGAGCCTGATGCGGGGCTTGATCTTGTGACTGTGAGATCATGACCTGACCTGAAATCAAGAGTTGGATGCTTACCCAACCAAGCCGCTTGGGTGTCCTAATCAGTGGTAACTTTTTATTGAAAAGAAGCTGCCTATGGGCCTTGTTTTTTATTTTGTTTTATTTTTTACTAAATTGGTGCCTGCCTCTGTAGGGGAGGCACAGCTGTTCTGAAAATGCAGCCTATTGTATCTTTTTGGCCCAACCAATCAACTTGTTGTCAAAATATAATCTTCAGAATATTAAAGGTATGACTCTCACACAGATATAAAATGAAAATACGATGGGCACCTGGGTGGCTCAGTCACTTAAGCATCTGACTTTGGCTCAAGTCATGATCTCACAGTTCATGAGTTTGAGCCCTACATTGAGCTCTGTGCTGACAGCTCAGAGCCTGGAACCTGATTCAGATTCTGGGTCTCCCTCTCTCTCTGTCCTGCTTCCACTCATATTCTGTTTCTCTTGTAAAAATAAGCATTAAAAGATTATTTTAAAAATGAAAATACGACAAATCTATTTAATCGTTTAATGAGGGAGCAGGCAAGATGATAAAACTGGTCCAAAAGAGAATTGGAGCAATTATATTTATGTGGCCCAAGGGGACCCACTCTAAAATAATTTTGCTGAATTAGTGACAAAACTAGTTAATGTCCTATAGGACAGTAAAACCAGACTCTTTATGGGCATGTTTTCTACTGGACATCCGGTCACACAAAAATCCACAAATTGTGGATGGAACTAGAGGGCATTTTGCTAAGTGAAATAAGCCCGTCAGAGAAAGACAAATACCATATAATTTCACTCATATGTGAAATTTAAAAAACAAAACAGATGAACACAGGGGAAGGGAAGGAAAAATAAGATAAAAACAGGGAGACAAAACGTAAGAGACTTTTAAATATGGACAACAAACCAGGGATGGCTGGAGGGGAGGTGGGTGGGGGGGATGGGCTAAATGAGTGCTGGGCATTAAGGGCATTAAGGAGGGCACTTGTCCTAATGAGCACTGGGTGTTCTGCATAAGAAAGGAATCACTAAGTTCTACTCCTGAAACCATTATTACACTATATGTTAACTAACTTGGATTTAAATTAAAAAAAAAAATCCACACATTAACACCTTAGGTCACAGAACCTTGGACCTAATGAATAGTAAGCGACAAGACACAAAGTATGTCTCTAAGAGTTAAGTAATGTTTGGGTGAGGCTGTTAGCAGTGTTCTGGTAAAATACTAAAAGGACATGTGATGATTCCTTTATGTTTGAGATTTTTAAAGCTAATTTTTGTTAATACAGTTGACCAAGCTGGTACTTTTTGGCCTGATCATTTTGTACCACGCAGGTGGTTTTTGTTGGGCAGTGTAGACACCCCCATGAATAATAACAGTAGCTACTAAACACCTCTGAGCAGGCTGTACTGTTATCTCTAATATACCTAAGAACTCTATATTTGATGAAAGAAAATCTGGATTCAGGTGTCTTTTTGTAAAAATTCTTTTGAACATTTATTCATTTTTGAGAGAGAGCATGAGTGGGAGAGGGACAGAGAGAAAGGGAGACAAAGGATCCAAAGCAGGCTCCACACTGCCAGCACAGAGCCTGAGTGAGGCTGGAACCCACGAACCATGAGATCATGACCCGAGCTGAAGTTGGTTAGTTAACTGACTGAGCCACCGAGGTGCCCTGGGTTCGGGTCTCTTAAGTACTTGCTGATGGTCACGCGTAAAGTGGTGGAGCTGGGGTACAAACCCAGGTCTTCTGGCTCAAAGCCTACCTCCCGGGGCCCTAGTTCTTCTTACTGTGTCACAACTTGTTTCATAACTAACTCTGCAGCACTCTTCTTGATGTGGTTGCCCTGCTCCTCTGAGTCCTCCGGCTTGCAGGACCACCTGCTGCTTCCTTTGTGTACACGCATCACTCCCCATCACTCCCTTGGCTTTCTGGCTTTTCAGGCTCCTTTCAATCTCTTACCTTGCCCTTGGAGGCAGCAGCCCGCACCTTACTGCTCACTCCTGTTTCCTGCCCACACAGACTCACATGTGGCCTTTCTTGGAAGTCCTCCTGCAGTTAATGTTTGTGCCACATACTCTAGAGCCTTTCTAGTTTCTCATTATTTTGATTAAGTTTGATTTTTTGAGTAAGGTGAGAAAATATGAAAGTGCTAAGGTCCATTAATACATTACAGTTTTCTGTTTTCTCCAGTTCTAGTAATGAACAGCACAGAAATAATTTCCATGGAATGAAAGGGCTAGGAAATAATGTAATGTCAGAATATAATACCTCCTTGCCATTTTGGTGAAACTGAAGCATATCTTATCTTTTCACTATATTTGCTCTTTCCCCTCAGTGATTAGAGACACTCTTTACTGTTAGCTATATATAGGAATTCTCCCTCCCTTCCTTCCTTCCCTCCCCTCCTTTCCAGCCTTCCCTCCTTCCCTCCTTCCTTCCTTCCTTCCTGCCTGCCTGCCTGCCTGCCTGCTTTCCCCTCCTCCCCTCCTTTCTAACCTCCCCTCCTTCCTCCCTTCCTCCCCATTCCTTCCTTCCTTCCTTTTTTTCTTCTTTCCTTCCTTCTTTCCTTCTTTCCCGCCATCCCTTCCCTCTTCCCCTCCTTTCCACCTTCCTTCCTCCCTTCCTCCCTTCCTTCCTTCCTTCCTTCCTTCATGTTGTATTTTAAAAAACATTTTAAGCTAATATTCCAAAATGACGTGCTTCCCGCCATCCCTTCCCTCTTCCCCTCCTTTCCACCTTCCTTCCTCCCTTCCTCCCTTCCTCCCTTCCTTCCTTCCTTCATGTTGTATTTTAAAAAACATTTTAAGCTAATATTCCAAAATGACGTGCTTGGCTTGGTCACAAGAAGGTAATTTACTAAAGTGTATTTTGTTCATAAATTGTCTCTTTCCATGCTTTGCACTGTATATAATTAGAACAAAGTGAACAAATTCTTTGAAAAATCTTTTTTCTCAAGTACAATGGCAAGTAGTCAAAGGAGAATTATTTTTTTAAATGTTTTATATATTTATTATTTTAAGAGAGAGTGCACAAGCAGGGAAATGACAGAGAGAGAGAGGGAGAGAGGATCCCGGGCAGGCTCCACACAGTCAGCACAGAGCCTGGTGTGGGGCTCAAACTCACAAACCATGAGATCATGACCTGAATTGAAATTAGGAGTTGGACGCTTAACCGACTGAGCCACCCAGGTGCCCTGAGAATGATCTTCTTAAGTGTTAAAAATCAACATTAATGAATGCCACCTTAATTGTTAGACATTATCCTGTATATCTGTAGCAATATCACATTTTTATGAAAGAGTAGCTATTGGAATAATTTTAGATGAAGTATTACAAATTAAAATTTGAGTTCCTTGAATAAATATTTTGATGAAAGTCTATTTAAGGGTTTTGATTATGCTATGTACCCTTCCTATTTGAAAGAAGAACTTGGATTATTACTTTAAAAAGACCACTACCGTCTGTTCCTAGCCAGTTTTATTCAATTAATAGAACAAACACACTTCTGAGTACTGGTACCTCATGGATATTGTGCTGTGCCTTGTACTGTTTATACGAATTCAGCAATTCTCACCCTGGCTCCCTAGTAGACACACTTACGTTTAAGAAAGAAATCTCCAGGGGCCCCTGGGTGGCTCATTTGGTTAAGCATCCAACTTCGGCTCAGGTCATGATCTCCTGGTCTGTGAGTTCAAGTCCCGTGTCGGGTTCTGTGCTGACAGCTCAGAGCCTGGAGCCTGCTTTGAATTCTGTGTCTCCGACTTTCTCTGCCCCTCTCTTGCTTGCACTCTCTCTCTCTCAAAAGTAAATAAACATTAAAAATTAAAAAAAAAAAATCTCCAAATACGAATGCCAGGGGTCCACCCCAGACTATTTAAATTAGAATTTTTGGAGATGGGAGCTTGGTCACAGGTGTTCTTTAAAAGGGCGTCAGTTGATTCTATAGTTGGGTTAATAACAGTGGTATGAAAACAGTAAGACTTATTTATTCATCTTGATATTTAATTTATAAAGCTTATTTAATCTGGATTATTTTTTTTCTTATTAGGAAAAACTTTAATTTTAAATGACTTTATACTGCTTTACAATGATACTGTGTTTTCATTGGAATCATCAGAGTGAACTGGTTTTTTTCCTTCTCTCTCTTTGTAAGGTCCACGAAACTGGAGACATCGTCATTTCACAGGCATATGTGGATCTTGTGCCAGCATCTGATATTTCAGCTAAGAAGCCCTCTGAGGTAGGTGGTGGAAACCGGTATCCAAGTCATTTCCTGAGTTACGCATTTCAGTTAAGATTACCTCTAGAAAGTTCAGGCCGCTTTAGAAAATTAAGAGCTGTGAAAGGTTCTTAATTCTTGAAGGATTTTAATTCAGAATGGCTTCAAGTAAAAGGAATATTTTGACAACTTAGGAATTTTTAAAACTTTTTAAAGGGAGACACTGGGGTGCCTTTCAAGAGAAAATACTTCATTTTTTAGTTTTAGAGTAACTAAATCAGTTGCTTAATGAGAAATCTTAAGCTAACAATATTTTGGAGAAAACCAGATGAAAAAGTTAAATATCCTACACCGGTTCTTGATTTACAGATCTGTGTAAAGTTTTGTGCGCAAATATGAAAACAATAGCATGTGTTATTTATTAAAATGCTGTGTTACTCTCTTAACATGCTGAGGCTTTTAATGCAAATGTTTATATTCTTGTTCTTGAGAATATTAACTTTGTAATCTTGAGGTTCTCAGACTCAGGATCTTTAATGGTCTCTCATGAACTATATCACATGAATGACTGAGGATTAAAATCCCTTAAGAAGAATCTAAGATCAAAAACTTGAGGTGTTAAAGCTACAAGGAAAATCATATAACTTAATCCCATGTTACCAAGAAAGATGAGACTGCAGAGGTTAGACTGACTTGTCCAGTATCTCCCTGCTGAAGTTAGTTAGGATGTAGGTTGTCTAGTTCCTAGTGTGCTTTTAAAATACTATTTCTGAATTCTGAGAAGAGTAAAATCCTCATTAAGAGGACTAAGGTCCTGGGTGATGTGAATAAATGTAAAGGAAGTGTCAAAGAACGCTGGTGTGCAAAAAACTGATTTGCTTTATTTTTATGCAGATTTAAAAAATAAGAACTTTATTGCCCATACATTTTGCAATCTTTTTCCCCGTGTGTCATTTTACAAAACTTTTAAAATTTAATGTTCTCTTTTTGCTAGGGTGAGAAGCTTCAGAGTACCCTGGTGTTTGAGGAAATAGGACGCCGCCTTGGGGATATTGGGCGTGACGTGGCGAAGAAAGTGGGTGCCATATTTGAGTGGCACATCACTAAGGGGGGAGACGTTGCAGCCAAGTGGAGTAAGTTCTCTCCCTGACTTTGTCGTACTCTGAGGTGACTCTTAGCACACGGACATAGAGTGTCTGTGCTGTAATTAGAGCCTGTCTCTTTGAAGGTATGTAAGGTAAACCCTACCTTTTCATGGGAAATAATGGGTTTCACAGCACTCGAACCCATGCGTATTTTTCAGAGATGCAAAGAATCCATTAAAATGAAAATATCTGTTTTAAAGTTATTATCATTGTAGTGACTGAAATGAGTACTTGTAAACAGCCATGTTAGCTCTGTGCTTCTTTCGTCTTTAAATCACCCTTAAACAGAAAGTAAATTTATAGGTCAAATGAACTATTTTTAAGTCTTTATATTTTGACACATTTAAAATTGTTTTCCTCATCCCAGCACATTAATAGTTTGGATTTCACCTTCATTATCAGATTGCTGTTTAAGACTGACTACTTTAGTGCCTTGAAAATCAGTTTGTTTTATTCTTCCCTACAACTTAAGATTGCTATAAATTCTCACTTAGAGCAGAAAATTAAAATATATCTCTAAATCAGATGAAACTTTTTGAAAAAGTCTTTGGTTACGTATTCCTAGAAGAACATTTTGAAGTTTTGTTGCACTGATCTTGGATTGATATTAACAACCTTGTTAATACAGCAATTGTTGTTCCTTTTAAGCAGTGTATGCCTATGACATAAATTTTGATATATAAAGGCATAAAGAAAAAAATAATGATCTATATAATGCTACTGCCTTCCGTTAACATTTTGATGCTTGTTCTTCTGGGAGTCATTGTGCTTCTAGGAAGTTAATTCAAAAGGGCTCTGGGGGATAAAGAAAGGAAGGCAAACATGTAATAGGTATTCAGTCCCCCGAATTTCAGTATCTTATTTTTGTCTAGATAACTTCATAGATCAACACTGTGTGCAGGTGTTATCACTCGCCTTTCTTTCTTTTTTCTGCCCTTCCTATTTTCTTTCTGTCTCTCCATGATGGAAGTCAGCTTTTCCCCTAGGGGTGGACATCTGTTGGAAGTTGAGTTACAAGACAAAGCACAGGATCTTTGAAGAGACTGGCAGAGGAGAGGAATGAGATCTGTAAAGAATGAGGGAAGGTGCTCGAACCATGGGTCTCAAAGCTTGCACCCTAGAGCCCTGCAGAGATTCGTAAAGTAGACAAGTGGGTCACTCCTGGCAAGCTGTCATGTTGGCAACTCAGATTTGCCCCTTGTCTTGGTGGTACCGTCCTCGTGGATAGTGTTGGCAAATGTGCTTCCCTTTACAAATGACCTTAATTAACTTAGGAGAAGGGTTTTCCTTACATTTCCACTGGAAAAATGGGAGTATTGGAATCCTATTAATAACTACTTAATATTAATGCCCGGCAGCTTTCGCCTGCTTTCTCATCTCTTCCACAGTCCTTAGTAAGGCTCACGTCACACTGGGATCGTAAAGCTTTCCCTAAAAGCCTTCACCATTCCCTTTGGTTGGCTGCCTGTTACTGGACCTGCTTCTCTGCCGTGTTGTGACTGTCCTTCTGGTTGATGCTTTCTCCCGGCCTCCGTGTCACCGACAACATCACCATGGCTGGCGGCAGTAAAAGCGGCCTAGGCTCCAGGCGTATGGTGTCTTAGGACATGATTCCATGTTGGCATCTGTCTTTTTCGTCTTGGCGCTTAATGCCATGAAATGGATGATTGAATGCTTTGATTTAGGGAGTTCCTAATGTGTTTTTTTTCACAAGCAGTTTTAAAAATGTTTTCTTAAACACCTTGTTACTAAATAGTTTGTATGTTAAATTGCTCTTCACTGTCCCAGCCTTGTTCGTGTCTGGTCATGGCGAACAGACTGAAGGTCCTCACTGCTCCTGAGCTGAGCGTGGGTGTCCCTGGAGGGACAGTCACCAGTGACTGACCTTGTACGAGTCTCAGAACCCAGGGGTTTGGGCCTAGTGCCCTGGGAGGTGCATTCCACCCTGCAGATATTGGACTGTGCTCTTTCCCCCAGCCTCCCCCATCCTGCCATCCAGACGCCATTACTGATACCACCCACTCATCTGTAGTTAGAGGCAGGGAGAGTAAGAGTTGTTTGAAACTAGATTCATCTGAGTCGCGGGAGAACTAGCTGAGTTCTGGTGTTGACGCAGGGTCAGGCTTGGTTTTTGGCTGTTCACACGGAGCCATAACTGTGTCTTTAAGGTGAGGCTCCTGTGAGGCCTGTCGTGCGTGGTCACACAGGAGCAGGGGGTCAAGGGCCGGCATGGCCTCTGCCTTGCTGGGCCAAGATGGCCTCAGAGAGGCGCCCGTCCCTTCCTTTCTCACTGGCTGAGAGCGTAGAACAGAGAGATGAGGGCCCTGGATCTGCATAAAGAGCCAGAATCAAGGCCTTGGTGAGGAACTTCGGGAAGCATATCTTGAATACTCACTTGCACCTTCTTATTTCTGCTTCTGGAGACAATGTTTTGATTACAAAGTATTGTTTTAGAGTTACTAAAATGTTATGATCCATACACAGTGCTTCCTTATGTAGATAGAAATGGAGAGAAGCCTACTCTTCTTATTTCACTGTTAATGTTATAATAGTATGTAATGTGTAATAATGTATAATATTATATATCAGATAATAACTATATAGTAATGTATAAAATATTATGTGAAACATATAATCCTATAACAATATCAAGGACACAGCGGTCTTGTTATCTGTGCCTTTTTATGACTAATGCGGTTGAAAGCCTTGCTGTCTGTGAACACCTTTTCCTCATACTCTGTGCCTTTGGGTATTTTACCCTTTTGAATAAAGGATCTCCTTTGGCTTTTTACTTCCCGAGGGAGTCTTTGATTAGGTTGCACAGGTATAGATGCACATCAGGTAGAGAAAGAAATCTCTGACTTTCCTTTGACCAAGCTGTTATTTGTCACAGTCTCTTACTGGGCTATGGTCGTTCGTAATTAGATATCTCCTCCCATCTGACCTTGGGTGTGAGCCTGAGAAAGAGCTGCAGATTAATTTTTTATTTCTGGCTTCTAATACAACCTATAACACAGTAGGCTCTCTCCGTGGATGTTGACTAAGTGCTGAAGGCCATGTAGAGTGTGTAGTCTTAGACAAATCACATACCTGCTTTTCTTTTCCTTAAAGTTCTGAAATTGGTACCTTCTGTCTTTTAAAACAATAACATGTTGTGTGCATATTTTCTAGTTAGTATGAGTGAAATCTTCAGGGACAGCGTGATCCCCCTGAAACCTTTTGTAAGTAAGCAATATAGCTTATAACATCTATGACTGTTAATTTATTTTATTCTTTTTTTATATCTTTATTTTGAGAGAGAGACAGAGCATGAGTGGAGAAGGGGCAGAGAGAAAGGGAAACACAGAATCCAAAGCAGGCTCCAGGCTCTGAGCTGTCAGCACAGAGCCCAGTGCGGGGCTTGAACTCACAGACCTGAGATCATTACCTGAGCCAAAGTTGGACACTTAACTGATTGAGCCACCCAGGTGCCCCATGACTGTTAACTTCTTCTTCTTCTTCTTCTTTTAAATTTCTGGGAGAGAGAGAGGCACTGTGAGCAGGAGAGGGTCAGAGAGAGAAGGAGACACAGAATCAGAAGCAGGCTTCAGTCTCTGAGCTAGATGTCAGCCCAGCCCGATGTGGGGCTCGAACCCATGAACCATGAGATCATGATCTGAGCCGAAGTCGGATGCTTAACCGACTGAGCCACCCAGGCGCCCTGACTGTTAACTTCTAAAGCCAGTCAAAAGTTGTTCTAGTAAACCCTTTGGATCCCATTCAGTTGTTCTGAGCAATAGGAAAAATTCAGAGGAAATGAAAGATGACAGGAAGGCATAGAAGAAAGTAAAGAATTGGAGGCTTTACCTGAAAATTAAAACACAGCTTCTTCTGTCTGCCTCTCCAGAGACCAAAAAGTCTAAAAATGGAAACATTTTTTTCCTCCTAGCTCATTGATGCCAGAACCTGACTGGAACTTATACGATACAAATAATTGTCCCCATCTCACCCCCCGTGAATGAGTTGAGTACAGAAATCGTGTATCTGTTTACAGAATGTTGCATCATGGAAGCTCTTCCATGAGATATAATACATGTTTTATGCACTGTGTTTCCTTTCTGAAATCTGGAAAGTTCTGAATTCTAAAACACGTTTTGCCTGGAGGAGTTCAGATAAGGAGTCGGGACCTATTCCCATCCATAAATAATTCTGAACAGAATTGATAAGAGACGTGAACGAGGTTTCACAGAACAGGAGGATTGGCTCATTCAAGTAGTAATTGAGGGTTTGCCATGGGCGAGGTTCCCTGCTAGGTAGCAGGTCACCAGTTTGAAACGACGGGCTCTGCACTGTTAGAGGCGGCACACAGGAACATTTGAATACCGAGGTTGGAGACACCAGGGCTTTTGCACTGCAGATGAAAGGGAAGGAGGACCTAAATGAAGATCATGGCAGGAATGGAGAGAGGAACGCATGTGTGGATTATTGTATTGCTAACAAGAATTGACTGGTTTGGCTACTGATAATGTCTGAAAAGCAAGAGGAAAGGGAAAGAGTCCAAACGGATGCCAGAGTTTGGAGCCTGTGTGGCTGGGGTTGTTGACTCCATTGCCAGATGTGTGAAACATGGGCCAGGGGAGGGGTTTAGGGAGAAGGGGATAAGCCATGGTGCTTGCCTGTAGCGGACTGAGATGTGGACTCGGGGGTAGGAACCATGGGCCTGGAACATGGGGTAAATAAAGGCACAGCCGAGGCAGAGACTTGGAAATGACGCTCACAAAAATGGTAGGTGGGACTCTGAGTATTAGCTTTGCTTCTGCAGTTCATGGCACGCAGGAAGAAGATGGACAGAGATTCTTGTTATTCCAGCAAGACTGTCTGCTGTTCAGCTAAGGGCTCCAGCATTTCTATTTGTCTCTAAGTAAAGTGAGCATCTTAGACTGTGACCTGGGAATCTTAATGATGAAACTTGTTGTAACTCTAGGTGTGAATATTAACCCCATTTCCAAATAAGAATCTATCTGTTGTTTGATTGTATTCAGTAGATGTAGCTGAACTGTTGATAAAGACAGATTGATTTTCTTGTAGTAATGATACAGTGTTGCTGAGTAAAAAATATGTTCTGTTTTTCTTCTGATGATAGGTTTAAGCTGGTTGGCAGTTGAACAATTTGGTTGTTTTTCCCCTAAAGGAAATTTTGTTTCTTTTCACATATTTGTATTTGTTTCTATTATAGGAACATAATTGGAATTGGCATTAGTATAGCAAGATTGTAGAAATACTATGCATTATTGTTTGCATACTGCTGCTTAGATAATGAAATTATTTGAGATTAAAAAATATATACTGAAATTAGTTGTGTGGGGCTAAGCCTACCTAATTGGACTAAATCCAGGCATCCATTATGCACTACGTAACAGTGTCTGGACAGAGATGTTCTTTAAATATTAGAGGTCATTTATTTTGGACCTTAGAAATTTGCCAGAATGTGGAAGAATATATACAGATTTGGCAACTGGCATTCTTTTAAGATCAGAATGTATTCATCCTCAATGGTACTGTTTGATCATTAGGACCAGGGTCCTAATAGCTCCAGGGTCAGTGTTCGTCTTCCAGCAGACCAACCAGTTCACCCTTGAGGGTTTCTCAGCTGGGGTATAAACTCAGTCGTAAGGATGCCGGTTCCACCCTTTGGACTGGGATCCAAAAGCATCTCATGGGTTTATAGAAGAAACTTGGAAAGATGACCTTTGGAAAGAACTGTGGTGTCCAGACAGGGGTGGGGGCCTATGTGTTGGAGTGGTGTCTGCTTCAGGTTACTCTTGATTCCCTTTGCACCGGTGACCACATCCCCTCTTCCAGCACGGCCCCTGACCACTTGCCCGCACTCACATACACACACAGAATCACTTAAGTTGTTAATGACTTTCCTCTTGCTATGGGTGCTATTCATCTTAATAACATCTTTTTGTACTTTTTTATTTTGAAATGATTTCAGATTTACAGAAAAGTTGTAGGAATAGTACAGAGCACTGTCTCTGTCCTTAACCCAGTTTCTCCAAATTATGATTTTATTCCATATTCTTTACTATTTTTATCATACATATTATCATTTTTCTAAAGCATTTGAGAGTATTTGGAACTTACAGTGTCCTTTATTCCCCCAGATGATCCAGTAGCGTTCCCTAAAAACAAAGACTCTCTCTTATCTATTCATAGAACCACTATCAATAGTGAGAAATTAACATTGATGCAGTATTATTTAGTCAACAGACCTTATTATTTCACCAATTGTCCCACTAATGTTTTTTATAGCAAAAGAATAATAATAGGAAGAAAAATAACAACAATAATAGAAATGAAGAAAGAAAAAGAAAGAGCTTCCCAGGGTCAAGTTGGGATCAGATACTGCATTTCGTCATGAGGTCTCTTGAGTTTGTTCATCTGGATGAGTTCCTAAGTCTGTTCTTGTTTTTTGTGGCCTTGACATATTTGAAGAGTAGAGCCCAGATATTTTATAGAATGTTCCTCAGTTTATGTTTATTTGATGTTTCCCATGATTATTAGCTTGAATTGGAGTTTTTGGCAGGAGCAGCACAAAAGTATTGTGTCCTTCATGGTGTGATTTAAAACAAATCTTTGTTTTTAACCTAAGTTTTCATTTTGTTGTTGTTACTATTTTTTAATAGAGGTGCTTCTTCACTGTGCTCTTCTAATCATACATTAATAAATCGTTTCTAAGTACTTTGTATTCAGGGAAGTGTAGGGGACACAGACATGACAAGAGTTTCTCGTCCCAGCAAAACATTCATGATCTTCAGGGAAGGAGGCATCAGTAAAAACAACTGCCTTCTCCTTTGTGATTTGTGAGGTACATACACCCTAAGGTCTTGAGAGATCTTCAAGTTTCTGAACGCCATGTTCTCTCACCCCCATTAAATGCTGTCAAGTACAACCGAAATTTTCATGGACTTTTCCAGAGCCTTAATGATCATATGAATACAGAGCTAACGTCATTCATAAAGCTTTTAAAATAATTTCTACCAGTAAAAGAAAAAATATATAGTCTATTTCTTCCTTTCAGTAAGATTAACCATGACCTTACCAGTGTCTGTAAACCCAAGGTGATGGTGGTGGATAAGGAGTCTCCTGCACGAGCCGTGTTGTAGACCATGACCTGAGCCACCTTGGAGTTGGACGTTCCAGTCCTTTACCCTCACTTCGGTGTTCTTGCTAAGAACCTTCCCTTTCCGAGCCCTCTTTTCTTTCATCAGTCGTAGTTACTAGCTTTCCGCAGAAGAGAGTCGTGTTGCTTTGCATGAGTCATGGGTGTGAAGCCACACGTAGACCCAGGGGGAGTGAGGGGGCAGGTGAACAGATAAGAACCTTTGTTAGTTCAGAGCCTTCCTCCTTCACCTGGGCATTAGAATGTGTGCAGCTCACTTCATTCCTGAGCAGGACTGGTGTGGGCTTTAGACTTACTTGTGAAGAATTAAATTCATGGAGGTTATTTGTTGAACGCCAGAGGTTTGCTTTTTAGAGTTTAGAGTTTGTCTCCTACCCTTTCCTTCCCCACCCTTCCTGACTCCCTCCCTCTCTTTTTCTGTCTTTCTTTTTTTTTTTTTTTTTTTTTTTTTTTTTTTTTTTTTTTTTTNTTTTATTTATTTATAGGAGAGAGAGAGAGAGAGACAGCGGAGCAGGGGAGGGTCAGAGAGAGAGGGAGTCACAGACTGAAACAGGCTCCAGGCTCTGAGCTGGCAGTCAGCACAGAGCCCGACGCGGGGCTCGAACCCACGAACCGCGAGATCATGACCTAAGCGAAAGTCGGACGCTTAACCGACTAAGCCACCCAGGCGCCCCTTTCTGTCTTTCTTTTTAACGCTACAAGAGCAAAAACGAAAACACATGTGTCATAGTTAAGTGCCAGTAAGAACAGAGCCTTTGCTCTTCACACGTGTCTTCTAGTACCTTGCATTTGTCTGACACTCATAGTAGGAACTCAGCAGTGAGGTGAGTGAATGAGGTGTACAAAGCAAAAACATCCCCTTCTCCTTCCCCTCCTTCCTCCCCAAGGTCACCATTATCGTCTTGTTTTACCTTAGTTGGCCAAATTCGGTACTCTCAAGAATTGGAGTGATAGCATTTTCCCTCTGGAGCAAGTCTTGCGCTAAGCAGGATGCAGTTAAGCACTCTGGGTTTTCCTCGTGCACATGTAGGTTGGCCCTAAGCTGGGAGTTCTCTGCACACTTGTAGGGACAGGGATGCGATTATAGCTCCTTCACTGTAGCAAGAGAAAGCGCCTTCCAGAGGCTGACACTGGAGAAGGGGATGATGGTCTCAGTCACACGTGAGGTAGTTGAAGCTTCCTAAATTGTGGCTTTGGCATTCAGCTCTATAAATGTCTTAGAGAACATTGAAGGAAATTTTTCATAGTTTTCCCAGTTACTCAGCCTGTTCTGGGATACTTAATACTTCCGTCAGAAACAGTTAAGGTAAAAGAAGTTACATTAAAAAAAATTTTTAATGTTTATTTATTTTTGAGAGAGAGAGACACAGAGCGTGAGCAGGGGAGGGTCAGAGAGAGCAGGAGACACAGAATGTGAAGCAGGCTCCAGGCTCCGAGCTGTCAGCACAGAGCCTGATGCAGGGCTCGAACCCCTGAACCACAAGATCATGACCTGAGCCGAAGTCAGATGCTTAACTGACTGAGCCACCCAGGTGCCCCCAGCATGCACCTATTTTAAAATTAAGCTTTCTTCTTTTGTTGACTGTAGAGTCTGTATTTGAACCTAAAGGCCTTACCCATATAACCTCCAACAACTTAGCTTCCTTATATCTTACTCTACATTAATTCACATTTAAAATGTCTGTGTTGTATATACTTCTTCATTGAAGTGAAACTAGTATTGATTTTACTGTTGTGAAGAACTTCTTTATAAAAAAGACATCTTGAAAAATAAAGAAATTTTCTAAATGACAGAGAACGTGTAATGTAGAAAGCGCCACGATAACTTGGAAACTATAAAAATGTTTGCATTTTGTTTACTTTGTTTTACTCTCCTGTTGTGAAGAAAAAAAAATAATACACATTACCCTCTTCCTATCTTTGACAGCTATTGACCTAAAAAGTGGTTCTGGAAAAGTTTATCAAGGCCCCGCAGAAGGCTCTGCGGATACGACCTTCATACTTTCAGATGAAGATTTCATGGAGGTGGTCCTGGGCAAGCTTGACCCTCAGAAGGTAATGTTCCTAACAAGTCCATTCATCATCATTGCTTCCTATTTGACAATTGCACTTTTCAGCTGACTCCCAAATGCTGATTTATAAGACACGTTCCTTAGATCTTTGAAGAAGACACAGTTGATATCAATATCTGGGTTGACAGATCATATATATTTTTAATGGAGTTCCAAATAACACCTTTTAAAACTGAATTTGGGGGTGAAATTCAACTTCAGCATAGACTAAAACAATATAAACCCACATCTAGACCTTTAAATATATTCTATCATTAATTTACAGGTGAAAAACCATACATTAGTAGATATTTTTGAAATTAGAAATTCATTCCTAATGTGGAAGATTATTAAGTTGTCTTAATCATCATTGAAAACTGCAAATAGAAGGATAGGATGTAACAGTTAGTGTCTGTCTTACTTAAGGTGAACCATTTAGAGGCCTTTCCATGGAAGATAATGGTTACAACAAGACTGCCCTCTCTGACCACTATTAATTAATATTGTTCTGAGACTTTTAGCCAATCCACATACACACAAAATTAAAGAGACTGATGTAACAATAAGAACAGAGAAGAACCTGTTACTTTCAAACCATTGTTGCATAGGTAGAAATCCCAAGAGAATCAACTACCGTTTCTTAGAATTGAAGGGCTTCAGGCAAGCAATTGAATGTTCAGTAATTATTAAAAAGTAGCTTTCACACAACAGCAAACCCAACCTACTGAAAATAAAAGTCGTTTATAACCACAACCCAAGCTATAAAATCCAGTGACTTCCCTAACAAGGAAAGCCTATGAGCACAGCTGTGCAAGTTTACAAGGGGCAGAGTAATTTGAATACCTGTGAAAGTGCACTTTCCCTGGGTAGAAAAGTTCTTTAAAAAGAACTGTACAGTAATTAGTGTAGCGTTAAAAATATAATCTTTGATGTCAGATAGGTCAGAGTTTCAATCCAGGCTGTCACTTATTCTCTAAATCTCCGTGTTCTCCATGATAAAGTCAATTGAATCATTGTAATAATCCCAAATGGTAGTCATAACTAAATCTGATAATGTATATGAAGAGCACAGTCTACTTCTTCGCACCAAGTGTCCTCAGTTGATTCCTTCCCAGAAATTTATTCAGCACTTACTCTGATTAGGGTACTAAGTGTGACTCAACGAGACAGCGCCCCCTACTGTTTGAGCTTAGTTCTAGAGGGGAAGGGAAAAGAAATCTAATTTCAGGTATGAAGAAAAATAAGGCACAATGATGGGTCATAGCACTGGTAACAAACTTTTTGGTAAAGGGTCACCTAGTGAACATTCTAGGCTTTGTGGTCCAAATGGTCTCCACTGCACCCCCCTCACTTCTGCCTGTGTAGAGTCAGAGTAGCCACAGACAATGTGGAAGCGAATGAATGGGGCTGTGTTCCAACTGTGAAACTGTATTTGCAGAAACGAGTTTGGCCCTCAGGCTGTAGTGCCGGCCCCTGGATTAGATGGTGACACGCTGGGGGAACTGAGATGGGGTTGTCCACAAAGGCCCGACAGCGCTGGCCAAAGTGAGTGCTCATGGATGAGCCACGAGGCCAAGAACACTCAGTGTTGAGGCAGGAGTAGCCGGGCTTTATTGGAGCACTTTAACTAGTGCTGCTGGAGGAGGCTGGTGAAGAGCATCAGGAGTGGGGAGGAGGGAGAGTGGGAGAGCAAGGAAGGGCTGGTTTGCACAGGGCCTTAGAGGTCTTGGCAAAGAATCTAGATCTTGAGTGTGATAGGAAGCCATTGAGTGGTGGCATGAGTGTGCAAAGTCATTCTGGCCACTGAGTGGAAAATTGACTCCAGGGCAGAGAGTGGGTCGATAAGAGTTCTTTTTTAGACATGTTACATTTGAGATGCCCTTATATAAAGATTTAATGTAGGATCAGGGCAACGTTTTTGTAATTGCCAGGACGACAAGACCCTTGGGGGTGTGTGTGTCGTTTAGTGGATAGCACAGGGCAGTGGCATAGAAAATGGTGGTGCTTTCCTCACGCCACGTGCCTAAGTCACCAGCAGATGGAATGGGAGGAAGTATAAAAAAATAAAAGCAGAAACAAAAACTTGATGAAAACCTAGGTATTCATTATTCTTAATGATAATCCTTTGAGAAATTCTAATTAATATCAGAGTTTTTCTGAAGCCATTTGGCTCTGTTACCTTCTCCCCGACCTCAGTGCTACTATCAGTCGTCAGCCATCACTGGCCACATCTCCTCTTATACAGTCTTCCTCTCTCTGCCACCTACTCTTGTCAACTGTGGTGGCTTCCTTCATGATTCGTAAAAATGGCTTCTCAAACTAGTGATTCTTTGTTCATTGCTTTTCTGATTGTCTTTTACTCCATTCCAAGTCCACTTTAGCCCTTCTTAGCATCCAACTGAGCTAACCACCAACTTCTCAAAATAATATCATCCCTCAGCTTTCATGACACCATATTCTCTGGTTTTGCTTTCTCTACCTTTGGTGCTTCTCAGGGCTCATTTCAGGGCTCTTCTCTAAGTAACAGTCTTTCCCCAAATGAGCTCATCCATTCTATGTTATTTAAAGCCTTGGATGTATAGACAACTCACAGATAAATGTCTGACTTAGTTGTCTTTTCTGAGTTCCCTAGTGCCGTCAGCATCGCTCTGCCTGACCTCTCTGATGGGAGGTCTCATGGGCATCTCTCACTGACTGCATCTAAGATAGAACTCCTGAGTTCATTTTCTCCCCCAATCTCCTCCATCTCGGTAAATGGCACCACTGCCTATCTGCCCAAGTCAGTATGCTTGATAATGTAAGGATTATCTCGGCATCCTTCTATATATACCTCTGTATTCTGTTTGTCCTCAGTTCTGCCTGATCTTTGTAACATTCATTCTCTTCATTGTTGGAGACACCACCACGATCCAAGCCTCCAGCATCTCTGCTGGCTTACTCCCTTGGCTTCCTGGCTGGTCCTCCTGCTTCCAGCCTTGCCTCTCCACCAGTCTGTTCTCCACACAGGGTCCAGGGGAACCCTTTAAAAATGTAAATTAGATTATTGGTCACCCCATCTGAAAACCTCTCTAAGATTTCCATTTGCACTTGGATGACATCCAAACTACAGGACAGTATCTCACATGGCGAGTTTCTTGCTCGTCTTTCTTGCTTCAGCCCACAGCGCTTGTTTCCTCCCATTTCTTCCCATCACCCTTTACTCCTTCGGTGTCTATGCCGTTACCTTTTCTGGAACTTTACTCCCAAGCTTTTTGCATCAGTGGCTTCAATTCATCCAAAGCAGTCCCTTTCTGTTAGAAAGGATGTGAGATAGCATCCTGCTCTCTCCTTCCTAGTGTTTATAACGGGTTTTAGTTACTTGCTTACATTTTATTTTTTGACTTCCCCACTATAACATTAGCTCCCTGGGAACAGAGGAAGATACCTATTTCCTGCCCAGACTATCACCTAGCATACTGTGGGCCATGACCAATACTTGAGCAGATTAAAACAAGGATAAAAACAAGGAACAGAAGCTCACCAGCAGCACTTTAGTCCATGGGGAAACCAAAAATGCCAGCATGCTGGACTCCATGAGGTTCTCCCATAAACCTGGGGGAACTAATAAAGACAACAATGATACACAGTGTAGTGGTACCAGTAACCTCTGCAACATTCTGGAAAGCACCAAATAGAAATAAGCACGCAAAAGACATGAACCAGTAGTCAATAAAGAAATAGAAATGACTAACATACATAAGAAAAACTATTAACTTTTTCCAGGAGCCACAAAATGCAAATTAGCGGATGTCATTTTGCCTCAAATGAACAGTACCGTCAAAGTTGGGATGAGAGAATTCAGGTAGCTGGAGCGAATATAAATTTGGTGTAGCCTTTCTGGAAAGCACTGGAGGAGGGCTTCAGACTTTGTTCCTTCGTGGCAATTTTTTGCCTCGCACTCCTAGGCTCAGAGAAATACCTGACTGTCCAGTTTATTAAGTGATTAGGTCCAAGCAAGAGTTGTGTTTGACTGATGTCACTGTATTTCCCTCGGAAATGTTAAATGTTCCGTACTATGCCTGTGATTTGCCGTGAAGCCGTGCCGCACAGTTTGGAAATTGGTGATGGGGAAGCGTGGTCATGTCATGATTAAGTAATTGTTCTTCTAGGAATCTATCCTAAGGAAATAGAGGGAACCAACGCCAATACACAAAATTCTTCCACTCTGTGACACTGTTCACTTTGGTTTTGGCGTATCTCTTGCAGGGAGTTAGGGGTTCTGATCTTCGGTGGCCAGTTCGTCTCAGAGCTGGGACGCAGCAGGCCCTTTTCTGTACTGATGCCTCTGCCACACTTGTGGAGCACAGCGCCACTCACTGCCCTCCAAAGCCGTCTTACCTTTAAAATCCCAGGCTCCCATTTGGACACCTTGCACTTGATCTTGATGGTGAATGAGTTCCCCTTTACTGCTTTCTGGGTTAAAAAGTTGACGTATCTTTGCTTTCCCTCCAGTTGATGAGGGTTTTGCTTCCAAGATTAAGTCACTGTTGGTTGATAAGCCAGAGGCTGTGTTGAGGAAGAACACGTGTGAGTACACAGCCTAGCCCCACTTCTCACTGGCGCTGCCCCTTTAGCCGGGTATTATAGCTCTCTGGACTGAAGTTTTCTCCTCTGTCGACCGGCAGTAAACAGGCCCACTGCAAGGCGATGGCTTGCCTTCTCAAGTGAGACTATATTTCTAGGGCTGCTTTGTAATGGTAAGAGTACATGGATATCACAGTATTTTCCATCCATCTAAAAACCTAGGGACTTCTTGTTCCCTTCATATTCCATATACTGTATTTTCCCAGTGAGCTATATGACCTGTGATGTGTGTATTCTCTTACTGGCAGGAAGTTGACGACGAGGTTGAACTTGAGGAACATGGACAAGTCTCAGTCAGGTCAGACACACAGGTGACTGTACTACCTGGTGTTTGAACTCACCAGCCTTCACTTGGTCACAATGATGAGTTTGATAGGCCACATGTCACACGCTAAGCTAAGCGCTTGACACACTATCTCATTTAGCTCAGCGACAAAGCTGCATTATTTAGGGACTGTTGTCATGCCCCAGCGGATGAGGAGGCCTGAGCTCTCAGAGAGGTTAACTAATTGCTCTTGCTTGTCCTGGGTTTTAACCCAGCCCTTCTGATGCTACAGCACAGGGTCGATTCACTGCTGTCTTACACGGACTTATTTTGTCCGTACGTGGCTTTCTCTTTCAAGAAGGGTAAGAAATATGTCTATTGTCAGGACTATAGCAAAGCCCTTTCTTCATAGGGTCTCAAATTCACATTTAAGAACATAGACCGACATCCAAGTGTGGGTTGAGACACAGAACTCCCAGATCTGTCAATTCAAATACAATATTCTGTGGTTTTCCAAAATACACAAGGAGTCTTTTTTTTTTCTTAGGTATCTAGGAATTTGGGGGCCATCCATAATCATTAAAGTATCATTGCTAGGTGAACGCTGCCTTTGTCGTCCAGAGTTATTATCTCAATTGTATTCAGTCTGAACAGTGATCTTTTAAGAAAAGAAATGAAATGCAACGTGATAAAATCTGACACCCTCCCCCCACCCCTACCCCGCTCTCCTTTCCAGGCATTCTTTAGTGGCAGACTGAAGGTCAGAGGGAACATCTTGCTGACCCAGAAGCTTCAAATGATTCTCAAAGACTATGCCAAGCTGTGAAGGACATACCACCTTGTTAATAAGAATAGAGAATTCCAATATTCTCTTCACCCAGATATGCAGAAGTGATCACAGTTAAGATACAGGGGACTTTGCTTAACATTTTCAGATTTTAGATAACTTTTCAGATTTTAATTTTTTACTAACTTTTCATGTTATCATTATTTTTACAATGAACTCTGAGCTAGCATGTAATTATCTTTGTGTTCTTAGAGCTCTATCTTCATAATAAAAAAATTTTCACCCACATCTTCAGAACTGCGATAGCATTTATAAGTAGAAAGGAAAATTAAATGAGGAAAGCCACTTTCATGTCTTTTGGACTTTCCCTAATTTCTGTTCTCTAATGTATCGATAACCCAGTTTTAACATGAATTGTCACATGTATTCACTTATTCTTCATACTTTGCTATGATGGTGTTCTACTTTAAAGCAGGAAAACGGTCTTTATGTTCGCAAATAGTTTTCCTTCTTCTTGCCTCAGTTTTGTTGAAATTTCTTAATTTTCACGTGATGCCTGTAAGTCTACCACACATAAGAATTTTCTTATTTAATCAGTAATCTCAAATCAGAAATAGGTCACAGGCAAGTACTGTCACACTAGTCTTTTCCCCACCGTGTAGCCCGGATGACGTGTGCTAAGGAGTTGGCCACAGAGGCGACCAGCAAGTGGGATGCCGAGGTCGGAGATGGAGTGCATTCCAATCGTGGACCCCAGCCGGGAACATCTGTGCGTAGGGGCCTCTTACAGGCAGCGTTCCCTGGCCACCGGACTTTGACATGGAGATCTACGGGCAGGAAATGTATTTGGGCGTGTTGTTGGGATCAACGCCTCGGTGGGGAGTGGTAAACGGAGGAGGCAGAGAGAGAACAGAGGAGGCTGTGGTGCCCTTCAGCATTGCCCTGCACTAACTAGTCACCAGTTACAGCCTACCCTGCGGAAGGACCATGGCCCAGGGCCGAGGAGTGTGCTCACAGTCCCCTGATTTGCTCAGTCACTGGGGGACCGGCTTCAGTCCCAAATAGGGCTTCTGGGACCGTGGACTGGCACGTTGCTTCAGGAGAGAAGACCGAAGAAACTAGAGCTCAGGGATCAAGGGGAACAGGCTCAGAAACATGGAATTGGAATATTTAGCCCAGTGGGGGAACGCGGAGGTGCACCTCAGTATCGCTGACTAAATGAATGAGCAGGGTGCCTAGAAGACCTAGAAGAGAAGTTTACGTATTGGGCATTTACACCTCAGTCTCATGATCTCTGTATGTTATCCTAAAATTAACTATAATTCAGAGTGATTTATTGTTATACCAATTGAATTTGTCATTAAAGTGGCAGCCTTTTAACGTTGGTCTTTTGTTGTGGTAGCTGTTGCTCCTGAACTCGGAAGAGCTTGGTGTCCTCCACATGGAAACAGCATATTAAAAGTAATCAAATGCCACACACTGTTGAGATTGTTGAATATAGACCCTAGGTCTTTACAGCGTGTTAAGAAAGAGATGTTTTAATGATCTTAACTAATCTTCCTCTGTCAGTCTCAAGGGTCAGAGAGCTGCTGGTATCCAGATTTAGTGCCGCCTTCTTTGTCTTCATGCTCGTTAACATTTTCTGTAATCTTAATATTGTTGAATGAACTATCCCCCTTAATTCCTTATTTCCCTTTTATCCTCCATTAAGAAATGTATTAACTTATTAATGAACCCAAAGGGTTAGTCTCCCTGTCTTTTCCTTGTCTCTTTTATAATTTCTTCTTTCTACCTATCTTTGTAGGATCAGGTTCGAGGTTTCAGGCCTGCCCACTCTTTGGAAGACATTTTCTTCCCTGGAGCCAGTGCCTTTGAACCTGTATTGTAGCTGTGCTCCCTCCATATTCCCACAGTCCCACCCACAGTTATAAGTCATTACTAGGTCCTCTGTTGTCATTGTGTATGAACGCTCAAGATAAACACATCATCTTCCCGTCCTCTCCTAAATGTGCGTGTATTCTTGTTGCCTTGGTTAAGAACATCACCTTTTAGAGGCAACTGGTTGGCCCATTTGGGGAAGGGTCAGACTCTTGATTTTGGCTCAGGTCGGGATTTTGTGGTTGTTGAGAGCCCGGCATTGGAGTCTGCACTGACTAGGGATCCTGCTTGGGATTCTCTCTCTCCCCCCCTCTCTCTGCCCCTCTCCTGTTTGCACTCTCTCTTTCTCTCAAATAAATAAAACAGTAAAAATAAATAAATAAATAAATAAAAAAGAACACCACCTTTTAGAGAATACTCCAGGGTTTTCCAGCTGCCACTACCCAAGTATGACTTACTGGTGTTCTAGCTGGGCTCCAGTTTTTCAGCACCCACCCTCCTCCACCAGAGGGGCCTTACTAGTACACACACCTGAATAAATATGTGACTTCCCAGCTCAGAAACCTGACAGGGTTCCTGTGTGGCCATCTCTCCACCAGACTCCGGTATGGTTCCATGTTGCATCAGTTGGGATTCCTGCAGTGGCCAGGAATAAAACTAGTTCAAGTTGGCGTAACACAACTTGCCAGTGTAACCAAGAAAACATCCAGAAGAGTAGGACTGTCTTTGAAGGGGCATGATTGTGATCCTGCCCCAATTCCTTGCCTTCTCTCCCTGCTTTATCCACAAGCTCCGTGTGGTACCCTCCCTGGTAACCCCAGCTCATTCCTATTTGGTCACAAGAAGGCCACCACCAGGTGCAGCCTCACAGTCCCATCCTGCATCAACCGGCCGAATAAAGAGCCCTGGGTTCTCAGAACCCCAGCGAAAGCTTCATCTGCTCTCACTTGAGTCAGAAGCCAATCCTCCATTCACCTCTTTAGAGATGTTGGCTATGCCGATTGGGCTGCATCTACCAGGGCCCAAATGTATAGCTAAGGGTAGTGTGTTGGGAGGTCCTTAAGACGCCCTTGGTTTTGATGATTTGATGGAAGGACTTGAGGGACTCAGCATATAGCCATACTCAAGACTACAGTTTATTATATCGAAAAGATAAAGCAAAAGCAGGAAAAGAAAAAGGCTGCATTGAGTGAAGTCCAGAGGAAATCAGGTAAAAGCTTTCAAGGCTTTTTTCCCCCAGGGAGTCACACAAGACACACTTAATCCCCCAGCATCAAGTCGTGAGAACGTGTGTAAAATGTCTGTCAAGACTCAGTGTCCAGGGTTTTCACTGGGAGGCTCATCACACAGGCCTCTCTTGCCAGACCACATAGCAAAATTTTGGATTCATAGAAGGGAAGCAGGTATATGTAGCATAAACCCCATAGTACAGTGTGGGTACAGAGAGCCACTCTGCGGCAACCCTCCTGAAACCTAAGTTTCCAAATGCCAGCCCAGGACCAGCCTTGCAGGCAAACCTTTCTGAGGATAGCTGTCTCAGAGCTGCTCTGCTAACTCTTCTCCATCCATGAGGTCAGTTCCCCCTGAACCTCATGGTCTGAGAGCTCATCAGGTGTGATATCTGAGGAAATTGAGAATACTGGGAACACAAATCACATGCTCCCTCTGCAAAGCCTCCTTAGCTCTCCCAACTTGCTTTTTTTTTTTTTTTTTAACCTCACCACCTGGTAAACTCCTCTATATTCTTAAGCTTTCCAAGTGTGCACCTTTGTGAAACTGTTCTTACTAAATACTGCTAGAACAATCTCTGACTTCTCACAGAAGTTGGTATATCTATTTTATTTTTTAAAAAATTTTAATGGTTGTTTTTGAGAGAGAGAAGCAGAGCACAAGCTAGGGAGGGGCAGAGAGAGGGGGAGACACAGAATCCAAAGCAGGCTCCAGGCTCTGAGCTGTCAGCACAGAGCCCGACGGGGGGCTCAAACCCACAAACAGAGAGATTATGACCTGAGCCGAAGTCGGACACTCAACCAATTGAGCCACCCAGGTGCCCCGGATATATCTATTTTAAAGGAAACAATCTGTGAAAGTGGATTTTTACAGTGGAGGGAAATAGATTTGAGTAATAATCTAATAATCGTGTCCCAACATAAAGTTTACCCTTTATTAGGTCAACAAATAGAGCAGCAAAATTAAATGATAACCTAATTGCACTGAGAAATCCTGAAGTTGAGAGACCTCAAAACCCGAAAGGGACAGAAAGTGATTTTCTGAAGAGCAGAACTTTTTAATTCAGTGTGGACTAAGGTATTTAAGAGGGGAGAGGAAAGAAAAAAACAAACAAACCAAGCAACTGTTTAAAAACCCATAAATAGGCCAAAAAGAAAAATTGCAGGCCTTGGCTAAAAAGAAAGTAGATTTATTTTACATGAATATTTAGTATATTGGCTCAAAATTGCCTAGTAAGTGATCTCTAGACATTGGGGCTAACGTCGCTTAAAAGTGGAAAAAGATAACCTGAGGGGGTGAAATGTCGAGACACTCCAGTTCAAAATGTACCCATGTAAGAGTGAGCTATTTATAGCCTTGTCCCAAAACTAATTTTTTAACGTTTGTTTATTTTTGAGAAGGAGCACACACACGTGGGGGAGGAGCAGAGAGGGAGGGAGACACAGAATCTGAAGCAGACTCCAGGCTCTGAGCTGTCAGCACAGAGCCCAACACAGGGCTCGAACTCATGAACTGAGAGATCATGCCCTGAGCCGAAGTCAGATACTCAGCCGACTGAGCCACCGAAGGACCCTCTGAACCTGTGTTTAAGAAGTTGTCCGCATAAATTGTCGCCAGCTGATGAGAAGATCCAACTAGACAAGTAGAGCTGTGTGTTGCTGGGGAAATTTCCTGCAGGTAACATGGAAGAAGATGTAAAACTGAACCAGAGAAACAGACTAGAAAGTTATCACATCAAGGGAGTGTCCTTTGAAAGGAGGTTGGACAGCTCGGCTCTGTATTCTGTAATGTCTTTTGATGTTACAGGTATGTCAGTCGGTAACAACAATGGGTTAAATGAAGTCTCAGCAAACACTTTCTTTCAAGGACCAGATAGTAAATAGTTTAGGCTTTTCAGGCCACATCTGTAGAATCTTTTTTTTTTTTTAACAGCTTTGTGAAAAAGGTACAAACTTGTACAAAAACAACCGGCACGGGGGGCCGTGGGGGTGTTTAGGTTTGGCCTGTAGGATGAGACCTGGGGATAGATATTGAGTGCTGGTTAAGAAAACAGTACTTTGGGCACCTGGGTGCCTCGGTCAGTTGGGCATCCGACTTCGGCTCAGGTCATGATCTTGCAGTTCGTGAATTCGAGACCCATGTTGGGCTCTGTGCTGACATGGCTCAGAGCCTAGAGCCTGCTTTGGATTCTGTGTCTCTCTACGCCCCTTCTCCACTGGCACTCTGTCTCTCAAAAATAAAAACATTTCAAAAAACAGTACTTAAGGGACACCTGGGTGGCTAGGTTGGTTAAGCTTCCAACTCTTGGTTTTGGTTCAGGTCACAATCTCATGGCTTGTGGGTTTGAGCACCGCCTTGGGCTCCTGCTGGGATTCTCCCTCTTTTCTCTCTCTCTCTCTCTCTTTCTGTCAAAATAAATGAATAATAACAAAAAAGAAAACAGCATTTAAGACTATCATCCTTACTTGCTGTAAACCATTAAGAAAGTAGGCAAGACCCTCTCCCTCCTGCACACCCAGGCAGTTAAAACTGCCTGGCACACGCAGTTACCAGCTCTCAGCCGCCCGAGCCACCAGCACCTGCTCGGTTTGCCAAACCAGCAACTCAGGGATCCCCCTGATCTTCCCTTTTCGGCCTCCGTCAACATTCATGAACCGCCGCTGTTTACACAGGGCTGTTGTAAACATTGCACTGCCTTGGAATTGTTTTCTTAGGTTTAAACTTTCAGGAGTGGAATTTCTTACTGAGTCAGATGGTAAGAGTGGCTTTACAGCCGACAGGTTCCCGTATGCTTGTCTCACTTGGGGGGTGAGGCGAGGAGGGCAAGTGTCAGTGTGTCCGTAATGGTGAGTTTTGTCATAAAAAAAAACAAACAAAACGAAGTGATGGCCTTACACAAAGTCAGTGCCTCCTGACTGCAGCAAGGCTTTCATGGCTAGCGTTACTATGTTTTGTATGGCCATGCAAGAAAAAGGAATGGAAGCAATAAGCCTTAGATGCCTGGTTCAAATGCGGTGGTTGTGGGAGTAAATCAGACAAGAGGTACACGCCCTGTGTTGGGAGGCAGTTGATGGGCCAGGAGGAACGGGCCTCTGTTTCTGATATGAAGTAGTTCATGATCTGAACATAACAGTCTTGTTCACCCAGTGTATCATAAGAAAATGAGTGGTGTTGTGTGTTTGAGTTGAATCTTTGACTTAAGATTTTTTTTAAGTTTTTTTATTTATTTTGAGACAGAGAGGAAGAGAGAGAGCGAGCATGAGCAGGGGAGGGGCAGAGAGACACAGAATCCCAAGCAGGCTCTCTTCTGTCAGCACAGAGTCCGATGTGGGGCTCGATCTCATGAGTCATGTGATCATGACCTGAGTCGAAATCAAGAGTCAGACACTTAACTGACTGAGCCACCCATGCGTCTCTGACCTTTTTAAATAATCAACTGAAGCTGAGCCCAATGACAGCCAAGCCTCAATCCAAAGTGAGCCACCACTGTTTCCCATGCCCCAAGGGAGGACACATGGACATAAGTGTGCTTTACCTTTGAGCTCTGATTGGGAGATTAGAGATTGGGGTGTAGGAACCACTGCCTTCTTGGGCCCACTGTCCCCTAAAAAAATAGACCTCCCTTCTTTTTCTGCCTAATTCAGAGTACTCAGTTTTATTGGCCTGTGGAGGTAAGGACACTCTAGAACAAATCATTCCCCCTTAGTCTTCACCCTGCAGCTTAACTTGGAAGCAATGTCAGAAATATGGTCTTTGCTACCTGTGACCATATTGATTTCCAGAGAACAATTTTCAAGACCATGAATGGATGCTCAGTCAAGAAGTATTCATTGGACTCCTAATGTGTACTGGGCATTGGAGATTCCGAAGTGAGCAAGGAAGAGAGAATATCTGACATTACACAGCTGGTTCTATTGAATGAGTAGATGCAATTTTATTGTTATGTCTTAAGATATTATCATTTAAAGAAATTCCTATTCTTGAGCACATGTTCCATGGCTTATCAGGTTTGAATTCAATTGCATTAAAAAAATTTTTTTTAATGTTTATTTTTGAGAGAGAGAGAGACAGAGCACAAACAGGGGAGAGGGGCAGAGAGAGAGGGAGACAAAGAGTCTGAAGCAGGCTCTAACTCACAAACCATGAGACCATGACTGAGCCAAAATCGGATGCTTAACCCACTGAGCCACCCACGCACCCCGAATTGCATTTTTAAAATTAATTGGAGAATAAATATTTGCCTATGAGTTGTTTAAGAAATACATATTAGGACACCTGGCTGGCTCAGTTGGTGGAGTGTGTGACTCTTGATTTTGGGGTTGTAAGTTTGAGCCCCACATTGGGTGTAGAGATAATTTAAAAACTAATAATGTAATCTCAAAGAAAAAAGGAAATATGAAGGTGTGTGGGTGGCTCAGTTGGTCAAGCATCCAACTCTTGGTTTCAGCTTAGGTCACTAACTCACAGTTTGTGAGTTCAAGCTTACAGAGCAGAGCCTGCTTGGGATTCTCTCTGCTTCTCTCTCTCCTTTTTTCCTCTCAAAAATAAATAAACTTTAAAAAAGAGAAATACGTATTTTTCCTACATGTGAATTGTTAACTTCTAACTCCTTAGAGTTGACAATTAAAAAACCCAATTTGGGGGTGCCTGGGTGGCTTAGTCGGTTAAGCGTCCGACTTTCACTTGGGTCATGATCTCGCAGTTCATGGGTTCGAGCCCCGTGTCGGGCTCTGTGCTGACTGCCAGCTCAGAGCCTGGAGCCTGTTTTAGAGTCTGTGACTCCCTCTCTCTCTGACCCTCCCCTGCTCACGCTGTCTCTCTCTCTCTCTCTCTCCTAGAAATAAATAAATAAATAAAAACATTTAAAAAAAATAAAATTTAAGCTGAATGGAGCTCTGAGGAGTGCTGATTCTAAAACACCAGCAGGACTTTTACTTTACAGCTTTGGAATTATAGAACATTCTCTAAAGATGAAACAGGAGAAGGCTGGGTATTGTAGAATTACTTGGACCAGAGAAGCCCCTTTATCTTGGGTATGTTTTATTTCTGACTTTCCTTGCAGGGTTGAAAACGTGTCCCTAGCTTATCCCCCTGTGGCTCCCCAATGTTTCAAAGTTCTGTCCCCTACGTGACTTTGTACAATACCTCAGGGATTCCTCTCTTCTGGGTCATCACACCTCCTCTAACACCCATACAAATCTCATTTGTCTTTTTCTGATCAACTCTTACAGTCAACAGTCAGGTTTTCTCTTGAATTTAATTAGGTTTATAACTCTATTATCAAGGCAAATGCTTAGAGATGTGATACGTGGTCTGTTAATTTCAAGTTCTATAGGTCATCTTTGCCTTCTTTGTATACCTTGAAAGGGCAATTATTACCATTATAAACATATTGCCCCGCTGTGGGAGTTAATAACTTTACCATTCAGCCATTCTGTAAAAATCACGAGTTTAAAATCTCCAAATTAAGTAAATTAAAACGTTTAGTTCATTTTCATTTCATAAATTCAGTGACATTTAATTTAAGCACATATTCCATAATTAGACTACAACAACAAAAATTGCTCAGTCTCGTATTCTTTGTAAAGGCATTGGATTTTCTAAACTTGTGTTCATTTTGTTTCAACTCCCCAGAAAATCAGTTCAAGACACAGAAAAGCAAATGAAAATTTGAGTTCTTTTTTTAAAAATTTTTTGAAAAGTTTATTTATTTTGAGGGAGAGCAAGTGCAAGCAGGGGAGAGGTAGAGAGAGGGGAGAGGGCAAATCAGAAGCAGCCTCAGCGCACTGTCAGTCTGATGTGGGGCTCCATCTCATGAATTGTAAGAACATGACCTGAGCTGAAATCAAGAATCCACCGCTTAACCAACTGAGTCACTCAGGTGCTCAAAACTTTAGAAGTTTTGATAATCCAATCGGCTTGTTTTCACACTTCATTTCACTTTTCTATGTCAAAGAATGAGTTTTATCATGATACTTTATCCTCAGAAGAACATTCATTTGTCATTGGAGTTACCGGACCTAATAACGTATTGACATAGTTGACTGGTATAGTTGAAATAAATGAACTAGTAATAGCTGCCTGGTTTTGTGAGCCACCTTGCACACTCAGGCTCATTGTTATTCCCATTCTGACATGAAATAAACCAGCCCAGCGATAAGGAGGAGAATGGCCACCCTTGGCTGAGAACTACAGTCCATTTACTGCTAGAGTGAGCTGTGAGATCTGGGCATGCCATTCCCCAGACTTGTTCCCTAGCTGTAAAGAGCTTGGACTAGGTCATTGCCAGAAGGTCGTCTAGTTTCAAGATTTTTAGAACCCTATGAGCATTAACTTTACAACATTGCTTTGAAATCACATATTTCACTTCATCGAGTAAGAATCATACATATGTCCAGTTCAAAGCCGGTGATGTAAAGCGGAAAATGGCACAGTCAAGCTGTTAGCGGGCTTGATAGGTGAAGGGGGTCAGCCCCAAGTTTTCCAGCACAATCCGTCACCTCTCATTAATAATTAAATCCAGAGTTCCCACCCTGCTTACAGTGAGAAACCCAGTGTCCCCACCAATGTGCCCAAGTATTCTTGGGAGGTTCTAATGGCTTTTCCAATCACCTTTTCATATGACTTTCTGATTCCATTGGATCATCATCTCTCATCTCACCCAACTCAGCCATTCCTTTCTGCACTTAAACTAAATGCGGAGTGCCATTCACTTTTGTTGATGTTTTCTCCACACACACTCAAGGTAATTATGTGTCCTGGCTCAATACTGAAGCACTTGAACAAACACAGAGGGCTTACCTTACAGCTTAGCGCAGCTGGTTACCCATGGCATATACTAGACACTCTGGCTCTTAGAAGTGCCTTGGCCATTCCCACTGTTGAAAAGTTCCAAATGGGCTGCTTCCTCTCACATCTGCCCTGCTCGCCTTTCATGCCCCCATGGAAACTCCATGCTCTCCCCCTTTATCATATCTGATGGTTTGGCTCATTTCTCCACCAGGCCATTGGAGGGTTTCTTTTCACAGATAACAAGGATTCCATTGTATATGCCTCACTACATACATTTCTTTCCCTGAGAGGATTCAGCATCCAGCTTACATGTATTATCTCCTTCTGGGCCACATTGGATGGCAAGGTAGGGAGAGACATGTGTAGGAGACCTGAGTACCCGTGAGGAAGAGGATGCCAGGAAAGATACCAGAGTCTAAGTTGTCTACCATGTGCAGCACCCAAGCAAGAATTTTACAAGCCCCATCCCAGCCAGTCATCACAAGGAACCTGTGAGGTAGATGATATGATCACCCCCATTACAAATAGGAGGAAACAGGTTTGGGGAGGCTAAATCACTTGCTCACCATCATATTGCTGTCAAGTGGCAGATCTGGGACTTGGATACAAGTAGCCTTCCTTCTTTTTCTTGGTAAAATGCTGCCTTATCCATTATACTGGTGCCCCCACCCCCGCCATTTTTGCATTTTCTTTCTGTGAGTTATGTGCAATTTTCATCATATTTTTTCCCCCAAAGAGGAAACTTTGCCAAAGTCACAGTCTTAGGATGTAATGATGCTGGGAGTTAAGCTCAGCTCACTCAGCTCCTAAGTCTGCATGGCACGTTGCCTTGATGGGCTTTCCATTTAAAATATTCATGTATCCATACTCATACTCGGGTTTGACAGGCAGAATTTTTTGTAACAATTGCACTGAAAATTTGCAGACTTTATAACAAACATCACAGAGCTGAAGCGTATGGACACTTATTTTAAAATTTTACAGTGAGAACAATAGAAAAAGAGGAAGAATACATTAAAGAAGATTAAAGATAATGCTTTCAAATAGCAAAGACACCATTCAAAAAAAAAAAAAGACACCCACTTGGGGTTTTGAGGTACTAGTATTGTTCTGATTTTGGAATTCCAAACCCATGTATTCCAGTAAAAATATCTTACCATGTAACTTCCACTTGACAAAAATGCACAAACTGGCAACTATGAAAAACTGCATTGTCATTTATGTTCATTGTTGTGACAAAAACACCAATAATTTCTTTGTCCTTTGAAATGAGTGTGCCCACAGAAACATTTTGCACATAAAAGTGACAGAGAGGGTGGGGCACCAAGGTGGCTCAATCAGTTAAGCATCTGACTCTTGGTTTCTTTCAGCTCAGGTCATGATCTCATGGTTGGTGAGGTCGAGCCCTGCATTGGGCTTTGCTCTGACAGCACAGAGCCTGCTTGGGATTCTCTCTCTCCCTCTCTCTGTCTCTCTTTCTCAAAATACATAAACACACTTTTAAAAAAGTGACAAATAGGGTGACAGGGATATTGAGTGTTTTATTGAAATACTTTTTTTAACTTTTAAAAATGTTTATTCATTTCAGAGAGAGAGAGAGAATGTGAGCAGAGGAGGGGCAGAGAGAGAGGGGGACAGAGGATCTGAAGCAGGCTTCATGCTGACAGCAGACAGCCTGATGTGAGGCTTGAACTCATGAACTGTGAGACTGTGACCTGAGCCGAAGTCGGATTGAGCCACCCAGGTGCCCCTTGAGTGGTTTTTAGTGAGTAGCCTAATGGAGAAATTAAGAGAATTTATAATCAATAGAATCAATAGTCATATCTATCAATATCCATCCCACTGAATGCTTGAATCCCCCCCTTTTTTTTTTTAATATTTTTATTTATTTCTAGGAGAGAGAGAGAGAGACAGCTTGAGCAGGGGAGGGTCAGAGAGAGAGGGAGACACAGACTCCTAAACAGGCTCCAGGCTCTGAGCTGGCAGTCAGCACAGAGCCCGAAGCGGGGCTCGAACCCACGAGCCGTGAGATCATGACCTAAGCGAAAGTCGGACGCTTAACCGACTAAGCCACCCAGGTGCCCCTCTTGAATCCCCTTTTTAATGTACCTGGTGAGTAGTTGTGCAACATTCCTTTGCTTGGTTACCCCTAGTGATGGAGGATTCTGTTCTTCCTATGGCAGGGGATGGACTTCCCGTTCCATGGGGAAATGCACCAAGCTAAGTGTTATAAAGTTCTGTGCAGTTATGAAATATGCTTCCTGGTTAATCTCTTGATTTGGGTGTTTGCTTAAAGAAGCAGGCACGATTAAGTTTTTCCTGTTCTGTAGAGTTGGTTCAGATCCTTTTAATGTTTTCTTTTTATTTATTTATTTTTACATAAGTGTTTTTTTACCCTAATGTTTGTTTGTTTGTTTGTTTGTTTGTTTGTTTTTGAGAGTGAGAGAGAGAGCAAACAGGGGAAGGACAGAGAGAGAGGGAGACAGGGGATCTGAAGCAGGCTCTGTGCTGACAGCAGAGAGCCCAATGTGGGACTTGAATTCATGAATTAAGAGATGACCTGAGCCAAAGTTGGACACTTTACCCACTGGGCCACCCAGGCGCCCCTCAAATCCTTTTTAAATGGGAGGGAGTGTGGTCTAATGGGGAAAAAAAATTACTAGACTCAGAGTCAAGAGGCCAGATTTGGCATTAGGAGGCTGGCCTCCACTTCACACAGGTGTGGGTCTGAAGGCTGGTCATGTGATGCCTGTGGATCCTTTATCTTGCCTATAAAGGCAAGGGAGGAGGGGCTTTAGGAATGAGAAGCCAAGATATTAGCCCATTTCACACTCCGGATAACTTTCCTGCACGTCTTTCTTTTCTCCTCCTCTTTTCTCTTCTAGTTTTGTTTTTACTTGCTTTCTACAGGAATGGATGAGTAGTTTGATGGTGTTACTAGCTAATGAAAAGAAGAGCACATTACCGTATTTATAGATTAGGGCATTAATATCCAGAGGTTTAAATGGGACAGCTTAGGTAGGTCTTCGTGACTGCTACTTAATTTCCTCAGGAATACCTAAGTGGGGAGCTACAATACATCTTTGTGTAGTGGCTTTGGTTTTCATTAAATTTAATTAAGCCTCCCAGAAGCTTTCAATTTAGGGCACCCTCAAAATGCAGGTGGCTTCTATGAAGTATAATTATATTCTCTTTATAGCTGCCGTGGAATGGGAAAGCGGGGCTGTCAGACCTAAAATCTGTAACAGGCTCTGCAGTGTTTTCGTTTCAGAGAGTCCATTTCCCAGCACAGCCTGCCTGCCTTCTCACCGTCCTCTCTTCCTCCCTCCTCTTGTGCAGAAGGCTTAGGGTTACCGTGAACTTAACAAAACCCGCCCAGTTCCACTTACAACCTCACTAAAAAGTCAAGGTCGACACTACAAGGAGATTTTGTCAGAAGGGCTCTAAGCCCAGCTCTTGGTCCCTGGGGCAGGTTGGGGTCCTTGAGTTCACTAGAGTCTGTGTCCAAAGAGCTCAGTGGCCACCAGTGCCGCAGAAGAGGCAACAAAGGTTTGAGCTGCTTTCCTGGCAAACACCAAAGCCAGAGAATGGCTTCCTCACCTTCTGTGGGACCCTTTTGCCTTCGAACTGAAGGTACCCTTTTATACCTGGATTGATTGATTGATTGATTGACTGATAATGTTTTTTAATTTATTTTTGAGAGCAAGAGCAAGGGAGGGACAGAGAGAGAGAGAGAATGAAAATCACAAGCAGTCTCAGTGGTATCAGGGCAGAGCCTGACATGGGCTCAAACCCACGAACCCTTAGATCATGACCTGAGCTGAAACCAAGAGTTGGACACTTAACCGACAGAGCCACCTAGGCGCCCCTATTCCTGGATTTAGAAAGGACCATGCACATTTGTCATACAGGTAGTGCAGCAGCATGGCAGAAAGCCTTCTGATGTAACCGTCAGTATCCCCCAAATGACACACTGAGTCACAGAAAGAATTTGCTCAAGGCCAGTTTTCTGTACTCTCAGCTATGTGAGGTCCTGCAAACTGAGGTACATTTAGGGACGGGTAGGGAGGATTAGGAGTTCTTTTTTTTTTTTTTAATGTTTATTTACTTTTGAAAGAGAGAGAGAGACAGAGCATGAGTAGGGGAGAGGCAGAGAAAGAGGGAGACACAGAATCCAAAACAGGCTCCAGGCTCCAAGCCTCCAGCACAGAGCCCGATGTGGGGCTCAAACCCATGACCCATGAGATCGTGACCTGAGCTGAAATCAGATGCTTAACTGTGTGAGCACCCAGGCGCCCCGGGATGAGGAGTTCTTACACAGTACACAAAACCTGCCCTTTCGACTCCATCACGTTCAGAGGAAGCGAGCTCCTTCTCAGAGATGCCAGAACAGGGGCGCTGTGTGAACTTCTGCTGGTTTGGGATCAGCATTTTCTCCACCTAGCTGCAAGCATAAGGTATCATTGCAAAGGTAATGAAAAAATGTAGGAGTTTGATGAAGGCCAAAGTGTTTTGGTTCTCTGGATAGAAACCACCATTCCCTGGGTCTGAACACAGATGATCTAGGTCATTTCGATTTTGTTGGAAGCAAACAATTTTCCAACTTTTAAGTTTGCAAGCAGATGCCATCCCTATTCATGTCCATTTTACTTGATTCCAACTGTACTCCCGTGAACATTTAGTGACACACATAATTGTTATTATGATCTGCGGTTACTGGGGATAACTGTCACACAGCTGAATAAATCGTTGCAATTAGTGTTAATTACCAAATGTTCCTAAGTTTTGTTTCTCTCCGACAGTTGTTTGGTATCTACAGCCAGCGTTACTATAACGGATTTTTCAATATAATCAGTTTTCCCGCTATCCGTGCAAAATAAAAACATGTCTCTTCTTCCAGGATTGAATATGAACTAGATGCCAGATAAGATCTAGGAATTTTATTAACGAATTTTATTGTGGTGTTCTGGTTGTGGAAAAGATATCATGGAGTATCTGGGTGGCTCAGTTGGTTAAGCCACTCTCGATTTTAGCTCAGGTTATGATCTCATGGTTCATAAGTTTGAGCCCTGCGTTGGGCTCTGTGCTGACAGCGCGGTCCCCTGCTCACACTTGCTCACTCTCTCTCAAAAATTAATAAACAATTAAAAGGAAATGTCCTTATGTTAGGGTCAACTATCAGGTTCCAGCCACAGCCCTCCTTCCAAAGGTGGCCATCACTGCTGGCTCACTCACACCCCCTTTTTAGGAAACTGCCCTGTTTACAGTTCTTGATATCCTTGATTATAGGCTATATCCTTTTTCATTACACTGACTTCTTTTTTATTATTTTATGTTTATCTTTGAAGGGGGGGAGAGAGTGAGAGAAAATGGGGTAGGGGCAGAGAGAGAGGGAGACAGAGGATCTGTGCTGTCTACAGAGCCTGATGTGGGTCTTGAACTCATGAACTGTGAGACTTCATGAGGTTTCATGACTTCATGACTTTAGCCAAAGTCAGACACTTAACCGACTGAGCCCCCTCGGCATCCCTCATTACCCTGACTTCTTGGACACAGTAGGTTGAGGCAAAAGGCTGTATTGTGGCCTCAGACGTAAGCTGTGTTTTCCATCCCTGTTTATAAGAAGCTGCTCATGGGGCGCTTGGGTGGCTCAGTCAGTTGAGTGTCCAACGTCAGCTCAGGTCATGATCTCATGGTTCATGGGTGTGGGCCGTGTCAGGCTCTGTCCTGACAGCTCGGACCCTGGAGCCTGCTTCGGATTCTGTGTCTCCTCTCTGTCCCTCCCCCACCCCTGTTTGTGCTCTGTCTCTCAGTAATAAATAATTGTAAAAAAAAAAAAATTAAAAAAATAAGCTGCTCATGTAGGGGAATCACTAGATATTTGTGTAACCCAATGAAAAGCATTGATAGAATGACCTACCACCTTCTGTCCAGTTTGAAAAGATGAATAAAGAATCTTGGGAAATGCTAGGGCTCCTCCCTAGTTTTTGTGATAACCAGAGACACCCCTGTGTGCTAATGGGCACACGATCCTGGCATCTGGTGTGGCACTGGGGTGTGTGGGAAAGGACAAGTCATGTTCTTTTTTTTTATGTTTCTTTCTTATTTTTAAATTATTTCTAATGTTTATTTTTGAGAGAGAGAGAGACAGACAGAACACTAGCAGGGGAGGGACAGAGAGAGGGAGACAGAATCGGAAGCAGGCTCCAGTCTCTGAGCTGTTAGCACAGAGCCCGATGCGGGGTTTGAACTCACAAGTCATGAGATCATGACTTGAGCTGAAGTCCTCCTCTTAACCCACTGAGTCACCCAGGTACCCCAATGTTTATTTATTTTGAGAGAGAGAGAGAGAGAGAACGCGCAAGTAGGGGAAGGGCAGAGAGAGAGGGCAACAGAAGATCTGAAAGGGGGCTCCATGCTGACAGTAGAGAGCCTGAATGGGGTAAGATCATGACCTGAGCCGAAGTGGGAAGCTCAACCAAATGATCCACCCAGGTGCCCCAAGGCGGGCTCTTTACATTCAGGCTGCTCTTGCGTGGCAGTTGGGATATTCGTGCTGAGGAACAGGAGCTGCAGTCCCTAAGGCTGTATTTACAGGGTGCCACTTTCTTCTGGCTCATGCCTCCCACCTACCATATCCCTTCTCTATTTCCAAGAAACAATTCTTAACCATTCCCTACAAATCTGCCCTCCACTACTTGCTGATGGCTAAAATAGCAGTAAGGAGAGAAGGAAGGCACTGAAATCTGTCCTCAGTGATAAAGTGCATAAAAGCAAACACCTGGCTGAGATGAAACATTGGAATTCATTTACCTTGAAGTATAATTCGTCAAAAAATTAAGTGGTGATATGAGAAGTTTTCTGATGAGAGGGAAGAAGGGAGGGGCAGGGATGGGGCCTGGCAGCAGAAGCTGCCACTAAGGGACTCACTCTGGCCTGTGGGTGGACCAACAAAGGGCCTTTCTTCCTTCTGTGGCTTCGCCTGCCTAAGGCAAGAAAGACCCTAAGGGAATGCTACCCTTGCTTTTGAAGCCTGGGGGCTCCCTGCTACATTTGCCAGAGGAGATGAATTTTGTTGCTCTGCAGAGTTAGGTTTTCTTTCTCCAAATGTGAGGGGAAAGAGGCCTCTGAGCTTCAGAGAAAATAAGCGTAAGGCAGGCGGCCATAACCAGAGAGCACCGAACATGGCTGACGTGTTCTCCACGGACTTAGGCGCCAGGGTGAGCACCTTGTTTTGGCTAGAAGAACAGTTGGTTTCTCCTCCTCTCTGATTCTGTGATGGGGGGCTGCATAACTGAATGGGGCCAAGTCTGTGTCCTAACACAAGGTTTTCTAATTCATGGTTTGAAATTCTTACTCCTTGCCATAAATGAATCGTAGTTGTTGATATGCCCTGGTATTGCCTTCAATCATTATGTTAGTTGTGAGAAGATAATCCGGAAGGGTTTCTTTCGGGGAGTGGTGATAGTGTTTGTTTTTGTTTTGTTTTGTTTTTTAGTGTTTATTTTTGAGAGGGAGACAGAGCGCAAGCAGGGGAAGGGCAGAAAGAGAGGGAGACACAGAATCGGAGGCAGGTTCCAGGTTATGAGCTGTCTGCACAGAGCCTGATGTGGGGCTTGAACTCGTAGAGTTCATGACCTGAGCCGAAGTTGGACCCTTAACCCTTAACCACCCAGGCACCCGTGGATTTTTTTTCCCCTGCTCTTAGGGAGTTCACAGTTTGTTTGTTTGTTTGTTTTTTTGTTTGTTTGTTTGTTTGTTTGTTTTGAGAGAGAGCAAGCAGGGAAGGGCAGAGAGAGAGAGAGAGAGAGGAAGAGAGAGAGAATCCCAAACAGGCTCTGCACTGTCAGCACAGAGCCTGATGCTAGACTCAGACTCATGAACTGTAAGATCATGACTTGAGCCAATATCAAGAGTCAGTTGCTTAACCGACTGAGCCACCTGGTGTTTGTCTTTAATAAAGATCATCCATGACTGCTCCCCAAACTACCTCAAGGTAATCAGTACACAATTTTGCTCCATGATGAAAATAACAGTGCCCTGTGCAGACCTCTTTTGTGCCAGGGACTCTAACTGAGCCTAAGCTATATTTTGAGTGCATCTGTAAATGGGTGGGACTGAACAGGAATTAATTAAGGGGACTGTCAGGGGGATGTGACTCCCAGCCACATTGCCCCCCTCTTCTAGCCTTATCCAGCCTTTATTGCAGCCATGAGCTCATTGGGGGCTGGTTTTGCCTTTCTGAATTGTTCACAAGCTGTTAAAGTATTTGTAATAGTGGAAGCTAATATCAGATACTTCTCTGCCCTATGGGTTTGGAGTCATTTGAAAACGAACAGGGACTTACAGAATTGCTAGTATACACTGAACCTTTAAAAGGCTCATGCTTTTAGAGGAATCCTGATCTGGTGAGCAATTTTCATCTGTTTCCAGAATATGGACTAAAGTTATTCTTCATTAGGCTTTATCAGAGTCAGAAGAGAGATAATAAATAAAGCCATGATACTGATCAAGGGTAACAGCAGTCCAATGTGAAGCAGAGGGAGTATGGAAATTTCTGGAAATCTAGGGAAAAAGTCCAGAATCTAGAAGGCCAGGGAATCTGCCAGAGTTAGCAAGTGATTTACAAAATCCACCATCTCTAGAAGTGGTCGTAGACCGCCAATGAGTTCTTGACAGCGTTAGCTGTTTTTTCAGTGTTTTCAATCTTTGAAATCGGTATGTGCTGAGAAATTTAGTGTCTTTCCAGAAAAGAGGTTAATGCCATGCGATTTATGCAGTGGTTTCCAAAATATGGTCATTGAGCAAGCAGCATCTGAATCATGCAGGTGCTTGTTGGAAATGCAAGTTCTTGGGGCTGGTCGGACCTCCTGACTCAGCAGTCTGTTTTAACAAGTTTCCAGGTGATTCTGTTGCATGCTCAGGTCACAGCATCACCCTGTCTACATGCCTTCAGTGGATCCCAGCCCTAGGAAGGTGGGCTTTCCAGAACTCCTGGGTGAGGTGATGGAGATCAGAGCTTGGTTTTCTAGCTCTTAGGTAGCAAATGAGTGCGTGGCCCATTGACCTGGGATGGCAAAAGTCAGCCACAAATCTAACCACAATGTTTTGTTTTTGTTTTTTTCTAAAAATCTGGAAGATATCTTGCCTCTTTTAGTATAAAATACTCCTGAGCCTAGAAGGGCAGGACTGACTTCATAAGGAAAAGGGGCAATCTGGGAAACACCAAGATATGTACCTGACTCATGCTTATTAAGTTGACAACATGAACATCATTGTGCCCCAAGGGGAACTTATGTGATGATATTAAATGAAAATGTATCCAAATGATAGCACATAAAAATTAAATATGGATGGATAGTTACCATGAAACTGTTGAATTTCAGTAAAAGGCAATTTTCATTTGTAGAAATTACATTTTTAACTCTATGGCAGCTCAGAGGCAACATCAGGAGACTATAGGCATCATGGGAGTTTTGCCCATGTAGCCTGGGATTGCTTATGTAATGGGTCCAAGGTGAGAATAAAATTGTATAAAGACGAAATGTGAAACATCTCTTGCCCATCATTATATTTGTGAAGTCCTTCAGATTAAGATCAATTCACTAGGTAATGCAAGGAATCCAGTTGGAATATGGAGTTTGATGACTGTTCTCCTTTGAAAATGTAACCAGAATGGATTAGTTGGCTACTGGATAGACATAAGTGTAATAGTGTTCTTTAGTGAAATAGCTTGAGGAAGAAGCAGCCATATTCGTACGAAGCACCAGAGGAAGCTTTTGGACCATGGAGTTACACCAACATGAAATGATCCAAAACTAAAAACAAATCATACCTCAAGCCAAACTCAAGACTTTTTGAAAATGAGAACCTTTATATGCATAATGGAGAAACCATATATGAAACTAAAAATATCACCTTGGGGATGCTTTACCTTTGGGATATGAGGCTCTTAATCTTCTCAAATTACACCTTGCCTTGCATGGGTATTATATGCTGAAGAAAACTAGAAAGTTCTTTTTGGCTGATTGGCTTCCCTCTCAGACTGTCCTGAAATGTGAAATTATTTTTTAGAAGGCTGGATATAATATCAGACACTGACTAACAAAAGAGTTTCTCAACTCCTCATATGTCTCCTCTATGACTGATTCTTCCCATTATATCTTACAGAAATAAATTGTGACTTAGATTTCCATGCGTCATTTTTGTAAACAATAGTCTATTAAATCTTTTAATAAAATATGTGCTGGCTGCGACGAGTTGTCTGGTAAAAAACAGAGTAATACATCTTCCTTGGAGCCCTGGTGAGGGTTCTTTTATGTTAATAGTGTTCTTTTTAACAAATGAAGCTTTGGGATAAAAGTCCATTCAGCAGCACCTATGAGAAATAAATGATAAGCAATAAGCCATCATCAGAAATGCAATCAGGAAACAGGGAAACAGGCTAGCTTTTAACTTAGAGCTGGTTTTTCACCTTGTAGAATGTAACCTGATCCTAGAAAGCTGGAGATAGATGTCTATATGTAGTTATTGAATTGGGCGAGAGTACCTCTTCCTATAGCAGGCCAGCCAAAGTCTTTATAATTTACAGTAAGGTAAGAACACCCTTATTATGTTTAAAAAGCTTTTTTTAATGTTTTATTTATTTTTGAGAGAGAGACAGATAGAGTACAAGCCGGGGGAGGGGCAGAGAAAGAGGGAGACACAGAATCCGAAGCAGGCTTCAGGCTCTGAGCTGTAAGCACAGAGCCCGAGGCAGAGCTCAAACCCAGGAACTGGGAGATCATGACCTGAGCTGAAGTCGGGCACTTAACTGACTGAGCCACCCAGGTGCCCCTCCTGCATGATGTTTAAACGGTGAGAATCTGTATAAGAGATTAAGATGTCGGAAAGCAGAATGTGAGAATAAACACGAAAAAGGACGGGGAAGAGGATCTCACAGTTTGTGGGTTTGAGCCCCGCATTTGGCTCTGTGCTGACAGCTCAGAGCCTGGAGCCTGCTTCAGATTCTGTGTCTCCCTCTCTCTTTGCCACTCCCCTGCTCATGCTCTGTCCCTTTCTGTCTCTTAAAAAATTAAAAAAAAAAACAAAAAAACATTAAACGATTTTAAAATAATAAGTAGGGATTTATTTCAGAAATCTTAGCAAAGACTCAAATATTTGGTGTTTGGATGGTCAAGTCTGGGCATTGCCAGAGCCCTGATGGGAAAATAGTTGATAAAGACCTGTGCAAGCTGACCTTGCTCTTCCTAATTTGCTGCTCCAAACTTTGCTCCTCTCTATGACTGAGGCTAATGGATTACAGTTTCAGGAGACAGTTTCCTCTTGATGCTGCTGCCCTCTGAGTATAGTTAAAATCTTAGGCAAGAAATTGTTCCAAGGTGGTAGATGAAATCTAGTAACCAAAGTATATGAGGCTCTTATGACTCAGCAATAGACCAATTACCCAATTTAAAAATAGGCAAAGAGTTTGAATTTTTTTTTGAGAGAGAGAGAGAGCATAAGTGGAAGAGATGGGCAGAGGGAGAGAGAGAGAATCCCAAGTAGGCTTCCTGCCCAGCATGGAGCCTGATACAGGGGTCAATCTTACAACTCAGGGATCATGCCCTGAGCTGTAGGGAAATACAAATCAAAACTACATCGAGATACCTTTTCATATCCACTAGAGTGTGAAGAAATTGAAACCCTTATTCACTTGATGAGAATGTAAAATGGTGTAGCCCCTGTGGAAAAGTGTGTCAATTCCTCAAAAAGACTTATCATATGAACCCAACTGTTTGACTCCTAAGTATCTACTCAGAAGAACCAAAAACATATGTCCACATATAAACTTGTACTAATGCCCATAGCAGCATTTCATAATAGCCCAAGGTAGAAACGCGAATGTCCATCAACTAATGAATGGTTGAATAAACTGTGGTATACCTATGCAATGAAATATTATTCTACTACCAAAGGAAGAGGCACCGGTAGATGCTAAAACATGGACAGGACTTGAAAACATAACACTAGAAAATACCAGGGCACCTGGGTGGCCCAGTCAGTTAAACGTCTGACTCTTGATTTCTATTTGGGTCATGATGTCACAGTTCGTGAGTTTGAGCCCCACGTTGGGATTCTGCTTGGGGTTCTCTCTCTCCCTTTCTCTCTCTGCCCCTCTGTCACTCATGCTTGTGTGTTCTCTCTCTCTCAAAAGTAAATAAATAAAAACTTTTTAAAAATGGCAACATAAAAAAAAAGAAAACATAATACCAAGTGAAGGAAGACAGACCTAAAAGGCCACACCCTGCATGATTTATATGAACTATTCAGGGTGTTAGCAAATCCATAGAGACAGAAAGCAGATCAGTGGTTTCCAGGGGCAAGATGTAGGTGCTCTAGTTGGGGTCATGAAATGTTCTAGAAACAGATAATGGTAAGAGTTGCACATTCTCATGCCTACATTAAAAAACCACTGAAATGCATACTTTATTTTTATTATTTTTAAAATTTTATTTATTTATATTGAGAATGAGAAAGGGGCAGAAAGAGAGGGAGAGAGACAGTCTCTCCCGATGCAGGGCTTGAACTCATGAACCAGGAGATCATGACCTGTGCTGAAATCAAGAGTCTGATGCTTAACTGACTGAGCCACCTAGACACCCCTGAATTGCATACTTCAAAGGGTAAGTTTTACAGTGTATGAATTATACATCAATAAAGAAAAACATTTATACCTCAATAAAAAATAGATTAACAAAATCAAAGGCCCTTTCTTTGAGTAGATACATAAGATTGACAAAGTTTTAATCAAAAGTGATGGGAAGAAAGAAGATAAAATTAAATATGATACAGAACAAGAATGGCCATATAAGATACATCAGGAATCTGTCCTAGGAAGATTACCTTAGCATCTCACAATAACATGAACTTGACACACTGAGCTTGGTGATGTAACCTGGCCTTGTTCTCAAATGGCTGTGGGCTCAAGTTTCTCAAGTTTTATCTTTTCTGGGGCCATCGTGTGGGAGTGAAACTGGGGCTGGGGCAGATGCGGGCAACCAATGAAGTGGCCCAAAAGGGAGCAGGCATCTCTTTAGCCCAAATCTGCAGCATTGGGCAACCAGAGAAATTTCTGGAATTGCAGCCAGTGACCTGAAAGTTTTGGCCAGCCTTGGGTATGTTCTGCTAAGTATAAGCCCGAGCAGATAATTACCACTAGATGGCATTACACTGCAGCGAGCTGGCTAAGTGTGAACTTTGTCACTTTGCCAATCCTGTTCCCTGGCTATCCAGGCTTGCCCCGGACATCGGGTTCACTTCGCAATTCAACAGCTCTTCGCTTACACAATGGACTTCTTTTGTTAGTTTGCACTCTACTTATCCAATTATAGGCTTTTCTCTCCTCTAGGCAGAGGAACTTAAAAGAAATGGATATGTTCCTTGAAAAGTACAAAATGGCAGAGCTAACACAAATATAGAACACCATCAATATTAAATAAACATTGCAGGAAGCTTCCCTCCCTGGAACCCCAGGTTCAGATTGTTTTACAGGTAAATTCTACCACACTTTCGAGAAACAGTTCATACCTAACTCCACCTAGATGTTCCAGAGAGTAAAAACTGCTCAGCTCATTTTATGGATCTATAGTGAATAAGGTTCATACTGTTGGGGGGGAGGGAGCACACCCCCCCCTGCAGGGGGTGGCGATGTGGGGCTTCCTTAGTACCAGTTGGACTCTTGGAGCCTGGGTGCTGTCCACCATGCCCAAAAATGTGCCACAACAGTGCCAGTCCTTCCTTTGTCCCTTCTCTCTGTCTGGCTCTCCAGAAGACCAGAGCTCTGTATACTCCGGATTGGAGGCCTCAAGGGGTAAGCGGGTACAACTGATGAACAAGGGGAGTGCTCCTCTGAAGGTGAGGCTGGGTAATGAAAAGAGGTATCTGGAGCCTGGGGACCACCAAATATCAGAACTGGAAGGGACCACAGAGATCACAGTTTCCAAAATATCGCACCATCGCTTCTGTCTGACCAGGCTGTGTGAATGTCCTCCTCCCTAGGTGAGGTTGTAACTACCTGTTAGCCACTCCCTCCTAGGACAGCTGGGACAGAAAGTCCTTCCTGGGATGGAGCTGAAATCTGCCTCTCTGGGGACTAACCGGAGAACATGATTTGGTTGAGGCAATAACCTGGGAAGGTGAACAGGAAGCAGCTGGGAAAAAACAGAGACTTCAGGTCTGCAGACCTGGGTCTTACAGACCCAGTGCTAAGTCTGTGCTGGCTTTCACACACCTGGGACTTGAAGAAGATGCAAACAGATCAAGGACATGAGGGTTCTTGAGCAGAGAAGCCAATGGTGGCTGGGTTTGCTGGGTTCGCAGTTTGCATTCACCTGCAGTCGTTTGAGAGCACAAGGTATGCATGTGCTGGGAAAATCCCATATTAACTAGAGGCTTCTCTATTACATAGTGGTCTCCCCTTAGCCACGGTTTTATGTTCTGTGGTTTCAATTACTCATGGTCAACAACTGGAAGCAATGATCCTTCTTTGTTTTTTTTAAATACATATTTTAAGTGTTTAGGTGTTTAAGTGTTTATTTATTTTTGAGAAAGGGAGAGACAGTGTGAGCAGGGAAAGGTGACACAGAATCCAAAGCAGGCATCAGGCTCTGAGCTCTCAGCACAGAGCCTGATGTGGGGCTGGAACTCAGGAACTGAGAGATTATGACCTGAGCCAAAGTTGGACCTTTAACCCACTGAGCCACCCAGGTGCCCCAGATGATCCTCCTTCTGACAGCACTACGCATAGCCTAATGCACAAAGCCCGTGTCCTTCACCTCGATTCATTTCACCGCACAGGCATGGTATCATCTCACATGTTCCAAAGAAGAAGGTTGAGAAGAGTACAATAAAATATTTTGAGAGCGTGAGACCACATTCACGTAACTTTTATTGTAGTATGTTGTTATAATTGTTCTATTTTATGATTAGATGTTGTTGTTAATCTCTTACTGTGCGTAATCTATACATTAAACTTTATCATAGCTGTGTATGTAGAGGAAAAATCATAGCCCATAGAGGATTCTGTTCTGTCTGTGGTTTGCTGGCACCTACGTGGAGTCTTGGAACACGTTCTTCATCAGTTCGAGTGAACTGCTGTCCTGATATCATTTCTCTATCAGGCCATCGAGACAAATTCCTCCAAGGAAGATTGTATCCAGGAATTAACGTATTCAATTTTATGCAGACGTTCTATGGAGACAAGTTTAAAATGTAAGTAAGGACGTAGAAGATGATCTGAGTAAACAATGAGACGTTTCACAAGCTGACTTAGTAACATGGACATGGTGATTCTTCATAAATTATCTGCCATTTCAATTCAATCCCAGTAAAAATTCCATTTGGATTTTGTTTTTGGATCAGCTTTATAGGCTTTACTCTGAAATTTATACAGAATAATGAAAGTCCACAAATAGCGAGCCAGTCTCTTTTTCAAAAATTCTGGTTAACAGATCACATGAAGTCTACCCTTGTAGTAATTTCAAAATTTTTTTTCTCATGTTTATTTACTTATTTTGAGAGACAGGGAGAGAGAGAGAGAGAGAGACAGAGAGAGAATCCCAAGTGCAGAGCCTGACATGGGGTTCAATCCCATGTACTATGAGATCATGACCTGAACCGAAATCCAGAGCTGGACACTTAACCGACTGAGCCACCCACGTGCCTGATACCCTTGTAACAATTTTCAAGTGTGCAGTGAAGTACCGTTAACTATGTGCACAACGTTGTACAGCAGATGTCCGGAAGTTTTTCAAGTAGGCCAATCTTGAAAGGGAAGAGTAAGTGTAACATTCCCTGGGCAGATATTAAGACAGACTCCAGAGCCATAGTAATTAAACCAGGGTAGTACTAGTATAAGGACAGACCAGCAGATCAGTGCAATAGGATAAACAGCTTAAAATAGCCTCGTACAATGATTGGAAAGGGATGTAATATGAAGGTGGATTCATTCAACGGGGGAAAGGAAGGGCCTTGTAGTAGAAGCTACTGAAAAACCAGGCTCATTCTATGGAGAAAAAGAAGACTGATCTTGTCATAACACCACACACAATAGTACCTTCCAGACGAATTAAAAATTAAATAGGAGAGCTGAACTGATACAGTTGTTAAAAGAAAACGTAGGAAAATTTGTTGGGACCTTAAGGCAGGGAAGGATTTATTCAGCAAAACTTCAGATATAAAATCCATACCAAAACAAGTTGATTTCAGGACATTGGGGAAATGTTATTACAAAGATTAGAATGTTAACAGACTATAAATAAAGTGGCAAATGTCCACAAGGAATTGATATCTAGAACACCAAGAACTCCCACAAATTAACAAGAAAAAGATACCAACTCTAATGGAAAATGGAAAAGTATTATAAGAAAGAAAAATTTGCAGAATACCTATGCAATTCTACAAGGATATACGCAAAGAAAAGAATATAGACTGTTGTCTTTGAAGAGGAAGAGAAATAAGTGTGGGATTCAAAAACGTATACATATGAGGGGCACCTGGGTGGCTTAGTCGGTTAAGCGTCCGACTTTCGCTTAGGTCATGATCTCGCGGTTCGTGGGTTCGAGCCCCGCGTCAGGCACTGTGCTGACTGCCGGCTCAAAGCCTGGAGCCTGTTTCAGTCTGTGACTCCCTCTCTCTCTGACCCTCCCCTGCTCGCTCTCTCTCTCTCTCTCTCTCCTAGAAATAAATAAAACATTAAAAAAAACATATACATATGAATAAACAAAAAAAAAAGGGTTCACGAGTAAATAAGTAAGTGAGGAGGCTTTTCGGATTAGTGAACTGAGTCTCACCAAGTGAGAAGCATGATGACCTGAGTCGTCTTCAAAGGAGACTCAGAAAAAAGAGAGGTGCAGATACCTGTCTCCCTTAAGCTTCAAGCCCACTCCACCTGCCTGTTTTTATTCCTTGAAATCACGTGAACACCTTCCCTTTAGATCATCAGGTAACCTCAGAGGCTGTCTCGATGATTAATGGAAGGAATGGATATAGGGTGTCGGAGACCGGCTTTGGCTGGGTCCAGGGGTCCCTGAAGAATGGATGGTGTCAGAGAGGGAAGGATGAGAGAGGCCCAAGAGTTTTTCTGGTCACCAGGCAGGCATCTCTGCTCTGACTGGGGCTCAACTTTATTTTATAATTAAGTGTTTGGGGGATGGCACAGAAGTGGCATTTGCCTTAGACAATGATTTCTAATGACAAACTTCTTTGATATGTAAGAATTTCCCAGAACATAGATTTGTAGAAGACTCCTGCATAATCTTTATCAATAGTGATTGAGGCAGGGGATTTAGATGCTTTGTCCTATGGGGAAAGGAAAGTATCTTTAGCATATAAGACAATGTTTTTAGCATAATAAGGGTGAAGTTGCTTCTTTGTGAGCAGGGGTCAATAGCTTATTTAAGGAGTATTAAGAGAAACAGGTCTTTCAGGAAATACCTTTGCTCACACAACCACAAAAGAAGTTCCTCAATAGGTTCCTTCACAGGGAGCAATCAGCATATTCAAGGCCAGAATAAGTCACTCACAAATGCCTTGGGGGGGCAGTGCTCCAAGCAGAAACAATTGGGTGGGGGTGGATATCTGTCTTTAACTCTAAATTAGCCTCTTTGTCTCCGGGCCAGACTCAATGGTAACTCGCGTTCTTAGCCCCCTTTATTATGTAAGTCTTGGATCTGCAAGGCCCATAGGAAGAGCCTTTTGACAATCATCCACAGAGCTTTCATCTGAAGTTTCTTTTGAAAAGGCAGGAATATGCTTTTCCTTATGAGGAATCTGTGTGGGGAATATCGGTCTGATCTTGAATATTGTGAGGCCTGGTCAATACCCTCAGGCTCATTTCCAACATGAGCCTGTAGTTGCAGAAGTAGATTCCAGTTTTCGTTTCTCATGGCAGGAGCTGTGCAGACGCTGCCATCTCCTCGCTGTGACTGTCACCCAGCAAGGCCAGTGCGGCTCCCAGAATAGGGCACCTGGCACGGAGAATAAGCTCAAATGTGAGTTTCCTTTTGCCATTTTATTTATTTATTTTTATTATTTTAATTAAAAAAAATTTTTTTTAGGAAGAGAGCATGTGTGCGTGGGGGAGAGGAGCAGACGGAAGGAGAAAGAGACAGAAAATCTGATGCACGCTCCACGCAGAGACCAACGTGGGGCTCAATCCCAGGACTGTGAGATCCTGACCTGAGCCCAAATCACTAGTCGAATGCCCTGAGCCACCCAGGCGCCCTCCTTTTGCCATTTTAATGTTGTCTTTTTCAGCAAGTTTTCTGACAACAGTTCTTTATTGAAGGCCTTTAAAAATCGATCACCATCAGGTTCTTTCTCCTCTGTTTTTCTCCATCTCTTTTGAAAGATGGTCACTCTACTACAGGTATCTCTCCCAAGGGCCCCTCTTTCTAGGGATCACACGGCTGTGAACGTGGCCTGAGACAGCATGAACAGTTTGCACAGCCGCATCCCCCTGATAACTCATGTCGACGTCCTGGCCACCACCCTCCCCCCCCCACCCCCGCACTCCCCCACCCCCATTGCTGTGCTGAAAGTCCGACTCGGAACTCATGCTGCTGAAGCCCTTTCTCCCCCAGCCTCTCCTCTCACAGGTGTTTCTTTAAGTAAAAGGCACAATGCAGATACATGTTGGGTTTCATTTTGTGAAATTTGACTCGGAACTCAAAGAAGTTCCTCCAGGTTTGTACCTTTCCCGAATTCCGTATGTGTGTTGTGTGGATTTCCGTGGCCCTCCTGGGCAGAGTGAGCAAGGACAAATCGGTGGATGTTACAGAAAGGAAGGGTGAGCCTCACCATAAGGAAAACCTTTAAAAATCAGAAAAGTCTCAACATGGAATGAATTTCCATGGAAGGTCAAGGAATTTCTTGTCACAAGAGATATATCAGATGACACTGCTTGGTCAAAGTGTGGATGCTGGAGAGTCCAGGGACCGTGGACCCTCTTGTCATATTAGTATCATCTGGGGAGGTTTTGGTACCCTCCCCCCAGCGCTTGCCCCCTTTCCTCAGATATTCTTATGTAATTGGTTTGGCCTGGGAGTGGATGGCCTTTTTTTTTTTTTCTTTTTACCAAGCTCCCTGGGTGATTCTAACATGCCCCATAGCTGAGAGCATCTTTTAAAAAATGAGGGGCACCTGAGTGGCTAGTTGGTGAAGCGTCTGACTTTGACTCAGGTCATGATCTCATGGTTCGTGAGTTCAAGCCCCAGAGCCTGCTTGGGAGTCTCCCTCTCCCCCTCTTTCTGCCTCTGCTTCTCTTCTCTCTCTCTCTCTCTCTCTCTCAATAAATAAATAAAACTTAAAAAAAAAAGAAAGAGAATTTCAGGTTAGGGAATTTGGGTCTAACCACCACAAGTTCTTCCTTTCATCTCTGACGTGAAAGTATTTTAACTTCCTATTTGGTATAAAGATTGTGCTCAGGTGCTTTTTAGGCTGACCTGCTCTTCCTCACCTGTTTTCCTTCGTCTGGGCTATGTCCCGTGGCCACGTGGAGCAGTCTTTGTGGAAGGAAGGAGCTTGCCACTCCTGAGGCTGCTCTGACTCGGGCTGCTGGTATTTGCTCCCTTGGGGACAGATGGTGTGAAAGTGCCCCTTACCTTCCTACACTGGACATCACAGTACTCTCTCCGAAGGGATGATTTTCTGGGGAATCGGCTATGTAAATAGCAACAGGAGACTGAAGGAAACAGGCTTCACTGTGGAAAGGCCATCGACAGTAGTTGTTAAGTGTAAATTTTCTTTTTTGGGGATGCATATGTGGAACTGGTTTAGTAAATCCCGGATTCTTGTTATCTTAGGCAGTTGGAAAAGACATTACGGCAGGATGATAAGGACCTCCATCTCGGGGCACCTGTTAATCATCTGCGTCCCGCAAGGACAAAGATAAGTTTGAGAAAAGAAGGAGCATGGGGCAGAGAGGGTGAGAAATCAGCCGCAGAATCCCAGCTTGTAATGGGAGTTATCACCTTAAGTCCCCTCCGGAGAGTCTACCTCTTGTTCCTCTGCAGAGAACTTAGCCTGAAATTTCACTTCTCAGGTGCTCCTTTCCCTCTGTCCTTTTCAGACTCGCTGTCTGCTTTCTGTCTTTTCAGCTCTCCTGAAGGTAGGCTGGCTGTGCGGTGATACAGCGCCACTTTGTAAAGTTAATTCTTCTCTTTCCTCCTTTCAGGAAAAAGATCAGGGCTTAACATTATAACAGGGCTCTTTAAATACTGGCAGGGAGTAAGGGTCACTAAAATAAAATCAATTGCTTGAACGTGAGTAGTGCCAACTCTTGTTCCAAAACCTTAACCTTCTTATCATTAAAATGTTAAATGTAAATAAGATAGACCCTGATGTTACCTTGAATAAATGCCTTCCTTTAAAAAAACAAAAATCAAAACAAAACAAAACAAAACAAAACCCCAAACAGCCAAGGACGCCTGGGTGGCTCCGCCAGTTGAGCGTCTGACTTTGGCTCCGGTCATGATCTCATAGTTTGTGAGTTTGAGCCCTGCATGGGGCTCTGTGCTGACAGCTCAGAGCCTGGTGCCTGCTTCAGATTCTGTGTCTCCCTCTCTCTCTGCCCCTCCCCCACTTGCTCATGTGTGTGTGTGTGTGTGTGTGTGTGCGCGCGCGCGCGTGCGCGCGCGCGCACGCTCTCTCTCTCTCTCTCTCTCTCTCTCTCTCTCTCTCTCTCAAAAACAAAGATAACAAAAACCCACCCTAATTCTCAGGTAAAATTTCCCAGCTGGTTTCATGGGTTTATCTTCTCAACCTGATAAGTGACCATATTTACTCCTTCCTAAACTCTTGGGTGGAGTGTGATGAGGTGCATGAGAAAAAAATTTAAGGTGTGAAGAAAGTTCTGTTACTTCACTGGTGAGCTGTCCTGTTTTGCTAGGTTGGCTTTAGTGAGCCGCGGCCGAAAAGTGACGATCTCCACTTAGCCCCGCATTGCCCTCCTGGGGGCAATGTGACTGGGTCACGCATGGCTGGAGCTCTGGATGAGGAGGAGGGGAGGCTGAAGGATGGGAACAGGTGCTTCTTACTCATGGAATAAAACCCTGTCGTTCTAGGAGAGAGAAAAAGGCCAGTTTGTGTTAATATGGATCATTTTTAATTCACGTAATTTTATGAAGGGAGACATAAAAACGATGCTCACACAAAACAAGAAATGCTAGGCTTCATCTTTGTGCTCTTCAGCCCTTTTGGGTGGCGTGCAGTGGCCAGAAGCTTCTAGAGAACAAAACACAATAATGGTTGTCAGGTGGGTGGGAGTGTCAGCTTTCGCCTTGATCTAGTCAAAGGTTTTGCTTTAGAACTTTAGAAGTCTGGTCCCTGAAAGGGCTAGGGATGGATAAATGCTATGGCTCCAGAAAGTTCTTAGCATTTCTGGGCTCCCTTATGAATCATTTGCTTGACTGTAAGAACTAGGCATAAAGAATTTCCTAATCAAGAGTCTGTGCCCCATGGCCTGGTGGGCATTGACCATGTTGGCATGACCCGTGTGACAGATAAAACACCTCGCTTGAAGCTTCTGGAAGCCTTTCTTCACTAGAGGGTGCAGGCACCACCATTACCTGGAAACTCTTAAAACCAGGAGGAATTGTGGTGTCCAGAAAGAGGTCCTCAGACTAGCAAAGCTACCTACCCTCTGGGTCCCTGCTGTCTTAGCCTTTTGAAAAGGTCAATTTGAAAAATGGCCAAACACCTCAAGTAGCTCCTGGTGAATAGGTGGTGACAGCTGGGAACCGTGTTAGGGGATGTGATGGAAATGAATTTTAATAATTAGATACATTTGAAATACTTTGATTCAACTCAGATGATCCCAGAACTGTTTGATGGAGAAAGGCACGGTGAATGTGAATAATGCCTTGATGTGTATATGCCTGATATCCTTGGCATACATATGAATATCCATCTTTATATGTTGATCATTGAGCTTTTCTAAGTTTAAGCAGTCCCTCCACTTAGGTTTTTTATTTTCTTGTGATCTGCTACTGAAAAAAAATGTGGATGACCTCCTAATAATCTTGGAATAATCTGATTCTGAGTGCCTCCTGGAAGATCTCCTTGGGGCTGTTCCTCATGGCCCTTCCCTCTCCCCTACCCCGAGTTTTCCACATGGCTGGCCCACCCCCAGCATCTCAGCACTGTTGGATACCCTTGTTTCCAGCCAGCTTTGGCACTATCAGGGGATTCTGTTCCTCTTTTAGGAAATGTTACTGCTTTCCCCAAAGCTGTGCTGTATGACAATAGTGACCAGAGGGCAGGAGGGGAAATATTTTTCCCTTTGTTTTAGCTGAACGACGGATAGTCAGAACAAAATTTAAGTTCTACTGAGAAAGAAGAAAAGTGTGGATATTCCATGGGCAGCTAGTAGTTTCTGTCTCACTTCATTTTCATTTCTGGAAAATCTTGAGTTTGTGGAAGGAAAGTGCTTATTGATAATACAAACAGTAATCTGGCATAAGGAAGGCAGAGCTGATCTTCCACCCCTTGGTCTAGTTTGGGGAGAAGTTTGTATCCCTGGAAAGGAAATGAAAGAAAAAAAGATGAGGCTCTCTTAGTAACTACAGTCTCCTTGTGATTGGAATCTCTTGGTTTGAACCAATATCGCTGTTTAACAGATGAGGAAATTGCAGCTTAGACAGGTGCACTTTGCCACATTGCTTAGGGCTAAAAAGGACTGGACCTTTAAGGTTACTTGAAATACTTTAAGGAAAAAAAAATACTGTGATGGAAAACTCTCATCAGTTTGTGTGGTTGCTTTGAGAGATCTTGGGAGATAGTGAAACAATGTTTGCCTTTCAGACCTGATTGACCTCCAGGTCAAAAGACAATTTGATAACACCTGCTGACTACCTTCCATTTCCGATCCTCCCAACTTTGGCTTTTTTGTTTTTCTTTTTTAAAAATCTCCTATCAGTTTCTTTCTCTTTTCTTTGTCTTTTCTTTGTCTTTTCTTTTCTTTTTCTTTTTCTTTTCCTTTTCTTTTTCTTTTCCTTTCCTTTCCTTTTCTTTCCTTTTCTTTTCTTTCTTTCTCTTTCTTTCTTTCTTTCTTTCTTTCTTTCTCTTTCTTTCTTTTTCTTTCTTTTTCTTTCTTTCTCTTTCTTTCTCTTTCTTTCTTTATTTTCTTTCTTGCCCTATAAACGAGAGGGTTCAAGAGAAGACTGGGTAAGTCTCCTTCCAAATAATATTTGAAAGGCAAACAACCCATTTGGATGAAATGGAAAACCCATTTGGATGAAATCAGGTAGGTATCCAGTTAGTTCAGGATTTGCCTCAAGTGGACAAGCTGTTTTGGAAAAACATGTGGAAAAAAGCAGTAGGAACTATTTTGAAAAACCAGATCTCGACGTTTATAACAAAAAGTTTTATTCTTTCACTTTGGAAAAATACAGCTTTTCTAACTATGCTGCCATTAATAACACTTTGGAATTCCTCCTATCTGACTGATTTCAAAACCACTTCATAAGTCACACAAGAAATGTGTCATTACATCATATGGAGACACCCAGAACAAAATACCATTTCTTGGAAGGGCCATTTACCTTATTTTCCAGCTCTGGCTCTGAATGTCTTTGTCTATGCTCCAAATCAAATCTGCCCATAATTGCTGAAAATTTCTCACCACTGAGGAAATTTAAAAGTATATGTCACAAACTAAAGGCAAGTTTTAAAAAGGCTTTCCCAGATATTTTGAGTAATAGTGGTATTATCGGATTCAAGTCCTAGATTCCCAAGGTGCCTACTTGCAAAAAGGCCAACTCTTTATTTTGGCAGGTATGGAACCACCTACCCTGTGAATAGTTCAAATACGCATTCAGGCATCTCTCCTCACCACATCTAAGCAAAGGTTTTGGATGTTAAAAATTTGAATAGTGGTGACCCATGTCCCATTATTTTAAATGGGAAAGATTGTAAGGCATTTCCAATCCACTCAAAACCTCAGAACAGTTGGCTCCCCAAATCACTAAATGACTCTTACATACTTTGTACAACAAAGTGAAGTTTTCTGGAACCGAGCACCATTTCATATATCTTTCAAAGTTTTCACACATAGAAGGAAAAAAATTCCTAGCTTTGGCAGATGGGGACAATGCATGACCAAACGTCTGTCTTCTCCCTTCTCCCTTTTAAATTTTGGGCCTTTTTATCCTACTTAGACGTACCTACTTTCTTCATAAGCCTTTCTATCTTTCTACTCTTTGGGTAGACTTTTCCCTTAGTAAGGTGAGGGAGGTGATGGTGATAATACACAATATTTTTGATCAAAGAGTGTACAGGTCTGTCTGGAAAGCAGCCCAGAGGGGACTTTCCTATTACTATTTCATTTGAGAGAGAGAGAGAGAGAGAGAGAGTTGGATCAAGTGAGGGAGAAGGGCAGTGGAAGAAAGAAAGAGAATCCCAAGAAGGCTCATGCTTAGCCCAGAGCCTGATGTGGGATTGCAGGGGGTGGCGGGGACATGAAGGACTCATTCTCACAACCTTGGGATTATGACCCAAGCCAAAATCAACAGTATGAACCTCAATGGACTGGGCCATCCAGGAGCCCCATTAAAAGTAGATATTCGGATGCTAAGTGTTTAGCAAATGAAGAAACCTGTGTAAAGTAGCTTGTGTATCGACTTCTCTCATATGTGGTAGCCGATTACTAATTTATTAGCACATCAAACATTTAAAAAAATTTTTTTTAATGTTTTTGAAACAGAGAGAGACAGCACAAGCGGCACAGGGGCAGAGAGAGAGAGACAGATACAGGTTGGAAGCAGGCTCAGGCTCTGAGCTGTCAGCACAGAACCCTACTCGGGCTCGAATTCGTCAACCAAGAGATCATGACCTCAGCTGAAGTCAGACGCTCAACCGACTGAGCCACCCAAGCGCCCCTCATACATGTTTTATACTTCAGGGAAATCTCAGTATTTCTTTGAAATTCATGATTGAAGGTTTTGTTTTGGCATCTTGAAAGCATTACCTGAGTGGCATTTGCCATCTAATTCATCTAACTTTTGTTTTATTTTTGGATCCCTACTCTGTTTTTTGTGTTTTTATTTGTTTGTTTTGCTAGGCATGCTCTTTGTTGAATGAAGAGGATAGTTTCTCTGGAGGTCAGCTGTCCACCCTGTCTCCAAAGCTGACTTGTTACTTATCTTTAATTTAGAGTAATTCATTCTGTAAGTATTTCTCAGATTGGTATTTCTTGAAAATACATTCTGGGAATGTGGCTAAAAAAATGTTTCATTGTATAGTAAGTATGGAGACATGTGTCCTGTCCCTTCTTTAGAGATTCTCAATTTACGAGAACACACTAATGACTGAGAAGTCTTGTAGAGAAAACAAAAAGTTTTAATTAACTTTGTTCCAATAGCAAGTCTCATTTTTTAAAAAAATGAAACACTTATTAATATCCAGCAGAACACCAGTTTGAGAGATGTTCCATTAAATCAATTATTTATTTCTTATCACAGATGTAAAATGCTGCTCTGAACTTTGATGGAGTTAGAAATGTCATACAGTTACACAGCTTCATTTCCCAGCTGTTTAAAATATCCCAAAGACTGGGGTGCCTGGGTGGCTCAGTTGGTTAAGTGTCTGACTTCGGCTCAGGTCATGATCTCAGAGCCTGTGGTTTCAAGTCCTGTGTCAGGCTCTGGAGCCTGTGTCAGCTCAGAGCCTGGAGCCTGCTTCGGATTCTGTGTCTCCTTCTCTCTCTGCCTCTCCCCTGCTCGCTCTCTGTCTCTGTCTCTCAAAATAAAGGCATAAAAAAAATATCCCAAAGAAGCAAATTCTAATGCTAGACATCAGAATTTCACAAGGGCAAAATGCTGTAGAAGTTGGCAGGATATTATGCTCTAATAATTAAAAGGTTTTTCCATGTTAAGCACTGATCATTTTCAGAAGAGGCTAAGAAGCATTTGTTTTGAATTCTAATGGAAATTAAAGAATATAATTACAGTATGCCCCAAACGTATTTCAATTATGAATAATTTCTCCAGGAATATTATATACATGTAATATTCGATATGTTCCTTCAAAATCATATTTACCACTGTTGTGAAAAGGGAGAGATCTTCACAGTAATAATACCAGTGTTGTTTTACATTAAATGCAGCTAATTTTGAATTGGTAATTAGCAGAGTCAGATTAGTATACCAGGAGCAGAGAGGATGGAAACTTCTGGAAATGAAGACTAAAGACCGCCACAGGATCTGGTCTTCCCATCTGGGCTTTCTGTGCAGCATCACAATCCTCCGTCCCAATCCCAGCTCTTCCCCTTCCCCTTCCCTCTATGTTTCCCATGTATGTGCCTTTGCATATTGTTCGAAGCTTAACTTTTATCAGAGATACCGCCTCCTCCGTGAAGTCTTCTCCAGTGTCCTCCAAGTGCCCATTATTTCTCTGTGTCTCTGGACCTATCACACTGGAGGAGTTATGTCTGTGTTTTATTGTTTACACTCTGCCTTGATTATGATACTTGCTTTCTTGTCAACACCCTCTCATGCAACCCATGGCCCATCTTGAAACCTGTGTTTGTGTTTCTTATATTTGGTCAATGTGCAGCTGGTGTCCAATATTGATGAGTTGAATAGTGGGAAAAATCCTCCAAAGCCAGGTACTTCTTTTTTCTTTTTTTTTCTTTTTAATGCTTTTTGTTTTTGTTTTTTGTTTTGTTTGAGTGAGTGAGAGAGAGAGTGAGCAGGGAAGGGGCAGAGAGAGAGGGAGACACAGGGTCTGAAGCAGGCTCTAGGCTCTGAGCTGACAGCACAGAGCCCAATGACGGACTTGAATTCATGAACCAAGAGATCATGACCTGAATTGAAGTCTGACACTTAACCCACTGAGCCAGCCAGGCGCCCCCAAGTACTTCTTATAAGTATCCTTATACTGAGAATAATTGTTAAAACAAAATGGGTAGTTGAGGCCTGTCACGTTAGTGTTTCATGTTGGCCTTCTGCATTCAGGGTCTCACCAGGATGCCATTTTGTGGCAGCAGAATAGTTAACCAGCAGAATAGTTTTTAATATTTATGTTGTATGGCCTGCTTTTTAAAAAATATATATAATTTATTATCATATATAATTTATTATATATATATAATTCATATATATATATAATTTATTATCAAATCGGCTAACGTACAGTGTGCAGAGTGTGCTCTTGGTTTGGGGGTAGATTCCCGTGATTCATTGCTTACATACCACACCCAGTGCTCATCCCAACAAGTGTCCTCCTCCACGCCCATCACCCATATAGCCCATCCCCCAACCCCCATCAACCCTCAGTTTCTTCTCTGGATTTAAGAGTCTCTTATGGTTTGCCTCCCTCTCTGTTTGTAACTATGTTTCTCCCCTTCCCTTCCCCCTCATGTACTGCTTTTATTGGTGTGTTATTATTTTAGAGTGTGTGAATTCTTTCTTCACTCATTTGTTCATTCATTCAGAAAGAGCACATGCAAGCGGAGAAGAGGGGCAGAGGGAGGGAAAGAAAGAATCTTAAGTAGGTCCCATGCTCAGTGCAGAGCTCAATGTGGGACTTGATCCCACCACCCTGGAATCATACGTGAGGAGGAGTCAATAGCCTGTTTGCTTAAGGGGAAGTATTAAGAAAACAGGTTTTTCAGGAAGCACAGTGTTTGCTCCCATGATCATAAAAGAAGTTCCTATAGTAGGTTCCTTCACAAGGTGCAATCAGCATATCAAGGCCAGAATAAGTCACTCTGAATACCAATCAACAAGGTGCCTTGGGGGATTGGTGCTCAAGCAGAAACAATTGAGTGGGGGTGGATATCGGTTATCATCTGATGGCAGGAGACCGTGCAAACTTGCCTTAACCTCACAAGGAGTTTTCTCAACTAGTGAGTTCAGAATGGCTCCCAACAGTTTTTAATCTAGAGAGGAGAGATAGAAATATAAACATGGAAGTGGGCCCAAATGTTGTGTTTGAAGGTTGTACACACCACAGTAGGAACACGAGGTGGGAAGTGGGTGCTTCTCACTAAGGGAAGGATAGTGGACAGGAGAGCATTTGTAGACGAGGGGTCATTGAGTGAAGTCCTCTTTGATTCTTACTAGTGTCCCTCTTGGCCATGTTCTATAGAAGCGAAGCGTCTTCTGTGAGGTGACCCTGCTCTTAAGATTTTAAAAGTCTCTTGTCCCACCCCACAATGTCTCCTCTGTATCACACACAGTTCCTGAAATGCAAATCTCATGCTCTAGCGGAAATAAGACTGAGAAACTTAGGCCAGAGAGCCTGAAACAAGGTCATGCTTATTCAAAAAGAGGCTGGTTCGCAGAGTTGCAAGAAAAACAACTTGATTGAAAATGTTATTCATCCAGAAAAAGAAGAGAGAAAGCCAAACCCAGAGACAGAGTTGACAGCTGGGAACAGTGGCTTTTCTAACATTTTACAGGCCTGTGGGATTTCTCTGTTGTAGAGAGCATTAAGGATAGTTATGTGAAAAATATTCACATTACTTTGACATCATTTCTCCCGGGCAATGGGAAACTCTCTTGGGCTTCCCAAGTGAGGTTGGGCTTCTATTAACATGAAACGTTGGGGGAAATGGGGTTTAAAAGGATGATCCACTTCTTCTGTCACCACAGATTCAATGTGATTTTTTTTTTTTACTCTCTTAACTAAAACACACCAGTCTTTTTTTAAAGCATAATTTATTGTCAAATTGACTTCCATACAACATCCAGTGCTGATCCCAACAAGTGCCCTCCTCAATGGCCATCACCCATTTTCCCACTCCCCCACCCCACAGGTATTTTTATTTTCTGTTTTCTCTTTCTCTCCTTCTTTCCTTCCTAAATATAATTTATTGTCAAATTGACTGACATACAGTGTGTAAAGTGTGCTCTTGTTTTCTTGGGGGTAAATTCCCATGTTTCATCACTTACATACCACACCCAGTGCTCATCCCAACAAATGCCCTCCTCAATGCCCATCACCCATATAGCCCATCCCCCCACCCACCTCCCCTCCAGCAACCCTCAGTTTGTTCTCTGAGTTTAAGAGTCTCTTATGATTTGCCTCCATCTCTCTGTTTGCAACTATATATACATATGTGTGTGTGTATATATATATATATTTTTCCCCCTTCCCCTCCTCCATGGTCTTCTGTTAAGTTTCTCAAGATCCACATGTGAGTGAAAACATATGGTATCTTTCTCTGACTGATTTATTTTCCTCAGCATAGTACAGGAAGCAGGTATTTTAACTTAACTGAAAACAAAGTCCTATTACTCCAATAGCTGAGAGAGACAGCCTCTTATTATTTATGATCCTTTATAGGTTAAAAAAAAAGTTTCAGATGATCTCTATTGGCCCTCATAAGAATCCTGAGAAGAGGCACAGGAGATATTATCTGTCAGGTTTTGGTTTTTGGTTTTTTGGGGTTTTTTTGTTTGTTTGTTTGTTTTTAGTTCTTGAAGAAACTGAGGCCCAGATAGTTTAAAACTACAACTCTCACTAATAATAATGAATGTTTTTGTTTTCCTCTGGACCACAGTCATTTAGTTCTATTAAAAAAGATAAACTGAGGCATACTACAGATTTTTTTAAAAAATGTTTATTTCTTTCGAGAGAGAGCACAAGCAGGAGAGGGGCAGAGAAAGAGGGAGAGAGAGAGAATTCCAAGTAGTCTCCACACTGTCAGTGCATAGGCTGACACGGGCTTGAACCCATGAACCATGAGATCATGACCTAAGCCAAAACCAAGAGTCAGACACTTAACTGACTGAGCCACTCAGGTGCCACCATATTACAGATTTTGATTTCTTAACCTTGAGGCATTTAGAGATTTAGGTCCTGATTTGCTTGCTTATGTGGGCTGCTGAGATATAAGAACCACCTCAGTCCAATGTTCTCCTTGTTTCATTGATCTCATAGTTCTTTTCCTTTGTTGCTTCTTTGAAGATAAATTCTCTCATGGACACAGACTGTGTCCCTACCCCTGACCTGCTACTTCTCAAACGTGTGTGATTAATGACAAGGGGATTTGAATGAGAAAATGGATGATTCAGTACCTGCCCATCCCACTTAGAAGAAAAGTAGCATAAATAGTATACCCAGTGGTTTAGCAGTTTGAATTACTTCAATATTTGAAGAGCAGCACATGATTAAATTCGAAGAGTCAAGAATCCCATTTCTTTTAGTGGGAACACCTGCATCAGGAAAGAGTTGGGATGAACACAGCCCACTAGGGAGCCTCATTATAACTCTGTGTACAGTTTAAAATGTAGAAAAAGAATAGAAGGAGGTGATATTACCAATGTCAGCTCATTTTCTCAGGCCACACTAGCCTGGGGTTTTAAAAGGGACCACATGAATGGTGTTAACCCATATTTTTAGCTTTTGATCCTTTGATGCTTATGAACCTCTGTGCTTCCCCAGGCACCCCTCAGCAAAGTCCCCATGCTCTCTTATTCTTCCTATCGCCCATGGGGGTCATGATGTGTTTGCTTCCTCTCCTGTTTCAGTGTTACTTTGGTAAGACTGGCTGTCCTCAGAGGGGACACACATTTTGCTCTGTTGGAAGCCTCCTCTGGTACCATTCTTGCCTCCGCCTCTGATTATGTTCTTGACATTCTTCACGTAAGCCAGGCAGAGGGAGATGGTGCAGTCTTCTCCCTTGGGGATAAGTGTGGATCTCACGGCAGGGCAAGGCTGTTAGCACGTTTTTGCTTTATTTTTAGAATTCCAACCCTTTCTTTTTAGCAGTGAAATGTAAGTCTGTGAGGAGAGATAGGTCACAGGCAAAACTTGGAAACATTAAAAGCTGTATAAAGGCCATCACTTTGTCTTCCCCTTGGTTCTTCATGGAAATATTTATTAGTATTTTCTGTCAGACTATTACCTATTCACTGCCAGAGGGGCCCAGAATCTCAGCACAAAGTAGAACCTAGGTTCAAGCTTGGGCACACAAAGTACCAATATTTTATGCTCACTCTGGTTGATTTATTTTTCCCCCTTTTATTTTCTGTTCTCTCTTTCATGTTTTCTTGACTTTTGTTTCCTTTGACTAGTTGATTTTTTTTAATCCCAAACTCATGAAGTGATAGCTGCTTTGAACGGCAAAAACTCCTTAGGTCAGATATATCTTCCCAATTGAAGGAGGAAGCCCACTGAAGTAGAGTTAGGCATTGCCATTGAGAAGAGGAACATCCTACTTCCTGGAGGTGAGTGATAGCACATTAGGAATTCACTGTCATTGCTAGGGCTACAAAGTAAGGAATGTGGAACTGGTGATACTGTGTGTACAAAACAAAAAAATCTGAACTGTGCTATAAAAGTAGTGTTTAAGATTAACCAAGGGAGGGGCGCCTGGGTGGCTCAGCTGGTTGAGTGTCTGACTTTGGCTCTGGTCATGATCTCCCAGTTCGTGAGTTTAAGCCCCACACTGGGCTCTCTGCTGTCAGCACAGAGCCTGCTTCCGATCCTCTGTCCCTTCTTTGCCCCTCCCCTGCTTGCACTCTCTCAAAAATAAACAAGCAGTAAAACATAAAAAAGATAAAAGCAACTAAGGGGAATGGAGCTCTTTGGAGATGTGGGTTGCAAGTTCTCGAGTGTACTACCCCTGTTTTACTGTCCAAAAGGAGGTGAATATTTCTTGCTCTGAATTGGGACTCCTAAGAATGTTGTTGGGAAGCCATTTTCTCCCTTGACATTGCAAGTATCTCCCCAAACTTCCCTGAAACTATGTCTTTTCTTTACTCTCTTAAAAAAACTTTTTAAAAATTCAAGTATAATGAACACGCAGTGTTATATTAGTTTCAGGTGTAAAATATAATGATTCAAAAATTCTATACATTTCTCAGGGTTCATCACGAAAAGTGTACTCATTTTTTTAAGGTGCATTTATTTTTCAGACACACACACACACACACACACACACACAGATAGAGTGCGAGCAGGAGAGGGGCAGAGACATAGGAGGACAGAGAATCTGAAGCCATCTGTGTGTTGACAGCAGAGAGCTCCAAGTGGGGCTCAGACTCACAAAGGAGGAAATCATGCCCTGCAGGGAAGTTGAACAATTAACTGAGTGAGCCACCCCAGTGCCCTTTGATAAGTATACTCTTAATATCTTTGATCTATTTCACCTGCCTATCCACCTCCCCTCTGGTACCCACAGTATATTCTCTGCGTCTCAGAGTCTTTTTTCTTTTTCTCTTTGTTCATTTGTTGTGTTTCTTAAATTCACATATGAGCGAAATCATATGGTGTTTGTCTGCATCTGACTTGTTTCACTTTGCATAACACCCTCCCATTCATCCATGTTGTTGCAAGTGGCAATGTCTCACCTTTTTTTTTTTTTTTTTATGGCTGAGTAATATATTGCATTTTCTGCATCTTCTTTATCCATTTGTTGGTTGGTGGGCACTTGAGTTGCTTCCCTATCTTGGTTATTATAAGTAATGCTGCAATAAACATAAGTGTGCATGTATATCTTGTTGAATGAATGTTTTCGTATTCCTTGAGGAAACATCCAGTTTTGGAACTACTGGATCATATGGTAATTCTATTTTTAATTTTTTGAGGAACGTCTGTATTGTTTTCCCCAGTAGCTGTACCAGTTTGCATTCCCATCAACTGTGCAGGAAGATTCCTTTTTCTCCACTCTTCATTCAAACCACAAAGAGGATCAAATGCCACCTGACAGCTTTAACTCTGTAGAAAGGTATTTCCTTTTTTTTTTAAATGTTTATTTTGGAGACACACACACACACACACACACACACACAGTGAGAGTGGGGGAGGGGCAGAGAGAGGGGGAGGCACAGAATGCAAAGTAGGCTCCAAGCTCTGATCTGTCAGCATAGAACCAGATGCAGGGCCCAAACTCACGAACCATGAGATCATGACCTGAGCTGAAGTCGGATGCTTAACTGATTGAGTCACCCAGGCGCCCCCGTAGAAAGGTATTTCTTAACACGGTAACACACACACACACACACACACACACATTTATTTATTATTTTTAAAGGTTTTTTTAAAGTCATCTTTACACCCAACGTGGGGGAAAGAAATGCAATAATCTGGTTGTCAGAAGACCTCAGATTTTTCCTTTCTGTGAAACCTATCACATTATCAGGGTATCTCCCTTCTCTACGTCCCTCTCCAGCTTCCTCTGCTGCTGCTCTGTAAACAGGCTCAACCTACACAATGCCTCCTTTATTTATTTATTTATTTATTTATTTATTTATTTAATATTCATTTTTGAGAGCAAGAGAGACAGCGTGCCAGTGGGGGAGGGGCAGAGAGAGCCAGAGACACAGAATCGGAAGCAGGCTCCAGGCTCTGAGCTGTCAGCACAGAGCTCAACACAGGGCTTGAACTCACAAACTGTGAGATCATGACCTGAGCCCAAGTCAGACACTTAACCAACTGATCCACCCAGGAGCCCCTGATCTCTCCTTCTTTGAAGCTCTGAGTATATAATTGTGGAAAAGGTCCTCTTACCCAAGGAGTTTCTTCAGACCCCAGTGCAAACTCTCTCATTTTGCGTGGAGATGTTTTCACTTCCATTTATTAAGCGCTGTCTATGTACCAGATGCCAAGTCACTGCAAGGCACTCATTACATGTGTCATTAATCCTTAATCAGAAGGATAAAAACAGACATATAGCACCCCCCTGTGCCGGACACTGTTCTAATCTGTTTACATATATTCACTCATTTGAATCTGCATCATAAACCCTGTGCAGTGGTACTATTATAGTCTTCATTGTGCAGAGGACCTCCTGAGCCTTCCAGAAGTAACAAACACAGACAGACCTGCCCAAGATCTCACCGCTGATCTCAGCTGTTTGTAAACCAGGCAGGACAATGATCCTGTCTTTACAGATGAGGAAGTTTGGGTTCTCGCAGCCTAAGGAAAACTGCTCAAGGTTAAGAGCAAGTACACAGCGCACCTGCAAATCAAACTCATGTCTCCCTCATTCCGGAGCCCAGATCCTTTTCATTTTGCTGCTGTGCGTTCCCAGAGGCAATTCTGCCTTGTCATAAACTGCAGACCGTGGCACTTTTGATGAAGGAAAAGTTTGCCAAATGAAAAGCAGATTAATGAGATATTTGGGATACTTTGTAGTAAATAAATCTCTTTCGGAATTCTCATCTTCTCCCACTCAAATTGCCGAAGCCATGACAGTAACAATGACCTCAACCTGGTTGAGGCTGTGTGGGAGTGAGCTCTCTGAATTTTATTGCTCAGGGTAGACGCGGGAGACCAACAAAACTTTGCTCTTGCCTCCTGAGCCATAGGTCAGAAATCGAATATATCAGATGTTGACTTTCCCCAGCAATTTCCTCTTGCTCCTCATGTGTTAGCCGTGTCTAGGAACGTCATTACTTTAGGAGAGAAATAGAGCTTAAAACTAGGTACACATTAAAAATATTAAAAATGTCAATGCCAATCTGTTTTTCCAAAAAGCTAAAACCTGAAGCATCATTTGACCATGGGTGCCTGAGACTTGAGGGGAGTCTTTTTTTTTTTTTTTTCTTCTGTAATGGGTAACCTTAGATACTTCCTGGGAATTGTCAAATATCCCTGGTAGAACTGAGAGTTCAGAATAGAAATGCAGTTGTTTCTGTGTGATGTAGAAATGAATTTGAAGCCAGATGCTCACATTTATATTCAAGAAGGAAGTTCGTGACGGGGCGCTTGGGTGGCTCAGTTGGTTGAGCGTCTGACTCTTGATTTCTGGTCAGGTCATGATCTCACGGTTGTGAGTTTGAGCCCTGCGTTGGGCTCTGCATGATAGTGTGGATCCTGCTTAGGATTCTCGGTCTCCCTCTGTCTCTCAGTTTCTCCCCCATTCACCTGTGCATGTTCTCTCTCTCTCTCAAAATAAGTTAATAAATATTAAATAAAAGAAAGAAATTTGTGTCTACTCATGCTAGGTGTTGAGGCTCTGAGGGGTACGAGGAGAGGTAAGACTTTGTCCCTTTCTCTCAAGGATACTAATCTATTAAGACAAATAAGATGTAACTAGTAATAATCTGTGCTCTGAGGGGAAACATGCCACTTAATGTTTATCTACCATAGACCAGGCATTATATCCAGCACTTTAAGTAAGGACATGGCAGGGTAGGAGGATTATCTCCATTTCTCCGGAAGGAAACTGAGGCTCAGAGTAAGTTGCCTGGATCATTTGATAAACGCGGCTCTGACTCAAAGTCAGGTAGTTCTAAAGACTGACCGGAGGTCAGGTACTTCTTTCCCTGACATTCTGCTCTTAATTAGGCAGGATGCCATTTGACATTGAATGGTTTACCTTTTCAGGTGTCCCTTCATGGGATTTAAAGGTTTATGCTGTCAGCTCATCAAGTTGCATAACATTTAGAGATGACTATTTTTTGACCTGGAGATATTTTAAAGAATCTTGGGCAAATCAAATAATTGTCAGGTTTTTAAAAGGAATGTGCAAAACAGAAAACTTCATCCATTTATTGTGCTTTTGTGTTTGTGGAGTGAGGCTTATGGGTGGCTTTGGGTGGGGGACAGAAAGGGTCTGGATACCATTTGGCTATATTACTTGCTAAAAAATAATGGTTTTGAATTGTAGCATGGTTATTTCAGAGTGGTCAGCTCAGTTCAGTAGGAACGAACAGTTTGACACAACCTACCAAAAAGCTGGTCTTACGAGAGATATCTATAATGGGGGACGTAAGAACCCTTTTTCCCGTTGTCTTGGTTAGAGCTTAGTTGGAAAACAGTGCGTTCAGTTCTGGGGAATGCACATCAGGGCAAAAAGTGACTAGGACACTTTCAGGAGAAAGATGAATGGCAAAGAGAAAATGTACTCTGGATGTTTGTAAGAATAGGGGCCTATTGTTGAAGAAAAAAATTGAAGGGCTGAGGTAACAGTCTTCAACAATTAGAAGGACCATCTTAATGGAAGAGGGATATAGATTTGTTCTTTGTGGCCCCAAGTGAGGCAACTGGAAACAGCAGCCTCTGGGAAAGTAGATGTGTCCTTACAAGGAAGAATTTTCTTGTATATACATTTAAACTTTATATCCAAGTCCGTTATCCTATAGTGCAATAATGATTTCAGGGGCAGATTCTAGTGATTCATGCCCTATGCCTAACACCCAGTGCTCATCCCAACAGGGTCTTCCTTAATGCTCCTTACCCATTTAGCTCATCCCACCCACCCATAACCTCTTCAGCAACCCTCAGTGTATTCTCTGTATTTGAGAGTCTCTTATGTTTTGTCCCCATCCCTGTTTTTACATTATTTTTGCTTCCCTTCCCTTCTGTTCATCTGTTTTCTATCTTAAATTCCACATATGAGTGAAGTCATATGATATTTGTCTTTCTCTGACTTATTTTGCTTAGCATAATGCCCTCTAGTTCCATCCATGTTGTTGCAAATAGCAAGATTTCATTCTTTTAGATTCCTGAGTAATGCTCCATTGTGTGTGTGTGTGTGTGTGTGTGTGTGTGTGTGTGTGTGTATACTACATATGTATATATATACACGACATCTTCTTTATTCACTCATCTGTCAATGGACATTTGGGTTATTTCCATACTTCAGCTATTGTTGATAGCACTGGTGTAAACATTGGGGTGCATGTGCCCCTTCAAAACAGCACCTCTGTATCACAAGGAAGAGTTTTCTGTTATCCCCACCCAAATATAGAGAGTTGTTCTTTTGCTGTTTGTTTTGTTTTTTGGGAGGAAAGGGTGGAAATGTTGGATTCGTGGGCCTTTAAGGTGTTGGAATATGAGACAAGTAACTACTTTTGGTAGACACATTGCAGAGGAAATTCAAGGTTACCATTGAATTGGATTACCATTGGAGATTGGATTTCACAAGCATCAAAGTTGTCTCCAACCCTGAGAATCTCAGCAGCTACTGGTCTGTCCTTTTAGGCTTTGCTTCCACCTTGGTCACCATGGTTGAGATATGCTTTTGGCAGATGGACGGATGGTTGGATGGATGGATGGATGAATGGATGGCAGGGGATGGAAAGAATCCACAATGACAGAGCAATTACTTGGACCATTCTCACTTAGTCTGCCATTTCTGTTTTCCCTTTCCTTTGTACTCATAGGCTTGCCTTAGACCTTTCACATAGCAAATGGTTTTAGCTTTCATGAAGCCTAGTTTATTTATTTTTCATCTTGTGGATCATCTCTCTCCTGGGTAATTGCAGTGGGACCAATAATACCTTTTTTTTTTTTTTAATTTTTAAAGTAGGCGCCACACCCAATGTGGGGTTTGAACTTATGACCCTGAGATCTAGAGTTGCACTGACAGAGCCGTGCTGGCATCCCTAGATCCCCTGTTCTCTTGATTCTGCCCTTGCCTCTCAGTTGGCTATTGTTATCAGAGCAGAATGGTTTTTTTAAAAGTAATTGCTCACTCAAGATTTTTCATACTTCCCATGTCACTCAGAGTAAAAGCTGGTCTTGACTATAGCTTACTATCTGGTCCCTCATTACGTCTCTGGCCTCTTCTTTTACCACTCTCTGCGACTCTCGGTTCTGGTTACACTGGCTTCCTTTGTGATAGTCTATCAGGCCAAGCAACCCTTGATCCAGGACTCCAACCTCTTCTTTTTGTGTGGAAAATAGAACCTTAGCTCTAAACTTTCTTATTGCCCTCAGGTCTTACTGAAAAGGGATCTTTTTAGTAAAGACTTCCCATTTAAAATAGAAATAACCCATTTCCTCTAGACCCAAATTCAGTTTGTTTTATTTTTCTTCATGCTATTTGTTGATATCTAACCTACTACATATTTGATGTTTTTGAAACGATGATCTGTCTTCTCTTCTAGAATTAAACTCCTTGGGAGAAAATTCTTTTGTCTGTTTTGTTCATAACTGTTCAACCGCAGGATGTAGAGAGCTTGGCACATAGTTGAGACCCAATAAGCATTTATAGAATGAAGAAATGAAGGAATGAGTAAAACACGTCCCAGCCTAGCTCTGCCTTCCTGTGATAAAGCCCATTAGTCCCTGCATGGAGAATCTGTACTGGTACCATTGGAATCATCTTTTCTTTAGGGAAGAGCAGTTTGCTTGTTTCAGAAATTCTGGATCTAAGAAGCATGCCTTAAGAATCTTCCTTCTTCCAAATAAACAAAACCAGAAACAGACCTATAAATACAGAAAACAAATTGATGGCTGTTGGAGGGGAGGGGCAAAATGGGAGCAGTGGGAAAAGAAGGGAATTATCTTCCTTGGAATGAAGGGATTAGCACTCTTAATGAATTTTCAGCTCCTAGTGAAGTAGCGATCATCAGTGGCTACTAATTCTATGTATTGAAAGGCTAATGGGATCATTATAGTGGAGGGGTTAACCCTACAGCATTGGAACCCACTGATCAATCTCAACACCGTTAAAAACAGGACAACCTTCTGTGTTTATTTTGTGATTTAATAGGAAGGCACACAACACCACTTATAAAATAATCCTGCAATAACAAGAAACTGAATTAAAGTCTAATTAATTCTCTAGCTCTAACTGCCTGTTTGGAAGGAAGTATGGATAGTAGAAGACCATCTTAAATGACATCACAAGAATACAACCAGCCACCTCCAAACAACAGAAAATACTACAGGATAAATGATTTAGTTTCTTCAACAAATAAATGCCCCCTAAAAGGTAGGAAGAGCTGTCACAGACTAAAAGACACATTGACTAGTTGCTATGTGTGGATCTTGATTTATATTTTGCTCTTTAAAAAATGTTTATTTTAGAGAGAGGGAGGGAGGGAGGGAGAGAGGGAGAGAGCGAGCGAGCGAGAGAGAGCGAGCATGTGTGCACAGCCCACAATTGTGGAGGGGCAGAGAGAGAGAATCCAAAGCAAGCTCCAGCATAGAGCTTGAACCCATGAACTATATCATAACCTGAGCAGAAATCAAGCATCAGATACTTAGCCAATTGAGCCACCCAGGTACCCCTGGATTTTTATTTTAATGAATGTGGTATAAAAAAGATATTTGATAGGATTATGGGAATTGGAGTATGGCTTGGTTATAAAGTGATATAAAGAAATTGTGGTTAAATTTGTCGCATGAGATAATGATAATGCTGGTTAAAAAACAACTTATCTATTGGCTATAAATACTCCTACATTTCGTGAGAGATGATATAATGTCTGAGATTTTCTTTGAAATACAGTACTCCCCTACCCCCATCCACTCCCCCAAACATCTAAGCTAAAAGAATTGAACAGAAAGCTCTATGTGTGTAGTGTGAGGAAGGGGGTGTGGTGGATGGGACAAGAATGATAGAATATTGATAATTGTTCATATTGGATGATGGGTCCATGGAACCACATCCCCGTCATATGATTTCTTATTGTTTGCTGGAAAATTTCTACCACAAAAGTTTTTTAAAAAGTCCTTTTTGCCCCTTCTTACCTAGGGATTCTCCAAGAAACAGGAAGTTTGAATCTCATCAGCAAAGGGGGTATTTGTCTTATTTTCACTCCCCCTGCTTGGAGACCATGATGCTCCACAGTGCCTTTCAGATTTGGACTCCCCTTTGTCCAGTGGGACTTCTGGGAGTTCACCTCATTCCTGCGCATCAGTACTCCCACTGGACGGTGGCCACTGCCCCAAAAGGAGGTGTCTCTCATTTTAGACTGGGATCAGAAGGATCCAGATGGGTTGCCGCTTATAACTGGTACACATTTCAGCCCACGAGCAGAGGTGTGCAAGAAATAGTATGAAATTGCTTTTGTAACTCCACTTAATTTGTATTTTAAGCCTTGATCCTGCTGATGTCCTGTTTGGATTTCTACCCATCCCTCTTTGGAAATCACAGAGAGCCACAGTCATGGGGGTTGAGGTGAGAGCATGGTTACTGTTCAGTGGGGTACAGACTTGTAGCTGAGAGGTCCATCCACTCGGTTACCATGTTTCCTTTAGGTTTGGTGACTCTTGTGCCATGGATGGGAAAGGTTGACTCTGCTCATATGCACAACACAGCCATCTGGTCTGAGAGTTTTTGCCGTATCTAACCCTTTAACCACACTTTAGAGATTCCTTCTCCTCCATGATCCACAGACCTCTCTGTGACGACCTAGATCTTACAAATCTAGTCAGAGAAGACAGCAAGTACATAATTACAAAGATCCTGCTTCTGTTAGGTTTCTGCTCAAGTATCCTCTCTTTTCTGTGGAGTTTGGGATTTTAGAAATAAAAACCAAGATGATGAGCAAGTTATTGCTGTTTTCAGCCCTGCGTGCCCTTCCTCTGGCCAGTGAACCCAGAATCTGCTACCCACTTGAATACAGAAGGGAAAGGGTAAAAAATAAAAAGAGAAAAGAAAAAAAATTCAACAAGAATAGATTCACATCTCAAAATATCCTATCACTCTTAAGAAGATGTGAGTTGAATTCACAGGAGAGGTTCCATTGGGAGAAAGGAATGGTTCTTGAAAATGGGGTCTGCGCATTTGTAAAGACCATGTGAGATCATGGTCCCCAGAATGCTCTGACGTCATCAGTGAGGTCAGAGAACCCTGCTGTGGGCCTGGTGACCTTTGAACCTTAACAGCCCTGGGCTGCAGCGAGCACTGGGCAGTGCTGCTGGTTCTCTGGCCAGTCTGACATCCTCAGCCATTTAGGGGGCTTGACTATTTTTTTTTGTATTGGGCCATTTCATCGAATTTCCTGAGAGTCAAGAAGGGCCAACCAGCAGGGAAAAAGAAAAGCTGGGTGTTAGGTGTCTTCTAAGAAACTTCTGTAGCTGGTACTATGAAACAGCGACAAAAGAGGAAACATCTGGAAAATGAAGAGTCCCAGGAAACGGCCGAGCACGGAGGAGGTATGTGCTGGTCACCTCATCTGGGGCACAAAGGCTGCCACCAGCCTGGGTCTCCTCCAGGAAGGTGGGATGGAGAAGCTCGTGTAGGGAGGGAGAGACCTGGTAGCAGCCAGCAGATGCCTCTTGTTAGTCTTGAGGTTCCCCTGTGGTGTGAGATGGCACAGGAAGGCCAGGTGGCCCCCTAGAAGCCAGGGAGTCATTCCTACCAGTCTGAGGACTTCTCTCTTGGGGCTGTTCAGGCCTGGAGCTGTGATAGACTGGTACTGGCCCAGACTCAGCCCTGTGTTTTCTCTCTTATCCTCTTTATTTGATCTTCCTTTGGGGTCCCTGTGTGTGGGGTGTGAAGGGTTCTGATACAGATCAACCCATGGAAGAGGAAAGAGAAGTCTTGCTCAAAAGCATTTTGAGAAGTGACATGCCTGTGCAGAAGATGATCTAGGGATGGCATCAGACCGAAAGCATGGAGATCGTATTCCTTTAGCGGGAAGAATTTACCAGTTGATCAATGGGAGTTTGTGAATCTGCAGGTGTGGGCTTTCCTGAGGAGATCAGGGGAAGGGAGGGGTCATTCACAGACCACACCCAGATGGAGGGAGGTGAGAAATGTTGGCAGGGACCTTTAGGGAGCTCTGAGAGTCTCGGATTTACTTCCCAGGGTACATGGTGACTGCATGCAAACAAGTAGCTTGCCCTGAGAAGGTGGGTGATCGCATGCAGGAGGCGGGACCGAATGGAGCCCACCCCAGAGATCTAGCTGGAGCCTTCTGCCCCAAATTAGAGCCCATCAGCTCCCTCAAGGCCCCGGGTCCTGAAGAGTGTGGGATGAGCCCTGGGAATGGAGGCCTGGAAAGGAGGCGGATTTTGACACAGCAGCATCAAATAGGGATAGGACAGAGAAAGCAATGTTCTATGTTTATCATATGACAAGATATGTTTGCCTTTGTGTGTGTGATGGGGCAGGGGGAGCAGTGGAGAGAAAGGGAAGAGTGTCCTTAGATGTGAAGTCTGTCTTGTAAGGTTCCTGTCACTCACCCATATACATTTTGGAACAGAACACACTTTCACATCTGCACACACACTACTTTGTTAAACCACACAGAGCACATAGGTATATATGCATATCACTTGTCTTCTGTGTTTACATACGATCCATGTATTTCAAAGTCATCTCCTGTTACACCACACTCTGGAATATGAGTAGGACTCTGGAGTATGAGAATGTCACAGATACTGTATGGTATGTACTCACACTAAAAATAAGCATGATCCAAATAGTGCATGGGAACACTCCCAAATAAAAATTATTTGCAGTTTACCTGAAATGCAAATTTAACTGGACATCCTCCACTGTTGTCTCCTAACTCTGGGAACCCTTGTATCCCTCACACCAGCTGACATATCATACCTTGACTATATGTCTGGTTAGTGTCTGTCTTCTACTACAATGTTCAGCATCGCCAGAGCCTAGAATAGTGCCTGATACATACTAGCTGAACACTGTTGAAGAAATGAAGAAATGAATGATAGAACACATACAATAAATACAGACCATATTAGATAAATCAGGAAATGTGACATGTCGCACGATTCCCAAGTTGTGAACACATGCTATGCTCCAAACACTCCATGTGTTTCTACCCTGCTCACCACACCGTCCCCACGTGTGTGAAAGGTTTGGCTGATACACATTATTCTCACATGTCAGACATCCTGTTCACAGCTACTACTCAGGTCTGCACTTCTAAAAAGACAAAACAAAATAATTATTGATAGTAATTAAATGCAGGAGTATCCACTGGGGACCAGACAGTGACCCATGTGTATTTGCCACACCTGACACAGGTCACATGCTCGGTTAATATTTGTTGGATGGATGAATGATGCCCACGCATGCCCCACCCACTGGATGTCTGAGGCTTTCCTATCTTTCTCAGGAGTCTCAAAGTCCCCTGAAGATGCCCCTCAGCTTGGATCACGTGGGGTGGCCAAAGGCTGGGACTCAGGGGTAGGGGAGGTGTCCTCTGCCTCTGAATACTTCTCCTGTGCTTCTTCTCCACGCAAGTTCATCCATGTCGGTAAGTGTTCAGGGCTCCTTGGATGTGGAGCCCCTCGGGTGAGGGGTTGGAGGTACACAGATCCAGGAGAAGCTGAGAAGAAATAAATCTAAGACAATCAGAAGTAATCAGGGCTCAGTGGAGGAACCTGGGAAGATGGTATAGCTGTTGAGAGAGCATGGGTATGAGCTTTGTGTTGGAGAGTGTGAGCCCTGGTGCAGTCATAGTTGGGAAGTTAAGAAGCAAGGGCCAGAAAGGTCCAGGCTCAAGCTGTGGGGCCACGGGACAGGATTAAGCACCTTCAGAGGAGTTGTGAGGCTTTGCCTTTGTCCTTCCTTCCAGAGAAGGATGGAGCTCCTCATGATAGGCCTCTGGCCCTGGAGCAAGACCATCCAGTTCAGAGCCCCACGCCTGATGTGCACAACTCACTCCACACACATCCCTTCTCAGCATGCACATCCCAACTGCCATCTCCTCTACCACTGACCCCCTGTCACCCACACACCGATGGTGTCTGAAACTCAAGCTCTGCTCATGGCACACGCAACCCACCACCATCCCACACGTTCTGCAACCCTTTGCCACCTGACTCCAGACCCCTGCATACAGATGCCCCTCCTGCCTCCCTACACACACGCAAAGCCCGTAGATGACACCAGATTCACCCCTGCCCCTGGAATATGAACATGAATGCCAAGCTGCTCACACCACAGCCCCTCTGCCTTCTACCACACGTCTTTTTTTTTAATTTTTTTTTTTAATGTTTTATTTATTTCTTGGAGAGAGAGAGAGACAGCGTGAGCAGGGGAGGGTCAGAGAGAGAGGGAATCACAGACTGAAACAGGCTCCAGGCTCTGAGCTGGCAGTCAGCACAGAGCCCGACGCGGGGCTCGAACCCACGAACCGCGAGATCATGACCTAAGCGAAAGTCGGACGCTTAACCGACTAAGCCACCCAGGCGCCCCTACCACACGTCTTCACACTTGAAGCTCCCTCAGCTTCTGGCCGGCCCCATGCATGTTCTTATGTCTCTAATTTCCTTTCCTAGGACTCCGGAGAGTACATCGAGACAGTCCCCAGCCTAGATCACCCCTAGTCCAGGGTCAGGAGCGAGGGGAGACTGCTCCCCCCTCACACCATGTCTCCTTCTCGTCCCCTTCGTCCTATAAGACCTGTGTGTCCTCTCTGTGCAGAAACAAAGAGGAAAAGGGCATGAAAATATACTATATGCAGGTACAAATGCAAAAGGGTGTGGCTGTCTCCTGGGAGACAGAGGAGACCTCAGACTCACTAGAGAAGCAGCCAAGGATGGAAGAGGTGACCCTTCCTGAGAACGTGCGGGTAGGTACCCCCCCCTCAGATGTGTCCACCCGAAACCTGCTGTCTGACAGCGAGCCCAGCGGGGAGGAGAAGGAGCATGACGAGCGGGCGGAGTCAGACAGCCCGCCAGGCTCGCCCGCGGCTGAGGAGAGACCCAGGGCCAAGACCCCCGACTGGCTGGTGACCATGGAGACCGGCTTCCGCTGCATGGCCTGCTGCCGGGTCTTCTCCACCTTGGAGATCCTCCAGGAGCACGTCCAGAACGGGATCAGGGAGGGCTTCAGCTGCTACCTGTTCCACCTCACCATGGCTCAGCTGACGGGCAGCGCCGCATCCGAGGGCACCCAGGGGGAGGAGGACGATGAGAACGAGGAGGAGGGGAAGGAGAGGCCGGAGGAAAAGGAGGACGAGGAGCAGCCCGCACAGAAAAGCCCTGGCGTGAAGCGACCCTGGAGCCAGTGCCCAGGCTGCGCGTTTCATTCTCCAAAGGACAAGAAGTGAGCTGGGGCTGGGCGTGCCGAGGGCACAGCAAGACTGGTCTCTGCCATCCACTCATGTCTCCAGAACGGAGAGTGGGGGGCTTTGTCAGATCAAGGACACCTGAAGGGTGGCGGGCGGGTGACTGGGCCCCTTGCTTCTTGTCCAGGCATTTGATACAGTTATGACAGTCAGTGGGGATTTATCCTGAGCTTTTCAGCTCTTGCAGGAAGTCCTGCAAATGTCCAAGGGCTAACAGAGCACCTTTCCTCTTGAACCAAGAAGCGTCTTTCTCTGTTCTGGTTTCCACACAGCAATTGAGATTCATGAGCCAGAAGGTCCTGGAAGATGGTGTGGCCTTCTCTTGGGAGAAGTAAGTAAGGCCTGAGGTTGGTGTAGTCTGAGCTGATGTCAGGGGGTCCCAGAGGAATCTAGGTGGAGGAATTACATGGCCTCACTAGGTTACCTGGTGGCTCTGCAGTGGCATCAGCTTGAGGTGTACTCAGTGTGTCCAGGGAATTGACCTCCATTTACTTAAACAAGAAAGTGAGAATTGAATGAAAATTTTTTTTAGTTTTTAAAAATTTATTTTGAAAGAGAGAGAGAGGGGGCAGTGGGAAGGGGGAGGGGGAGAGAGAGAGAGAGAGAGAGAGAAAGAATCTCAAGCAGGCTCCTTGCCATCAGCACAAAGCCTGATACGGGGCTTGAACTCACAAACCATGAGATCGTGACTTGAACAGAAACCAAGAGTGGGATGCTCAACTGACATAGCCACCCAGGTGCTCTGAGAAAGTGAGAGTTTTGATTGGCAGTTATTTCACTGACCCCCTGCCTGACCTGAGCTCTAAGAGCAAATACTGCCAGCAAATACAGCCCTTCTGGGCTGAGATAGCTCAGTGCAACCTCAAGAGCTAGGAGTGGTCTGGAGAGAGGACATGGGGACCTAGCAGGACCAGAGGTATGAGGTGTGAGAGCATTCAGCTGGAGCCAGCATCTCACTCCCACCCACAGATGTAGCCCTTGGGGAGATAGCAGAGTGTGGAGGGGGAGAAACACAGAAGTGAGCCCCTAAGAGATCTGGGAATGTTCCAGAACCTTTCTTTTGCTGTAGTTGGTCTGGAAATAAAGTCATTGCGGTGTGTGTGGCTCTGAGCTTTAAGCCAAAGGTGAAGGGTCACTCTGGCTCAAAGAACTCACGTCTCTTCCTGCTCTGCCTCATTTGTTTAATCAATTCCAGGGAGAAGAAAGGACCCTGGGGTTAGTCACAGACATAATGCCAATGATGTGAAGAAAGATGAAGGAACAGGCACTCACTCTAGCATCACATGAAAATATAAAGACCATATGTAATAAAGGCTGTTGTCCAAACCTTTCCTGGATATGTTCTTTAATTGAAGTTATCTGTCTGTCTGTCTGTCTGTCTACCTACCTACCTACCTACCTCCCTCTGTCCCTGTAGTGGCCTATGAACCAGGTTTCCTATAAGCACCAAGGACACCCACAGTCCTTTCCCAGCAGCAGCAGTACTGAAGCACTCGGGGTTGATTAGGCTTCTGTGTGACTGTCTTCACAAGACTGGATTCCACAAATGACACACTCCACTGGATTCAGAAGAGGTTGCCGGTAAGTAGCAGGTGCTATAAAAACTGTCCCATGGGTTGTGTCTGAAAGCACTGTGAAGGTGATCTTCAGAGGGCTGCTGGCTGGTGTGCTTGTTTCCCCAGGTCTGGCCTGGATGAGAGACAATTAGTTGTGGCTTCACAAGGAAACACCAGGACAGAGGAGAAATGTCTGAGTTTTGAAGCTGTCCACGGAACAGATTCCTCCTGCGTGGGTGAGACCTTGTCACAGTGCTCAGACGAAGCCATCTGACCACAATCAGTTGTGACTGCTGATTGATAGTTGTAGCAAAAGTTTAAGCCACATAAGATTGGCTCTGATATTTCCAGTTATGACATTAATATTTCCATTTCTAAATAAATCCTTCCTCTAGCCTCTCAAGTTTTTGACCTTTTCAACCTTGAACTTCATCTTCACACCACGGCTACCACCCCTGGGAACTAAGCACGTCTAGGAGGCGCTGAAGACTCATTTAGATGCATGAGGTTGTCCTTGGACTGAAGGTGAGGGGGGAATGATGTGTGTTTCTAATCTGAGTAGGGAGACAATGCTAGCCTTTAGAAAACTGATGGAATTAGAAGGAAATAATTCAAAGTTCAGGGATTCTTTCCATTTAAGTAGGATAAGGTCTAATTCCAAAGTCCTATGGATTTTTTTTTTTTAGGAATATGAAAGGTGACTTCATGGGCCTTTTTGAATCAACCATGGTTTCTATGATCTGGTGTTGTCATTATTATTTCAATAATAATAATAAACATAAACAATATGAACTTTCTCACTGGTTTTATGTTTCTCAGCCTTTTAGTAGGGATATCATCAGCATATCCGCATCTCGTGCCTCAAGATGCTCTGTATCCCCTTTAACTGTCATTCCAAGAATTCAGAATTTGAGGCTTATCCTACCCTTCCATACTCACACCACCGTCTGGGGGATTCCACTTAGTTTCTGACAGTGTCTGTCTGCTCCGTAACTTCTGCCTTGTTCTTTGTTCCTTGAGCCCACCAGGAACTTTATCTTTCGACACCCCCCCACCCCCCATCTTCTGGGGTCTACAACACTTCTTCTCCTTTCTTTGGAAGGTTTTTTTTGTTTTGTTTTGTTTTGTTTTTTCACTTCTCTCTTCCACTGACTGTTTCAGACCCTGAGAGTTTATTTCACATAACTTGGTGGGATGTTGTTTACACAGTGAGAGTTCTGGTTGCTATTCCTGCTCAGAGAGAGACTTCCCAGAAAGCACAGAGCAGAGTAACATAAGGGCCTGTGGGTAGGAGTCAGGTGCTGCAAGAAGCAGCTATTGCTAGGTGTGGAGAAACTTGTTGGAATTTTATATTTGTTAATCTTGTATCCACCTGTGTTACTGAACCTTTCTTATTCTTACTAGTTTGTCTGTGTGTTCTTCTGGGGTTCCTGGATAAATGATGAGGTTAAATGTAAATCAAATGTTCCGTGAGTAACCTGAGTTCATTATAATTCATTGGATAGACACTTTTTTAATGTTTACTTATTGGTTTTGAGAGAAATGGCACAGGTCAAGGAGGAGCAGAGAGAGAGAATCGCAAGCAGGCTCTGCACTGTCAGCATAGAGCCCTATGTGGGGCTTGAACTCACAAACTGAGATAATGACCTGAGCTGAAGTTGGATGCTTAACTGACTGAGCCATGCAGGTACTCTTATAGATACTTTTTGAACATATAACCGTTTCTATGCTTATTTTTAGATTCCCCTTACTGCCCAGAGGAAACCAGGGTCAGAGTTTTGCAAGTATCTAGTCCATATTTTCTTTTTTTAAAATTTTTTAAAAAATGTTTTTATTTATTTCTAGGAGAGAGAGAGAGACAGCATGAGCAGGGGAGGGTCAGAGCAGAGCAGAGCAGAGAAGGAATCACAGTCTCTGAAACAGGCTCCAGGTTCTGAGCTGGCAGTCAGCACACAGCCCGACCCGGGGCTCAAACCCATGAACCGCGAGATCATGACCCAAGCGAAAGTCGTACGCTTAACCGACTAAGCCACCCAGGCGCCCCTCTAGTCCATATTTTCATATATAGGTACATATATAATCATAACATAACATTGTGCATCACATTTTTTTCATTTTTATTCATTTTTGAGAGACAGAAAGATAGGGCCAGAGTGGGGGAGGGGCAGAGAGAGGGAGACACAGAATATGAAGCAGGTTCCAGGCTCTGAGCTGCCAGCACAGAGCCCAATGCAAAGCTCCAACCCATGAACCATGTGATCATGACCTGAGCCAAAGTCAGATGCTTGACTGACTGTGCCACCCAGGTGCCCCTATTACATTTAATTGCAGTCAGTCCTATGTTTTCATGTTTTATCCATGCCAGCTTGTTTCAATCTAGGTCTGTTATTTTAACTGTTCAATGTTTTTCCACCATATGCATATAGCACCTTTTTTTTTTCCATTCAGACATTATTGAACACTTGGATCATTTCCATCTTTTCTCTAGAGCAAACAATATTTCCTAGAGCATCTCAGACTTCTCCTGACAGTCAAGAAGGACCAGGCTGTCTAAAGCATTGCTCTTGCCTTTAACCACCTTCCACCAAGCTACCTCCAGCCAGTGATTTGAAGCACTCAGAAGCTCCTCAAAATGGAAAGATCTAAAGAGCCAGAAGGTAGGAGATTACTGTCATGCATCCTTTTGGGACCCCAGGGAAATCTGTGCTGGTTTGAGCCTCTCTCCTTGCTACCCTGGCCTCTCTAAAGAAACTTAGAAGAAAGGACAATCCAAAAACTGTGAGTAGACACTGGAGAGATGTTGGGGGCTCAAGCCACGATTGAGATCTCTGAGTAGACTCTGAGGGTGCAGCACATCCAGATAGCCAGGCTCCACCTTCTGAGAACTTCCAAAGATGTTTGTAATTTAGGTGATGCCAGGGGCACACAACTGATATGGGCCACCCTGTCCCAGAATGCTCCCTTTATGGGTATCGATTCCTGTTCACTCTTGTTTCCCATTATTTGGACACTGCCTTTGGTATCCACTGATATGAACCACAGTAGGTAGAAGATGCAAAAGAACCATCTTGATGCTCAGTGTCACCGCATAGCTTAGGGGTGAGGGATGCCGCCAAAGTAAGCTCATGAGGGAAAGATGGCATTTAAATAGATCTGAGTGCAGGGTGTTTTCTCAAGTCTTGATGAATATAATCTATGTCATCTCCCCCAAGGATTTCCAGAAGTCCTTGTTTTCAAGGCTGGCCATGGGTCTTGGTTCAGCCAATGAGGGAACCATGTATTCCTGTTTGTTTGGGGCTTGCTCATGCTTGTCCCCCTCTGATACACACTCTGCAAGACTGATCTTGTGTCCCTAAGACAACCTCTTACCTATTACTCTCATGAGTGTTTACTGTCTTCCCCCAGTGCCCCCTTAAAATGTCACTACAGTGAATTTTTTAAAGTTTATTTATTTTGAGAGAGAGCGAGAGAGCACAAGTTGGGGAGGAACAGAGAGAGGGAAAGAGAGAGTGAATCCCAAGCAGGCTTCACACTGTCAGCGCAGAGCTCAGTGTGGGACTTGAACTAATGAACCATGAGATCGTGACCTGAGCTGAAAACAAGTGTCGGCCAGTTAACCGGCTGAGCCACCCAGGTGCCCCACCATTACAGTGAATTTATAACTTGATAATCCAGCTTCTCATTCTTTTCTTAGCACCTTCTGATAAATAGTATCTGCTATATGCCACAGTCTTCACACGTCCATAATCCTCCTTAACTCTGCTGAAGCAGATGAATCCATTAGGAATCTTTTCTTTTTATCTTTCTTCTTTGGCATTTCATTTCTATCTTTTAAGATCCTTTTCTTGTCTCTCTACTATCCTGACTCTTTTCTCCTCCTCTTTAAATAGACTTTCTGTCCCCTTCCCTAAATTCCTCCCAAACATTCAGAGTTTATTCCTCATCAATTAGAGGACGTTTGATTGTTGAAATTCAGTGATAAGTTCGCTGGTGTTCTTGCAATGATGGAAGCTTCTCTGTCTGGCAGCCCACAAAAGCCAGCCCCTGAGACCTACAGTTGAGTTCCAAATCCTTCTAAAAACAAAACGCATACCAAGAATACCGCTCAGCTTTGAATTACCATCCAGTTAAGATGATTTGGGTAAGAGTCATGGGGTAAATATATCCCCAGATCTATGTAAATAGAAAACCAAAGAAACTGTAAAACAAAAATTGGAAGGAAACCACACATGAAACAAATTAGGGAGTGGTTTTAGTATGTACCAAGATGTCTGTGAGCGCGCGCGTGTGTGTGTGTGTGTGTGTGTGTGTATGTTTTGGTAAGTCGGAGGTAGAGGTGGGGGTAAGGGGAAAGGGGTTCTATGAGCTCTAATTACTTACCCAGACAAGTTCAGTGGAGACTCCCATTCCCCTGTGTGTAACACATGCATCAAACCTGCGAGGTCCCTCCTGTTTCTGTCTTGCACCTGTAGTGCAGAGGTCAAAGGTTCCCTTTGTAGGTTTCTCAGGTGATACTCCATTCTGAGATTTTCTCGCCTCATCCAAGAATCTGACATGAGTTCCCTTCTGCTCTGGGTTCGCGGACCCTTCTCTTCTTCTCATTCCTGGGGAATACTTTTCCTTAGTTTCTTTGCCAAACTCTTCCCTCTCGGAGGCATTCCACTATTTTTCCTCAAGACTTGAATAGTCATTTTGATGGCTTAGTGAACCTAGAGTCAGGTTAAACTGAGAATATGGTGAGAAGCAGGATTGTCAAAAGAAAAACTAGTTCCTCTTTTCTGAGGGGTCTTGAGAACTTGATCTTTAATCCTTTCTGGTAAGAAGGGGAAACAGAGTAATAAAATTAACAAGTAAGGAGAAAGTGCCACAAACCAGGTATTTTTGTGAGTATTAGTGCGGGTTCATTAGTCTGGAGAATAACTCTGTGAGGCACATGCCATTATCATATTATGGGATGAGCCTTATTTGATCTAAGAGATTGTGGGCACAACTTCTGGAACCATCTGCAAACTTCGTTCTTATTCTGCAGCCCTGAGTCCAGCTGGGACCAGATTGCACTAGCCTGGAGTATATGAGGGGGTGGATGAAGAATTTATTCATGCCTAAGGTTACTGGACACTGTAGTCCCATCAGTTACTAAGAAATTCCAAGATGGATGAGGTGTGCCAGGCCCAGATAGCCAGAGTGTTCTTTTGCGCAGAAAACTTCTCACCTAGGAGAGTTCTGAGCCAATTCTGTTTGATTTCACCAAGTGAGGGCAGGGAGCTGCTCTCCACATCATCACCACCACCACCTCCCTAGGTGCCATAACTCAGGGGGTTATGAATTTCCTCGCAGAGTGAACGCAGAATAAGTTGGTCAGGTTCCACCTGGATACCCCTCTCGCTGGGGAGTCGGGGGTGATGTGCTGACTCCTGGAGACATAGGCTTGTCTAGAAACAAGCAGAGTGTTCTGGGAGTGTTTGCTCTGCGTGTGTGTGTGTGTGTGTGTGTGTCTGTGTGTATGTGTGTGTCCATGTCTGTGTCCATCCTTCTGGTTGGTTCTCTCAGCCAGGCACCCCAAGAGTCTGTCCACTCTCAGCCCAAGCGATCCTTTTCATCACAAGGGTAAGACGTTTGCCTCATTTGCCATCATATCCTTTCTTCAAAGTACAGTTATTAAAATTTTTAAAAATATTTTTTATTTATTTCTGAGAGAGAGAGGCAGCATGAGCAGGGGAGGGTCAGAGAGAGAGGGAGACACAGAATCTGAAACAACCTCAGGCTCTGAGCTGGCTGTCAGCATAGAGTCTGATAAGGGCCTCGAACCCACGAACTGCGAGTGAGATCATGACCTGAGCCAAAGTCGGACGCTTAACCAACTGAGCCATCCAGGTGCCCCAGTATAGTTATTATAAGGTGTTCCCACTTCTCAGACTCCTTTCCTCTCACTTGATTTCAGTTCTGTCACCTTTCCCCTCCACGATGGCCTGTTGACTTAATGGGTATAGATTCAGAGACCACAGGAGATGCCAGCAATTCCAAAATAACAATACAGACACATCAGGAAAGCTTCAAACCATTTGTCCTGACACATTTTTAAAAATTTCACAAACAGAGGTGCCTGGGTGGTTCATTCAGTAGAGCGTCTGACTCCTCAGTTTGGCTCAGGTCATGATACCAGGGTTGTGGAATTAAGCCCTGTCTTGAGCTCTGTGCTGACCATGGTGCCTGCTTGGAATTCTCTCTCTCTCACTCTCCCTTTCTTCCTCTGTCCCTCTCCCCAACTTGTGTGTGCTCTCTCTCTAAAAATAAAATAAAATGAAAAGAACTAAACATTTTCACAAGCAATATATTAAGAGTATAAAAACTCGAAGGATAAATTGAGTAAAACTTAATTTTTTCTCATACATAGTTAGTTTTATGACACCCCCATCAAACAGGTACCATTATAAACCCTCTGTGACAGATAAGGGCAGACGAGGAATGAATAAATTCTTCATCTACTTTCATTTGTTCCAGAACTTACACAGGGGCCAGATGAGTTGGCTGAGACTTGGGAGCAAGTCAAAATCCATTCCTTTAATTGTTTTGCTTTATTTGGAGGAATGGATGGTTTTGCCACCAAAACCTTTAAATATGTTGCATCGTTCCATCTCTAGCATGCATGGGCTTGTTACATGGGGTGAGTAAACTGACTCTTTTTTAAAATGTTAATTTAGTTTTGAGAGAGAGAGAGCCAGAGTCCAAGCAGGTGAGGGGCAGAGAGAGAGACAGACAGACAGACAGAATCCGAAGCAAGCTGCAGGCTCCCAGCTGTCAGCACAGAGCCTGATGCAGGGCTTGAACTCACCGACTGCGAGATCATGACCTGAGCTCAATTCACATAACTAACTCACTGAGCAACCCAGGCACCCCTAAACTGACTCTTTATAAAAACCCTTATGCAGCTGGATGAAGGTGGACCAGGGACTAGAAGCTATATATTCAAGATGGCCTACCATATTTTAAAAATGTCTTCTTGAATGTAATTTATGTAATGTCAAGTCTAGTATGCTGTCTATGTAGTAACAGAGATGTGAAGATTGGTAAAACAGTACTTCAAGCTGGCAAGTACGAGGAGTGTGGTAGTACTGTGGTCAGGGCGGAGACCCACAGGAAAACTTGCTGTTTCCCTCCAGGCCTTTGGAAGGGCTCCATCAACTGCCAGTGTCCCTGGGGCAGCTACTCAGCTCACTTCTTAAGACACAAGCATCTTCAGTTTGACAGACTCACAGGAAGGCTTAAATATGGTTAGTAGTTCTGCATTCTTGATGCAATCATATTTTCAAGTGTGGGAGGATATCAAGCTATGAAAATATCCTTGGAGTAACTTGCTTATTAAATTTGGCTTTTTCCATCTTCCTAATACTTTTTCACCAAACACCAGGGGGTTCCCTTAATTTTTCTGATTCATGTTGTTTTCCCTTTGTCTAATGAACGTTCACACACTTACTGATGAGCTATTATGGTTGGGAAAGAAATAAACATCTCTAAAATGAAAAAGATATTGACAATGACAAGTAGGAAAAGCCCTGAAACTGAGGATATGCTTCATTATAGCTTATTAATTGGAATGGAAAGTTCATGCTCACTGCTGAGGGTATATAAATAAAAGTCAAGGATTCTCTGAGGCATCTCTGGGACCTTATGAGCCTCCATCATTTCTGATGAGTACAATATGATAGATAAAATATAGGATATTTAGTTAAATTTGAATGTCAGAAAAACAGTGAATACATTTTTAATATAAGTATACCTCATTTAGTACATAGGATATACTTACACAAACCATTGACTAAGTCTGACAACAGTACCAATGAACCATGGTGGAGGCAACTAAGGGGTGGCACACGGTGGCTCCTCACGTTACAAGTTGCTTGAGGTCATCTAGGTATGGTGTAAAATCCTTCATGGACATTGCCAAAATGTCATGGCCAGTATTTGACTAGAATTACTACTTCCTTGGACTTCTCTTAGGTGGGGTGAACCTTCCTCTTAATGACTTTTGGTAGATCTGGGAGCCCTTATCTAAGGGGGAGCCCCAAAATGAAATTGCATCCTTACACACACATTCCCAGTTCAAAATGGAATCTTTCTAGAACTTGTTGCATATGAATAATAAGAGATGAGAAGGCTTGTGAAACTTGGGATTAATATACCTTTTACTCTTTATGGGTAAAGTGTTGCCATCCTGGGTGATTTAACATGAGCAAAGTGAAAAATTCCATGTTCCCAGTCAGACAGAAATAGTCTTGCTATACACTTTTGGATGCATGGCCAGGCCCTAGTGTTTCAGAGAGTGAGTATCTGGTCTTAGAAAGATAGACCTAGGCTTGGATCTTTCTGAGGACCAGGAAAAGACCAGAGTTTCAAGTTTACGTCTTATGGCTTACAGACACGACAGTGAACTTCATGTAGTTCCCAGAAGGGAAATCATGGAGCCAAACTTTAGCTACATCCACTGTGCAGGCTCTTTCCAAACTGTATGTTGAGGTGGAGCTTGTTTACAACTATGGAGGTCCAGAAAATTCTCTGATATGCAATTTGGGTGCTCACTCTCAGATAGAAAGCAGAGCTGATTGATACTTTAGTGGTACCATGAATTTTTTGGGCTGACAATGGCATTTCCCAGGCCCCAAAGACTCGGTGCTGCTCCTTGAAGTGTGCAGAGGGATTTTTATCTCTTTTGCAGCCCTTCATAGCGTTGTGAAAGGAAGCTATCACACCTGGCTCAGAAGAAGGCCAGTCAGGGTTAGGCTCACTGGTATTACTAGACTCAAGGAGAAACATACGATCAGAAGCAGGGGTGTCTGGCATGGGAAGGATATTGCTGGAGTTTCACAAATGCTTCAGGACCAGGGAGAACCACCAGAAGGACTAGGCTTTGATTTAGGTTGCAGGTAAGGGAGTGAGGAATGGAACAGGGATTGACCTCATACAACTGGCCAACTTGTCATGCATTCATTTGTCATTCATTCATTCATTCATTCATTCATTCATTTGCCCATCCATCAATTGGATTGCTATCATGTACCAGGTACTGTGTCAGGTTTTGAGATACAGTAGTGAAGGAAACAAGTTCTTAGTCTTTCAAGAACTTATAGTTCAGAGAGACTGATAAATAAATAGTCATGAGAATTAATTAATTAGTTGGCATAGGAAATAGGTCACCTGATAGAGGAAGTGGAGTCTGTGAGAAAAACAGGAGGGTCAATGAATTGAGCCCAGTGGTAGGACTGGGGGACAAGGGACCAGAGAGAATTCTCAAAGGAAGTGATACTGGAGATCTGCAGGAGCAGCAGAAGACTTCCAGGACCTTCCCAGATGGAGGGAATGAGGGAAAGATGGAGGGAAGAAAAAATATTTCAGCAGGAGGGACTAGTCCATTCTGAACCCTTAGGATGAGGAGAATATTGTATGTTCTTTAGTACACTGGGGACATGACATCCATGGGAGGAAAGTGACAAGAGATATGGCTGGAAAGGGAGGCAGGGTTTCATAGGCCTTATTCACCAGTTTAAACTTTGTTCTTGGACAAAGGGGATTCCCTGGAGGCATTGGGCAGAGAAGTAACTATGTCACATGTGTGTTTCAGAAAAGTTGCTTAGATGACTGTATAGGGTGGATTTAACTGGGTATCAACATGGACAGAATGCTCAAATTTTTCTGTGTGTGGGACAGGGTCACACATGGGACTCCATAGGTCACTGGAGTCAAGTGGGGGCAGTAAGTGGGGTGGGGAGACTCTTCTCTTTTTTATATGAGGCTCACCAGAGGCATCATGCCTTCATTCTATGAAGAGCAACATGCAATCAGTGATACCTCCTAAGATTATTACAAGGCAGATCTCTCTTTTTATATTTTAAAAAATTATCTCAGGACCTGAAAGGGCCGTCACTGTAGAAAATGGGTCTGGCACCTGCAACAGCTGAATGGAAATAGCAGCTGATGGGGAAAAGCAGCATGTGAGGGATTCTCGAGCAGAATGCTAGAAGCAGGAAATGGCTAAGTGCCTTTCCAACTCCTGGGCCTCTCTGCCTTCTCCTCTTCCTGTCCCCTAACCTTGTGAGGATAAAAAGGGTATTCTAGAGGGGTGCCTGGCTAAAGGTCTGACTCTTGATCTTGGCTCAGGTCATGATCTCATGGTTCATGAGATGGAGCTCTTCACTGGACTCTGTGCTAGTAGTGTGGAGCCTGCTTGGGATTCTCTCTCTCTCTCTGTCCCTCCCCTGTTCGTACTCTTCCCCTCCCCTCCTTTCAAAATAAGTAAACTTAAAAAAAAAAAAAAAAGGTATTCTAGAGACTTTTGGCCAAATTCCCTTGTCTGGAGACTTCCCATACATTTCCAGCTTTTTTCTTTCTCTTGAGAAAAAGATGAAGTTGGGGTGCCTGGTTGAGCGCCTGATTTGGGCTCAGGTCATGAACTCAAGGTTTGTAGGTTTGAGCTCCGCATCAGGCTCTGGGCTGACAACTCAGAGCTTGGAGCCTGGTTCGAATTCTGTGTCTCCCTCTCTCTCCGCCCCTCCCCTGCTCATGCTCCGTCTCTCTCTCTCACTCAGAAATAAACAAACATAAAAATTAAAAAAAAATAAAAGATAAAGTTAACAGCTGTGATAATTAAGTGAGGAGAACCACCTGAAATGTATGTATGCCACACTGTTGGTGGGAATGCAAACTGGTGCACCTACTGTGGAAAACAGTGTGGAGGTTCCTGAAAGTGGTAAGAATAGAATTACCCTATGAACCAGCAGTACTAAGTATTTACCCAAAGACTACAAAAATACTAATTTCAAGGGATAAATGCACCCCGATGTTTATAGCAGTGTTATCTACAGTAGCCATATTATGGAAACAGCTCAAGCATCCCTTGACTGATGAATGGATAAAGAATATGTGGTATATTTATGCAATGGAATATTACCTGGCCATAAAAGAGAATGAAATCTTGCCATTTGCAAAGACATGGATGGAGCTAGAGAATATTATGCTAAGCCAAGTACTTCAGTCAAAGACAAATACCATATGACTCACACATGTGGAATTAAAGAAACAAAACAGATGAGCAAAGGGGAAAAAAATAAAAGAGAGACAAGAAATAGACTCTTAACTGTAGAGAACAAACTGATGGTTACCAGAAGGGAGGTGGGTTGGAGAGATGGGTGAGTAAATAGGTGATGGGGATTAAAGAGTACACTTGTTGTGCTGAGCACGTGGTGATGCATGGAATTAATGAATCAGTAATTTGTACACCTGAAATGAATATTACACTGTATAGTAACTAACTGGAATTTAAATAAGAATGTTAAAAAAAATTGTGTCACAACCACAGTGCAAAAAGTACCCCTAATGATGGCAACACCACCAGAATCCTGTGGTTTGAAAGTAATGAAATTCCCTGAGCAGGGACATGCTGTTTATCTTCATTATGTGTCACTGGATACCATTTATAAATTCCAAATAGCTAGTGTTTTTAGAGCCTTCTTGCTTTCCATTTCTGAGGGTGTGTCTTTACCAACTCCTTTGGTCTTGGAGATGTAATCCTTAACAAACCACCAGTTACCACAAAATATTACTATAACAGAACAGCAGTATTCTTCATGGGATTTGTCATCCCAGGATGTGACCTTCATTGCCTTTCCTTGGACTGTTTTCCTAGCTTGCGGCTTAATTGAACTCAGATTCCTTCTGTCGATCACCTTAGAGCCTTTGTGTAGAAATTAAGCTGGTAAAGTAATGGAAGTCTTTCCCCTATGATAATCCCTTCAGTTGCTACAAATTGAAAATGGGGCTACAATAGTGTTAGAAGACTTGAAGTTTGAAGGTTTTAAGAATGATTTGGAGAGTCAGGAGCAAAAGAGGATTCATACAATTGAATATGAAATCTTTTTTGTCCTCGACATCATTTAACATGGATTAGAATAGAATTTAGGTTTACCCTATGGTAGAGCATAGTTATACTTGATCACTTTGAAGTTCTAACACTCAGATTTTATTTGAAAATCTGTTTTAAAGTTCTAGCTGAAGATCTGAGAATAAAATTGCCACTTGGTGGAGTGTAGAATGTGAGGGGGTAAAACAAACGTCACACTGGAATTGTTCTGCAGAACAGAAACTGTCCCATAGTGTGATTGGAAGTCGGACAGGGAAAGGACATGAAAACAGAGATAGTTTCATAATTCATGGAGCAGGTCACTCTTTAAAAGTGCTAAATAAGCTTCTTATGAAAGCCCACAGCGTATGAATGGCAAGACCACCAGTGTGGGAAGTCTCTTCATTTCTGGTATATGGGCTGGAATTATGAAGATATTAAGACACAGGTTTTTCTCAGAAGGAGGTGGATTCTGAAGTTCCTTAAATGGCATTTCCAGAGCTGATTACATATTCGTGCTAACAAAGCCATATCTGTCCATCTGGGGACCTTTGAAAACAATAGAACATGTACACTGGCATCAGTCAGACCTGGGATGGTATTACTTCAGTAAATGACCGAATCTGAATTATTTAATCTTATGTAATGAGTAATTACTTAATGTCTTCATCTGGGAATTAGAGAAGATAGTAATAGGACTGCTGTGAAGAATAAATGAGACCGTGGCCGTTGGGCATTGTGGGCCGTACCGGGCAAACAGGAGCTGTCAAATAAATGGTAATCAGCAGTGGTTATTCAAATTACAAAGAATAGTGAGTCTTAGGCTTTTGTGGAGAGTCATTTCTTATTCTCTTTAGTCCCCTGCTAAGATCACTTGTGAAACCTTCAGAATGTGCTTTTTGCTACTTGTCTCCTACTGGCAATTTGTGCAGTGCCCCTCCCATACCGCTTATGTTACCATTCTGAGCACGTGGCAGACTTCCAACTTGCCAGTATCTGCCATTTTCTAGTCCAAGAGTTTCTCCTGATGCTGAGAAGTCTGCGATGCCTGTGCACATGGCAAGAGGAAGTGGGGGAATTCATGGTTGCTCGTGAGCAGCCCTCTACCAGTGACTGTTGGGGAGTGGGTACCTAAACACCCCAGCTCCCATGACCTTTGGGTAGAGGATCACTGTGTTTCCCAGAGTTTTTTCCATGGGTTAGCTCTGCTTTCCTATGCTGTCACCTGGCTAAAAACATACTCTTCAATGCTGCCCTTCTCTTCCCTATCTTTCTTTCTTACTTCCTTATTGGGATTTCTTTCATTTCTCCAATTAACTTTTGGAACCCGAATATTTTTTTTAAGTTTATTTATTTATTTCTGAGACAGAGACAGTGAAAGGGGAGAGGAAGGGCAGAGAGATGGGGGGAGACAGAGAATTCCAAGCATTTTCTGCACTGTTAGCACAGAGCGTGATGTGGGGCTCAATCTCATGAAATCTGAGCTGAAATTGAGAGTCAGATGCTTAACTGAAACAGCCACCCAGGTGCTCCCCACCCCCCACCCCAGGGAACCAGAATGTTTATTACTGGGTTTGGTTCTGGGCAAACCTATCTGAAGTCATTTTCTTGAGATGAAAAGTTGTCAAGTTGTCTTTTAGCAGACGATAAGAACTAACAGAGAAACTGAAGTTTTTTTTTTATGGTTAGCTCATAATTCCCTACATACATTATTTGCTTACAGTATTGCTTAAATAATTATATGATATAGAAGTGATACAAAAAGCATAAGAACACAACTTATCTTATATTGAATGCATTTACTTTAAGCATCTATGGGTAGGCATCAGTCATACAGAATGCTAAGGAAAATAATCTAAGATAAAATAGTTGATGATTTAGGAAGAATTATAATATCATTTGCAGGAATTGAGTCCTGCTGAAATCTGTTGAGTGCACACAATAGTGACTGGTGTCATGGGGATACTAAATTAGGTTGGGAGCTATTGACTAAGTTTACAAGACTGGATATGGTTGGTCCTTCATGTTTTTTAGCTCTTAGTTTTAGACTAAGTTTACAAGAATGAATATGGGTGGTCCTTCATGTTTTGTTTTTTTTTTTTAGCTCTTAGTAAAAATGTATAATAAAAAGTGCTAATATCCTATCTTTCCACACTGTTCTCTTTTTTTAAGAATCAAAGAGAAAAAATGGAAACAAAGTAGAAGCTTTCTTAATCAAAGTCACTTTATTGATATTCTTTTTTTTAATGTCTATTTATTTATCTTGAGAGAGAGCCAGAGAACATGAGTGGAGGAAAGACAGAGACAGAGACACAGAATCTGAAGCAGACTCCAGGCTCTGAGCTATCAGCACAGAGCCCGATGTGGGGCTCCGACCTATGAACCATGAGATCATGGCCTGAGCTGAAATCAGACACTTAAATGACTGAGCTTCCCAGGTGCTCCACTTTATTGATATTCTTAAAGACAACTTTAATTGAGAAGTGGTAACTGTATAACTTATAGGAGTAGTTTTATTTTGAAATTGGAGCCTAGCTTTACAAGGTAAATGAATAGAGGCAAAAGACGGGATTGGATGGAGCAGGAAGGCTAAGAGCAGAGCTGAAAGTCAAGTATGATCACAGCTCAACATTTAACAGCTAGTTCAATTCATTTTTAAAAATGTTTATTTATTTTGAGAGAGAGGAGGGGAGGAGGGGGGAGAAGGAGAGAGAGAATCCCAACAGGCTTCATGTTCTCACCACAGAGCCTGACCCGGGGCTTGATTTCAAGAACTGTGAGATCATGAGCTGAGCGGAAATCAAGAGTTGGCTGCTTAACATATTGAGCCACCCAGATGCCCCATAATTACTTTCATTCTTTATCAGAACTAGAAAATCCAGGCCAGAAACACCCAGTATTTATGATAAATACTGATAACATGATATTATTATTATCAGATCTGTTGGCATTCTTTCTGGTACAGATGAAGTCTAAATTTTATCTCACCTGAAATTTACTTGTCTAGTTTTATGCATTGACCACATATTTGATTTTGCAGAGCTGTTCCAAATGTGTGTCGGTTTGGCATGATGTCAAAAGTGTCCTTCTCTTATGATGCTTACTCATAGCTTGGGCAAAACTCAGCCTGGACTACATAGTCGATTTTTGCTCTACTGACCAGGATGGTTCGAAAATATTATCAATGGTTTTATCCTCATAGTAGCAGTTTTCAGTCTTTTTTTTTTCAGCTTGTGAGTCCTATTTTCTGATAGAATATTCTGAAGAACTCCATACTCTAATATATATAATGGGAATCCTGAGTTAGTATACATGTAGTTGAAATTGTAACAGAGTACACTATGTTCTCGGGACACTCTGTAATTATTATCTACCCGGAAGGTATAGTGGGAAATTTCATTTCAAATTTGAACCACCAACAATATCTAAATACTACTTGTATTTCTTATCATAAACATCGAAGACAAGAAGCACACAAAACCTTTAATAAATATTAATGGATTTATCAATCATATTTCTAATGCTATCTGTTGGAAATTATCATGGAACAGGCAACCACTATGTGATCAGATTGTGTTCCAGGCAGATGAATCTGAATCTTACATGGTACATAAAATGGGAGGAGCACATTTTTAGGGACTGGGATATTGGTATGAGAAAACCAAGTTCTCTTACCATGTAAACCTTATGAGAGATACAGTTTACTGTGATAAGCTCAAAGGACATGTACTTGGCAGATTAAGCCAGGAGATGTCAGACCAGAGGATGTTCAAGGAATGAGTATTCTCCATTCTCCTCTGTTCTGAGATCCTATCTGGCTTTATGATTTCCCAACACGATTGCAAAATCTGCCATTAACCAACCAGCCTTGGAACCTGCCTTTAATAAGTTCTTGCTATCTCGCTGCACTGCCCACACGCTACAGAATAAGACCAGTGTCATACATGTCCAATATGGATGGCTTAGTACACAGGCCTTGACAAAACCTTTGATTGATATGAGGCCCTTGTTATACATCTTTAGAAATGAGTGTAAGCCAGGTACTAGCGAGAAGGAGAAGGAGGACCAGGGCCACTTGATACTATTACTAATAAATAGCATAGTTAAATTTTTAAAATTATTATTTATTTTTGAGAGAGAGCGTGCAATCAGGGGAGGGGCAGAGAGAGAAGGAGACACAGAATCCGAAGCAGGTTCCAGGCTCTGAGCTGTCAGCACCAAGACTGATCAGGGCTCGAACTTGCAAATGGTGTGATCATGCTGAAATCAGATGCTTAACCAACCCAGGAGCCCCAAGAAATATTTAAAGAAAGCTCATTTGTATGTACCGATTTGGTAGAAGTGGCTTTAAACTGAGGTTTGCACGCAAGAAGGCAGTATCTTGAAAGGGAGTTTACCAAAATGTGTTAAAATTTAATACATAACACCTATGAGTTAGCAATTCCTAGTGTAGTCCCACAGTGTTAAAAATATACATCAAAATTTTTAAAAAAATTGGACCAAATATTTGTACCTAAAACCTGTAACATCTATGCAGAATTTTAGGGCTTCTAGAAATATAGCTTTAGCTTACTTCCTAAAATGAGGTAGGTCCTTGGCTTTGAGAATTTGGACTATTGCCATTTTACATGTGGAGAAAAACAAACCAAACAAAATGAGTTAGGCCTGATTACATAGTAACTTAATGGCAGAGCTGAAAAGTGGAGCTTAGGGTTTATGTGCTGAAGTCGAGAAATCTAATGAGCTAAGCTTCCAGTAAGTAGACTTTAGCTCTGAAGTTCCAGACTAGAGCTATATTACTGAATTTGGTATAGAAATTCATTTCATTCAAGTGAGAACTACTAGTTGCTCAAAAATCACAGTGGAATATAATTTCCTATTTGACTTTGCTCCGAATGCTTGTCCAATGGCTTGGTGATGATAAAAAATTAAAGTGTAAAGATATGTGCAAGAACAGTAATTAGGCTGTGAGGACAGAACTACTAATAGGAAGGAATTACAGGCGACTGTCTTAGGCTATGAAGTCTTCCATAACCATCTTTTTTTTTTTTAATGTTCATTTATTCTTGAGAGACAGAGAGAGACAGGGCATGAGTGGGGAAGGAGCAGAGAGAGAGGGGAACACAGAACCTGAAGCAGGCTCCAGGCTCTGAGCTGTCAGCACAGAGCCTGATGCGGGGCTTGAGCCCACAGACCGTGAGATCATGACCTGAGCTGAAGTCAGATGCTTAACTGACTGAGCCATCCAAGCACCCATAATCATCTTCTTAACAATTTTGGTTCCATCATGTTGTGCTGAAGGGCAAGGATTAACTGACTCCGTTTGTAGGTTGTAAAGTCTCTGTAGGTAATCAAGTGTCATTTGCTCTTCCCCTGAATTGATGCTAAAGTATGTTCCCAAAAGATTATCATTTTAAATGATCATCATTTAAAAAAATCATTTTCCTCTGAGAATAAAATCCAGAACATTGTCCTCTAGACTGAAGGTTTGGGTGGCTTCCTGCATCTCATCTCATGGTCATGGGCAATTTTGAACTTTCCCCTCTCTTCATCACAGGGAGTCAGGAGGAGCCCAGACAAGGTGCTTATTGTGGAAATGCATGAGAAGGGTTGTGTAGTGGAGGAAAATGTGCAAGTATTCACTAAAGCCATTTAATTTGCTATTCAGAAGATAAATCCAAAGGATGTGAAAAGATCTAGAAATGGAAGGCAAAGCCAAGAGTAGAATTGAGGTAATATAAATTCAGGTGCACGTGGAGCATGGAGGGGGTCTCTTTTGATATTTATTGATTTTTCTAGTGTGTGGCTTACTAGTTGTAGAGGGCAAGTGTGAACACAAGCTTTGTGTATGTGAAATATTCTTGTTTCCTTTTGCTGTGAATCCCTGGCAGAGGGTAGGATTAAATTCCTGGCTAGTGTTGTGAATCAACAAAGGAGCAGATCTCAAGAAGCAGTTCAGTTAAAGAAGTGTATTCACTAACAAATAATTGCATGAGAAGATACGGTGCGTTTCAGCTAATGCATACAAACAAAGGAAGCATTTTATGTGAAAAATATGCTATCTCCGTTATACGTGTTTGCGCCCACTAGGGTAATAATTCTGGGGGAAAGAAAGTACTTTGCTCTTAGTTGGGTTGTTATCAGGTTCCTACCACTCTGCTCCTGAAAGTACTTTTTCCATACGAATACTTACAGACTTTGTACACTAGGTGCATTGAGCTAGACTATGTATTCCCCATAGGTAACGTAAGTAGGAAGCTAAAGTGCCTCTAAATGGAACAGGACCCAAGTGCATTGTGAATAACCAAGTATTCATTTTATTCCAAAAAGGGTGTTGGGTAAATGCTTCTGGTTCTGGGCCAGATGTTGTTTGACAGCCTGAGGTAGTGGCTGCGGAGACTGGCTGCGTCACCTCAGAAAGGGTATGTTTACCAACACCGTCACTCCTGGTGGCCGTCTTTCTCATCATTTGCCACACATCTCCCACAAAGTTCTTTTAGATGACAGATGCTTCTCGCATGGAAGCTTTGAGTTAACTATCTTTCTAGAGATTTTTTTTCCAGCTCAAGCTGGGATTACTGGAGCCATTTGGCAAACGAGCACAGACTGGCCCAGCTGTTCCATCTCTCACATGCTGAGCCCCTTCAACTTGTCGGAAGCCTGGTACGATTTGTCAGCACAGGTGCTGCAGGTGAAAAGCTATGAAATTTTCATTTATGCTGCATTTCTCTAGAGGCATGCAAGGCTCCTGGAGCTGGAAAGGGTTATGTTCTTAAATGAGAGGCTTCCAAGGAGGTTCACATCTTAGGGAGAGAGGCAGAGACATATAGGCGATGACCCTGTTTGTTGACAACGCCGCCTTGGTTTCTGAACTCATTCAGTGCCTTGGCCTCCCCCTGCCCCTCCAGATGCCGCTGTGCCAGATTCATTAGCGGATTTACCCCCCCCTTTTCATTTTCATGTCAAACGTTGCTAATGTCTAAGTAATAAACAGTGGTCTCACTGGTGTGCTGCTGACCTTGGGCTTGTTTTGAATTTGCTAGCTGGCTGCAGTTTATCCTTCAAGGCACATCTGAAATTAACATTTTTTTTTAATGTGAAGAAAACTGATTAGAAATGGTCTCAAAGACTAGACCACTGCACAAATGGATGATTTTATTTTTCATCACCCAAACACAGATGGAAGAGAGGCAGGTGCAGTAAATACTTCCTGGTGGGGCATGGCAGGTCTTATGTGGGTGGGCTTGGGAGACAAATATGGAAATCCTTTAGCCTTCCTATTAGAGACTGGGGGTAGAAGGACATCTTTCAAGTCCTGTTAATTTGTTTAAGAAATGATCTCATCCTTGCATCTGAATGTGTCTGGACACAAGTCCAAGTTGAATGGAACCCACTCGAATCTTTATGTTAAGGTGGAGCATTCCTGTACCTGCTTAGTGAGATGCCTGAGTAAGGCAGGTCTTTTTCTTTTCTTTTCTTTTTTTTTTAGTTTATTTATTTATTTTGAGAGAGAGAGAAACAAGGAAAGAAAGAAAAATAAAGAGAAAGAAAAAAGAGAGAGAGAGAGAAAAAAAGAAAAAATAAAGAACAGGAATGTGCTCATGAACAAGGGAGGGACAGAGAGAGAGAGAGAGAGAGAGAGAGAGAGAATGAATCCCAGGTGCCCCAAGCCAGGTCTTTTAATCTATTCTGTATCCTTTGGAAAGGATGTTAAAGGAGTAGCTTTGTGTCTTAGGGAACCTATGACATGTCACTGTATCTTGCCGTGATAGTCCTTCTCTGCTTTTTCCCCTACTACCTCTTTCTCAGAATATATAGAAGGCAGAAGTTTCCTAATCTCCTTTTACTGTTGGCTTTTTTTGTTGTTGTTTATTTTTTTGAGAGAGAGACCGAGCAGGGGAGGGGCAGAGAGAGAGAGAGAGAGATTGAGAGAGAGAATCTTAAGTAGACTCTGCCCTGTCAGTGTGGCTCCCGAGACAGGGCTAGAACCCACCAACTGTGAGATCATGACCTGAGCTGAAGATTCATGTTGCTTAACCAACTGAACCACCCGGACACTCCACCGTTGTTGTTGTTGTTGTTGTTGTTTTTTAAAAACAATTACCATGTTTCTGACCTCATGCCGACCATGCAAGCTTCATTACCTCTTGTAATATCCCAACAAGCAGCAGAGGTAGACATTATCAGCCTTGTGTTACAGACAGAAAACTGGGGTGTAGACGGGCCAAAAAACTCAGGAAGCCATGTAAGTAGTGAGTGATACAGATCCACGTGTTATTACCAAAGCCAGAAGCCACCCAACCACCACGGACTTTTCTTCATTAACACTGATTCCAGGCTTTCTCTAAAGAAGTTTGGAGAGGCCTGCCTGGGTGGTTCAGTTAGTTAAGTGTCGGACTCTTGATCTGGGCTCAGGTCATGATCTCATGGTTGGGGGTTTGAGCCCCGTGTTGGGTTCTGTGTTGACAATGAGAAGCTTGCTTGGGATCCTGTCTTTCCCCCTCTCTGCCACACTCACGTGCTCTCTCTCTCTCGAAATAAATATATAAACGTTATTTTAAAAAAGTTTGGAGAAAGAGAGACCAAGTCCTTGACTTGTGTTGAAAAGGAATTACACAAACCTGAATCTCAAAATACTTTTCGATTAATGAAACAAGAAACAATGAGAAGTCCAGGTATTCTCAGGGCTCAGAAATGTTGCTATTCCCCTTGTCTTGTATCCATTTTATTATGTAAGAGTGGATTACATTTCAATTAAAAACAAAAGTCCACTGAAAAAAAAATTTTTAAATGCTTATTTATTTTTGAGAGAGAGAAAGAGAGAGAGAAACACAGCATGAGCAGGGAAGGGGCAGAGAGAGAGAGGGAGACAGAGAATCTGAAGCAGGCTCCAGGCTCTGTGCTGTCAGTACAGAGCCCAACGTGGTCACGAACTCATGAACTATGGGATCATGACCTGAGCTGAAGTCAGACATTTAAGCGACTGAGTCACCCAGGTTCCCCTAAAGCAGGACGATTTAAAGTCATCTTTTGAGATTTGACAGTCAGTGAACGTTTTACTTCCCTTTGTTGCTATGTCATAAGGCCAAATATAGATCTCATTACAAAATTTGGTTTTATTCCTCTCCATATTCTAGACAGGCAGTGCGTTAAGCTGTAGTGACCTCTACTCAAAAGAAACATGGTTGGTGAGTCACAGAGTGTGGGCAATTACTCACCCAGCAAGCACTGCTTCTATGGAATGGTAGACATCTTTGGCTCAAACACAGCAGTTACCTTGGAGGGCTTAGCAAGGTTGAATGCTCAGAAGCAATAGTTGCATGGGTCTCATGGGTTGTTGTTGTAAAGTCAGTCGTCATTATGTAGGTCAGAGTTCGTCAACCTCAGAAACAGAAATGGCCGTCTTTATGAACTCCAATGTGGCTTTTAGAGAGTGAATATTCAGCAACTGGAGACCAAGAAGCATTCCAGATTCAAGAGGGAAAACACATAGGTCAGTTACATATTGTCCACATGGACAGGTCTTTGTCTCTGATGCTTGGCATGTCCTTGGACTCAGTACACCCTTCTGGTGTGTGTTTGAGGCATATGGGCAGGTGTTTGGGTACCAATGTGCTGATGGCGCTGCCTGGCAGCTCCTTGTGTATCTTCCTGCTCTTCTTACCCCCCATGAGGGGTCACAGCTCCATCTTCTTCCTTCACTGCTAACCTCAGGCACAGTGGGGGTTGTCTCCCTGGCACCACCATGCGTTTGGGAGCATGGCATCTAGTCTTGCAGCTGGTTGTTTCTAGAGTGGAAAATGTACATACCTAAACCTTGCCAAAAGCTTAACTGGTATCATGGTTTCTTGCAACTTCTTCATGTTTGAAACACACAAAAAAATCTGAGCTTTTTCCATCTTATTTTGTTGTGGTTTTCTTTTTTGTTTTGTAAATTTCCCATTCTCAATTCATTCATGTATCCAATTTGATATGTCCTTTGTCCACTGTGAGTTTTACATTCCTTACTATCCACTGATATTTAAATTCCTCAAAGCATTTTTTTCATTAAATTTTTAAAAGTTTATTTATGTATTTTGAGAGAGTGAGAGAGAGCACAAGTCAGGGAAGGGCAGAGAGAGGGAGACAGAGAGAGAGAATCCCAAGCAGGCTTCACACTGTCAGCGCAGAGCCCCACACGGGACTTGAATTTACAAACCATGAGATCATGACCTGGGCTGAAGTTGGACCCCTAACCGACTGAGCCACCCAGGTGCCCCTCCTGTAAGCATGTTTGGTCGTGGCACTGACCATGCCCAGCAAGTGTGAGGTTCTCTGAACCCTAGGAAGCAAGGGACATGAAAAATTCAATCAGAATTTTCACTTTTTTTAAATTTTTTATTTTATTTATTTTATTTTATTTTTTTATATTTTAAAAAAAAATTTTTTTTTAATGTTTTATTTCTAGGAGAGAGAGAGAGAGAGAGAGACAGCGTGAGCAGGGGAGGGTCAGAGAGAGAGGGAGTCACAGACTCTGAAACAGGCTCCAGGCTCTGAGCTGGCAGTCAGCACAGAGCCCGACGTGGGGCTCGAACCCACAAACCGCGAGATCATGACTCAAGCGAAAGTCGGACGCTCAACCGACTAAGCCACCCAGGCGCCCCCAGAATTTTCGCTTTTTCAGAAGAGGGGGGGCCAAAACTTCCAAAAGTCTGACACTTATAAAATCATTGCCACCCACACCTGCAAGGTTGTTTAAGCATTCATGAGGCATCTTGTTGACATTTCACAAGGAGATTCTTAAATTTTTCTGGTATCACATTCTGTGTCTGATAAACAATGCCTAGTGCTTACACATTTGTCATGTCAGATGTCTAAAAGCATCATTTTGACACACTGTACCAGTTGACTTTATCTTTCCTGTTACAATAAGTGGTCTGGGGTCCATTATAAGTAGCCTGGCACATCATGTTCAGGAATCAGCAGGCTCACTAAAATCCTTGTGGCCTGAAATGTTTTCACTGGTTCTACTCACCTCATTGTGTTCAATCAGCCCTTTTAAGTTGTCTTTCTTGTTTCCACTGATTGCCTCCTCAAGTCAGAGGCCCTATAGTGGCTCCTATTGGAGCAGATGCACTCAGAGTTCATCTTGATGGGTCATGGATTTGTATGTCTGCCAAATGAAGTGGGAAGATACTGTGAAAAGGAAGTATGTTAAGTCTCTGTCTGACGTATCAAGAGACTCACTTGGCATATGGGCCAATATGCATTCTTGATTCTCATCTTTGTCTTTAAAGAAATATTTAAAATTTTTTTAAAAATTTATATAAGATCATTGACAGTTTTAACCATTTTGTGAAGAGGTGTGTAGTTCAGTGTATTCACATTGTTGTACACTTATCACCACTATCTATCTTCACATCTTATTTCATCTTGCAAAAAAGAAACTCTGTTTCCATCAGTTCTTGGCAACAACCATTCTATTTTTTGTCTCTATGAATTTGAGCACTAGAGGTATTTCATACAAGTGGAATCATACATCATTAGTTCTTTTGAGACTGTCTTATTTTGTTTGATGTCGTCAAGATTCGTCCATAGCACGGGTCAGAATTTCCTTCTTTCTTAAGGCGGCATATTATTCCATGGTATGTATATACCTTTTGAGCAAGTCTGCCCAAGAATGGGGGTAGGGAATAGATGCTTTTTCAAGTCTTTGCATTCAATTCTTTTATGTGTATACCCCAAAATTAAATTGTTGGATCTTACGGTAATTCTGTTTTTAATTTTTTGAGGGACAGCCATACTGTTTCCTCAGTGGCTGCAACATTTTACACTCCCATCAGCAGTGTTTAAGAGTTTCAGTTTATACACATTCTTACCAATGCTTATTTTATGTGTTTTTTTAAAAGTTTATTTATTCATTTTGAGAGAGAGGGGTGGAGGGGCAGACAGAGGGGGAGAGTGAAAATCCCAAGCAGGCTCTGTGCATCATGTCAGTGTGGGGCTTGAACTCATGATGGTGGTATCATGACCTGAGTCAATATCAAGAGTCAGATACTTAACCAACTAAGCTACCAGGTGCCCTCTGTTTTCCTTTTTTTAAATAACAACTATTTTAATAGATATAAAATAGTATCTTGTGGTTTTGATTTGCATATTTCTAAAACTTAGTGATATCAGGCCTCATTTCAGGCACTTATTGGCTATTAGTGTGCTTGCTTTGGAGAAATGCCTGTTCAAGACTTTCACTCACTTTTTAATTGGAATTTTGTTAAGGAGTTCTTTATATATTCTGGATAGTAATCACTTCTCAGATGTACAGATTTCATATATTTTCTTCCATTCAATGGGTTGCCTTTTCACTCTGTTGATAGTGTCCTTCGATGCACTAAAGTATTTAATTTTGCTCTTGTCTAATTTATCTATGTTTTGCTGTCTCTCCAATCTTTGTCTTTTTAGATTAAGTTTCTCACAGTGTTCTTATCTTGACGGAATAATGTTTGCTACTTTATTCTTTCCTCAAGCTTCATGTTATTAGACCTTTAATTAACCTCCCTGCTAAATGTGCTTTGCACTCCCACAGACACTAAAGTCCAGCATGGAATCTTGCTCCATATGGAGGGTCAGCAAACAGGCTGTGAGGCTAAGGAGCCTCATAGCTCCGTGCTGACTTTTACTGTGCTTTCCCACAAACTGGAGTTCTGTTCTGAACAATAACATTTTAGTTGGTTTGCTTGATAGCCTCAGAAGTCCATCCCCCCTTTCCACTTTCTTCACTTTTCGTTGGTGCTTATATTTTCTACTTGTGCAGTAGTTTTAGTTTTATACTTGTTGCTGTCCTCTGAAAAATTAATGAGCATACTAGACACCCTTATCTAGGTCAGGGTTGTTTTAAACTCCCTTCTTGAAGGCAGTTGAGTCCCCTTTGCAAACAAAACTTTGAGTGGATTCTCAGCGCCACTGATAAGAGTGGAGCTGCTCTGTTTGGGGCAGGGGGTAAAGAGATTCGGTTTGATGCTTTTCCCCTCCAGCTCCTGAAGCTTTCCTATGAACCTAGATGGAGGTTTTGTGGGCTCTACTCGAGAAGGACAGCTTGCTGATAGAACAGAATATAGAACATGATCGTTTGCGCCCCTCTTTCCCAATCCTGCTTACATCAAAGCAATTCAGTTCTTGTATGTTAAGTGTATTTAGGAGTTCGTGCCACGTTCAACTTAAGCAATGGGGTTCTTTGCCTGAAATGGCTGTTGACAGATCCCTGATGCAGCTTACTGGCCAGATAATAACGCACATGGAGCCGAGGACTTGTAACCATAAGTCTCTTGTGGATACTGACTTATCCGCAAATCTTGTAGATGACTACTTCCCATAGGAAAGATTTCAGAGCCCAAAGAGAGTCACCTGGTAAGGAGGGGATCTACTGGGACACAGGAAAATTAATTTTGATCCACAGGAATTTTAAACTGGAAGGGAACTCAGAGATCACTAGCCCAGAGGCTGCAAATGGTATGTTTGGTTTGCCTAGTATTAAGAAACTTAATTGCCAATATTAAAATGTGAGAAATATTTGTATAAAAATCCTGATTCTAGCTTCTCTTGGAAAAAATTCCCAGTGTCTACTCTTCATCCTAGGAAAATTAAACGATATTCTCTGAGGTTAGTATCCAGACATCAGTTTCTGTTTTAAAAATTGTGATTAAAAACACATGATCTTAAAATTACCATCTTAGTCATTTTTTTAAAGTAGGCTTCAGGGGCGCCTGGGTGGCTTAGTCGGTTAAGCGTCCGACTTTCACTTGGGTCATGATCTCGCGGTTCGTGGGTTCGAGCCCCGCGTCGGTCTCTGTGCTGACTGCCAGCTCAGAGCCTGGAGCCTGTTTCAGAGTCTGTGATTCCCTCTCTCTCTGACCCTCCCCTGCTCACGCTGTCTCTCTCTCTCTCTCCTAGAAATAAATAAAAACATTTAAAAAAGAATTCTCCATCTCTTAAAAAAAAAATAAATAAATAAAGTAGGCTTCATACGCAGCACAGAGCCCGACATGAGGTTTGAACTCACAACCCTGAGATCAAACCTGAGCTGAGATCAAGAGTCCGATGCTTAACCAACTGAATCCCCAGGTGCCCCTCTGACATCTTATTCATTTTCAAAGTGTACAGTTCAGTGGTGTTAAATGTATCACTCTGTCATGCATCAGCTCTCTAGAACAGTTTTGTGTTTCAAGCCTGAAACTCTATACAGATGTGATAAGATTTTCTTCTCTTTTTTTAGTTAAAAAGAATTTTTTTTAACATGTATTTATTTTTGAGAGACAGAGAGAGAGACAGAGCATGAGTGGGGGAGGGGCAGAGGGAGAGGGAGACACAGAATCCAAAGTAGTCTCCAGGCTCTGAGCTGTCAGCACATAGCCTGACGTGGGGCTTGAACTCATGAACCATGAAATCATGACCAGAGCCAAAGTCAGATGCTAAACCGATTGAGCCACCCAGGCACCCCTCTTCTTTTTAAGGCTGTTTAAGATTTCCTTGTATGTACAGACTGCATTTGTTTACCCATTCATCTGTCAGTGGATATCGAATGGGTTGCTTCCATTCTGGGTTATTGTGAATAATGCCACTATGAACATGGGTATGCAAATAACTCTTTGAGATCCTGCTTTGAATTCTTTTAGGTATCATATGGTGATTTTAATTTTGTTTTTTAAAGGACCCTCCACAGTGTTTTCCATAATGGCTGCACTGTTCTATATTCCCACCAAAAGTGCACGAGCATGCCAGATCCTCGGTATCTTGGCCAATATTTACTATTTTGTGTTCTTTTGGTAGTGGCCATCCCAAAGGGTTAAATGGTATCTCACTGTGGTCTTGATGTACATTTCTTCTGTGGTTAGGGACGTTGAGCATCTTTTCATAGACTTGTTGGTCATTTGTATATCTTTTTTGGAGAATTGTCTCTTTAGCGCCTTTTTAATTGGTTTATTTTTTTCTTTGTTGTTGCATTATAGAAGCTGCCCTTTCTTTTGCTGAACAGAACATTTTAAGTTTGATCTAGTTTAATTTGTCTATTTTTGGGTATTGTCTGCATTTTTGGTGCCATATGCAAGAAATGTCAATTTTGCAAATCTTTTCAAAAAAAGCAAGGCCAAGAGGGGCCTGGGTGGCTTAGTGGGTTCAGCATCCAACTTTGACTCAGGTCATTATCTCCCAGTTGGTGAGTTCAAGCCCCATGTGGGGCTCTGTACTGACAGTTCAGAGCCTGGAGCCTTCTTCAGATCCTGTGTCTCCCTTCTTTCTATGCCCCTCGCCTGCTTATACTCTGTCTTTCTCTGTCTCTCAAAAATGAATAATCATTAAAAATTTTTTTAAAAAAGCAAGGCTTACTTTTGTTGTTTTTTCTGTTTTCTTGTTTTCTGTTTTGTTCATCTCTAATCTTTCTTAGTTCTGTTCATTTGTGGCTTAGTTCATTTTACTTTTTCTAGTTCCTTGAGGTATAAAGTTAGGTTGCTTGATTTTTTTAAAAAGGTTTATTTATTTTTGAAGGAGAGAGAGACAGAGTGCAAGTGAGGAAAGGCAGAGAGAGAGGGAGACATAGAATCTAAAGCAAGCTCCAGTCTCTGAGCTTCAATGCAGCCTGATGTGGGGCTTGAACTCATGAACTGTGACATCATGACCTGAGCTGAAGTCAGACTCTTAACTGTCTGAGCCATCCATGCACTCACTCCCACCTCTGGTCACTTTTGATCTATAGTTCTTAAACTTTTTAGGGTTATTAATCCCATTGAGAATCTAAAGAAAGACATGGATTCTGTCTAGGGGAAGTAAACTTAAGTACATAGAACATTTTAGAAATAATTAGTGTCCTCATAGATGTTCCTGAAGTTCATCTTAGAGTTCTCTAAAGATATCTGACCTTTGTTATTTGATCACCATACTGAACATTATGGGAAGCATGTTACCTGAGTCATCTTAATTAATGCTTGCAATGATCTGATGAGACTTTAAGATGAGGAAATGGAACCACAGAAAGACCGAATAGCTAGGTAACACAGGAGGTAGGGAGAGGAGCCTAGAACCTTGGAGTAGAACCTAGGCAGTCTGATGCAGACTTGGAGATTCAAGGACTCCATTTGGACACCCTTGTTTTGAAGAATGTGGTTTAGTTCTAGGCTGAATTTTAATCTGAGGAAGCCTCAGGAATTTTGGACAATTATGAGGGTTCTGAGTTACCCTGGGCTTCAAGGGTGTGGTCCATAGATTAGCACTTTTGATATCACCAGGGAGTTTGTTAGAAATACACAATGTCAGATCTCACTCAAGAACTACAGAGTTTTAGTAAGATTCTCTAGGAGATTTTTCTGTCCATTAAGATTTGAGAAGCATTGTCTTAGAATGCTCAGCATTCAAATATCGTATGTTTGCACGTATAGGAGGATTAGGAGGAACTTGACGGAGGAACAAGGGGGAGAAGAAGGTCAGAAATGGTGGGGGAAAGGGAGAGAGGCAAACCATGAGAGACTCTTGAATGCTGACAAAAACTGAGGACTGATGGATGTGGGGGGAGGGGGGGATGGGCATGGAGGAGGACACTTGTGGGGATGAGCACTGAGTGTTATGTGGAAACTAATTTGACAATAAACTATTTGTAAAAAAAAAAAAAAGAATGCTCAGCATTAGCAACTTAGACACCCTATGAAACCATTTACAGCTTAAAATTGAACTTCTGGTACTTTGATAATAGAGCTGATGGTCCCTCATGGTATAATTGGGAGTGATGGTGGTGTTAGGCAGAAGGTGATAGAGGGAGGAACGTGAAGTCAGCACTCAATGAATACATGTGAGAACAATGTATTGGTGCCTAATAGGAACCCCTGCTCTGATGTAACTGTACGGTCTATTCAGGATGTTCCTTTAACACAATAGCATTCTAGAAATGAGAAACAGATTCATGCAAATGGCTTTCTCACTCGTTAGCCACATGCCTTCCAGCAGCACAGGATGATTTGGGGGAGTACGTGGCTGTGGATAGCCTTACAAGTTTCGGAAGGAAAGCTTTATTCTCCCCTGAATATTTTCTGCCATGGGAGGTCTTTAAGAGCCAGTGGGGATGTGTCACACTTGGTGAGTTGGTGTCCTCTGAGCAGATTGCCTGCTTCATTCGTTCCTTGCTTTACCACCTGGTTTCTGACTCCAAATGTTGGCTACTCTTTTAGATCTCCACTTAGTTCTAATGCCAGGTGCCTTTCCTTAGACTGAATTTCCCTCTTGAGTTGTTAGCATCTTCAGCTGGGTTTTGCAAATAACCCCTTTCTTGTTTTCGAACTGTAGTAAATTGGAATGCCTGTGGCTACATGATGATGCCCAGACTGGGGCTTTTACCAGGCAGTGGTTCTTTGCCCTCACATCTCTCTTCATGTAGGCAGGACCGTCTTTTGTCATTGAGAGCAGTCGTGATGAAATCACAGGGTCACACACAAAAGACCTTTAAAATCCTTTTCGGTACATTCTCGAATGTAAAACATTCTGTAGAATAGAAGGATAAAATGAGTGAAAAGGCCATCACAGATGTGCTATTTCCATGAGAACTTGAGAATGGCAAAGGTTTTGTAGTTAATTTAATAGGTTCTGGGATAGATATTGGACTTTGGTGATGATGAGTGGAGACATTGTTATTTGAATGTTAAGAGAGCTATATGCGCTTTTCTGTCTCTGAGCCGGGAGCGTGAAATCTATTTAGAGATGTAACCATCAGCCAAAATTGAAGAGTCTTTTAAAACAAGCAAAAAAGGCACTGCTAATAATTTTGGTTCCTGCACCAAGAGTGCTCTGCAAAAGTGGTGCTAAAAATTCCCCTCTTAAAAAAAAATCTTATTATATTTTAAAGGACGCTTCAACTTCTTCAAGTGATAAAGGACAAACTGTTTTAGAATGTTTAATATGGGAATCTATATTTGAATGAACTAAAATAAACGTGCAAGATTGAAATTATAGACATTTATATGATTACCACTGAGACATATTGGTATTTAGGAAGAGAATAGCATCACCCAAGATGCAGGGAAACAAACATCCTTAACTTTAGACAAACACATATATCATTTAATAATCTGGCTGCTACCAGCCCTGAGAATTTTGCTTTTCCTTTAATCCCTCATTTGACATAAGTTGATGACTGAAAGGGGAAACAATATGTAAACTCTTGAGCTGTAGGAATATTTCAGAGTGACGTGTAGCTACCCATTAATGTGTAGATTAATTTTTCATCAACCATTATCCAAAAGTCAGAGTGAACAGCTGCTTGCCTTGGGAATAGAGCAATTACTGCCAAGCTTAGAAGGGTCGCTGTGACAACCACTTTGAAAAGACCGTCTGAATTGCAAGTGTACAGGCTATACCTGGGAATGTTTCTTCATAGGGACGTACCTTAGGCCATTTAACAGAATTAAATTCATTCATATGCAGCTGAGTTGTAAAGAAGACTCAAGAGCTAGTGGAGAACTAACCATTATAGATACTACTTTCCTACAATTTAAGATAATCCACAGTTGCCTAAAGAGCAAGGGCATCAGTTAGTGGGCTCATCTGCTCTCTGTGGACATTTTACTGGTGATCACCAAAATCATTCAGATTTTGATCAGCAGTGCTCTTCCACGAGGCGGAAGGAGTCCAGACAGTGGTTCAACATTTCTTGGCACTTGTGAAAAATGTAGTAATCAGAGGAATTGTCAAGGGCCTTAATTACAGCTCCCAGAGTGACTTTTTGCATATGCATATTATTCTCAGTGGTATAATTTGTAAGGAAAGGTTAAGGTAAGTGGATTAGCATTTGGATTATTAATTAAAAAGAAAGAGAAGATCTTTCGAGTGAATCAAATAAAGCATTTATTTAGTTTATTTGCTCTTTTTTGCTGGTCCCTCAGACTATGGGCAGCACAGCCACCCCCAGAATATTCTTTTTGTCCATCCCTTTAGATCCCTGAGAAGCCTTCACTGATGGAGGATCTGACAAATACTGATTGTGTCTCTGCATGCATTTTGGGATGCTTTGTTGCAAAGACCACAAAAACATTTTTGTTGGTGACATTCTTAAAGGACTGTCATGAAAATAAACTATCTGGTGTTTCTCATGCTGATCTGTCAGTGGCCTTGAAATGGAGAAAAATGAGGTTTGAAAGGAAGAAATGGGAGAAGTTGGGGGAAGGTAATTGGGGACCAGAAACAAGGGAAACATAAAACCTCACCAAGTCAGAGTGAAAGAAGGGCAGTAACATGTTAATGGAAGAAAGCCAGAGAAAAGAAGAAATTACAGAAATGAAGATAAATGGACAGAAAAGGAATACTTGTTAATCTTTTCCATTAGGATTCGATTTTTCTTTTCCTTTTCTTTTTAAGCTAAAAGTTGGAAGCATTTCCTGTGCCCCCAGTGCTGTATGAAATGCTACGTATTTTTATTTTATTATTACATTTTAATATTACAACCCGCCAAGGAAGCAGTAAACCTAACAAATAGTGCTTAGATGTGTTAGCCCTGGGACTTGATTGTCTGAGGTTGGGGTCCCTAATGTACTACTTACTTGCTCTGTGATCTCAGGCAGAGTAGCCCTTCTGTCCTCATTTCTTCATCAGTGACAATACTAGTGTTTATCTCAGTATTAATCGGTTATGATGCCAATTTGTAAGTTAATGACTGTAAAGCATTTAGAACAAAGTCTCTGCATGGCAACACTTAATAAAGATTGGCCCTGCTATGATTTTTATTACATTCTGATTTCATAGTTGAAGCTCAGAAAAATCAAGGCACTATCTCAAGATATCTTAGCTAGTTTCTAAGGTGAAGCTACTTGAACACATGCTTTTAATCCATATCCCATAAAAAGATGCAAGACCTAGATCTACATCTGACAGATATTCTAGACTCCAAACATGAAGTAACGTTTTTTTAAATGTTACTTTAACTCTCAGATTTTGCTTAGATTCTCTCCCTGAAGCAGAACCTATGACAAGGGCTTGATGAGTGGCCCCCCAGGAATACGACTTTTCGGATGTATTTGTTAACTCTTAATAAACTACTGCAACCAAGTGCAATAAAGCAGAATAGGTATGACAAATGGGAAAGAGGAGAGAAGGGAAGGAGGCCAATGCAAAGATGCTTTTTTTAAATGTAAAAAATGTTTATTTTGAGAGAGAGAGAGAGAATGGGCATGCATGTGGAAGAGAGGCAGAGAGAGGGAGAGAAAGAATCCCAAGCAAGTTCTGTGCTGCCTGTGTGGAGCCTGACATGGGGCTAGAACCCATGAACCATGAGATCATGAGCTCAGCTGAAACTGGGAGTTGGATGCCTAACCAACTGAGCCACCCAGGCACCCCCAAAGATGCTTTTTTAGGAAGATGGCTGGCAGCAGCTGAGGCTCAGTGATGCCAGGGGTCCACCAGAGTTATCTAGAATGTACCTCAGCATCACCCACCAAGGATGGGGAAAGAGAAGTCCTTATTTACCACTTCCCACCCTCTGTTGATTAAAGATTGCTCCAGGGGAGTTGACCCCCTTGCACTCCCAGCTTTTTACATGACTCAGGAAAACCTAGAATCCCAGGGGACAGAGAGCAAGTGAAAAGGATCACCACTGAGTGGTGTCATTTTGTCAAAGGTAACGTCTGTGGCGCCCCCTGTTGGTACAGCCCTTCAAGAAAAGTAGTGGGTCAAGAGATTGGAAAAGGTATTTGCCACCCTCTCTTCAGTAGACAGGTGGATTACATGAGATCCTTGCTCCATGTTTGTGTATGTAAATTATATGTCATTAGCACTGGGTTGGCAAGGGGATTAAATGAGGTGTGTGTAAAAATGCTCTGAAAAATACAAATCATGTGGAACATAACATTATATGTGTTATATTGAAAGCTCCAAAGTTGAAGGTCAAGCTGATTGAACATTTATTTTGAACCCATCAGTATGGCTCCCTTTGAAATCAATGCCTCTATCATTTTACTGTATAACTGTGTTTGGATGTTAGCAGGGGAAAATAGCCTTGGGAACCCAACAGGGCATGCATAACTGAATTCCAAATTGATTGTTGATGTAACCCTTTGGATTGGAAAAGTCCAAACCATTCGTCTGTCTAATGTGTAGTCATTTGGTTACTTGCTGCCTTGGATGCTGTCCCCCTAATATTCTGAGGTAAAGATGAAATAGAGCAGAATAAAAGTTTTGTTCTAACTAGCTTAAAATCTGAGCCAGTTTGGCACTTCCTATATTGGGTGGAAATCAATCTGTGCTCCGCTTTCAGAACTAAAATATGGCTTTGCAATGTCTAATGTTCAATATTGTCTTCCTGCTCCATGTTTGAATTCTTTTTCCCTTCACTTACTCATAGTGTGATGTTGGTCACGTTATTTAATTTCTCTGGGCTTTAATTTCCTCACTGCAAAATTGGGGCAATATTAACATTTAATCTAATGAACTATGATGATGATGACTGCAATGTGTTTGGAAGAATTCCTGGAACATAAATGCATTCAATATGTGATAGCTGCTATTGTTATTGTTGTCAGGATTATCTGTCTTGACACAGATCTGTAGCTTTATTTTCTGAGTGTTTAATGTAACAGTTATTTCTGTTAATCCAGTTTAATGGTGAACTGCTCTAGTCTAACATTTTTTAAACATTATTTTAATTTTTATTAATTTTTATTTTTTATTTGAGAGAGAGAGTACAGAGAAAGAAAGTGCAAGCAGGGGAAAGGGGCAGAGGGAGGGGAGGGGAGAGAGAGAGAGAGAGAGAGAGAGAGAGAGAATGTAAAGTAGGTTCCCTGCTCAGCATGGAGCCTGACACAGGGCTTGATCCCACAACCCTAGCATCATGACCTGAGGTAAAATCAGGAGTCCAACACTCATCTGACTGAGCCACCCAAGTGCTCCTCTAATCTAACATTTTATCTGAAATATAAAGGCCCTAAGAATCATCTTGATGACCTGGTTGAGAGATAAGTTAAAAATCTTTTGACCCTCTCAGGAGCTCTCTGACATCACAACAACCCAGAGCCTTTCTAAAGTTGATTTTCTAAACAGAAAATTGATAGCCCTGTCCATATCTGATTTGGAAACCATTTGAAAATGTTAAGGACCTTAGAAAGGCAAAGCGGCTTTGATGATAATGATGTGGACTTAGAGAGGTGGTTCTACCTCAAAGAGCTAGAATAGAAGTGCCTTATGTTCTTAATCCATGTACTTCCCATGTATCCTGCACAGGAGCTTTGCACACAGATCTCTGTCTCCTAGATTTATAGAAGAGCATGTAAGTATAATCCAGGACTCTGGCTCTGTTTTTTGATGTTTGATAGCCAGCATCCTAAGCTTCCCCTCCTTCCCCTTCTGCTTCGCCTCTGGACTAGCTGCTTAGAAAGTTTGGATCTTCCTCCCTTGATACTGCTGGAAAATTCAAACCACACAAGCCCCTGCCTCTGCGCATGAGTCCTCATGTCAGCCTTACCCTCTGACTACCGTCAAGACTCTTTCTTCTCCTGCAAGGTGTTTTCAGACCAGCTTAGAAGCCTACCCTGCTTTCCTCAGAAATAACCCTTTTGATACGGTCTTGCTGTGAGTCATCAGTCTGGACATTGCAACCAAAGTTTGGATGGTGGGGTGGGGGAGGGGAGGTCTATCCTGTTTCTTCAGAGTGGCTCCAACACACAGAGTAGCTTGGACTGAAAAGAACTTGTGTAGAAATGGCCGAGTCCAGGTCTGGGCAAGAAAAATACAAGATGAGCCTGGGCTATTTTTGTTATGCCCTAAAGCAAGGATGTGTTCGGAAACTAATGGGGTCACGTCAAAAGAATAACAGAAGCCAGGATGAAGGGGCTTCCATTTGACAAAATGGGGCAATTTGAGCACTGAACAGAACAATGATGGTAGTGGATTATATCGCATTGAATATAAATCTATAATGATACAGAGAGGGAAGAGTAGAAAGAGAGAGGGGGAGAGAGAGAGGAAATAAGAGGCAGAAGCTCTTCTTTATAAAAAAATTGTTCATTAATGTGCAAAGAAGATTTTTAAAAGTCAACATTTTGCAGCTAAATGTAATTCAAGCAAAGATCATAAAATAATACAAAACCTTTTGCATAAAATGTTGTCGAGATAGTTGCATGAACCTGATGTATTATCCCATAGATTATGTGTTTTAATTGCCAAGGAAAATCAAGCCCTGTACTAGATACATGATACAGTAGGAAGTGTACAATGTCACATGTACTCCGTAGTACTTAGGGCAAAATAATTACCATGAACTTAATGGTGAAGGTGAATTAAATACAGAATGTGAGGTATAGTATAAGGCAACTATCTTACATTTTTCAATGTTGGGAAAACAAAAAACTGAGTGCTTTCCCAAAAGAAACTAAAGGTGTTAAAGAGACATAGCCACATGTAATGTGTGAACCTTGATCTGATTCTAGAATGAAGAAATAAAGTAATCTTAAAAGTTATTTTCCATCAGTTGGGGAATTTTTAATGTGGATAAATGAAAGTGATGGTGTGGTTATGTAGGACACTCATTCTTAGCAGATGTGTGATATTTAGGGATAAATTGACACAGTGTCTGTAACTTATTTTCAAATGTTGCAGCAAAAAAATATTTTTTATGCAAAAGAATAGAAGATTAGTCCATATATTAAAAGAAAGATAGGAAGAAAGGAAGGAATGGAGGGACAGAGGAAGGAATGGATGGAGGGAAGAAAGGGAGGGAGGGTGGGATGGAGCAGACGGAAATTAAAACAAGTGTGACAGAATGTTAACATTTTGTTGAATTGAGATGCGTAGTATTTACTGTTCTCTTCCTTCCAGTTTTTTGTGGGTTTTAAATTTCTTACATAAAAAGAAATGAAGCCTCAAAACCCAAAATGAACAGCAATAGAAACAATAAAAGCACTTCACAGGAGTGCTGATGCCCCCCAAATGCCCGTGTTACTTCCTCTGAACACTTAACAGACTTGAACAGAGCATAATATTTGTACTTGAAAATTGTTCTTAAGGTAAAAAATAAATTGCAATTATTATTATGTCAAAAGACCTACCGCACAGCAGCACACGTTCATGAATCAACGTTATCTGCCTCTGTGTCTGGCATCCATTTGAATTGCTTTGCCTTGAAAGCTGTACAAATATGCGCTCTCTGCCAACAAGGACAAATAGACAACTGGCTTGGAAATCAAAAGATTTATGGTTGCCGTAAGTCTCCTTATTGTGGTACCTCGTTAATACCAGATTTGATTTGGGAGCATCTTGCTTGAACTGCAAACGAGCCTTGACTTGTGTGATTGGAGAGCCACTGGCAAGGCTCACCTGTGATTAACATCTCTTTGCTCAAATAAGAACGACTCCTCCCAGATGACATTTCGGACTTGTTCAGCTTGTGTTATTACATCTGAAAACAGCAGTAATTCCTCGTCTTGCTCCTGTGCCCTGAGACAATAATTGCTCATTAGCTTTTAAGACCCCGGAGGAATTTATCCTATTAAGACTGTGGACAAATGAGTAGTTACCGAGATCTCTTTGACTTTGTAGTGCCTTTCCTCAACTTATCATGGCTAATCTTCTCCCCCTTTCTGTAGTACTTTTTCTTTTTTTCTTTTTTAACATGACAGCTGATTTTTTTCCCTCTACTGCAAGACTTCCTGTATGAAGAGGGATTACCAGTCAGTGCAGTATTATGAATTCAGGGTAAAATGTAATTGTAAGGGAATTCTCCAGCATTATATACTCCATCCTCTGCCTGTGTGAGATGCGACTATTACCATCATATTTTGTGTTTGCTCACATTTACTGCATAGTAATGTTTTGGTCCTTTCTGTCTGTCTTTCCTTTCCTTTTCCTTTTCCTTTTCCTTTTCCTTTTCCTTTTCCTTTTCCTTTCCTTTCCCTTTCCCTTTCCTCTCCTTTCCTTTCCTTGACCTCGGTCTTTATTTTCCTGCCTATCATTTCTCCATGGCAGAGAGCACAGCTTGCTCTACATGAAAATAAAAACCCGTAAGTCAGATAATGTGCTCAGTGAATTTAAGGAACATGAGTTTTGGTGAGACTTCCTTATACAAGGATTATTTGTTTATGAAAACTGGAAAATTCCTGTGGAAGGAATGCATACTTTCTGAGTGAAACCAAAGTGGTACCTCAATATCGTGTGAGTGTTTCCAGATAGCTGAAAGAGAGAAGCCAGCCTAAAGTCAGATTCACATGTTACAGGTTTGAATCCTGACTTTTTGCCAGTTGTATGTTGCCTTTGAACAAACTGCCAGGCCTCTCTGAACCACAATTCTGTGAAGTAGGTACAATAATCTCCACCAAACAGGGATATTGTAAAAGGGTTAAATTATGATGTCTATCAATGAGCCTGGAAATATTGGGCTTTCAGGACATGCTGGGTGAATTTGGATCTGTTGAGAATCTCTCATATCTGAATAATTAGCATGGAAAGGAAATTCACACCCTGACAAGCTAGCTGAACAAGTAGGTTTATCTTTACCTAATATAAAGTCAAGATAGATGATGCTGTTCTTGGCCCGTGGGTTTATTATTACCAGGGTTGCATGGCTTCTCTGTAGATCATCTGGTCTTTCCTTAAAAGTCATCACAAAATGAGGGCTACGTCTCCTATTAGCAGATCTGTGATCTTGGCAGGAAAAGGAGGAAAAGAGCAGTGAATCATATTTGTTCCCTGCCCCACCTTTTTTAAAAATTGATTTTAGAGAGAGAGTGCATGCACATGTGGGAAGGGCAGAGGGAGAGAGAGAGAATCTTTTTAAAAGATGTTATTTATTTATTTTTAATATAATTTACTGTCAAACTGGTTTCCGTATAACACCCAGTGCTCATCCCAACAAGTGCCCTTCTCAGTGCCCATCACTCACGTCCCCTCCTCCCCCATCACCCATCAGCCCTCAGTTTGTTCTCAGTATTTAAGAGGCTCTTATGGTTTGCCCCTTCCCTCTCTGTAACTTTTTTTTCCCCTTCCTCTCCCCTGTGATCCTCTGTTAAGTTTCTCAAGACCCACATATGAACAAAAACATAGGGTATCTGTCTTTCTCTGACTGACTTATTTCACTCAGCACAACACCCTTCAGTTCCATCCACGTTGCTGCAAATGGCCAGATTTCATTTTTTCTCATTGTCAAGTAGTATTCCATTGTATATATAAACCATATCTTCGTGATCCATTTGTCAGTTGATGGGCATTTAGGCTCTTTCCATAATTTGGCTATTGTTGAAAGTGCTGCTATGAACATTGGGGTAGATGTGCCCCTATGCATCAGCATTCCTGTATCCCTTGGGTAAATCCCTAGCAGTGCTATTTCTGGGTCCTAGGGGAGTTCTATTGTTAACTTTTTGGGAACCCTACACACTGTTTTCCAGAGAGGCGGTACCAGTTTGCATTCCCACCAACAGTGTAAGAGGGTGCCCATTTCTCCACATCCTTGTCAGCATCTACAGTCTCCTGATTTGTTCATTTTAGCTACTCTGACTGGTTTAAGGTGGTATCTCAGTGTGGTTTTGATTTGTATTTCCCTGGTGATGAGTGATGTTGAGCATCGTTTCATGTATCTGTTAGCCATCTGGATGTCTTCTTTGGAGAATTGTCTTTTCATGTCTTCTGACCATTTACTCACTGGGTTATTTGTTTTTTGGGTGTGGAGTTTGGTGAGTTCTTTATAGACTTTGGATATTAGCCCTTTATCTGATATGCCATTTGCAACTATCTTTTCCCATTCTGTCGGTTGCCTATTAGTTTTGTTGATTGTTTCCTTTGCAGTGCAGAAACTTTTTATCTTGATGAGGTCCCAATAGTTCATTTTTGCTTTTAATTCCTTTGCCTTTGGAGAAGTATCAAGTAAGAAATTTCTGTGGCTGAGGTCAAAGAGGTTGTTTCCTGCTTTATCCTCTAGGGTTTTGATAGTTTCCTGTCTCACATTCAGGTCCTGCATCCATTCTGATGTTATTTTTGTGTATGGCATGAGAAAGTGGTCCAGTTTCATTCTTCTGCATGTTGGGTCTAGTTGAGAGATAGAGAATCTTAAGCAGGCTCCCCTGTCAGTACAGATCCTGATGCAGGTCTCGATCTCACAACCATGGGATCAAGACCTGAGCCGCAATCAAGAGTCAGTCACTGAACCAACTGAGCCACCCAGGTGTCCTGCTGATTTGTCCCTTTGATCCTGAAAACAGAGATTTTCCAGAAGCCTCAGTCCACTGCTGCTTATATTTCTCTCACCAGAACTGTGTCACATGGTCTGCTCTTGCTGTGAAAGAAGCTAGAAATGGAATGGCTGACTCTCCCAGTGCCTGCTTTGGAGGGGGATGAGGGAGAAGAGGTTGGGAATGGGATTGGATGTACCTGCCACACAAGGTTATCTGAGGAGGTAGGGATGCAGTATAAGAGCATGGACTTTAGGGGCACCTAGGTGGCTCTGGTCATGATTTCACTTCAGGTCAAATTTATTAATTAATATATATTATATATTTTATATGTATATAATATATACATAATGTCTATTATCTGGTACATTGAAATTTTAATAAATTATAATTACTGACAAAATCCTTTTAAAAATTGTATTTTTGTTGTGATAACTGCTTGGCAATGATACAATAATAATGAGTTAACCTTCTATTAGAGAATGCATTAAATGTATGAAATTAAACAACGGTATTAGAAGGAGTGGAGAAAACTTCTTAAGGGAGACAGAAAATGCTAACGTTTTAGGAAAAAGATAGATACTGTTGGCAACTGTCATGAGGTAATACTGGAAGGTTCCCATTTGACTGATGTGCTCCCAATGGCAGTCTTTGTGATAGTTCCTTCAAGGGAAGGAGTCTTCTTTAGCAGGTTTGATAATAGTGATGAATTGTTTTGAAGTGGTGATTTGAATCATGTCTTAGAGGTAATTTAAGTTGAATTGATTTAAGAGATTTCATACTGTAAGGGGTTGAATTTTCTGTGACTCCCTCTCTCTCTGACCCTCCCCTGCTCACACTGTCTCTCTCTCTCTCCTAGAAATAAAACATTAAAATTTTTTTAAAAAAAGATTTGTGTATAGTGTAAAACTGTTCATTAATTGCTGGTATTATGATTGTCTTCCTGAAAGAGCTAATAGGATTCAGAGAGAAGCCTTTAAAATCAATGTAAGAGTTCAGCAAGGTTGCTGAATACAATATCAACCTTCAAAAATAAGAAAATCTTTCTCTCTACCAGCAATAATCAATTAGAAGTCTCTAGAAAATGATATGCCATTCACAACTGCAATAAAACTATGTAGTATCCAGGACCTTTTTGGAGAAAGGTGCCAAAAGGAAATCTTCAAAGATAAAATCATGACTTAGATGGAAATACACAATGAACATGTGTCAAAGATTTTAAATTTGTTAATTAATGAGAGAAACACTCATGTCATGGTCTGTTCAAAGAGCACTTAAGAAGCAAGGGATTTATAGGCACTTTAGTAGAGAAATATTAAGATAAAACTGCTGAATTGGTTATAAAATAAATGTCCCACAGACCTTAGATGTTTCGAGGTATCTGTGTTATCAGATGCAAAATTATTTGCATCTATTGATGCACCTCTAGAAATTAATATGTAACCTCAGTAGATCTGAGACCTTTCATTCATAGTAAACAGTGAAATAAACCGAGTGCATTCCATAGCAATCCTTTCCTTTTGTGGTCTCCATCCCCAAGTGATAATGAAAGGATATTCTGTATGTCTTTCTGGCCTTATTTCCAAGTTCCACATAAATTTCCTGACACTTTAAAATTCTGGTAAAGGATATAAAAAATGATCTAAATAAATGGAGTGACATTTCATGCTACCGGATGGGATGAATTCGTATTCCTAAGATGCAGATTTTCTTCAATTTGGTATATAGATGCAATGCAATTTCAATCCAAATTCCAGTTAAATATTTTAGGGGAACTATTAAACTTTCAGTAAAAATCATAGAGAGGAATAAAAGTCCATGGCTGTCTGTTGCTTAAAGGGAAGTCATAAAAATGGAGAGCTTGCCTTTCACATATTAAGACATACTACAAGGCCAAGGTGATAAAAGCAATGTGCTACTGGTGTAAGATCAGACAAAGAGATAAGTGGAAGAAAATAATACATTCAGAAGAGACTCATGTATCCATGGGAACTTAATAAACTTAAAGGGAATTACCACAAATCAATGAAAATTGTTTAGGTGAAGTGTTTTGGGAAAACTGGCTCACTATATGCAGGAAAATTCAATTGGACCTCTACATAACCCCACACAAAGGATGACTTCCAAAGATCTGAATTGGAAAGGGAACACCATATAGCCAAAAGAAGAGAACTTGTGAGAGAATTCTTATAATCTAGGAATGGTGAAACCCTCCAAAAACTTCAAAAAGGAAATGAAACAAATGATTGATAACCATAATTATATCAAGATTAAAGCTTTCTATTCATGAAGAATACCAGGGGCCAAATTAATACATGACTAACTGGGAGAAGGTGTTTTCAAATTTTGTTTTTTAAATTTATTTTTTGGAGAGAGAGAGGAGGGGGTAGAGAGAATCCCAGGTAGGCTCAATACTGTCAGCACAGATCCTAATGTGGGGCTTGATACCATGAACCATGAGATCATGACCTGAGCCAATTTCAAGGGTCCAACGCTTAACCACCAGAGCTACCCAAATGCCCCAAGAAGGTATTTTCAATATCTAAAACTGGCAAGGGATTAACAATTAGTGAAAGTTTTCTGTAAATTGGTAAGTCAGTTACTATAGCAGGAAGACAAAGAACATGAGCAAGTAATTTAAGGGAAGGGAAATTCTCAAAACCAACATGCACCCTGAGTCATGCCGAAGATAATCAGAAGAATGCAGTTAAATTATCAATGGTAAACTGGTAAAAATTAGAAAGCTGGGGAATGCTAAGTAGTGTCAGGGAAGCAGGTATGCAGGAAGTTCCATGGGAGAGTAGACTGGTAGAGACATTCTGAACAGTCTGGCATAATGGACACAAATTAAGCATATGTATATACTATGACCTGGCAATTTTGCTCCTGCGATTTTATTTAAAAAATTTCAATCATATTTACAGTATGAAATGTATAAAGATATTTATGGCAGTGTTGTTTACAATGGTGGGAGTTGGGTAGACAGACCTGGAGAATACCTCCATGGGTCATTAAAGAAGCATTAGAAGGAACACATCTGATATATACATAGAAATAGGATTGGATCTTAAAAAGGAAAAAAAAAAGAGCTTCATCCAAAAAAGTAGAAGCCTAATGAGATCTATAAGGACTTTCAGAGTTTAACACAAATGCCAACAAAATGACTCATCACATTTTTAAGCACTTAAAACTAAAAGGGAATAAACCATATCAGAATGGTTACTTTGGAGTTGGGGATAAAATAATAAAACTGGAGAACCTCATATGTATCAATGATAATAACATGCCTGAAAGTGAGGCATATCGTTAGTATCTGATGAATAAAAAAAAAAAGACAAAACATAACCGTGTGCTGGGGGAGCCTAAACATTCATTATTATGGAAGTAATGACTTGCTAAATTTACCACCATGGTTATCTTCTTTGGAATAGCCTACCCTGGGGGGCAGCTGTGGGCCGATTCAGGGCTTTCATGTGCTCTGAGGTCAGAGAGCAGTGAGAAGAATTCAGAAAAAAGGACCACACGCACAATCAAAACAGTTGTGGTCCCTTCTGTGCATATTGCTAAAATCCTGCAAATAGTTTTTGGGTATCAGTCTTTGCTAGCAAGAACCTCAGTGTTTCCGCATTTCTTCCCCTTGTGTGTTTAGTAGATTATCTTCATGCCTACTAACAACTCATGCTATTGCAGTTTTCCAATATGCAAACTGCTCTGCTGAAACATCTTTGTTTCATCTTTGCTGCAGCTCCTCTGGAGACCCTATCATGCTACTTTTGCAGTTGAGACGGCAAAGGCTGAATGAGACAGATAACGTGCACAATGTCAGATACCTGGGAAGTGATGGAAACGGAACTTGACATCAGGTCTTCTGGCTCGAAACCCTACTGTTTTCATCTAATACTTCAGGCTGCTTTCATGCAAAGAAATCTTTAGTCCTAACTGAAATTAAAGTGATCGAAGAAATAAAATTAATGAAATTCTTACAGAGGTTTCTTAAGAATTAATCGGTGAAGAACTAGTAGATATGTCTACCAGGGTAAGGCAATTTTCAGGTGGAAGTCTGAAAAGCAGTGATAAATAATTGGAAACCATAATGCATTTTATCATAAATTCTGAATTTCAAGGAATTTCAATTTGTCCAATGCATTAGGCTATAAATTGCAGATATTTCTGTAACATCTTCCCGGATGCAGTTTCCAAAAAGAGGAATACTTAAAGCATTAAACTTCTCAAAATCAGAAAAATGTTTAGTCATGTATGTAATACAATCTTATAAAATCACAGATATGGGAAAACTGATTAAAATAGAACAGAAACGTTGAAGGAAAAGCAACAAGAGTCTATTGACAAGTGGCCTATGGGCTTTCTCCATGTGTCTTCTACAAGGTGAGACTGTGGTCACTTCTCTCCAGAACCATTCAATGTCCACAGTCTCCAGGCCCTCATTTGCCACACAACAATCAGCGTGATCTGATTATTTTAGGATTCTCCTGCATAGCCCTTCCATATTTGCCTTCATGATAAAAAAAGAAATAGGGATTCATCTAGCTCCATCTACCTTCTAAGCCTTTTGTCCAAAACTCCTCTCCCCTATCAACCTGAATCTAGAATAAATATATGATCCTTCTACCACCTCAGACTTGCTGTGTTCCCTCTCACCACAGGCCTTCTGCATATGTGCCTCCTTTGACTGGAATGTTTGGGAATGTTCTTCAGCTACTTCCATCTGTTTAACTCATTATTCCTCAGATTCAGGTTAGAAACCATCTCAAGAAGTCTTGCGGATCCCCAGTTCGATTTGGGTCACACCTATGTCGGTAGTATATAGATCTCTCTCCTTTGCATCACTTATGTGGTTTATAATTATATCTTTATTAATGTGATTATTTGCTTAATTTTTGTTCTGTCTTCCCCAACAAACTACAGATTCCACACAAATCTGGTGCTCAACATATTTTTATTTTTCCTCATCATTTCCTCAGTTAATATGTAGTGCCCTCTGCTGGTTGGGGGCATTGGTCATTTATTTTGACTCGTTGGCACGTCTTTACACCACACCTTTCCTGTGCGAGGAATAGTTCACTTTGTGAGCCCGTTGCTAACAGTGGAAGAGCCTAGAAACTTACTTCTTTAGCCATCATACTTTGTAGCCAAGCCTGTGCCTGTGACCCAGCCAGTGACATCAGGCTTTTCAGAGGCATAGTCTGGAAGGTTCCAGAAGTTGTCTTTAATCCCCGGAGTCAGCAGTGCAATCCATGGGCTTGTGCCTGGTGGTCACCGTGGTGTTGGCACCATTTAATTTTGCATCTTATTTTGAAAACCGTTCCTGGAAGAATGGCCATAAAGCCTGCTTCTGTGACTTTCCCAGAAATTCTGAGACTTCTGTTCTTAATAAAATATATTTATCTGCCTTAACGAGCTTGAACAGTTTCTTTGGTTTGCAACTAAGAACCTTGAAATGAATGAATGAATAATGAAGTCTCTTTGCTGCCAACACAAATTGGATGTTTTGATGTCTATAATGTTCTAGGAAGTTATTGCAAAAGAGATTCAAAGTACAGAAGGGATCCGAGCGTTATCTAGAGGCTGATTATGGCCCGGCATATTTCAACTGTAGGAGGCTACAAAACATCCTTAGATTCATGTAAATAGATGCATTGTCTTCCTGATATCTGTTGCTTAAAATCTTCTGACTAGTAGTTTGGAGTTCTGTGTAAGCAATTTCAGAATAATTCAGCCCTTAATGCTTTCTGTGTGTTGTTTTATTGTGTACTGCTAAGCTGGAAGAAAAATATTAGATACTTTTGTGTCAGGATTTATACGTACTTCATCCTTTGTTCTTTGCTAAAGGGAGATATTTCAAATTAAACAAATTGGGAAAATAGTTGTATGTGTGCTGTGATTTCTTGAATCACACCAGCTGAGATTCTGTGAATGTATGTGTCTTATAAGAAGAGAACAACCATTACTAACGTATTTTTTGGTAATGAACTTTGGCATCCTGGATGGAAGGCCCGGGAGAGCTGAAATACACTATAGCCAGTTATTAAATGTGTCAACTGGGATAACAGCAGTGGTGACTTAAGAGTTTAATTGGTCTCTCCTTGAACCATCTACCACCGGACCCCAGCCAGCACTCACTCACATAGCAGAGGCTCTCAAGCTCAAGTGTCAGCGAGAGACAAAAATGTGAAACACAGTTGCTAAAAGACATTTAAGGGCGATAGGGGACGATGAATGGCATAATAGCGTTCATACTGTTAAAAGATAAGTTGATGGGGCGCCTGGGTGGCTCAGTTGGTTAAGCATCCAGCTGCAGCTCAGGTTATGATCTCATAGTTCATGAGTTCGAGCCCTGCGTCAGGCCCTCTGCTGTCAGCTCAGAGTCTGGAGCCTGCTTCAGATTCTGTGTCTCCCTCTTTCTCTGCCTCTCTTCCTCTCTCAAAAATAAATAATAAACATTAAAAAAATGTTTTAAAAAGATAGACTGAGGCCGATTCAAGATTTTAAGAGTTTAGTTGAGCAAAAGGCAATTGAAATCAGGCAGCACCAATCCAGAGGTGGTTAGGAATGCTGCACTGACAAGAGGTTGGCAAGAGGCTTTCACAGAGGAAAGGTCGAAGCAAAGTAGGGAAATTCTCTACTGGCTTTAACGAAAGTCTGTTTGGCTGTTTGTGATTAGCTGTTGCTAATGTCTTGGTTTCATGTTCTTGAAGCATTTATAGGTTTAGATTTTGATTTCCTTAATTAAGTAGGCTGCCATGGCACTGGAGCCACATTGGTCTTATGGCTTCCTTCTTTTTTTTTCTTTTTTTAACATTTTTTTTTTTGAGAGAGAGCACAAGAGCACAAGTCGGGGAGGGGTAGAGGGGCAGAGAGAGGGAGACAGAGAATCCTAAGCAGGCTTGGTGGTGTAGGCACAGAGCCCAATGTGGGGCTTGAACCCACGAACCGTGAGATCATGACCCGAGCCAAAATCAAAAGTCGGCTGCTTAACAGACTGAGCCATCCAGGCACCCCATGGCTTCTTTGTTTAATTAATTTAACAATACCCTGCTTTTTTGGTCATTCTCTTGCTTTTGTCTCGTGGTGAAACTCATAAATTATGATGTCAAATCCATTAGAAGAATTGTTTTTGACATTTCTTTCCTTGTTCTATAAGCAGCAAGTTATTAGGATGACTTTTTTCAATGTTTTCTAACGTAGCTAGTATGACCAATATTTCTGACCCTGTCCTGTTACAAGGAGAACAGATTCTTACTGAACTTGTATAGATGACTATATTCCCACGAAAATAAGAATACAGTTTCTGAATTCTGGCAGCATCAGGTCAGAAGGAAAAGGTAAAATTTTCATCCTGTTCACAAAGGTGTATTTTCCAAATGGCTAAAAGCTTAAGAGAAAAGAGCTAAAGATTTCATTAAATCTGGAAAAACAAAACATTAAAGAACCCACACAAATCATAAGCAAAACAAAACAAGCAAAAGTCTTAAAAATGATAGTCATCCTTGTCAGTTCATTGAGTCCTATGTAATTAATTCTTAGTGACCTTGATCTTTTTTAGCAGTTTTTTTTTTAATGTTTTATTTATTTTTGAGAGAGAAATAGAGACAGTGTGAACAGGGGAGGGTCAGAGAGAGAAGGAGACACAGAATCCGAAACAGGCTCTAGGCGCTGAGCTAGCTGTCAGCACAGAGCCTGATGTGGGGCTCGAACCCACACACCGTGAGATCATGACCCGAGCTGAAGTCGGATGCCCAACCGACTGAGCCACCCAGGTGCCCCCCCCCCTTTTTTTAGCAGTTTTATGCAGCTATGACTTTTTTATTAGAGTTCTGAAATTGTCACCCAGGTCACTGGTATGATCTAAAAGTTAGCAGAACCTTGGACTCATCAGAATCCTTTCTGTGACTGTCCTTGAAGATGAAGCACTTTGGCAAAAGCATCAAACTCATAACTGTCCATAAATGACAAAAGACTTAAAAATGGCCATGGTTAAAGATCTGAGGGGAAAGTTTAGTTTAATGAAAATGACCAAAAAAATTGGTGAGTTCTCTGGCATGCAATGTTTTATAATTTTTTTGTTTTATTTATTTTGAAGGAGACAGAGACAATGCGAGTAGGGAAGTGGTGAGTGGCAGAGAGAGAGGGAAAGAGAGAAATTCTAGCAGGCTCTACCTTTCCAGCCCAGAGCCCAGTGTGGGGCTCAAACCCACAAAACCATGAGATCATGACCTGAGCTGAAACCAAGAGCCGGATGCTTAATCGACTGAGCCACCCAGGCATCCTTGGAATGCATTGTTTAAAATTTTTAAAAACATGTTTATTCATTGTTGAGATGGAAAGAGACAGAGCACGAGTGGGGGAGGGTCAGAGAGAGAGTGAGACACAGAATCCAAAGCAGGCTCCAGGCTCTGAACTGTCAGCACAGAGCCTGATGGGCTTGAACACACAGACTACGAGATCAAGTCAAGATGCTTAACTAACTGAGCCACTCAGGTGCCCCAGCATTGTTTTAAAATACTACCTGGAATTAAAACTGGCAATGCTATTATACTAGGATATACTGGATTTTCAGGAGTTTTATATAATTTCTGGAACACTTATATTAGTAAAATACATCCATACATTCTAACCTAGAGAAGGTTTAGTATCACTTCTTGTTTGACAGTGTTGTCCCTGCAGTTTCACATATGAAATAAGCCCAATTAGTTTAATATGTCTCTTTATTTTTTAAAAATATTTTTTATTTATTTCTCAGAGAAAGAAAGAGAGCACGTGAGCAGAGAAGGGTCAGAGAAAGAGGGAAATACAGAATCTGAAACAGGTTCCAGGCTCTGAGTTAGCTGTCAGCACAGAGCCTGACTCAGGGCTCGAACCCACAAACAGTGAGATCATGACCTGAGCTGAAGTCGGACACTTAACCGACTGAGCCACCCAGACACCCCAATATGTCTTTTTTATATATAAAGAGAGACAAAGAAGTCTTTTGAGATGATTCAGGGACCCTCTGCAAACCTCAAAATTAGGTCAAAGTTAAAAAAAATACTTTGTTTAGAATTTTATTTTTGAGAAGTGTTAAAAAAAATATCCACTAAGGGGCACATGGGTGGCTCAGTCAGTTAAATGTCCTATTTTGTCTCAGGTCATGATCTCGCAGTTTGTGAGTGTCGGGCTCTGTGCTGACAGTTCAGAGTCTGGGGCCTGCTTTAGATTCTCTGTCTCCCTCTCTCTCCCTGGCCCTCCCCTGCTTGCACTCTCTCACTCTTTCTCAAAACTAGATAAACATTGAAAAAATAAAAAAAAAAATCCACTTAACTGAAGAGATCATTAAAAACTTCAAAGGCAATTACAGAAAGTTACATAGTTGTAAGACCGTAGCTTTTTCAATATTGAGAAGGCTGGGTTTTCTTAAGTAAGCAAAGACAACATGAAGCACAAGAAACTAATTTGGTGAAACACAGAATTTTTGCTTTCTAGACAGATTGCTTAAAAGGTAAAGAAAACCCTTGTATAGTTTTATTAAGAGCAGACCAGGGGCACCTGGTGGCTCGGTTGGCTGAGCGTCTGGCTCTCGATTTCAGCTCAGGAGATGATCTCACAGTCTGTGAGACTATAAGCCCCAGTGGGTGTGGAGCCTGCTTGGGATTCTGTTTCTCCCTGTCTCTCTCTCTCTCTGCCCCTCCCTGGCATGTGCTTGCGTGCTCTCTCTCATAATAAATAAACTTAAAAAAAAAAAACCAGACCATTAGTGTTATGCTGAGAGACACAGAGACCAACAGAGACCACTGAAGCCAAATTAAGGGAGTCTTTATTACCAGCTGGGACCGCACAGAGTTAACACCGAAGTCTAGATGTGAGTCCAAGGACTTAGGGCTTTTTATAACGAGCAAGCAGGCAAGTGGGCAGTACAGAAGCAGACTTGATCAGTTATTGTTTAAAAAGGCTACAAAGTGATAAAGAGAGCAGACCTTATCCTGGTATGTAGGAAAACATTTGTTATTTTGAAGGCACGGTTTAGGGTTTTGGGGAGCTTCAAGGGAATAGCCATTATCTCAAGGTCAAAATATGCAAACTGTGTCATAAATAGCCATTATCGGGGAACATTAACCCTTGTCTTCTTATTTGTGTTTTTCCTTGCAGCTGAGGATAGTTATGTAGCCTTCCGAGTGCCGGCCCAGAAGGTAAACTCTGGGTCAAGATAGAAGGACTGAGGCTAAATTCATGTGCAACAATTAGGTCAAGAGAACTTTGTCCATTAAGCAGATGAAAGAAAAATGTTTAGTTTTACAGAAGTACAATATTTATTAAAGCTTATCTTAAAAAAACACACCTTATGATAAATCCATTGTGTTTTTAGCCGGCCTGACTACACAGGTAAAATTCTCTCTCTCTCTACCCTGCCTTTCCTCCTCATCCCTCTCTCTTCTCAACTTTCTATATCCAATTTGTTTGCTTTTATCCTTCTCTTTCCATTCTAAAGCAACCTCTTCTGCTTTAGGACACAATTACTTTGTTTTCCTTTAGCAAAAATGTATCCCGATCATTGATACCTTTTCTTAGCCTTGTTTCTCTTGTTAGTTCTAGTCTTTTTTTTTAAATTTTTTTAAATGTTTTTTTTTAATATTTTTATTTATTTCTAGGAGAGAGAGAGAGAGACAGCTTGAGCAGGGGAGGGTCAGAGAGAGAGGGAGACACAGACTCTGAAACAGGCTCCAGGCTCTGAGCTGGCAGTCAGCACAGAGCCCGACGCGGGGCTCGAACCCACGAACCGCGAGATCATGACCTAAGCGAAAGTCGGATGCCCAACCGACTAAGCCACCCAGGCGCCCCAGTTCTAGTCATTTTAGTTACACAGATTAAATAGAATTTTTAACCCTCAGAATCCTTCATTCCTAGTGAAAACTAACAATTACTGTTACAGTAGCTGGCAACTGTCGGTAGGACCCTAGTCCCAAAAGGAGTGCCATCCACTTTTGGTCCAGCCAGGTAGTTGTCCCCTAGTCTGATGGTTACCAAGTCCTCAGGACACAAAGTGTGACAAGTAAGAAGGCAGTAGTGGTCCCTAGAAGAGAATGGATCAACAACAAATGGTACTCAAAAGCAAATTCACAACAGAATTCAAAGATGTAATTCTTACCAGTGCTTTTGCTTGCCGATCTGAATGTGGAAAGAATGGGACAAAGTAGGATTTTCCCTTCCTCTCTTGGCCAGGTACCACTAATAGAGATCTGGGAGAGGCGACTTTGGTAAGAATTCTTACCTTTTTCTGACTCCTGCAGTGTTTCCAGGATCTTGACTTTAGGCTCGAGATAACAGGTTCCACCCTTATCCCTGGAAACTGTAGAGGAGGAAAAATAATTTTCCCTCTCCCTTTTCTGGTGAGCACTTGGCTAAGACCCCTTTATCTCTATGGCTCCTCATAAATGGATAAACTTATGGAGGTTAAAATGTAATCCAAGATTATCTTTGGTAAGTTAACCCGTGTTCAACCTTAAGACAAAATTGCATTCACCTGAGGCCACACACTGGCACACTGGCCCCAGTCTGGTTTCTAAGTCAGATTTAATCTGGTTTCTAAGTTGGACCCATTCTGAGCCTAGACCCAGTCCAGTTTTTAAGTCAGTCTGGAAAAAGGAATGTTCAAATAAAGTCTGAAAGCTCATAATGCAAAAACTACTGAGATTAGATCCAGAAGAGACCCACCTACCCCCTCTAGCAGCAGGGAGAGAGCAGCAGGCTCAAGGAGCCTCAGATGGAACCTTCACTTGGACCTTAGCCTTCCCCTTTCTAGTCTTTCTGGGATACCCCACAGGAGGTTTTTTGTTGTTGTTGTTTTTTTACATAAGATTTATATTTGAGTCTCTACTTGTGGCTGTAGCTGCTGCTTCTATTATAATCTCCCCAGGACATTGTGTAAAATATGTCCTGATACTGCTGTCTACACTGGCCTTTGTGGCCACCAGCACTCTCCCTGTAGCCCATTGAGTGGCTGTGACTCTTGACCTTTCAAGCTCCTTGCGGCTTCTTCTCTCTACAAAGCTGAGACTATGAGCTCTTCACCATCTTTCCTATGAATCTCATATGCTCACCCCTTTATCTGGCCAATAGGAAATATTTAATACTTGTCATGTCCTTCTTCTTATTTTAGGTGGTGGTAGTAGGGAAATCCACCACAGGAGCCTTGATTCCTTAGTTATGGCTCTTCGTTAGGCTCTCTCACCCTCCCCTACAAGAGGGCGGGTTTGGATTAACTGAAGTTCAGTCTTCCGTGGAGGATGGATGTGAACCTTCCCTCCATTCCAACACACAGGCCCTCAAGCTGAGTCTGGTCTCACTAGGGAGGCCTCTGGATAGGACTGGAGTCCTCATTAAGGGAACCAATCCATCAGCCAGTAGCAGCAGGGTCTTCCTGTTCTCTGTTTGTTTCAGTGTAATATTTAAGTAACAATAATAATAAGTAGTAAGACTTAAGTGTAATACTGAAGACTACTGCATACACAGTATACAGAGCCATCCTGATAATAATCTGAGAGCATAGTGTTATCACTTATGGAGCTTTATTAAACATTGTCCATAGCCAGGAGTAACTATTTTAGCAATCTAACAGGGAAAAAAAATTACACAGTGGCAGAAGTGCTCTTGAGTTTTCTCTCTGTGGATTTCTTCTTTTTTCCCCCAAATGTTTGTTTATTTTGAGAGAGAGCACGTGCATGAGTGCAAAGGGGGGAGGGGCAGAGAGAGAGAGTCCCTAGCAGGTTCCAAGCTGTGAACCCAGAACATGATGCAAGACTTGATCCCATGAAACAGTTAGATCACGACTTAAGCCCAAATCTAGTCAGACACTTAACCAGCTGAGCCACCCAGGCACCCCTACTTCCTACAATGCATTTCGAAGTGACTTCTTTAACTCCTTAATGAGAGCATCGAGTCCATAAAATTCCCCATAGAAAAAGACTGCCGATATATATTCTTGCTTCTTTTGTTCTGATAACAGAGACTCACACAAGCTTTCTTTGTGAAGTGTTAAAAGAAGAGAAAGGAAAGAAGATGAATTATGGCCTGTGGAAAACGATCCCTTGAGTGAAGGGTACTGAGTCACTGTAGGCTTGGGGTAAGGGAGGAGAAGGAGTCATGGCCCTAGTGAAGCACGCCTTCACCTCTGTCAGTGGAAGGATGTATGCCATCACATAATAGGAATCACCCTTTTGCACCATGATGAAATACTGTCAGTCCTCAAATCGCGCAAAAAAAGGGGCTTTGCTCATCCTAAGGGACTTCTCTTCCCAAAGCCGGAAGGGTCATAAAACAACTGCTAATGTTTTTCTAACCTCTGTCCCCTTCAAGGCACAGGACTGGAGTTGGTTTGTTTTGAATCATAATAAAATATGACAACTTCTAGATTCTCAGCCACTCTATCATTTATGATTCCCAATATTTTCCAAGTTCTGGTCCTTTATCATGGCGAACCTGACTTAGGAGCTATATTCAAGCTAATGCTTTCCTTCTGAAAGCAGAAACAATTTATTGTAAATGGATATGTTTGACTTTTTTGATGACTTCTTCTTTTGTCTCAGGAAAAATGATATTTACCATAAATGTCTGTTTTGTGCCTGTTGAAACATCTTTTTTCTTTCACAAGAAAAAAAAATCTGAGGTTTGCCTGGCTTTTTGCATTGTATTTTTGTTATGATAGCAGAGGCATTGAATGGATGGCTATAACTTCTGAATTTAAATATTTTAAACCTCCTTGTTCATATATATATATATTCTATACATAATATATATATTCACTGTGATGGTTTCTTTTTTTCTTTTTGATCTATCTGTTAGGCTAAACTGTATCTCCAGTTATTCAAACACTAATTGCTGTGAAGGGAATTGGCAGATGTAATTGAAATCCTTATTCAGTTGGCTTTAACTATAGGAGATGGTCCTGGATAGTCTAGGATCTGATTAAAGCAGTTGAAGAACCTTAGAAGCAGGACTGTGGACTGTGCTCTGTGTGTGTGTGTGTGTGTGTGTGTGTGTGTGTGTGTGTGAGACAGAGAGAGAGAGAGAGAGAGAGAAATTATCATTGTGTTTTAAAATTTTTTGCTAGCTTAAGTGTAATTGACATATCACATTGTGTGTTTAAGACATAGAACATCATGAGTCGATAGGAGTATATATTTCAACACGATTACCACAATAACATTAGTTAACACATCTAATCCCTCACATAGTTAACTTTTTTTTTTTTTTTGGTGGTGAGACCTTTTAATATTTACTCTTACCAACTTTTGTGTATACAATATGGTATTGCTAATTACGTACAATAGATTTTAGTCTATCTTTTGTCTTCTTGGATAAATTTGGGCAAGGCCATTACTCATGCTCTGAGGTCAAGGGTATCACTGCTGGTTGCGTTTCATGGTTGAGTGGGGCTGTTGGGTGAGCTCCCGAGTCTGGCGGAGTGGCTGGCTGTGTGCTGCTGTCAGGTGGGGCCACTAGCTGGCTTCTGCAATCACCTCTGGTGGGGTGGGGTCATGAGCTGTGTTTCCTGGAGTGGTGGTGCCAATGGTTAGATGTAGCGACTGGATAGGAATACAGTCTGTGTTTTGTAATCTCTCTGAGTTGGGTTGGGACTGAGGACTTCCTCCTCCACCCCTGATGCTACTGGCTGGAATCTGTGTGAGGTGGGGCCACAGGAAGGGCAGAAGTTGGTACAGAGAGTCAGAATGTGTTGTGTGATCAGATGGGTTTGCAGGCTGAACTTGGGCAGGACCACAGCCTGGGCTTCACCATTCAGTAGGCTGTTGGCTGTGCTTTGCTGTTGGGGTGATAGTTGTTGTAATTTGTGGGGAGGGGCCATATAAATATAATTTCTTATCCAACGGACCCCATACCCCTACTACCCAAGAGTAACCCATTGATTAGTCTTACCTAAATGTATTTTATCATAATAGTTGCATGTGATTTTCTAATTGGATCTTTCCAGATTTATTAGTTGCATTCTACAGTCTATTTATCAATCATCTCTTTATGATCAATAGGGACTCATGGTGGGTGGGAGCGCCTGGGTGGCACAGTGGTTAAGCATCCGACTTTGGCTCAGGTTGTGATCTTGCTGTTTGTGAGTTTGAACCCCCAGGCGGGCTCTGCACTGACAGCTCAGAGCCTGGAGCCTGCTTCAGATTCTGTGTCTCCCTCTCTCTCTCTCTCTCTGCCCCTCCTCCACTCATGCTCTGCTTCTCTCTCTCAGGAATAAATAAACAGTAAAATTTTTTTAAAAAAACATGGACTCATGGATTCTTCTTTTATTTAATGGGTTATAATGTGTTCTAGTTGTTATTTATTTTAATGCTCACGTTGTCTCTGACTTCTCCAGTGGGAATCCCTTTGACCTGGCTCCATGTGTCTTTGTCCTTTTGGAATGTCTTTGTATTTTTGTTTTGTTTTTTATGTTTTGGGTTTTTGGATTTTTTTTGTTTTTTGTTTTTGTTTTTTGTTTTTTTAGCTGTTTCTTACTTTATGGTACAAATGTTCAGGTCGCTCTTGTACTTTCCCTGCCCCAGCCCAGGAACCTGCCATTTCACCAAAGACACCTGAATTTTTAACATAAAGAATGGTATTTAGAAACAAAGATCTGAGTGTCAGGTGTGCTAATTACTCATGGGGTGTAATTGTTCTGGATTCCAGACCCTTTCAGTGGGGAAAAGAGATTTAAATGGCTACCTCTTAACCCTGAATATTAAGTCTCACTTTAGAACCCAGCTACATTGAGGCTTTTTAATTCATGCTTGGTGACATTTGTTTCCTTGTTCTGTCACATAAATCTTCCAAGTAGCTGCATTTCGATGTGTTGTTCTTCTTTCTCATTTATTAGCACTTTATCTGCTAGGATTTTCTTAGCCTTCTAGAATTCAGAGAAAGTTTTAAATTCTATCTGCAGAGTTGATCTTCAAAGACTTCCATGGTTTCCTTGTTATGTAACTTTTCAAGTCTGAGCTTCAAGTGTCTATTCCCTGGGCTTTGGTTTTTTACCCTTTCAAGTGCACACAAAGTTGATAAATATATAACAGACACTAATATTTGACTGGAGGTTTTGGGATTTGGCAGGACAGATGATAGTAGACGATGTTTTCATCGTGTGGGTTCTTTTTCCGAAGTCTGGTGCAAGTAGGTTTGTCTAATGAGTTTATCTTGTAATTTAATTTCCTCTAACACCGGCTTTCTCCAGAGGAATTCTTCTGTGTGAAACAAGCAGCGGTGGGCATGTAGTTACTTTTGTAGTCTCAAATCGTAATCTGAACTATCGATGCTTTGGTATGCTCAACCACATTTGAAAGTATTTTCAAAATCTTGCCAAGGATTATGGACAAAGTGCTTCAGCTAATTCTTTTGTTTATAGGGTTAAAATGCTTTTGCAAGAAGACTAAAAGCTGTTAGGGCCAGGACATTAGAGATGCTTGTGGTTTTGATTCATCTGTGGTATTTTTGCCTTATAAGATCAAGGGAGAAATCCAATACTGTGCCCAGGAGCAAGTTCCAAAAGCAAGCGGAAAATTCTTCTCTGGTACTTCTAAACCCTGGGAAAATACATCCCAATTTTTATTTATTATACTTGGATCTACAATGGGGGAAATGCTATAATTTATAGTCCTGAAGGTTTCTTCTTGCTTTGGATTTATTTGTGTTATACAAGTTAATTAGCCCTTAAATATCTTTCTCCATGAGTTACCTCTTTTTAGATGCTATATCCAAGCTGTCCATGGGAAATCCCATTCAAGAAATGGCCAGCACACAAAAGGCAAAAGAAGCCTTGCTTCTCCTGTATTGCTGTCTTTCCAGTTTAGCCCCACACCACTCTTATCAAGAAAGAATTATGAGAGCTTGGGAATAGTAGCTACCGATATATAAAGAATTATCAAACTATTTAAACCCAAAGGAGGCTTACAAATGTTTTTTATTCTTAAAATTTGTAAATTATTATTATAATTATAATTTGAGGACACCAAAGAACAAGGTTTCTTCAAGAGGAGAAAAAACATTTTCTACTAAGGGAGAACAAGTATATCTCTATATCTACATATCACATCAAGGGAGGGAGGGATGGACAGATAGATAGATAGATAGATAGATAGATAGACAGACAGACAGACATCTCCTAACTAGAAGCCACATATATGTATCTCCCTAAGAACTCATTGTCACAGTATGGCCGTGAATACATAAGACTTTTTGGTGGTTAATAACAAAGAGAAATTTTTGTCTAGGAGGTTAGCTATACATTTCAGAGGTGGTTCCTAAGATTTCAGAGTACATTTCTAAATCACTGTATAACATGTCTGACTCGTTACCAGATGATGATCTCCTTAAGGATAGGTACCAGGATGTTCATCCTAGTAGGGTACTCAGCAAACAAGCGTGACACAATGTCATTGGGAAAAGAAACCATGAGATTTGAAAATAAAAAAGTCACACTGGTGTCTCTGACCTTCAGATGAAATAGCAGAGTACCGATTGCTTCTGTAAAAATAAAGCTCTAAAGGCCAAATCTGGTCTTCCAGGGTAGCCATCACAGGGATAACTTACTGCAGGGCTCCAGAGACAAATTTGTAGATAAACATGAGAAGACTGGTTTATCTCACACAAATAAAAGAAATAACAGAGGTTGGTGCCAACTTTTGACAATTAATTTCTGTATTTGGAAAGAGGAAAATGCATCGTGTTAGCCATTTACTGGAATATGCAGAAAGCCTGCATGGGGCTGCTCTCTCAGTTGATCTCAAAGATAGACAATATAGCGCTCCACAATACCCCTGCTTCCTGCCTCTGACTGGCAGCCTAGGGGGCATGGATATGAAGAGAAAGCTCTTTACATTTCATCTTCAAAGCTAAGGGTGGAATGTGATGATATTCAAGGCAACGCTTTAGGTGGCAATGTATATGCTCTGGGGGAAGAAAATCACAATTACATTTCATTTCTTTTATAACTACAAACTAGTGTAAACACTGCAAGTGGTAGAACTTGAAAATGTTCATTTACTTGTGATTTGATCATAAATTTAAAAAGACGGTGTTGGTTAGCTCTCAGCATCTTTTTACCAAGAGAAACATTACATTGGCTAGAGGGTAAGTCCTTCTATGGGAATTCTGCTCTTTGGCGACAGGACTACAATGGATTTTTGAATGTATTAAAAGCTGTTAATGGAGGGGCCTCTGGGTGGCTCAGTGGGTTGAGTGTCTGACTCTTGGTTTCTGCTCAGGTCATGATCTTGGGGTTTCATAGGTTTGAGCTCCATGTTAGGCTCCATGCTGATGGTGCAAAGTCTGCTTGAGATTCTCTGTCTCCCTCTCTCTCTGCCCCTCCCCCACTTGTGGTGTCTCTCTCAAAATAAGTAAACTTAAAAAAATGTTTAATAAAATAAAGCTGTAAGGGATACCTCCTCCTTTTGCTTGCCCAACATACATCCTTTCACTCCTGGAGAAAGTATTCCAGTTTTCTTTTGGGGAACTAGATTCCCCATTCTCTGGCCAAGTGTCCAGGTGGGATGCTACCTCATGGAGACTGTGACCCTGATATTCCACAATATCATGTTTGTTTTAGGGAAAGACATCTGACCAAGGAGGCCAAGCAAAGTGAATTCTGTAGGCTGTGATTTGAGCTTTCTGTAAGAGATGCTCTTTAGTCTGTGCTAGACTTGAACATGAAAGGTGTGGATTAGCCACCTTGCCTCTTTGTGGAACCTGGGAATAAGCCATTACTTTAGGGAACAGGTCAAAGAGAAGTGAGGCAGGGCTGATTTTGCTGACATAGTTTGAGCCCTGGGCTCAATTCAAAATTTTTAATTCATGTGATCCAGTAAATTCCTTTACTTGATAAATTAGCATGAGTAAAATGTCCATTATGCAACAAAGAATGATTTAACATATTAATATGGTTAACTGAATTCCAAGCAGTTTTTTGGGGCACCTGGGTGCCTCAGCTGGTTAAGTGCCTGGCTGGCTTGGGTCATGATCTCTCGGTTCATGAGTTCAAGCCCCACATCAGGGTCTACACTGACAGCGTGAAGCCAGCTTGCAATCCTCTCTCTCCCCCGCCTTGGCCCCTCCCCTACCTTCGTGCTCTCTCTCTCTCAAAATGAATTAATTAATTAAAAAAAAAAAACCCAACAGGCTTTTCTTTTCTTGCTCCCTTCAAACACACCCTAATTGTTTTTATGTAAAAACTAAAAGAAAAATGATCAGCTTATTAGGACTCAGAAACTAAAAACTCCACATGTTGGTGCTAGCAGAAATGAAAGTAAAAGATCTAAGGAAGGAATTGACAGGTATTTATGGCAAAGCTTTTTATGGCTATTTATGGGCTAATGCTCTTGTAAAACAAGTTTGATAAAAGACAGCTTCATGCATATATTCACTTTCCCAAGTCTAGTGGGGAGCTAGGCTGTGGTGGATATCTGTTGAAGCTCTAGTGTCCCAAACACTGACCTTTGCAGTATAAGCAAATCTTTGTATTTGCAAGCCCAACACTGTTTGGCAAGAATAGATTAGTCTTCTACATCCTGCTCTCCATGCCCTTGCTCACCATATTCCCGTAAACTACCTAATCTAAGATAGGGACAGAGGCAGTGTGTGTGTGTGTGTGTGTGTGTGTGTGTGTGTGTGCGCGCGCGCGCATGTCTGGACTAGAGATACATCATGCTCCCTGACTATAAGTGGCAAATCAGTGGCACGTTATCTATTTGGAGACTCTCAAATTCTACTGTTCGAATGTTAAAAACGACATGAAATTTGCATCACAATAGGATAACAATAAAGAGAAATCACAAGATGGGGCTATTTGTCAGATGAGAGAGAAGTGTTTGGATTCAGAAGCTGGGCAGATCTGCCTCTGACTGATGTGGAACAGAAAACTCTTGTAGGACAGTTGGGCTTGGGTGAAGCTTTGATAAATGGATAGATGTGAAATTATTTAAATATAAGAGTGATGTGTCAAAGATTGTCTTGTGTTTATGAAATCCAGTTTTCGAATCCATGTGTACCCTATCTTGGGCACATGGCTGACTGGATTTCTGAGTTAGGTGGGGCCATGAAATGTTGGGAGAAGTTATGGCATGCAATATTTGTCATAGCCCTTAAATCACCTGTCACACAATGCTGTACATTCTCTCCCTTCCCTGGTCAGGCCTTGCTCTCTTTCTGTTCCTGTCTGACTTGACATGGTTATAAATCACCAGGTCCTACTCTTTTCTTTCCTCACTGGGCTCATGGTTTCGGGCTTCCTCACATCACTGCCTCTAGGACCTGGCCTGACCCAAGTTAAATGAGATGTGGTTGCCAAATATTCTATCATCCGGTAGATGCTTCACATGTGGGCAGTCCACCATAAAGCTGGAGAACCCAATTGATTTGTACTTGAAACATATTTATGGATTTTGAATTCCCAAACTGACTCTCATGGTCCTAAAAGGGAGGTTTACCCTGGCTTGTGTGTATCTCACTGACTGAAGAAAAACATTTGTTTGCGGAGCCAATAACTGTCCTCAGGGAGGAAATGTCATTCCTTCTACAAATCTCAGTTTCTTAGTGCTCCCCAAATGCATGGGTGAAGGCAGATTTTAAAACATTGTGGCCACAGTGTCTTGTTCCCTTGGGCAGACTGACAACTGCTCTGTGAACACCTGGATGCCAGAGGCAATGAAGCCCTAATGATTTGGGGCAGCCATAAAGTAAACCTGACCTGCGTGATTGTATGAAAACTACTTGATGGAATCCCCCTGAAAGCATAGACAATTGTTGGCCACACCCAACACTCAGGTTCTACCTGAGTGAGTATTTATTTGATCATGAGGGTGTGAGGGGAATAGGGTTGATTTCCGTTCTTTCCCATGCCCTGCTTTATTTTAGTATGTCGGCTACTGATTGCTCTTAATGCAATTAGTTGTTTTCATTAATTAATTCATTGTTTTCATAGGAATTAGCTCTTGTGTTTTAGGTTTTCTTTTCCCTCAACCACGACTAAAATTTTAACCTGTCTTCTCAATGTGTTAACATTAAGAAGAATCACATCAGGGAGTGCTGGGTGGCACAGTCGATGAAGCGGCCAATTTCAGCTCAGGTCAGGATCTCATGATCTGTAGGTTCAAGCCTCGCATCGGGCTCTGTACTGACAGCTTGGAGTCTGGGGCCTTCCTCAGATTCTGTGTCTCATTCTCTCTCTGCCACTCCCTTGCTTGCGCTCTGTCTCTGTCTCTCTCAAAAATAAATAAACGTTAAAAAAATTTTTAAAAGAAGAAGAATTACATCATGGACTTCAATTTCAAGCCACTCTGCCCAGGTTGTCTTCAATGACAGGTAAGCCCAAGGGCTGTAGTTTGAGCTGTAGAAAAAAAAATCCAGGGATCTTTTGAATATTGCATTGAGCACATATGGGACTTCCGCTTTAGCATCCTATAAGAATGAGGGTGATCAGATTGTTTGAAGGGAAACAAATTATTGGAAAGCTTTTGCCAGAATCCTGTGAAATCATTCTCTATTACCCAGGGACAGGGACTGGTTTTTATTCCAGATGCTTGGAATTAATTCCACATTCAAAGCCTGTTTTCTGGAGGAAGAAAGATAGGCTACTTTCTAATTTTTTAAAGGGTTAAAGGTGGACAAGTTTTAAATTTATTTTTATAGAGAAAACCAAATATTGGGAGGTAGCATTATAATCCCTTTTAAGGTTTTATTGAAATGTCACCCTCTGGGGGACTGAAGCTGCATGAAAAAAAGAATAAACAGTGGATTAGCATTTAGACAATATTCTTTCGTTGTTTGACTATAGAAAATAATGCTGAATAGAATTAATTTGGAATTTGGCAGGAATTTGAAGAGTAGAGGTAAAGCATGCAAATAATTAAGTTTGAATCTTGTAGGAACATTTATTAGAATAAATTAAAGAATAGCATGAGGAACAAGATTCTTTTGGAGGCTCTAACTACAAAAACAACAACAAGAAAGTAAAAATTGTATACTTACTCAGTGGCTTTTTGGAATTAAAGAAGGGAAAGTATCTTTTAAAACCAGGACTTCTTAGCACCAGCGCAATTGAGAACTAAAACCCATCACTGGTAATGACCACTGAAAACTGATTTGTTGGGGAGTATCCAGGCTTGAAATAAAATGATTTCAAACCCTGTCTATCCAATTTCAGTCAAAAATTGAGGAGGGATGACCCTTTAGCTAGTTATTTAGAATTCTTTGGATAACGTTAAAGAAAGGGTACCTCATTTCTGAAAGAAAGTTTCTTTTCCAGACAAGGATCTATTCAGACAATTCAACTATTGTAGTTTATTGAGCATAAATTGTGGACATTTCAGCTATTTTCTCCACTCTCATTTAGATCTAATTAGAACTAGATGGCCTATTTAAATATATGTGTATGTATAAAAATGGTATATATATAATGGAGAAACTTAAAAGTGGCCTCAATTAGAAAGCCATTTATTTTACTGATAGAGACTCCCAACCATGCCAGGATTTGATCAGATCATACAACTGAATAGGATTCATTTCCTTCCTTCATTCTCCTTTCTATGTATTGTGACTATCTGGGACATTGTTGGGCAAGCTTCTCCATTACATGTCTTGAGTTGTCTGTGTCTGTTATCACTCTCAGTACAGAAAATAGTGGTTCATATTTCTTTCGCTATCTCTAGTAGAATAGTTGGGAGGGAAAGGGAATGGGGCTGTGCTGAATATTGTCAGGAGTAAGTAAAAGGGCAAAGAGCTTATGTGGGGAAAGTCTTCCAGTAAGAGGGTGGTGTTCAGGAGCAAAATCACAGCGGCCCAGAAGGTTGTTTAGCTGAGAAGCCCTAGTCTTAGGAATACTGCCCTGGGGCCCTGGGTGCCTCAGTCCATTGAGTGTCCGACTTAGGCTCAGGCCATGATCTCACGGTTCGTGAGTTTAAGGCTCACGTCAGGCTCACTGTCACTGTCATGGAGGAACTCACTTCGGATCCTCTGTCCCCCGGCCTCTGCCTCTCCACCACTGATGGTCTCTTTCTCAAAAATGAACAAACATTAAGAAAAATGCTGCCCTACCTTGGAATTCCTTTCTCTCCATTTCTATTCGTTTGAATGAACATCTGTAATGAGCATAGCCTTGCTCTGCCTATTTTCAGAAAAAAAGAAAAGAAAAAAAAGAGCAGGCTGGGATCATAGGAGCCTGGGCATGTGTACATGTGGTTAACGGGGAGCCATAATGTTGCACCTGTGGCCTCAACTGCCTACGAAGGAAATTGTTTAAGAGGACATGCTTGATCTGTGCCCATATTACATCCCTAAATAGGACGTGAATATTCTCCAGAGAAACCACTCTGTGCCCAACCCAGGGAAAGGTGATGGACAGATGCTCTTTCTCCTTTCCTTTCCTTCTCTCCCTTTATCCTTCCTTCCCTGACTTTCCTTTCCCCCCTCCCTTCCTCTTCTAATTTCCTTTTTGCTCCCTCTCCACATCTCTTCACTAACCAAATAACTGTTTGGGGACATAGATGTGATTTACTATAAACATTTAATAAAACTTGCCGTTTATTAAACCAGCTATCTTTGGTGTATTTGTCATTGCTATAAGATCCAAAAGTGAATTAGGGAGAAAAAAAAAGAGATCTTCCAAATCCATTAGTCTTATGACCTAATCTGATACTGCAGTCTCCATCCCATGAGAGAAATTACATAACTTAAGCAGAGTAATAGTGATTTGAATGTATAGATCTCCCAAAGCCATGAGTAGAATTGAAGACCTATAACATTAGTGTAGATCTCTCAGCATAAAAACGCCATTTGAGTGAGGAGGTTTCAAGGCCCACTGGTTTTTCCTGAGCATGTCTGAACATGAGGTAGCTATATATCTTCTGCATGTATATTAGATTATTAAAATGCCGAGTGCGAGATTGGAAACACATTTAATTTCCTTAAGTATATTAAACAGCGCACAACAATTAAAAACATGTTTTCGGGGCTAACCAATCTCTTTCCTTTTTGTCCAAAAGAAACTGTTGTTTGAATGTGTATTACTAGTGAATGCCGAGGGGTCCCCAGGCCATTCATCATCATGAATGACCCATAGTTTTACCCTCTTGTTGTTGAGCAGACTACTTCCCTTTGTGAGGATGTTTTGATGTTATAACAGACTGCATTTTATCTATTCACAGTCTGAATAGATTAGTGAATAGATAAATAAGTGAATAGATAGATTCACTATCTATTCCCTATCACAACCCACTTAACTGTTGTAGGGTTTTCTCTCTGGCATCTAAGTCTCCTCATATCTTGGGAGAGTGTCTCATTATGAGCAATCTTGATGGGGGCAGTATCCACCTCCCAGTACAGAAATGCAAAAGTTATGGGCTCCCCTCCCCGATCCTGATAGTACTGCTTGGGCATGACCTGTACTTATCTGATTGGATGTTGCTGCCAAGAACTTTAAATTTTTTTTTAATGTTTTTTTATTTATTTCTAGGAGAGAGAGAGAGAGAGACAGCATGAGCAGGGGAGGGTCAGAGAGAGAGGGAATCACAGACTGAAACAGGCTCCAGGCTCTGAGCTGGCAGTCAGCACAGAGCCCTACGCAGGGCTCGAACCCACAAACCATGAGATCATGACCTAAGCGAAAGTCGGACGCTTAACCGACTAAGCCACCCAGGTGCCCCGCTGCCAAGAACTTTAAATTTTGAATGAGTAAATAAAGGAAAGGACAGCTGGACTTCCTTCACAGAAGCGACAGTGTCTAGTGGTGTGGTATCCTGGCAGACAGCTGCTAAAAATGATCATGTTTTCAGCTTCCTGGGTTTTCAGAGATATGTACTTTCTAAGCCTGAGCATTATATTTCCATCAATTATTTGAATCCTCAGTAACTTTTCTAACAGTTTCATTTTTGGTTAACAAAGACAGATCTACTATTTGTCCTTAATTCTTTTCTTTTTAAATTTAAGTTTATTTATTTGTTGGGAGATGCAGAGACAGCACGAATGGGAAAGGGGCAGAGAGGGAGAGAGAGAATCCCAAGTAGGGTCTGGGCTGCCAGCTCAGAGCCTAATGTGAGGCTTGAACTCAAGAAACTGCGAGATCATGATGTGAGCCAAAACTAAGTCAGATGCTTAACCAACCGAGCCACCCAGGCTCCCCGCTGGCCTTGATTCTTAACCTCTCCTTGGGACTAACCAGTCCTTCCCATGAGAAGTCGTATGTGTGTATTTTCTCAACTTTTGACTTTGGGCTTGACTGTGAACTTGCATTGTCCTAGAGAATGTGGGTAGAAGTCATAATGTGTCAGTTCTGAATCTAAACCTTAAGAGGCCTCATATATCTGCCTGCCTCCTTGTGCTTCTGCTTTTCCTAAGAGAAACCTTCCTTGGAAACCTTCTGATCATTTGCCTGTGCCTCGGAATAAGTACATCTGAAATAGACATCAGCCCAACCTGCGGTGGGGAGCAAAGCACAGCTTGAAGTGGCATCACCCAGCAAAGCTCCTCCTGAATCAGCTGACCATCAAAAGAATCACAAACTCAGGAGGGCGTCTCTCTGAGATTAACGGAACCAAACCTCTCAGGCTAACCAGAAGATTTTTGAGAAATATGTGGCTTTTGTTTTATGCCACTGGGATTTTGTGTTTGTGTGTTTTGTAACACACAACAGCTAACTGATCTGTATCTGCTATATGCAATGGAAAGTATTCTAATTGATGGATTATAATACATTGATGCTGAGAGTATGAAGGGTGTGTGTGTGTGTATGTGTGTATGTGTGTGTGTGTGTGTGTTCCTATCTTTGGTTCTGTGGGGTAAATCCTTTTGAGACTTAGCCTCATGTTTTCTTATTCTCTTTCCTGTTGACTGGTTGAAATCATATATAACTCAGTTTTCACACTGATGAGATGTGTGGGGAGTCATGTGTGTGTCTGTGCAAGGATTTTTATTCCCCTTTCCTAATAAAAAGTGAACATTGGAAACACATTCTCCATATTCTCTCTTCTTCTGTTCTTTTCATGCCTGGAGCTGAGGCAGCTGTGTCCATCAGGAAACACCTAAGGACAGCAGAGAGGGAATGGATCTGTGTGCATGATGTCAGTGAACTGCTCAAACAACTCTGGAACATTCTACCATTGAACTTTGTATCATTTCATGGGAATACATTTTTATTTTTTAAGCTGATGGCTTTGGGTTTCTTTTAACTTGCTGTTAAAAGTATCTTGAGTGATATGGATGTGAAATATACGTGTGTGGGGGCACCGGAGGACTGAATGCAGAAGTTTGGGTGAAACGAAGAAAATAGTTCAGGTTATCCCTCGTGAACCTGTAGCCTCCCACAGCATGTGTTAAGCGGTATGTAAGCCAAGGTCAGGTGGACACCTGGCTTTTCCTGTCACAGCTTTATTTGCTCTGTCTGGATTACCAGAAATTGACAGATGTATCTTCCCTGCCAAGCCTTTTGGCAGAGTGTCCATATCTACAGAGCTTTGACCCATAAAACACTGCCTTGCAATACTTTGGGAAGTATTGCCTTGAAATACTATGGGAAAGAAGTGAATGTTTGGCATCTGAGATTTGCTTCATATCATCTGAAATCAGGTAGTATATTGTTTGCAGGCAATCACTTTGACTCAGTCCTGATGTCTAGGCTGTATCCTACACCCAAGCAATCCGAATCTCTGGGGTTTCTAAGTAAATTACATTATACAGCCAGTGTTGACAACGACTCTTCTAAACTTCATTGTCTTGTGAATTAGCAAACCCCAAATCAAGTGCGTACATAAGGGGTAAAAAAAAAAAAAGATATAGAAGAGTAAAGACTATGAAGGCATTCGTTATCTATTGCTATGTAACAAATTACCCTATGATTCAGCAGCCATAGTAATAAACCTTTATTGCTCCTGATTCTGTGGATTAGGAATCCAGGAACAGTTTAGCTGGGGTGGTCATGGCAAAGGGTCATTCCTACAGTTGCAATCATATTGTTGGCCAAGGCTGCAGTCGCTTGAAGGCTTCAGTGGGGCTAGAGGGTCTGCTTTCAAGGTTCACTCACATAGCTGTTGATTGAAGGTCTTAGTTCTTTGCTGGCTTTTGCCAGGAGGCATCAGCCCCTTACCAAGTTGCTTTTCTCTCTAGCACTGTGTGTGTCCTTGAAACATGGCAGCTGGCTTATCCCAAGCATGTAATTTAAGAGACAGCAAGGTAGAAGCTGTGATATCTTTCATGAGCTAGGCTCTGAAGTTACAGACCATCATTTCCAAAATATTCTATTGGTTGTACAGGTCATCCCTACTTCTTATGAGAGGGGACTACAAAGGTCTCAACACCAGGAGTTTGGAATCATTGAGGAGGCCATCTTGGCTACTGCAATGGGATAGCAATGAATAAATGATTTGTCCTCCTTTCAAGGGTGAATGCCTAGTAGGCTGAATGATGGAAACCCATGCCTGTGGCTTCCTGAGGAGCCTTCATCAGAATTAAAATACTCTGTGGAGCAGCCCTATCAGTTTCTCAAGCATCAGGTGGCTGGACAGAGCTTTTGGGAGTTCTTAAAGGGCATTATGCAAAGGCACAGTGCCCTTTAGAGGAGTTCAGTTCTGCCATTTCCTGAATTAGTTTTGTCCAGATTCAGATCAGCTGAGACTAGCAGCTGATGTTTTGCAAACAGATAAATAAGGTGTTAGCTTCATTAGTAGTGATTCTTCTGGAAATGAGGGGATTCATAATAACTACCAATTGTATGTAGCTATAAAAGAGCCCTCTAACATTAGGATGCATGGCTAGACTCTTTGCAATTATATCTTCAACCAAATCTTCAGCTCTCTGCCTTCTCTATAATCCCTCACTCCCAGAGTTACTTACGCTGTGCCAACCAAGTATTGCCTAATTTGTATTTTCAAGTTCAGATTTCTCCTACCAAATGTCAGGGTTCTGTAGCTAACCGCCTATGTGACATCTACTCTTGAATGACTAATGCAAATCCCAATCCAAATTTTATTTGGCCAGAACAAAATTATGTTTTTTGATGTTTATTTATTTTTGAGAGAGAGAGATAGAAAGAGACAGTGGGGGAGGGACATAAAGAGAGAGAGACAATCTGAAGCAGGATCCAGGCTCTGAGCTATCAGCACAGAGCCCCACACCAGGCTGCAACTCAGGAACCAAGAGATCAAGACCGAGTTAGTGTCGGATGCCCAACTGACTGAGCCACCCAGGCACCCTGATTTTGCTCTCTTCCTACGTGGATGAGTTGACCGGGGCTGCTGTGGTTATATATCCTGTCAACCCTTCAGTTCCTGGTTTCTAACTCTGTAGAGATACAGTTCTTGACTCTATAAACAAATAAGTTTGAGAGGTCAGTCTATCTCTAAAGCATTTAAGTAAAATAATTTATAAAGTTTCAACTGGTTTGGCATTTTTGGTCTCATGAATCCAGCAATCCTATACAGAGTTAATTGGTTTGTGTGGATCCAATCAGAAAGAGGCAGTACTCTTTCTCCGTGATCCTCCTGTGTCAGTGATTTCAAGAACCAAGGCAAATGGGAACGAAGAATGAAGAACAGACTTTTAAAAGATTTCTGGCAGACTGCAATGTGACTATGGATGACTTTTATTGTATCATGAGCTATCAGATTACTGGTTCTTTTTTTAGCCATTTTAAAAATTTAAAGTTTACTCATTTATTTTTGAGGGAGAGAGAGAGAGTGAGAGAGAGAGAGAGAGAGAGAGAAAGGCAGAGAGAGAGGAAGAGAGACTTTTAAGAAGTCTAAGTACTATCAGCACAGAGCCTGATGCTGGGCTTGTGGGGCTTAATCTCAAGAAGTGGAAGATCATGACCTGAGCTGAAATCAAAAGTGGGACACTCAACTGACTGAGCCATTCAGGTACCCCTTAGTCATTTTTAATGGAGATGGCACATCTTGCAGGCAGCCTGTGGTTTATTCACTCAAAAATTTTTTTTTGAAAAGGTATTAGCCTAATACATGTTCATGAAATTGTTTTGTTTCTTGCTCACTGTTTCTGTTATTTTCATTGCATCAGTATTGCTGAAAGCATTGATTTTTTTTCTTCTCATTCTCTCTCTCTCTCTTTTTTTTTTTGGCTTTAAAAAGAGGTAGAAATGAGTTAACCTCTAGGCAGATAAAAATGATCGAGGGGCACCTGGGTGGCTCAGTCAGTTAAGAGTCCGGCTTCGGCTCAGGTCATGATCTCACGGTTCATGGGTTTGAGCCCCACGTCGGGCTCTGTGCTGACAGCCAGCTCAGAGCCTGGAGCCTGTTTCAGATTCTGTATCTCCCTCTCTCTGTGACCCTCCCCTGCTCATGCTGTCTCTCACTCTTTCTCAGAAATAAATAAAACATTAAAAAAATTTTTTAAAAAATGATTGGATGTTTCAATGAAAATATAGATAAAAGTTTAACCACAATTGTATTTTAAGTCGATATTCCTTAAATCCTTTAACCTGAAAGATTACCAAGCTGATAGGATTTTAATTAATGATTTTAATTTTAGAATTATAATTTTAGCATTACAAATTTCCATATCTTTCTAAAAATCAAGGAAAAGGATAGCAAAATAAAGAAAAATTGTGAGTGATACTGGATTAATGTCAAATGTGCTCAAATTAGGACTAAAAAATACAAAATGCAAATTTCATGGCAATTAAGATTAGCATATTCAGTAAACAACATATCCTGAAATTATATACTTCATATTTTAATATTTGGGCATGTAATACATTTTGAGTATATAATCATGACACTGCCAGCTTTTTATGCATAAAAAGCAAGATTTCATCTATTATTTAAAACTACATATACCCAATAATCATTTCTGTGTCTTCCTGAAGTGAAAGCAATATCTGTGCCTTTGACCTGGTAATCAGCATTTGATAATTTGCCATTTGTGTGTTTGTGTGTGTGTGTATGCTGTTTGAGTTCCACAGCAAATTGTAAATGCCACACTTTCAGGAGAAACAGCTGGAATAAATTATGAGAAACAGGCCCACATGGCAAGCAACAAATAAAAAAACTAAACTAGGGTTTTAAGGACCTAGCTTCAGAGGAGGAGTGGGTTTTCCCTCAGTCTCTAGGGGAAGCCCATTCTAATCTTCAAGCTGCAATTGTTCAGCTTGTTTTCTCTTGGTATTTGGATGGGAAAGTAGAGTGAGCCAGGCTTTAAATTAAATAGCAAAATACTTGCAGGATGGGGGTCTAGTGCTCTGCATAGGGAGTTGTTTTTATTCTCTGCTTTGGAGCTCTTTGGATGAGTTAGGCTGGAGTGTGTCCCTTAGTTCTCCATTCTATAAACAGAACGCAATCACTCATTTACAGAGCTTTGTTAATGTTATAAACACTTTCAAGCCCTTATTGAAATAATTACATGAAACTTTGAAGTATAATCCTTTACCTTAGGATCTGTGTTGGCTTTTTGGACATTCTGGCTCATTCCCAGTACCCATCCATTTTGAAAAACAGTGATGTTGTAAAGACTAGGACTGTAGCAAGAATTGGCTCCAAAAATCAAATTTCTGTCTTTCTTGCTGCAAAACTATTGGGAATTTGGAGAAAACTGGGTTTATGAGTGTAAGCTGCCTTGAGGAAGGGCAGTTTGGAATGAGCAGAAATGCCATTTAAACTGCCCATCTAATAAGCCAGAAATTAATCCTGGATCAACAGATTAAAAATAAGTGGTTTTTTCTTTTTGCCCTAAGTTAGCAATAAGTAGACTCAAAGTCATGTGTAGCAGTTTATATACACCTCTCCCTGTCCCCTACCTACAGCTTAGTGCTGTGGGCTGAGCTCTCGGATGTGATAACTGAATCAAATTGTTTTTGAGAAACTTTAGGAATTAATGTATCTGGTTGGAACATAGTTCATACACACACCCTGTGTGTGTGTGTGTCTGTGTGTATATATATAAAACCTAACTAATATATATACATACTTAGGTTACATCAGGCAAAAGGAAGCAATCATTAGTGGGTATTTTCATAATTGTTGCAAGATTGAGTTTAATATATAAAGCACTTAGAACTCTGAGTGGCCTCTAGTAAGAATTAAAAACTGTGGTTATTACTATTGTCATACTGTTAATAATATATCATCCTAGATATTAACTGAGTGAGGTATACTTATACATTTGGGGACATTTTATTTCTAAATTTTTTTTTAATTCTTACTTGTTCTTGTCATTATAATTTTCCTTTACCACTTTCCTTAAAAGTTGTGCCTACTTTGCTTGATTTTTTTGATTCTTTTACTAATTGCTTAGTGAATTATGCCAAGCATTGATAGCTAAGACAAAAGCTTTTGTAAGTTTAAAGGTTTATATATGCTGCGTATTGACTCTCTGTTTTCACAAAATGATAGTAAGCAGGCTAAGGGTAAGCCCTCCCTAACCCGGTAAAGCCATTGATGGTTGTAAGAGGGGAAATGTCAGTGGTTCTCAACTCAGTGGTGTGTGAAAATCACCTGGCTGGGCTCTACCCCTGAAAATTCTGATTTAGTGGATCCCCTTGGGCCCTGTCATCTTGCATGAGTTTTACAAGCTCTCCAGGTGAGATTTACCCCAAGAACAGGTGATACCACGTTCAGTGATGAATAAACCCACAGATGAAGAGAACACGTGAGCTTCCTGTAAAGGAGGCTCCTGGTGGTATCTGAGGTCACGCCTCCCTGACGGCCCAATATGGGTGCATTTCTGCCTCTACATCTGGTTCAGGCTGCCAGATTTCCCCCTTCCGTTCCAGCTGTAGGAGAGTGGTCTTCAAGAAGAAACTGGAGCTCCACCTCCTCCACAAAACCTTGCTCTGTCTGCCTTACCCAACCTCTGTGAACCTGTCCTTGTCTGCATTCCTGTGTTCATTTGCTGTAGATAGTTGTTTACACACCGCACAGCCATCTTGTCTTCACAACTTGCTTTAAACAGTTTCAGGCTTGGAGCAGCCTGTTGACCTCAGGAATATGGTTCTCCTCTTTAGTAAGTATTCAATAAATGTGTCAAGGTGGTGGTGAAGTAAAGATTTGAGAGAAGTGGGAAGATGTGGGCTGGATTTATTTGGGAAGACCACAGAGAAGGTAGAGCTTGAACAAGTATTCAGGATTAGGTAGAATTTGGACTGTTTTGCAGAAAGAACCTTCTACAAACTATTAGTTTTGGTTTGGGTTGGATAACTCTATGACTGTGTGTATAAAAATATTAGGCACACATGTACCTGTGGAATCATCTGAGCTTCTAGACCTTTCTAGACCTTAAATACACATAAAAAGTGTGTCTAAAGTAGTTCAACCCTCTTCCCCATGTGTGTTTTGAACTAGCTGTCAAGAATATTGTATTAAAATCTAGAGCACCAGTGATCTTATTCACTTAAAAAGTCTGTTTGGTATTGCACGTGAAATTAAAAAGTTTTCAAATTAATTCCATCTCAGAGATGTGTCTGGAACCGTTGTCAGCACCTCCTAGTTCTGACAGTCCCCTTGGGTGCATGATTGCAACATGGTGCTACAAGAGCATGAATAGTAAAATCAGCCAGGAACCAAGTTTCTGTTTGGTACGACATTGATTTCAGATAGTACCAAGGTCACAAAACCATCTTCTTGTGCCCATTGGGTTTGGGACACTAGATTTTTCATTGCATCAGTATTGCTGAAAGCACTGATTTTTTTTCTTCTCATTCTCTCTCTCCCTCTCTGGTTTTTTTTTTTTTTTTTGGCTTTAAAAAGAGGTAGAAATTAGTTAACCTCTAGGCAGATAAAAATGATCGAGGGGCACCTGGGTGGCTCAGTCGGTTAAGCGTCCGGCTTCGGCTCAGGTCATGATCTCATGGTTCATGGGTTTGAGCCCCACGTCGGGCTCTGTGTTGACAGCCAGTTCAGAGCCTGGAGCCTGTTTCAGATTCTGTATCTCCCTCTCTCTGTGACCCTCCCCTGCTCATGCTGTCTCTCACTCTTTCTCAGAAATAAATAAGACATTAAAAAAAATTTTTTTTTAAATGATTGGATGTTTCAATGAAAATATAGATAAAAGTTTAACCACAATTGTATTTTAAGTCGATATTCAGAATTTAAAGCTTAATTTCAAGTTGAGTGCTTTTTAAGTAGACCCAGCTTCCCCCCGCCCCAGCCCCCACCTGTGAGGACCACTCAGCTTTCCTTACAATGTGTATGACCTTGCAACAAACCTTCCTCTTAAATTTCCCTGGGCTTTTGTATTCAGCATTAGCTGACTCCCACCGTAAATTCAGTGTGGCCAATTACTTTTCATAATGAAGTTCATGTAAATGGAAGTAGAGCAGAGGTTTTATTAATGAGACTGATCTATTATTAAGACCGATTTGATCATCCTTTCTGAATAGTGAGATAAAAGTCAAAAATAATATAATGTCCTTGTCAACAGGCTTGATGAAGAAAATGAAGTTTGGAAAATTTACACATCTGACTTTTTGGAGGGGGGGATGTAAGCAGGGTAATTTATTTCAAGTCCTATTCAAGTTCCTTATAACTTCTGTTAAAAAAATCAGCATCTTCTGAAGGTATATCAGTTATACATAATGAAAATTTCATTCATGTGCAACATGGAGCCAGATGGTGATGGCTTTAGGGTCCATATGTAGTCGATTTCTAGGATACCTAAACACTCATACTTTCTACTTTCCCCATGGATCTACTCATGGATGTCATGCTGCATATCTGGATTTTTAGTCTGGTCAGGGTGTTTACTGCCCAGCTCACATTAAGAAAATAAAAACAAAAACAAACTCAAATGGTATAATTATTAACACTGGTTTCATAGGAAGTAGGATGCACAATGGACAGTTCTGAGGTGAGGTGGGGCCCTTCTAAATGTTCCTCAACCTGTAAGCTCCTTGCTCTGCCTATTTTTGAATCACCAATGTTTTGAATATGTATGTCAAAGCCCTCATTGGCACCTTATTAATTGACGTTTGTTGCAAATTATTTCTCTCTATATTTTTGTGTGTTTCTGATTCTTTAAACTGATTTAAAAGGTTATAGCCTATTTTGGGAATTGTGAAAGAAGCTGAAGGAATTGAAACTCATTCAAGGATAGATCAGTAAATCAACATTTAAAAAATGACATTGCCCAGTGCATTGGTGCATAGAGAAAAGTAGAAGATAATTAGGATGAATTAGGGTTTCTTGTATTTGTGGATGAAGGGTATACACAGGGACATGGAATGAGATACAGTTCTGATGGCTGCAGAGGGGGAGGAAGAGGACAGGCTATAGACTACTCTTTTACCAGAGAAAAAGGCATCAGAAGAGTGTGTGATGCTCTGAGGCATACCAGATACGAATCTTCCCATTTACAAGGGCCAGAAAATCCATTCAAACTGATGGAATTACAAAAAGGAGAGAATTTATTGACTTATATACTGGCTTCATTAAAAAAATTATTGGCTTTAATAATTAAAAATCCACAGAAGATACCTGAGTCCAAGTTCACAAGTAATTACATCAGAAATCTTTCTCCACTTTCTGGGTTCTGCTTTCCTGTAATGGCTTCCTCTTCAGGTGGGCTCTCCCCAGAAGCTTTTGAGCTATAGCCTCCTGTTGAGCAACCTTGATGGAAAGAGAGTACCTTTTTCAAAGGGTTCCACCTCAGTCTCTGGGCTGATTCTTGGGAACTGAACTTGATTCATTATTTCTTATGAGCTAAACACAGTAGTTGGGGGATATAATGACCTGACTTTACAGGCTGGAGTTGTCTTCCCATTTTTGAGCTTAGGAGGGGGTCAACTCCACCAAGCTAGACCACAACTACTGAGGGGAAGGAGTTTCCCCCCAAAAATCTGGAGGCTGGTAGCAGAATGGGCTGTGAATAGGGTAGGCAAACAAAATGAAACTAAAAATTAGCAACTGAAAAATTAAGAGGTCCCCTGCATATGGTTACAAATAATATCAGGATGGAAAATGGTCCATTCTTAAGGGAGCCAGGGCTTTAGGGAAAATATAAAACAGGCACTGATGTCACTATAGGAGAATCTAATGAACATTATTCAGGAAATTATAATGCTAATACTCAGTTACGGTTATTAAGAGAATGCATAGCTAAATCAAAGAACATATTTTCATGCAGCTGTCCCAAATAATTAGAAGAATATGTGGGAAGATTAATCCAACTAAAGAATTTTCTAGGGGAAACTTTTAGGCCCAAATTATGATCATTCTTAGCAATAGTGGGTGATTTTGTGAAAAAGGAAAACATCCTTGCAAAACATTTGTTTTTCAGCCTCAAGTTTATATATGTGCCAATCAGTAAACTTGCAATGCAGGAACAAGTGACTTCATTTTGCTAACAATATATTGCATTCTTCACCAGAATAACTTAAAAAGTTGTTTTTAATATTTTTTATTTATTTCTGAGAGAGAGAGAGAGAGAGAGAGAAAGAAAGAGAGAGAGACACAGTGTAAGAAGGGGAGGGTCAGAGAAAGAGGGAGACACAGAATCTGAAACAGGCTCCAGGCTCTGAGCTGGCTGTCAGCACAGAGCCTGATGTGGGGCTTGAACCCACAAACTGTGAGATCATGACCTGAGCCAAAGTCGGACGCTTAACTAACTGAGCCACCCAGGCACCCCATTGCTGGAATAACTTAATTTGTCTAGGAGAGAAAAAGGTATAGTTACCAAATCTCTTTAACTTAAACTATAGGCACATACTTGTCATTCTCATAAGGGTACTTTGGTTAACATTTCCAAGTTAAATATTGTTTGTGAATTTATTCTAGTTTTGTTTATTTAAACTTTTTTTAAGCTTATTCATTTTTGAGAAAGAGACAGAACTTGGACAGGGGAGGGACAGAGAGAGAAGGAGATATAGAATTCAAAGCAGGCTCCAGGCTCTGTGCTAATAGAGTGATGTGGGCTCGAACTTATCAACTGCAAGATCATGATCTGAGCTGAAGTTGGATGCTTAACCAACTGAGCCACCCAGGTGCCTTGTTTAATTATTCTCTAAGTGGTAAAAAAAAAATGGAATTTTGTGCCAAGTTTTAGAGGATACATGATGCACCGCTTTTGGATTTTGGATAGCCTCTGTTTAATGTTAAAAATAATGTTGCCTGAAAATTTGATATGTATGTCAAAAATACAATCAATACACCTTGATATAATTCAGAAATTATTGATTAATAATTCATCAATAATTATTGATGCTGCAGAGGATACAAACATAACATTTCCTGTTTTCAAGAAATTTGAAATTTAGCAAAGCAATAATGTCTATATTTTATAATCATGATTATAATACAATTTTAGTATATATAATAATATTATATATGAGAGCATAAGACACAAGAATAGTACATGATGATAATATGTAATACACAATTATACTAGAGCACAGGTGTGTAAGACTGGTACAAATCAAATATTTATGAGAAGAAGGGAACATTTTATTGGAGGAAAGGAAAGAAGGAAGTTTTTGAAGGAACTTAACATGTGTCCTAAAACATGAGTTTTTTTTATTCTTACAGATATGATTAGTTTGCAGAAGGTTTTCCTCTTACAGTAAATAATGTAGAGGCAAGGCATGCATTATATTTTAAGAACAGGATAAAGATTATAAGAGAAGGGGTGGCAGATGAGGCTGGCAAGGCAGATGGAAACCTACATGAGAAGATACCCAGTGATTCACAATCGAGAGACCCTGTTTGGCAACAGATTTAGATATGGAGGTGGTGGGAGAAGAAGGTAGAAAATATGCCTGAGGTGGTGAAGGTGGTGGACTGGGGAGCAGCTGATGGCATTAATAGAGAAAAGCAAGTCCAGGGGTATTGCCAGTTACTGTTAAGTTTGGGATGAATTTATTTATTTTTCTTATTTGAGAGAAGGAGGGAGAGATAGAGAGAGAGAGAGGCAGAGGGAGAGAGAGAGGCAGAGGGAGAGAGAAAGGAAGAGGGGAGGAGAGAGAGAAGGAGAGAAAGAAAGGGAGAGAGAGAGAGAGAGTTTCTCAAGCAGGCTCCATGCTCAGCATGGAGGCCGATGCTGGACTTGATCCCATTACCCTGGGATCATGACCTGAGCAGAAATCAAGAATCAGATGCTCAATCACCCAGGTGCCTCAAAGGATGAATTCATTTTGAGTGGATGGAGGATATCTAAGCAGTTGGGGCTATAACTTGAAAATAATGATTAGGTTAGAGAAAGACTTTAGTATTCTTCTGCCTGGAGGTAATGGTTGAAGGAAGACTTAAGAAGAATGGATGACTTCATACAGTGAGTGAAAATTTGGGGACAGACACTTGGAAGAAAAAAGAGTGAGTGGTGGTTTGAAGATTGGTGGAGCTCGGTTTGCCTGTACTTTGTCTCTGACCTTGTTACCAATCCCTTCTACATGTGGTTTTGTTTTGTTGTTGTTGTTTTGTTTTTTTTGGTCCAGAATTTATTCTTTTGTCTCCCATCCCTTTGTTGGCTTCAGTTTGTGCTAAAAGAAGTGGAAAGAGGTTCCTTGTTCAACCAGATCTCATATCAGAATCAGGTTCTTAGCATGGCACTTAGATTGCTGATGACTTGATTTGTTTTTTGCCTTGCATATTTCAGGCTTTTTACCCACCCCGACTCACAAACATACTTCTTAACTTGTAACTCAATTTTCCGAGTAGAGTCTGTGCAGCAAACAGATGGCAAATTCAAAGGAGTTTAAAAAAAAAAAAGCTTAATAAAGGGAAATGTGCAGTGGTGTCAGGAGGCTTAAGGGAAAAGCTGGAGCTCCAGGGATAAAAGGAAGTGGTAGTTATGAGAAGCTGGGGGGAGTTGCAGCCATGTGACCATGTGATAGGTAGGAGTTGCTCCAAGCAACACAATCATAGCCAAGCATCACCAGAGAGGTGTTCAGGAGGGTAAATTCTCTGATGTCTCCCTTCTTCCATTCTCCTGTCTCCTGCCAGTGCCAATCCCTGGTAGACCAGAGAGCAAGGTAGCCCTGGTGGTACTATCAGTAAAGGTGAACTTACCTGGGGAAAAAAGCGCACGGTAGAGAAAAGCGGAGAGTACGTTTGGAAGAGTAGAAGGGGTACACACCACACTTGACTTCCTGTTCTTTTTTCTACTCCTGACTTCTGATAAGGGCACTTATTTTACCCTCATTTGTACGACTTAGACATGGGCTTCCTCTTTCTTTTTGTCATCTCTAATCGGAAAGAATGGGTGCTTTAAAGGCACTAAGGACTGGTCAAAAGCTTCTGCGTTTTCATTTCCTTTTGTTTTTCCTCCTTCATTTTAAGGTGTGGAGTGTTTAAAGAACTTAAAAGGAAAAAAGGCAGAAGAAAGCGGTGCTTGGGTGGCTCAGTCGGTTAAGCGTCCAACTTTGGCTCAGGTCATGATCTCATGGTTCGTGGGTTTGAGCCCTGCGTCTGGCTCTGTGGTGGCTGCTAGCTCAGAGACTGGAGCCTGTCTTCAGATTCTGTGCTTCCCTCTCTCTCTGATACTCCCCTGCACATGCTGTCTCTATCTCTCTCTCAAAAATAAATAAAACAAAAACAAAAAGGCAGAAGAAGACAGAAAAGACAGATGCTTAGACTAGGGGGCTTCCTTTTATGTCATGCACAAAAGGCGGATATTACACATGACTAAGAGTTTGGATATTAAATATGATCAAGAATTTATCTTGGGGAGTTCTGTATTCTTTTATTACTATTATTATTTTAGAGAGAGAGGGAGGGACAGAGGAGAGAGAATTTTAAGCAGGCTCACGCCCAGCGTGGAGCCCAATGTAGGGCTCCATCACAGCACCCTGCAATCACGACCTGAGCTGAAATCAAGAGTCAGATGCCCAACAGACTGAGCCACCCAGGCATCCCAAGGGGACATCTGTATTCTTAGTCAGCTTTTCCTTTAAACGCTAACAGTAAATACCTCACTGTGGTAGATAGTCCTGGCTGCCTGCCCAACATCACTGCCATATTTCTACCTTGGTAACAGACTCATTTTGTTTCAGTATTTGTGGCCAAGGGCTTCTGGAAAAGTTTTTTTTTTTTTTCCCACAGCAACAAAGATGAACTGTGATTAGTCTATGAAGAAAACTGAGGTGTAACAGGATGCTAAATACTATTTTTTTGTGTGTGAGTTTCATAAGTGCAGTTGGGGTTCCCAAACTGAGGACAAAGGGTGTTCAGGAATCATATATTCTAAAGACAGGTTATAGATCACCTATGAAGAATTTTAAATGGTTGATATTCAAAACAAATCTAGCAACAAAGTCATTACCCACATCAAGAATATCTAAGAAGTTAGGGTACTTACAGAGAGATTTTAATGGAGAATGTATTAGTCTTCTAGTGCTACCCTAACAATATACTACAGACTAGGTGACTTAAACAACAGGAATTTATATTCTCACAGTCTGAAGACTAGAAGTCCAAGATAAAGGGGCTAGCAGGGCCATGTTTTTGGTCAAGCCACTCTACCTGGCTTGTAGATGGCTACCTTCTTTTTTTTTTTTTTTTTAAGATGGCTACCTTCTTGCTGTGTCTTTCACATGCCTGTGGCCAGAGAGAGAGAGTTCTCTGATGTCTCTTCCTCTTCTTATAAGGACACCAGTCTTATTGGATTAGGCTCCTACTTTAACGACATCATTTAACCTTAATTACCTTTCCAAAGACCCCCGTCTCCAAATACCATCAAATTGGGGGTCAGGGCCTTAAAATATGAATTTGGGGGCACATAATTCAGTCCATAACAGAGAGGGTTTCTGGAGCCGTACTTCTGCTCACTTCAAGCTGAGTGAATAGAGAGAACTTGAAGAAACTGCTTACAGAATGTTGGGGGTGTTTTCCAGGAGGAGAAATGGAGTTACAGAAGTCACAGATGTAGCCAAGTGATCAACACAGCGTACAGGAAGATAGTTCCTGTGAGAACCTGATAAGGTCCCCCATGATTTGGGAAGCCAGAGACTTTAGGTGAGCCTCTCTAGAGCTCTCCAATAATGTGAGTAGAAAGGGTTTTAGTGGATACAAGTCATTTCCCACTGAATCAGTCTCTGCATCTATTTATCTTTACCTTACTTTGGTGACACCATTGACTATTGGTAGTGAGAGACCCTGATACTCATATCCATAACTATACCTGATTTAGTTCTGAGAAAGGCCTTTCAAAAACAGAATCTTAAATAGTAGACCTAGAAGAAAATTTTGATAGCCCTGTGTACACAGAAACTTAAAACTCTGCCAGTAATATCAATGATGAATCTAAAATAAATTGTAACATAACCAGAAGTTTTTTATCTTAAATGAATCTCTTTCCAAATGTTCAAGAGATAAACAAGGTTGATTCATAAAAGAAGAAATATAAGAAGTCAATAAAGATGTGAAAATATGTTTAAACTTGGGAGCGAGCACTCTTCTACACTGTTGGTGGGAGATCTAGTTGGGAAAACCAGTTTAGGAATAGGTATCAAATAATGTACCTTTGATCCAGTATCTCCAATTTTTTTCACACAGAGAAATCTGTGAAACAGTATTTACAATTGTAAATTACAATTGTAATTTACAATTACAAACAGTTAATATTGATGAAAAAATGGAAAAAGCCTTACATTTCCACAAAATATTTATGTGGTAAAATACTGTGCAGCTATTAATCATATTTTAATAAACTGGGGATAGTCTTGTGATAGAAGAAGTTTGTTAAAAAAAATAGGACACAGAAACAGGACCCAAAAAGCACTGCCCATAAGAGAAAAAAGTAGTAAATGGGACTTCATTGAAATGGAAACATTAATCTCATTCTCATTAAGCAAAAAGTTGTTAGTAAAATAAAAAGCAAGCTGTAGACTGGGCGAAAATAACCACCACACACATATCTGACGATTGCTACAAGTCAACAATGAAAAGAAAATGAACCCAATAAAAGATGTGCAAGAGACTTGGGCAATACTGAAGATATAGGAGGGGTGCCTGGGTGGCTCAGTCAGTTGAGCATCTGACTTTTGGTTTCCTCTCAGGTCATGATCTCATGGTTCTTGAGTTTCCAGTCCCTGCTTGGGATTCTGTCTCTCCATCTCTCTCTATCCCTCCTCCACTCTCTCTCTGTGTCTGTCCTTAAAAAAAATACAAAAAGTAGAGAAGATATAGGAATGCTCAATACACACCTGAAAAGGGGATTTACATCAGTAGTCATCAGGAAAATGCAAATCATAACCACAATAAGATACTACCATACACCCACTTGAGTGGCTAAAATTAAAATGACTGATAATGCCAAATATTGGCAAAGACTAGAACTCTCATCTACCACTGGTAGGAGTGTGAAATTATACAACTATTTTGGAAAACTGTTTGGCAGTTACTTGTAAAGTTAAATATACAGTTCCCCTGTGACCCAGCAATTCCTTGCCTAGGAATTACCCAAGAGAAACAAAATCATATATCTAAAAAAAGACTTCTACAAGAATATTCTTAGAAGCTTTATTCATAATACCAGAAACTGGCAGCAAAGCAAATGTTCACCAACAGGAAAATGGATAAACAAATTGTGATATCTATCCATAGACTAGAATATTTTTCAGCAGTTAAAGAAAATGAACTACTGATAAAAGAAACAAACTGGATGAGTTTCAAAAAAATATTAAGTTGTGCAAAAGAAGTCAGACACCTAGATGATATAAGTATGATTCCAAATAGTATATGAATTTCAAGGACAGGGAAAGCATATCTATGGTGACAGAAATTAGAATAATGGTTGCCTATGTGTGGGAAGGGCGATAGCCTGGCAGAGGGCATGAAGAAACTTTTAGCAATGATAGAATCACTCTTGATTGAAGTGGAAATTATATGGGCTTATAAAATTATCAGAATTCATCAGGGTGTATACTAAAAATACATACAATTCATTGATTATAAATTATATTTAATTTTTAAAAAGGACTCAAAAATGTACAGTCTGGATAGATAGTCCAAAGGGCAAGATGTGCTCAAATTTTCCTTTAGCTAAGATCTCAGAGGAAGAGACCACTTACTAGTTGGTCCTGTGGGTGTTTCTCTGCAGAGGAGGTAGAAGCATGGACTGATGATTCTTGTGCCCCAGTGGTCATCCAACCCACCCAGTCCTTGCTGTGCTGACTGTAAGCTTACTGAGAATCTTCTCAATGTAGCAATTGTTTCCCCATATAGATTTTCTTGTTGGAGAGGGAAAGTGGTGATCAGTAGACCTGCTAGAATGCCAGGTTTGTAGCTGCAGACGGACTAATGTGTTTTCTGCTTAGTTCTGCTTACGATTGGTCAGTATGAATGTATGAATGGCTCCTCTTTAGAAAAACGACCTTCAGTTGATCTTTTATCCTGATTCTGCAGTATCCCTAGCATAGATGCCTACCTACCAAGGCTATCGCGTGACGTCCATAGGCCTCTTCTAAAAAGTCAGTCTTTGTGAAGAAGCAATTTGATTATAGTTTACACATACCTTCTCAGATCTTTAATCTCTTTAAGAGGTTTTGGCTTGTTATATATCAGAATGAGATTCATTCCAGATGTGATGCTGATTTTATTTTATTTTATTATTTATTTATTTATTTTTTTTTAGAGAGAGAGAGCATGAACAGGGGAGAAGGGCAGTGGGAGACTGAGAGAGAATCTTAAGCAGGCTCTGCATTGTCAATACAGAGCCCAACACAGGGCTTGATTTTCTGAACCCTGGAATCATGACCTGAGCTGAAATCAAGAATGAGACCCTCAACCAACTGAGCCACCCAGGCGCCCCATGATGCTGATTTTAAATTCAAGTAGGATCCAGAGCAGGACGGGGTTGTGGGGTAGAGAAGCCTATGAGAAACTTGAGATTTATCACAGTTTTTTTTTTTTTTTTGAGATTTATCACAGTTTTGACATTAAGTGCATTTTCTGTCGTAATGAGTTGAAGGCCTAATGTTTCCGTCGTTCACTGACATCTTGCCCACTGCACTCATGGAAATAAAGGAGATGCTATTAAAATGATGGTGGTTAATGAAAAGGTGGGGACACTGTTTTGATTGGGAGAATGAGAGGAGGGGAAGCAACAACATAAAAACTATTTGAGAGAGGCAGAGGGCACTCTTTTCCATTTATTTTCCAAACTGTGATTAAAAAACTTTATTTCCTTAAGAAGAATCAGAAGAAAACTTAGTCTATTATTGCTTTCAGATAACCTGGTAATTTACCATTAAACGAACAGAAAATAAGAACAGTATGAACATCAATAAAAGCTAGGTTTGGGAAAAATTGCTTTGTGCAGAGAGAAAATTCTGTAATTTATCCCCAACTCAACTCACCAGATTCATAGCATGATGTAACGCTTGTCTGTTACATAGCATTCTGTGCAAAGGAACTTAGGAGATCACTTCCTTTGTCCTGTAAGGAGACACCTGAAGCTCAGACACTATTTTATTCTTAGAGCTAATAGATTATATATAAAACGATACTAGATATTTACACATATACAATAGCAATTCTACGTATAGGTATGGGGAAAAAGCATTCAGTATTGTTTTAAAGATGCTTTGTGGGAGATCTTTTCAATATGATAGAAGCTGCTCCGAGTTGAAAAGATAATTTATGATTTTATAACATGTATACATATATCTATAAATTTAGATTATAAAAAAGTTCTTTGCACTTAAGTTTCATGGAATCTTTGGACAACATTAGACGTCTATAAAAAATACTGTAAACTCAAAATTCAGAGATAAGCCCTGTTCATATTTCAGTGACCTGTCCTTGCCTATTTTTTCAGTTTAGAAATAATTTTCCGTTGAACATTGTATGAAGGCATTGTCAAAGGCCCTAAAGGTCGTTCAAAAACATTGCTTTCAAGGACTCGCCAGCGTCTCGCGATGACGTCATCAGGATTGCGACAGCGGCGGTTCCCTGACGTCAGGCCTCCCGCGAAGGAGGATCCCAGCAGCAGAGAGGCTGAAGCGCCCCTCGCCTCTGTCCCTGAGACAAAGGACCACGTGGGAAGGGTAAGAGGAGTGGCCGCAGGCTCACCCTGTGGTCCCTGGGGTGGGTGGCGGGGGGCACCCATGGTTTCGGTTTTGTTTCTCCAATGTTAGCAGAGAACAGGAGGCGAACACCCAGCTACCCCAGCGTGGAAGGGTGCTACCCAGGAGGCTCCCTGGGAGTATCTCCTCATGAAGGTCACTCGGGGAACCTGCGGGGCTCTCCCCCTCGGGATCAGAGAAGGGGGCGGCCTTAGGACAGCCAGCACTCAGGTCTGGGCCGACCGCTTTGCTGCTTGCAGCGGCGCCTCCGAGCCCAGCCCGTGGCTCTGCCCTTCTGCACAACCACGCCAGCGGCCTCGCGTGGCCAGGCTGCTTGATTGGCAGTTCTGCCAGATCTGGGTCCTCAGTCGGTGGGCTCTACTGGCCGGGGTGGAGCCTGTTTTACACCAGCCCAGGCAGGGAAGTAAATTCTAAGCTCCACGCCATCTGCTGAGCGTAGGCCCCAGTCCCGCCCATCCAGGAGCTGGTCAGAGAACCCAGGCCGCCTCGGAGCCCATCCTGCAGCTCTGCTGGGCCAGGAAGCCAAGGTAGGAGCCCTGCCCCAGATGTGGAGAAGAGTTTCCGGTGCAGCATTACAGGACAGCCTGCAAAGTGACCATGGGCAAACGCGGAGAACAGCATATGCTACCGGAGCGCTGCGGAACTCAGCCTACGGACCTGACCAGCTTTGGAGACCAGCCTACTGCCCTGCTGGCTTGCGGAACACAGCCTTCCTCCTCATGCAGGCGGGGAGCCCAGGCAGTGAACTTGCCCAATCCTGGAGCTTAGGCTGTGGCACACCCACCGAGGGAGCCTGGACAGTGACCCTACCAGATTACGGAGCACAGTCTCTAGCCCTACCGAATTACACGGCAATACAGCTGTAGGCCATTCCCGACCAATTGGCCAGGCCAGTGACCTTGCCATACAAGGGAGCAGAGCCAGTGACCTATAGGATCAGGAAGCCCAGTGTGTGGCCCTGTCCTGCTGCAGGGCACAGCATGTCACTCTAGCGGATCACACAGCACACCCTGAGGCCATTCAGCCACAGAGCCCTGCCTGTGGCCCTCCCTGAATCTGGAATCCAGCTGGCAGCACCTTTGGGTCAGAAAACACATGATTGACAACCCATCTGACCAGGAGTGATTGTGGAGTCCAGCTCATAGCTGTGCCCATTCGCCCGGTCCAGCCAGGGCCAACACCCTGCCAAGGTACACAGCTGCAACCCCATCCAGCCAGGGGTGATTGAAGAGTTCAGCTAGTGGCTCCATCTGACTGCCCACCCAGCAGGCCTCCCCAGCTGTAGAGTCCGGCCAGGGCCACTCTGTGACCTGAGAGCATGGGTAGTGTGGCCTCGCCCAGTGTAAAGACCCTGTTGTTCTTTATGTACAGTGGACCCTGGGGGTTTGAACTTCATGGGATTATCTATATGCAGACCCTTTTACAGTACATATGTACTTTCCTTATGATTTCCTTAACATTTCCTTTTCTGGCTCACACTTTATTGTAAGAATACAGTATGTAATACATATAGGATACAATGTATGTGTTAATTAAATGTTTATATTATTGGTAAGGCTTCCAGTCAATAGTATGCTATTAGTTAAACTTTTGGGGAGTCGCGAATTATATACAGATTTTTTTCTCTTTTTTTAATAGTTTATTGTCAAGTTGGTTTCCATATAACACCCAGTGCTCATCCTAACAAATGCCCTCCTCCATGCCCATCACCCATTTTCCCCTGTCCCTTACCTCCATCAACCCTCAGTTTGTTTTCAGTATTTAAGAGTCTCTTATGGTTTGCCTCCCTTGCTCTCCTTAACTATTTTTTTCTCCTTCCCCTCCCCTATGGTCCTCTGTTAAGTTTCCCCTGTTCCACATACGAGTGAAAACATATGGTGTCGGCCCTTCTTTGCCTGACTTATTTCACTTAGCATAATATGTTTGAGTTCCATCCATGTTGCTACAAATGGCTGGATTTCATTCTTTCTCATTACCATGTAGTATTCTGTTGTGTATATAAACCACATCTTCTTGATCCAGTCATCAGTTGATGGACACTTAGGCTCTTTCCATGTTTTGGCTATTGTTGAAAGTGCTTATATACAGATTTTCAACTGCTTTGGGGAGCCAGCACCCAGCATCCCTTGAACCCTTGCATTGATCAGGAGTCCAGTGTACGTATACACAAAGTTATTCACAAAGTTTAACTATAAAAAGTTAAAGCATTTTTAGAAAAGTTATTTAATTTGTTAACTTATTTTAAAATTAATTTTCTGATTGAAATTTTTTTCTTCTGACTCAGGTAGGAATTTATCTTAGTAAAATAAACACAGGGATTTTTGTCCAGAATTACTTATTACACAGTTATTTGCGACAGTCTGTCTATAAAAATGTAAAAGTCTGAAAAGAGGAAGAAGGCAAAAAATAAACCACAGTAAACTAAACAATGGATTAATAGGTAGCTCTTCCCTCCCCCCCAGCTTTATTGAGATAAATTTGACATATAGCACTGAGTTTATGGTGTAAACATTGTGATTTAAAATACATACATTTGCGGGGCACCTGGGTGGTTCAGTCGGTTGAGCGTTGAGTGCCAGACTTAGGCTCAGGTTTCCCCGTTTGTGAGTTCGAGCCCCACATCCGGCTCTGCTGTTGTCAGTGCAGAGCCTGCTTCAGATCCTCTGACCCCTCTCTGCCACTGCCCTGCTTGTGCTTTCTCAAAAATGAAAAAAATATTTTTAAAAAACCCATTATAATACATGTGTTTGCAAAATGATGGTCACAGTAAGGTTAGTTAACACGTCCATTGTCTCAATTGGTTACAATTTTCTTATGCCTGCAGCGAGAACTTTTAAGATTTCTCTTTTAGCAACTTTATAACTCTCTAATTTTCTTCTTTTATCTTCCTTTAAACTTTTAGGAGAAATTTGAACTTGTCTCCTACTTCACCAATTTGCTGTTTTTATGGTAACCAGTTTTATATTTTCTGCTTTCATGCAGTTTAAAATTTTTCACTAAATGTTTCCATTTATGTCTAGCTTTACATGGTTTCAGATACACACACACACACACACACACACACACACACACACACACATTTTGTAAGTACTGATACAGCTCCATGAACACAATGTCCTCTTGAAACATGTTGAAAATTCAAATTAAAATATTTAAAAAATATATTATCTATACTAATTTAGGCGCTCCCTGAACCACTAGCCAGGAAGTAATTAGTTGTGATTCTGCAGAGTGATCTCCCATTTGAACTGCACCGTATACTCATGATTTTTTTTTTTTAATTTCTGTATTTACCCTCATAGAATGAAGTCTACATTTGTCCAGACTGGCAGATGAAGTGAGTTTGGTAAGCAAACCATTTTGGAATTCTTCATGCCTAGATGAAAATGAAGGCAAAGTTTCACATTGCTCGTTAATCTTCTGAATCCAGAATCGAAAACTTGCGAAGCCAGAGGTTCCTGTGTGGTGGGGGCATGGAGAGGAACGAAGATGTTGGAGTCAGAGGGCTCGTATGGTTGCAGTAGAGAGCTGTTTCTCTGTGCAGAAGAGCTCCTCTGGATGCTTCGTTTGGCAGTCAGCAGTTAGGAACATGCAGTTAGTTGTTTGCCAAGGGATTATGTGGCTCAGATGCCCCCCAAATTACCCTGAGGCCAAGAAGTTCTTCCCTAGCTTTTAATAAGCTCTAGTTAAAGTTTTCATTTCAACTGCTTCCCTCATCCTTTAGGGTGTTAGCGTGGTTATCCTAGGGTCTCATTGATTTACCCCCTGGTCTTAATCGTCTTCTTTTGCCAGGACATTAGAAGGGACATGATGTAGCCCTTTGCCCACAGTCCCATCTGTGCTATATCTAGTAGAAATTACAGTTGAAAGTCCAGACATTTTTGACATGTACGTGACATTCTTCCCTACTCACCATTATTAATGTTTTATTATCCCATTTTCCTATTCTCTTTCCCCCTTTTGGAGTGATGGGGTTAGGAGAGTCATATTCTTTGTCAAAATCACATTGGGGAATCAAACATTCAGTCCTTTGCAGAATCCATCTGCTGAAACTGGAAAATGTAAAACAGTATCAGCAAAATAACAGCAAGAAACCCCATTTTTGAGCTATGTCAGAATGTTTTTAGCCATTAACTTCCTCCATGTCTAAAATAATGCAAATATAAAAGTAGTTTGAAGTGAGAGAATTAGTATTTAGTCATATTTACCTTATATACTTGACTATCATTGATTCAATGAAGGGTTTTCTTTTTTGATTTTTGAGTTTATTTCTGTGAAAAATCTGAATTTCAAAGTCATCAACATTACAGAATATGTAGTCGTAGGTTGAAAACTTTTACTTTACTGAAAATAATACGCCAGTGTGAAGTTGAGAATGTTCAGTCACGGTGCATCTCAGGATAAATCCATTTTCCTTCCAGATCAATATGATCAATATGATGGGAGCAATTTCTAACTTGGAGTGTTTTCCGTGTTATAGCTGGGCTGTCAGTGAACTAATTGCCCAACCCCATCGTGAAGAGAGAGTTTTGTCTGAAGATCAGGGAGGGAGGGCATATATTCTGTTTGTTAACCAACAGTTCCTCTTTGGACTGAAGCCCACTTCCAGCTACTTCTAGGACATTCCATCCTAAACAGAAGTGTCTTTTCTACTTTTGGTTTGTTCATATATTTTGTAAAATGTTATAAAATTTACCTAAGTAGATTGTGTTTTTTTCTTTTCTTTTTTTTTTTTAAATGTTTTTTATTTATTTCTGAGAGAGAGAAAGAGACAGAGTGAGCAGGGGAGGGTTAGCAAGAGAGGGAGACACAGAATCTGAAACAGGCTCCAGACTCTGAGCTAGCTGTCAGCATAGAGCCCAACACAGGGCTTGAACCCACGAACCGTGAGATCATGACTTGAGCCGAAGTCGAATGCTTAACCGACTGAGCCACCCAGGCACCCCATACCTAAGTAGATTGTAAATAAACCAGAAAATATAAGTTATCGCAAAGAAATCGGCCCAAAATTCATCCACCTAGAAATATTGCCTGATAGATATGTATACATATTTACATGTATGTCTTTTGACCAAAGTGAGATCATCCTAGAGATACTCTTTGTGACCTATTTTAACACACTGATATATGGCTTTTCAACTAAGTTTTGCTTACTTTGTAACATCATTCATTTATTCATCAAACTCATATTTAATCGGCATGTACCATATAGCAGATGTCATGCTAAGTACTAGAACACATTGCCAAAGAAGACAAAGCTTCTGCCTCAAGCATTGAATACACAAGATGGAGGAAACATAATTAGGTCAATAATCACCTATTAGGTCATCATAATTCACCTATTAGGAATCATAATTAGGTAATTTATCATGAACTGGAATAGAGGGAGAATAAAGGTAGGATGTTTCTTCAGATGAGGGTATGTGTACTCTAGAGAGGTTTGTGAAGAGTTCCCAGGAATGCTTGGGTACTCAGTCTATTTTAAGGCAATTTATTCCCCTCAGCTCATCTGTGAGGCTTTCACCCACTGCGGCCCAACAGTGGTGCATTGTTATGGGTGCAAAAACCTTTAGGTTTCCCAGCAAAAGCACAATTTGAAATCTCAGTGTGGAGAAAGTGAGTAATGGTAATGCTCCCTTTAACAAGCAATAGTTTCATCTGAGGAAAGTCATTCTAAGCAACAAACTGGCCATGTAGGAAAAATTACTTTTAACTTTTAGCGTTCCACAGCAATAGCAACTATTCATTACCTGAACCTTATGTTTTCATCACAGAGTCAGGTAGAGTGATCCATGAAAAAAATTGTAAGTATAAAGATAATTACATTAGGATAAACTTCTGTTGGTGATGTTGAATGGAATACAGGTCAAAGATGAACAGGAGTATTCCACAAATTTCAGTTGTTTAAAGAAGTGTTCTTTTATTCTTCAAATGAATGATGCTGATCCAAGTGTAATGGTATTTAAATTGCATTGGATATATTTTAAAGAATAATGCAATCATATGTGTGAAATGTCAATATTTATAACAGGGCATTTCATCATTTATAATGACTTAATTTTATAATGAAAAACAGAGGTCATCTTCAAAATGCGTGAGGGAATACGTGGGTCTTCTAAATTCTCTTAGAGTGTATGTTTAAAAACGGGGAGTGTAGTTGCTACCTACTGCCATTACTGTGTTCCATGGCTCAAGCAAGTTGTTTAATCTTTCTAAGCCTTGATTACTTCATCAGTAAATAAGTAGATGGTACCTACTCATGAGGTTTCCATGAAATTTCATGTTTAACTGAAGTGAGTTTGCTTTTTACCATAGCAGAGTCAAAGAGAGTCACATTATTGTATTTCTTAAGAAAAATTTTTTTTAATGTGTAATTACTTTTGAGAGAGAAAGAGACAGGGGCACAAGCAGGGGAAGGGCAGAGAAAGGGAGACAGAGAATCCAAAAAAGGCTTCAGGCTCTGAGCTGTCAGCACAGAGCCCAATGTTGGGCTCAAACCATGAACTGTGAGATCATGCATGACCTGAGCCAAAGTCTGATGCTTAACTGACTGAGCCACCCAGGTGCCCCACATTATGCAAAAAGTTAAATCTTACTGAATGCCCAATATCAATTCCTTTTTCTTTTAAAGGGGCTTTTTTTTTTTTTTTTTTTTTTTGGTAGGGTGTTGGTATGAAGGGGAGCAGTTTTTCCTGGGAGCTGTATTAGAATCCCAGAACAAGGGGGGCCTGGGTGGGTCAATTGATTGAGTGTCCGACTCTTGATTTTGGCTTAGGTCATGATCTCATCTGGCTCGGTGTGTGAATGAAGCCTGCTTGGGATTTTCTCTCTCTCCTTTTGCCCCTTTCCCACTTGTGTTCTCTCTCTCTCTCTCTGTCTCTCAAAATAAATAAATAAACATTAAAAAAAAGTCCCAGAAGAAGGATATAGTTTTGACAACCTGACATGAGTGTTCAGTATATCCAGGCTGTCACTTGGGTCTTCAGATTTCAAGCCCACAGTAGTATGAGGTATTTCTACTCTTTTCTTGCCAAAAGTATGCTCAAGTTTCTTTTGATTTGGTTTTCAGAGTTATGACCCGTAAGTATTAGATTCCAAGGTATTCATGTGTGTAACCTGCCCCCAAGAGTTCTACTGTATCCAAACCTGCTGTGTTGGAGATGAGCATTGGACTTGCTACTTGTTAAGAGATTGACCTCATCCCCCCGCCCTTTTTTTTTTTTTTTTTTTTTTACTGTTTATTCATTTTTGAGAGAGACCGAGCATGAGCAGGGGAGTGGCAGAGAGAGAGAGAGAGAGAAAATTAGAAGCAGGCTGCAGGCTCTGAGCTGTCAGCACAGACCCTGACATGAGGCTTGAACCTATGAACCATGCGATCATGACCTGAGCTGAAGTCGGATGCTCAACCAACCAGTGGACCGAGCCACCCAGATGCCCCATGATCTCACCTTTTTATTCTTAGGGAAGGCACACCAGAAATGAGGCTCTTATTCTTCATCAATTCAACACTGTCATCCCTTCCTCAAAGAAAATCTAGCTTGATAACCCTTCCACAAATCTACATTCCTCCCAAAAGCTTGAGGTTTTCTTCAGGTCTCTGGATTTAGATATAGAAGCTTGGCCATCCCATCCTAAAGGGTATGTGTAGAAAAGAATTATGATATCAAGTCTGAGACTGCTAGCCTTGGAAAGGTCTGTTTGTAAGGTTGGTTCTTGGCCAGCATTTGGAAACTTGGATTCCTGGAGTGTTCCCACCATTCCATAATTAATGAAAGAGTGGCTCACTGTGCTTAAGCTGTTTGTGGAAACAATGTGGTTTATGCAGAACACCTGCTTGACTTCTGAGAGTCTAGAATTTTGGCAGAGCTAGAGGATGTCTATGCAGCCAGCCTCCAACCAAACCGTGGGCACTGAGTCTCTGTGAGCATCCCAGGTGAACAACACATGCATTGCCACAATTTGATGCTGGAGGAATTATGTCCTGTGACTGTTGGTAATTCCCTCAGTTCTAATGGTTAGATGTTACAATGTAGTTAGGGAAGGTTTCCCAGAAAAGGGAACTCTTGAGTCTCGCCTTCTGTCTTTTTAGACATGACCTCTCTCTTTATGCAATCATAGAATACCAAGGCCATGTCCATAGAATCCTAATTGAACCTGAAATCCTACTTTTGCTGCAGACGCTATCTAGATGGAAAGATAGTGTAAGAATGCTTTTTAAAAGTCCTGTTGGGTTTTCTTTTTGATATTATTGGAATTATTTGCTGTTTTAAATATTTTGCTGAAAATCTTATGTGTGTGTGTATTTGTGTGTTTATGTTTGTGTGTCTTGAAGCTTTAGGAGTGGGCACAGTTATAGAAATCCATTGAATAAATAAAGAATGACAAATTGTAAAGACAGGTGGGGTGTTGTTGAATCTATACTGTGTTTTGCTAACAAGCATATCATACTTTCTAAAACTAATACCAAACACAGCTGAAAACCTGTGATTGGATATAAGGGAAACTTATCAAATTGTGTTTTATCTCTTAGTCTCGATGGGTGAGCTATTGGCTACATTTTGGTTTTTCACCTGTGCATATTGATATAAAATATTCAGCTTTAGGCTGGCAACATGTGGACAAAATAAATAAATCGCTGCCCTTAGAGAGCAACCCAGTTTTTTGGGTCATTTTTAGGAGGCATTAGTTTGTTCACAGCTATTTCTTCAAAAAGCTGGATCTGTATTTCAAAACAACCACTAAAAAATAAAACAAATCAAACAAGAAAACTTAAACATATATCCCCAGTACAAAATATTATTGTCTAAATATCAGTCATTAGGGCTCTTCCAAGGTGATAAAAGATTCTTGACATTCATAGCCAGTGGCTCAGAAATGATTCAGTGTGCAGGAAAAATTATCCTGCAAATTAAAAAAAAAAGATAAGGGTTTGATGTACTTGAGTTTTTAAAAATCTACAGTATAGTCAAACTTAAAAGCAACAATAACCCTCACTGTACTTATTCTACAAAAATCATCATTTTAATCACTGTATGCATATTGTACTGATTCTTGCACTTGAATCCTTTGTGCTCACAGACCTCAGGTTTTGCTCTCCTTCAAGGCCAGGTATGAAGTACCTCTCGTGCTTCCTGTCATTCTTGCAGGTTTAGTTTTCTTTCTTTTTCTTTCTTTTCCTTTTTAGTCATAAGCTAGTTTAATGTTGGATATGCCTCGTAATTATGATTTTGGTTTTAGAAGAGATGACCAGAGCCTCTATTTTCTGTTGAGGACTTTCCTAGTTGTTTTTTTCTTTCTTTTTTTTCATTTGGAACCTGTACCTCCCTCTCCCCTTTGTCCATTTTGCCCATCTCCCTCTCCCCTCTGGCCACCACCAGATTTAGTTTTCTTACAAGCACACCTCTTGTGTTCCCTCTGTGCATCTCAACTTGGTAGAAATCTTTTTAACTGAGGTTCTTTTTTTCTATGCAAAATAGAAGTGAAGCTACTTACCATTACACTTTGCAAAGAATGAATACAAGTAAATACAGTTTTAAAAAGTTTTGAGTGTTCATTTTTGAGACACACACACACACACACACACAGACAAAGCACAAGTAGGGGAGAGGCGGAGAGAGAGAGACAGGGACACAGCATCTGAAGCAGGCTCCAGGTTCCTAGCTGTCAACAGAGAGCCCAGTATGGGGCTGTAACTGAGACTGTGAGATCATGAGCGGAGCTGAAGTCAAAGTCAGATGCTTATCCAACTGAGCCACCCAGATGCCCCAGAAACAAATACAATATTAATTGGTGTTATATAATCACTTTTTAGAAATCATTTCCTTGTTTGTTGGTTTGGGTAGGAGTAGCCCTAGCTAACTCTTCTCTGTTTTAGCCTTTTTTGCTTTGTGAATAACCAAAGGGTTTATTTTTGATTGCTACAGTTAATTTAGCACCCTGCTAGCCAATCTTATGGACCTGAATCACCCCTTCTAGCTGGTGCTTTGTTTTTTTATGTTAGTTTATTTATTTATTCTTAAATATCCAGTTGGCAGCCAGAGGCTGCCAGAGGTATTGGGCTGTGGCCTACCACGCGGATTGTTGTCTCTCTTCACTGGGGTATTATGGACTCCCCACAGCACTCCTGATGTCTCCTCCATCCACCACACAGGGAATATGAACTGCAGTGACAATCACCTATCTCTCACAGATGCTCCTGTGTTCTTCTCATAAGATGACTTAACATCTGTGAGAACTTCCCCAGTGAAGAGTGGTCTCTTCTCAGTGTTAACCCTCTGCCGCCATCTTGTTTTTAATTATTATTTATTTTTAATTTTTTAATTTACGTGCAAGCTGGTTAGCATATAGTGCAATAATGATTTCAGGAGTAGAATCCAGTGATTCATCCCCTACATATAACACACAGTGCTCATCCCAACAAGTGTCTTCTTCCATTCCCTTGCCCATTTAGCCCATCCCCCCACCCACAACCCCTCCAAAAACCCTCAGTTTGTTCTCTATATTTAAGAGTATCTTATGTTTTATCCCCCTCTGTCATATCATTTTTGTTTCCCTTCCCCTGTGTTTATCTATCTCCTTCCTTCCTTCCTTCCTCCCTCCCTTCCTTCCTTCCTTCCTTCCTTCCTCCCTCCCTCCCTCCCTCCCTCCCTCCCTTCCTTCCTTCCTTCCTTCCTTCCTCCCTCCCTCCCTTCCTTCCTTCCTTCCTTCCTTCCTCCCTCCCTTCCTTCCTTCCTTCCTCCCTTCCTCCCTCCCTCCCTCCCTCCCTCTCTCTCTCTCTCTCTTTCTTTCTTTCATGTTTATTTACCTTTGAGAGAGAGTGAGACACACACAGAGTGCAAGGTGGAGAAGGGCTGAGAGAGAGGGAGACACAGAATCTGAAGCAGGCTCCAGACTCTGAGCTGTCAGCACAGAACCTGATGTGGGGCTCAACCCACCAAGGGTGAGATCATGGTCTGAGCCGAAGGCTGACACCCAACCGACAGCCACCCAGGCACCCTGTTTGGTATCTTACATTCAACATATGAGTGAAGTTATATGATATTTGTCTTTCTATGACTAATTTCATTTAGCATAATACCTTCTAGTTCCATCCACGTTGTTGCAAATCCTCTGCCTCCATCTTTGATCTGAATATGCAGAGGAAGCTAACTTAGATACCTCCTCCTGAAGTAGGCTTAGCTTTTACTGGTCACATTTTATCACATTCTTTCTAAAATACCCTTCTTTCTTGTGACCCTTTGCTCTCCTCACTGCTGCCATCATCTTTCTTTGTTGCTAAATGTGTTGAATGAATATTTTCTACTAATTGGTTCCATTTCCTTACCAGTCATTTTTTTTTTCTTGTTTGTAACTGTTCTGATTTCTGTTGTTTAATGAGAGTCTCCAGTGATTTTCCAGTCACCAGATTCAGTGGCCCTGGCCTCCCAGTGATCTGACATTATATTTTGTGTTTTACTCATGCTCATTTTTGTCTTTGGTTTCGGTTTTTCCTCTTGCTCGTGAACTTTAATGACCCTCTTAAGCCTTAGACTCTGCTGTTCTTTGTATATACTCACCCCTTGGAGAACTTAACTTTGAATGCTATCTCTGTGTTTTGTTTAGTTGCTAATAACTGTCTTCAGTCCTGGCCTCTAACCTGACACACAGGCTCAGAATTTTGTGTAGATAAACACACAGTAAATATATACTGGGCATATACTTATTGTAAAGGTAAACACAGCATGAACTTTTACATAAATGCTTGTAAGAATGCCAATTTTTAGTGCCTGAGTGGAGAAGACTTGAATCAAAGAACTGCATTTTAAATTAAAAATAAATTTTTCTGGGGTGCCTGGGTGGCTCTTTTGGTTAAGCATCTGACTTTGGCATAGGTTATCGACCTTGCTCTTTGTAAGTTTGAGCCCCACATCAGGCTCAATGGAACAGTGGAGAACCTGGAGCCTGTTTCAGATTTTGTGTCTCCCTCTCTCTCTGCCCTGACCCCACTTGCTCTCTCCCTCAAAAAAATGAATAAATGTTAAAAAAAAAAATTTCTACCAACTTTCTCAGAGGAAGACAAAGGGAGTTTTCTTTGTCCTAACATGCATAACTTTCTCTTTCATATTGTGTAGATCCAAGTGCCAAATGAAATTGAGCCCCGTATTTTGATTAGAGTCTGCCATTTCTAAGTAATAATGAAAAATCTTGAAGTTTGACTTGAATTAGTTCCAAGAATGGGTAAGAGTAATGCAGGGAGAGCTATAACAATTATTTTTTTATAAGGCATTTTAAAAAAACTTCCATTAGAACTGGAAGGTATTTTGCGGAATGAAATAAATCAGTCAGAGAAGGACACATATCATGTGTTTTCACTCTATGTGGATCTTGAGAAACTGAACAGAAGACTATAGGGGAAGGGAAGGGGAAAAAACAGTTACAAACAGAGAGGGAGGGAGGCAAAGCACAAGAGACTCTTAAATAACAGAGAACAAACTGAGGATGGATGGGAGTGAGAAGGGAAGAGAAAATCAGTGATGGGCATTGAGGAGGACACTTGTTAGGATGAGCACTGGGTGTTTATAAGCCAATTTGACAATAGAGTATATTAAAAAAACTTCCATGAAAGAAATCAGATTTCAAAATAATTTTTTCTTTAGTGGTGATTGTCTCTGAAGATTTAAAGTTTATATTATGTTGAAAGTTAAGAAATAACAACAGATGTCAAAAATGTACACTTTACCTTAAAGAGCTAGGGAGTTTTAAACTTAAAGATATTTCCTTTGTCTTAGGCATTGCATAGTCTTTTATGTTTATTTATGCTGCTTGTGTTTCTTTAGTCTGAGAATTCATGTATCCTAAGCAATTGTTTCCTCATGAGTTTCATGACTTTAAAATGTGAGGTTATTTTTGAGTAGCTTGGTTTTTTTTTTGTTTTGTTTTTTGTTTTTTCCTGTGAAAATTCCCTGTGGCCTGGATTTGGGGAGTTTTTCTTTTTTTTTTTTTTTTAATGTTTTATTTATTCCTAGGAGAGAGAGAGACAGCGTGAGCAGGGGAGGGTCAGAGAGAGAGGGAGTCACAGACTGAAACAGGCTCCAGGCTCCGAGCTGGCAGTCAGCACAGAGCCCGACGCGGGGCTCGAACCCACGAACCGCGAGATCATGACCTAAGTGAAAGTCGGACGCTTAACCGACTAAGCCACCCAGGCGCCCCATGGATTCGGGGAGTTTTTCTTTGGAATGGTCCTACCTTTGCCTCTGCCAGACACATCAGGGGTAGGGCCAGGTTTCCATTAAGTTTTTAGTGTAGAGTTTTCTGCACCTCTAAGAAATTGTATGTTTGGACTCTAAACATACAGAGCCCAAGGGGCAGGCCTGGGCTTTCAGTTTCCCACCAGTCTTTTCTTAACGCAGAGAAATGCTCTTATCTTCTTGGTTTGCTTGGGTGGCATTCTTCCCCGCCTTGATGGTGATGGTTCCTGGCTTCTCCTGGTTTCCAGCCACAGGACCACTGCACATCCTCCTCAGGCCCTCATCTTTTCTCCCGCCCTACGTGAATGTTAACATCAGCCCCTCTGACTGCTGGAGAATCTTCCTGATTATTTTGATAAAGGTACTGTCCAAGAGAAGTACTGTTATGCACAGTAGATTTATTATTTTACTCTGTGAAACATTATGAAAAATACCAGGTGTCTTTAACCGCAGCGAGCAGATAATCATTCTGCTGATTTTAACCAGTGTGGGATCTCAATGGTTGTAAAAAATGTTATGTCTGGGCAGGAAGTGACACAGCATGGGACACTTCTTCACAGGTTTCTTTGACTTTGTATGTCCTTCCTCATTTCTGGGACTGCAGCTAATATTTTAAGTGTTCAACGGGCGCCTGGGTGGCTCAGTCAGTGAAGCGTCTGACTTCGGCTTGGTCATGATCTTGCTGCCCGTGAGTTCGAGCCTCACACTGGACTCTGTACTGATAGCTCAGAGCCTGGGGCCCGCTTTGGATTCTGTATCTCCCTCTCTCCCTGCACTTCCCCACTTGCACTCTATGTCTCTCTCTCAAAAATAGAGAAACATTAAAAAAAATTCTAAGCATTAAAAATATGAGTCAACAGTACTTAGAAGCCAGACACATACCTAAGGAGAACCCTGTAGGAACAGAATCAGACTTTGAAAAACTAGAAACAATTAGGGAAAGTGTGCATCCCTTAGGCAGGGTGATGAACTTAGGGCTTTTGGTCATGAGCAGCATTGTGGTATTACTGTTAAAGCCCTTGGCCAAGGATCCAGATGACTGGGTTGAATTTGGCTCCCTATTTTGTAAATCCTGCGAGCCCGGGTAATTAACTTTATGCTTCAGCCACTCATCTGTAAGATGGGGATTGTATTATGACCCACCCAATAGCGGTTGTGAGATGTAAGGAAATTAATGCAAAAGCACTAGGAGTACCTGATACAAAGCAGACAGTGTGGTATTAGCTAATTCCTTGATGATAATAAGGAGGATGATGATTTTCTAAGGCAGATTTCATAAACCTAAAGACATTCGAATTTAACTTCTTTTAAAACACAGTGGAGGCAAACCAAGCCCTCCTGTGAACTTGTATTAGTCACTGTTTATGATCTGACTAGTTTATGACCTCTGTTATGGACAGACATACAAAATTAATAGAGAGCCATTATAGGAGATGATTGTTTAATTAAAATCACATAAAACCAAACCCAGCAAATTTAGGAATAGTGGTACCCTTATAATAGCATGTCTTATCAACCAATAGATTTTTATTACATATTGAATGTATACCTAATATTTAGTTGAGTTAGTTATTCAGTTGAAAGAGTGAAGCCAAAGTGGTCCATTTAGTTGCTCCTTTTTGGAACCCCAAACTGGCCATGGTCACATGTCACATGGAAGGTTTGTCCATAGCTCTTTCTGTGTATCGAGGAAATACAATTAAAAACAAAATCTTTTCCCACCCCAAGAATCCTTTCCACAAAGGTAGTAGAGATAGAAAACGCTCTAAGGATTTTTTTTTTTTAAATTTTAGAAAGAGAGCATGAGGAAGGGAGAGGAGGAGGAGGAGGAGGAGGAGGAGGAGGAGGAGGAGAGAGAGAAAGAATATCTTAAGCAGGTTCCAGCCTGGAGGCTGACCTGGAGCTCCATCCTATGACCCTGGGATCATGACCTGAGCCAAAATCAAAAGCCAGATGCTCAACCAACTGAGCCTTCCAGGTGCCCCACGAAAACACTTTTATTATCGAAGGAGCATTAAACTAGAATTTGAGGCATATTACAGTCAGTCCACTAACTGGTTACAAAAGGTGGAAAGAAATCTCACCCTTTTTGCCAACCCATGCAGAGATGACCTGCAAACATATATATGTTTGCAAGATATACAATAACTAGTTCCCAGGTCAGAGGATTTGACAATACCGGTTTTCACTCCATAGTTCATCCTTTCTTCACCTATTTTAAAAAATTAAAAAAAATTATTTTTGAGAGCGATCATGTGAGTAGGGGAGGGGCAGAGAGGGAGACACAGAATCTGAAGCAGGCTCCAGGCTCTGAGCTGTCAGCACAGCTCAACGTGGGGCTCAAATTCCTGAGCTATGTATGAGACCTGACCCGAAGTTGGCTTCATAACCAACTGAGCCACCCAGGTGCCCCTTCCTTTCTTCACCTATTGATTGAGGTGACCATCTGTGTTAGCTAATTATTTTATCTACAGAAAAACCAGACTTGTCATCTATTACAGGAGGTAGTTCAGCCACTGGAGCAAGGCATCTACTGAAAGTAGACTCCTCCTCTCTCACAGAAACTAGGATCTAGAGGTGCTATCTCCCTTGATGTTTGTGTTTTTAAAGGAGGTAGCTCCCAGGTCCTTGAGAAAGATATTCCTAGGTTAGAAAGCTGACAAAATGCCAAGCTAGTTTTCAAAAGGGTTTCTAGACATTTCAAAGAGAGGAGCAAGTACTTAGGATGGCAAGTCTTCTTAGTTAAGTTCTTGGAGAAAAAGAGGGAAAGGGGAAATGCTTCTCTTATTTGCAATAGGAAAAAGCAAGTTTCTTTTTTTTTCTTTTTTTTAAAAATTTATTTCTAGGAGAGAGAGAGAGAGACAGCATGAGCAGGGGAGGGTCAGAGAGAGAGGGAGATACAGACTCTGAAACAGGCTCCAGGCTCTGAGCTGGCAGTCAGCACAGAGCCCAACGCGGGGCCCGAACCCATGAACCGCGAGATCATGACCTAAGCGAAAGTCGAATGCTTAACCGACTAAGCCACCCAGGCGCCCCGGAAAAAGTAAGTTTCTTATTTTCCTATTTGTACATATATAGTTGACATGCATCACCTGAACAAGGTCCGCCTCCAGTTTACAGCCAAGTTGCTGAGATACAAATAAGTTAATTACCTAATCAACAGTTGATGGCTAAAACTCAGGTTATATTTAAATCTTTAAATTGACAGTGGTAGGAAAGATCTGATTTATTTTTTCCTTTTTTGTGCTGTTAAAATATGGTACTTATTTGATGCTATGTCTTGGAAAAGAAATGAAACACCAGATTCCCTTTCATATTATTTAAGACTCTTATTATAAGAATCTTGGGGGAGAAACTTTTGCCTATTTTAATTTAGAGAGAATTGCTCATTAATTCTTTGAATATGCAGACCATTTACCGTGTTAAATCAGCCTGATGTTAGAAATGTTTAATTGTTCACCAGAATCAGATTAGTAATATGTTATCCTATTAAAAGTTTTTCAGATGTTCTCACCAACTGTGAATTTTAGATCAACCAAATGATCTGAAAGAAAGAGAAAGCAGGGGGAGGAAATCCTGTGAAGAATACCCTTTATGAGCTTGATAGGAGCCTGAGGCTAATGATAAGGTATGGAGAGTCTCAGTGTGTGGTGATGGTGGTGGTGGGAAGGAGGGGGGGTGGTCGGGAGGATGCTGGGGGCCTTAGGACCTGACATTCTTTTTGCCTTCATTTCTTATTTTCGATTTTAGGAACTAATCTGCTTTTAGTTTCTGCTAAGATGCAATGAGGTTGTTGAGTTTAGTGACTGATTTATGGAATCAAGGTTCAAACGGAGTCCCTGATTACTCTCTTTTTTAAGTCTGACATTTTATTACATGGGCAGTAACCTTGGCCTATGTGCTGTTTTAATTCAGGGTCTTATCTCACAGAAACCTTCGCTCTGGACAAAGTGAAGACATTTGTTTGGAATAAACAGTTTTCTCTTCTCCAGTTTTTTAATAGCTTTTATGACATTTTTAAGGCACTATTCTTTACAGTCATCAGGCAGTTCAGTTTGAAAGTGGCTTTGGTGACCCACAGATATGTTTTGCATCACTGCTGAGCTTAGAGTATAGGCAATTTCCTAGCTTAGTGGAGAGTCTTGCATCAGGATTAAGTTTGGCCAGAGACCTGGGAACTCTGGACCTATTTTTATAGCTCAAAACACTTGATGACCTTCTGAAGAGTGTCTTTTTGAAAAAAAAGTGTAATGATAAGTGACTCAAAAGTGTAAAGCTTAAAGCCTAATGTATGCATTATGTAATCTAGTTTAGAGGTAGATTGGAGAACATAATTATTCAGTTCTTGACCTAGCGAGAGTAAAAGGACAGCAGCGGCAGATTTATTAGTGTTCAGGCTGGAATGAAACGTGAAGCTTGGATCCACAGACAGGACGTGACTCCTGCTACTTTTTCTTCGTCATGTCCAAGTCTAGATCTTGTGGCTTGCTTGTGTGGCAAGCTGGCTGTATTCTATGCGAAGGAACCAATAAGGGGTAGACTAGAAATTGTTTGCTGACTCTGTTTCTTCTGTGGAGCTTGGGGGTGGTGGGGACATAGGAGGACCCAACCACGATGTAGAAGCCCACATCGTGGGAAGTCACTGGTGTCCCTCAAAGTAAAAACTGTTGAAGGTGAACCACTTGTAGGGGAAATCAAATTCACGGTCCTAGGCTTTTAGCATATGCAGGGCTTGTGTGGTTGATTTTCTTTCTTTTTGAAAACTGTTGTGTTGGGGCACCTGGGTGGCTCAGTCGGTTAAGTGTCTGACTTTGGCTCAGGTCATGATCCTGTGATCCGTGAGGTCAAGCCCTGCATCGGGCCCTGTGCTGACAGCTCAGAGCCTGGAGCCTGCTTCAGATTCTGTGTCTCCCTCTCTATCTGCCCCTCTCCCCCTCACACTCTGTCTCTCTCCCTCAAAAATAAACAAACATTAAAAAAAAGAAAAATATTTTATCAAATACAGGCTGAAGGAGAGCTGGGTTAGGATTTGAATTAATCAGTTTAGTTGTTTCCCAGTCGTTTTTTTTTTTTTTTTTTAAGTCACCCTTAGCAATTGCCTTTCAATTCAGCCATGAGTAAAAACCACATCTCTGTTTTTTGCTGATCTCTGTGCAGAGGACAGAAACTTTGTTTATACATCTTACTCCTTTGTGTAAAGAATATATTTGAAGACTGACATATTTCAAAGGAAAAAAAAAAACCTTTTCCAGGTCTGTTGTAGACACAGTAACCGGTCCTAGGTTAAAAAATAATGCCCAACGCCCAGTGCTTGGTGATGTGGGCCACTTTGAGATTGGAGCTTTGGGATATGGGGAAAAGTAGCCAGACCAGGAGAGATAGGAAGCTACCTAGTTCAAGATGACCAATTAGGAAACATTCATTTTTCCATTTCAGGAGAATAATGTTCATTTTTCCATCTGGCCATATATTATTTTCTGCAAGTCTTAAACTACACCTAGACAGGTATGGAAATATTGGATGAGTCAGCTAGCCACCTAACTAGTATACACTTGAGGATTTGAAAAAGCTTCTCCTTCTGCCTGCTTGAGCAGCCCGAGACTAACATCTGATTCTTTTTCCTAAGGTTTTTCTTTTGTAAAAATGCAAGTATACTTTGGGGAGGTAATTTACTAGGATCATCACAAATTTATACCTTGTTTTTTAGAAGTTTATTATTATGTCCTGAGGATTTATTTTGATGGGATGGAGGTAGAAAGAATTTGAGGCCACTTGGTTTCTAGAAAGAAAATGATAATGACTTGGTTTGTGAGGTAGGAAGGGCTGAAAACGTGGTTGGACCTTCTCACTGTTTTGCAGAGGACTGTTTTTGCCCTTGTACCTTTAACACATGTGAAGCATTCAGTCAAGGCAATATGAGTTTTGATACTGATCAATTTAAGAATTAAGTGACAAACCTCTTTCCATAAGATCAGAATTGTAAAACTAGAACAAACCTAGTATTTTTTTTTTAGGTTAATAAACTTTCCCTTTAAAGTCTTGTGATGTAATTAAATTTTCTTATTGCTTAAAAACTCCTATAGACTAAATATTGCTTAAACAGGTTATCAGAATGAATGTCTAGCTTCTTTTTATGTGATTTACTACCCTAAGGCCCTTTTTTAACATGGCTTGTGGGAAAAAGGGTCTTCAGACAAATGTATTACTACCTGGGTATAGGTGCCTCAACTCATTTTGCCTAAATTAAACTGCATCCTCCCCTCCAATCCTGCCTGCTCCTGGGTTTTCAGTCCTTATAAGGAGCTCTGCAGTCTTTCGACTCATCCTAACTATCCATCTGGCTAGATTCTTTCCTTTTCTACTCCCTTTATTTAATTCATAATTTAACAGGTTCTATGGATTCTTTATATTTTATCATAGGATATTTGTCTTTCTCTGACTGACTCATTTCACTTACACTCCGGTTGCATCTGTGTTGTTGCACATGGCAAGATTTCTTTCTTTCTGATGTCTGAGTAATATTCCATTGTATGTGTGTGTGTATGTGTGTGTGTATATATATATACCCATTCTTCTTTATCCATTCACCAGTCGACATTTGGGCTATTTCCATACTTTGGCTACTGTTGATACAGGGATGGTATAAACATTGGGGTGCATGTGCCCATTCAAATCAGCATTTTTGTGTCCTTTGGATAAATACCTAGTAGTTGTAGAATAGTTCGAGGGTGGTAGAATAGTTCTATTTTTAATTTTTTGAGGAACCTCCATACTGTTTTCCAGGGTGGCTGTACCAGTTTGCATTCCCACCAGCAATGCTAAATGGTTCTCCTTTCTCTGCATCCTCACAAATATCTTTTGTTTCCTGTGTTGTTAATTTTAGCCATTTTGAAAGGTGTGAGGTGGTATCTCATTGTGGTTTGGATTTCTATTTCATTGATGATGACGGATGTGGAGGATCTTTTCAATGGTCTGTTAGCCATTTGGATGTCTTCTTTGGAAAAGTGTCTATTCATGTCTTCTCATTTCTTAACTGGGTTATTTGTTTTTTGGGTGTTGAGTTTGATAACTTCTTCATAGATTTTGGTTACTAACCCTTTATCCAATATCATTTCCAATATTCTATTGGTTGCCTTTTAGTTTTGTTGATTGCTTCCTTTGCTGTGCAGAAGCTTTTTATCTTGATGAGGTCCTAGTAATTCATTTTTGCTTTTGTTTCCTTTGCCTCTGGAGATATGTCTAGTAAGAAGTTGCTGCGACTGAGGTCAAAGAGATTCTTGCCTATTTTCGCCTCTAGGGTTTTGGTAGTTTCCTGTTTCACATTCAGGTCTTTCATCCATTTTGAATTTTTTTTTGTGCATGGTATAAGAAAGTGGTCCAGTTCCATTCTTCTGCATGTCACTATCCAGTTTTTCCAAAAGCATTTGCTGAAGAGACTGTTTTTTCCTTTTTTTCTTTTATTTTTTTAATAGTTTACTGTCAAGTTGGTTTCCATATAACACCCAGTGCTCATCCCCACAAGTGCCCTCCACCATGCCCATCACCCCTCTTCCCCTCTCCCCCACACCATCTGCTCTCAGTTTGTTCTCGGCATTCAAGAGTCTCTCATGGTTTGCTTCTTTCCCTCTCCCCAACTATTTTCCCCTTCTTCTCCCCAATGGTCCTCCGTTAACTTCCTCCTAATCCTCCTATATGTGCAAACATATGGTATCTGTCCTTCTCTGCCTATCTTATTTTGCTCAGCATAACACCCTCAAGTTCCATCCACGTTGCTACACATAGCCAGAATTCATTCTTTCTCATTGCCATGTAGTAGTCCATCGTATAGCTAAACCACAACTTCTTGATCCATTCATCCATTGATGGACACTTAGGCTCTTTCCATGTTTTAGCTATTGCTGAGAGTGCTGCTATGAACCTTGGGGTACATGCGCTCCTATGCATCAGCATTTCTGTATCCCTTGGGTAAATTCCTAGCAGTGCTATTGCTGGGTCATGGGGGAGTTCTATTGTTAATTTTTTGAGGAGCCTCCACACTGTTTTCCAGAGGGGCTGTACCAGTTGACATTCCCACCAACAGTGTAGGAGGGTGCCCATTTCTTCACATCCTCGCCAGCATCTATAGTCCTCTGATTTGCTCATTTTAGCCACTCTGACCAGCGTTAGATGCTATCTCATTGTGGTTTTGATTTGTATTTCCCTGATGAGGAGTGATGCTGAGCATCGTTTCATGTGTCTGCTGGCCATCTGGATGTCCTCTTTGGAGAAGTGTCTGTTCATATCTTCTGCCCATTCCTTCACTGGATTGTTTGTTTTTAGGGTGTGGAGTTTGGTGAGTTCCTTATAGATTTTGGATACTAGCCCTTTATCTGATATGTCATTTGCAACTATCTTTTCTCATTCCATCGGTTGCCAAGTAGTTTTATGGATTGTTTCCTTTGCCGTGCAGAAGCTTTTAATCTTGGTGAGGTCCCAATAGTTCATTTTTGCTCTTGATTCCCTTGCCTTTGGGGATGTGTCAAGTAAGAAATTGCTGTGGTTGAGGTCAAGGAGGTTGTTTCTTGCTTTCTCCTCTAGGGTTTTGATGGTTTCCTGTCTCACGTTCAGGTCCTTTATCCATTTTGAGTTTATTTTTGTGTATGGTGTGAGAAAATGATCTAGTTTCATTCTTCTGCATGTTGCTGTCCAGTTCTCCCAGCACGATCTGTTAAAGAGGCTGTCTTTTTTCCATTGGATACTCTTTCCTGCTTTGTCAAAGATGGCTGTACATTTTTGGGTCCATTCCTGAGTTCTCTATTGTATTCCATTGGTCTATGTGTCTGTTTTTGTGCCAATACCACACTGTCTTGGTGATGACAGCTTTGTAGTAGAGGCTAAAGTCTGGGATG